>NC_067400.1:303570731-304264898 GCF_016432865.1 Antechinus flavipes | reverse complement strand
AGCTTCCCAGGTAAACAAAAAGACCACTCCCCCTCAGGTTTCTATTCTGTAAGCTGATGTTACCCAGCAAACAGAGGAGGGAAAATTAAATAAAGGATAGGATGCTAAATCACTGTCAGCAGCTGCTAGTGACTCATTCTATCCAGCCATTCATTCACTCAAGGATTTCTAGAATAAAGGATTTTAGAATAAAGGATCTCTCCAGATATATCTCTTCTCAGATAACCAGAATGATAATTTCCATGCCTTCCTGAAAGTTAACAAGAGTTCTGTCCTCTTTAATTGTCACCATGTCCTAATTCTGTTTCTGTCACCACTTACTTCCTTTTATATTAAAGATGGACAAACCTCCCTGGTTTCATTTCTGAGAGTAGACTCCTTCTGCCTGTAACTATAATCCCCATTTACAGAAGAGAAAGCTAGAGCAGTGAGGCTAGGGTTTGATTCAGTTGGCTTGAATGTCATTAAGCAAGCCAATGGCGGGACCATGGTTTAGTTATGCATACCAAGCATGAGTCCAGGGAGCCTGGCCATTTCCAGTGAAAATACAGATTAATGAAGAAACATAGTTGGCACTGAAACAAAGAGTTGAACTGAATAAATTCATCTGGTTTTCTGAATATGCTCTCAACATTTGATAGGGTCTAAATCAAGTTTTGGAACCTTGACCTGGATTGATACGCTCACATGTGCAAACTCTAGACCCACAACTAGGAATTCTTATGCCCCAGAAAAAATTGTGATGACAAGGGAAGGGGGACGGTGGTAGAAAATTTGCCCTAGAACAGTCATAGTTTTTCCTCCTCCATATTCTCTACTGTCTGCTCCAATTGAATGTTGTAAGTACTGGGAGAGGGAAGTAGCCCTTCCCTCAAAGAATCTACCTTCAGGAGAATGCAGTGAATGGGGTAAAGTCAATAAGCGGGAATATGGAGTAGCACAGGGAGATTGCTCATCCAGAATAAAACATAAAAAAGCATTTAGAGGCAGAGAATTATATTACCATTACAGGTAGAAATAGACCCAACTAAATTCTCTATCTTTGCTAACATCAGCTTTCAGGAAGGCATACAGAATATCACTCTAGTTATCTCACACAATGAAATGCATTGAATTGATTCTTTATTCTAAAAAGAACAGAAATTCTTAATTGACTGGATAGCTGGATGGAATGACTCATTAGTAATTGTTGAAAATGTGTGGTAGAAGGGAAAAATAGGCTTTGGAAGAGGAGTGTCTTGGTGACAAGATCCATCATTCTTAAAGAAGGAGTAGAAGTGGACTACTACAAGGGGAAGCAGAACCCTCTCAGACATTGGTGCCCCAGGGCAAAATCCTAGTCACATTATCCTAGTTATGGTTATGAAAGGGAATCTAAAACTAAATATCAAATAATAGAAACGGAGATGGGGGCAGTTCTCAGCCTCACCTGGTCATTCTCTCTATAGATCAGTGTACAATGTTTTTTACAGTCCAGTATAAATCTGCCTTTTAATAGCAGTGGAAAGAAGACTTGTGATATATTGCTTAAAATATTTTCCTTCAATACAGAAGCCTGTTTCTGCCTATGGGATGAGTTTCTGTCTTTGTTAACTTGAAAGAGACAGCAGGAAATTTTATTTGCTTCTGCCAGAAAAGTTAAACATGGTAATGTGTCTTTGTGGAAGAAGGACTTTTTTTTCTTAACAAAGCACCACCAAAGTTGAATCCCAGGAGTGCTCCTGACTCCATTTCTCATACCCAAATAAGGTAAAGCAGGAATCTGAAAAATGTTAACCTAGTCTGAGTTCCCAGCAACTATGCTTGAGTTTCCAAAAGCTTTCCCTCAGCAGTTGAGGATGCTACATCGTATCATTTTAATCTACTCCACACACACCAAAAGAATGCAATCCATGAACTCTGGTTGAGGAGCATACACAACAGTATTAAACCCTGCTATTAGAGAAGGGGAGACAGTCTGCCTGACTTATGGACCCACTATAGGCAGAGAGAAGCATTTAGATGCCTTTTGGAAGAGAAGGTTATCTTGGTTATAGCCTAAAAACAACACCAAAAAAAAAAAAAAATGGAACAAGAGCATTTTGAGAGCATGAGCACTAAGACAATTCACAGTATTTGGACCCAAATTATTTTTGTCTTGTGCGATTTAGTACTAGACTGGCTTTAACTGACTTAAGTCCTTTCTTTCATAGAGAAGAAAACAGGCTTGGAAAGATGAAATGAATTTTCACATGTTACAAAGCTAGTAACTTTCAGGATTAGAATTAGAACTCAAATCTTCTAACCTTAATTCAGTACTCCTTAAAGAATATCATTATGCCAAATATCCTCATCATTATTTGCTGTAATTAAAAAATATTTTTATAATTTTATTATTTCCCAATTATATGTAACAAAATTGACAATAATTTAAAAAAATTCTAGTTCTAAATTCTCTTTCTTCCTCCCACCACTCTTTGTACCATACTCATTGCATAGCATTGGGGGAAATTATTTATAGCTTAAATTTGATTCAGTAAGAAATACAGATCAGGTACAGGACAGCTATTTGTTGTTCCCACAAAAACAAAACAAACCAAAAAAGTAAACTTGACTGACAAAGCCTTAAAACATGAAATTTCCTGAATTTTACTGATTTTTTACTGAAATTTTACTGAATTTTACTAAAATTATTGGAAAAGCAAAATCCTAAAATATTCTCCTAGAACTTGGAAATGGAAATATGAAACATTTAATGGCACTGCTGAATAACCTTTTTACCTTCATCTCAACTCTCCACTGTCTGAACAAATCCCTCAAGGGCTATATCTTTTGAAATCTTTTGGGCTCATTCTCCTATTGGCAGCCATTTACTTTGAAAATGATGTAGTTGTATAAACTTGCTTTTGCTGCCAGTGATCTCCAACTGAGGAAACCAGAAAGTCCAGAATTCATGAAGCTGCCACTACTGCTAAGTACATCTGCATTAAAGTTATTCTTCTGTACCCTGCATTCAGGGGAAAAAAGCACAAAGCAGAAGAGGTAGCTAGTTCTAGAGATCCAGTCTTGGACTCACCTGGTGAACACCTGTGTAAGAATAGGTGGATGGAATAAAAATTTATTAAGCACATACTATGTACCAGACACTGTCTAAAACACTTTACAAATATTATCTCATTTGATTCTCACTACAACCCTAAGAAGTAGGTGTTATTACAATCATCCATATTTTGCAGTTGAAGAAACTGACACAAACCAGAATTAAGTGATTTGTACAGGATCATACAGCTAGTAAATGTTTGAAGCAGAATTGGAACTCAGATTTCTTGATTTCAGATCTAGACCCCTATTCGCTATGAGACTTAGCTGCCTTTGGACACAAGTCACTTCCTCTGTGAACCATTAACATTACTGAAAAGTTGTTGTATCATCACTAGTCCTTCAGTACTGAGAACATATGTCCCCAAAAGTATCTAGGGTAGCTCATCTAAGCTCTACTTGTGTGCCATGGAATGGAATAGGCCCATTTCCCATTAGGCTTCATAGGGTATGTTCAAATTCAACCTCTGCTATACATGAATAGCACCAGTAGTCCGGGAATTAACAGAAATGAAGAAGAAACATACTGAGTAATCTTCTCCATTTTGCCAAGGTGAGCAACTCCCATATGGTAACTTATTTTCTAGTGGTTCACCTGGACCTTAGATTAACTTTAAGTAGTTTTCTTTGAGGCTCCCTTAACCACTTTTAACTTACTGGTGAATTATTCATTCTATCACATGCTTTAAAGGCTATTCATCAATCTAATAAACATCTGGATATGTCCTCAGAGACTCAGTCTGTAGACTCTTTTTTTAAAAAAATTTCAACTTTCTCTGTCACTGTAATACACATGAATTATTCCCTTACCTCTTTTGCAGTTTAAATGCCTTTCAGACACAGGCTGTCATTGTTTAGTCTTGCTACATAACTCACATACACCTAGCATAATCCATTCATAAAATCAATGGTCCATAAAACAATCTCCACTGGATGTAATTGATTTATGTATAGGTCACTCAAATTAAGAAAAAAATATGAGGAAATAGAAAAATCTTGGAAAGACTTTCTGTGAAATAATAAAAGGCAAAAGCAAAAGAAAACAAAAAAAGCAGAAAGAAAAATGGAATATACATTAAAATCATTAAAGAGGAAAAATAAATGAGAATGAATAAACAAAAAATTCTGACTGGACTTAGGAATGAATGAAAACCTGTCACTATATTTCATACACTGATTTATTTTATTTTAATTAATTTTGCTGGGAGAAGGGGAAGGCAATATTCAGACCTGCTTGTAATTGCATTAGTGTAGGGAATTTTTTACTGATACAAATCATTAGCTGATAGTCTTTTTAGAGAGCTGCCTAGGGTATGTACAAAGTCTTGGGGTACATTTTTCAGAGTTCCCTATCTGTTAATTTTCTTTTTATAATAATAGTCTTTATTTTTCAAAATACATGCAAAGATAGTTTTCAATAGTCACCCCTGCAAAACCTTGTGTTCCAAATTTTTCTCCTTCCCTTCCCTCTTCTCCCCAAGCAGTTCAATATAGGTAAAACATGTATAATTCTTCTAAACATATTTCCACATTTATCATACTGCATAAGAAAAATCGCATCAAAAAGGAAAAAAAAAAAGAACAAGCAAGCAAACAACAATAACAACAAAAGTGAAAATATTATGTTGTGATTCACACTCAGTCCCCATAGATCTCTCTCTGCATGCAAATAGTTCTCTCCATCACAAGCCTTTCAATAATTTTCCTTTTATATGATATTCTCTCAAGGAATGGTTTATCTTTATTTTTAACAACTAAAACACTTCACCATTAGGCTTGTACCTGCTGTAGACTAGATTCAAGGTTGACTATTGAGTTTTTACTATGTCATGTGGGAAGGTTTAGAAGAACAATTTCTGCCCTCAAGGAAGTCACAATCTAACTGAATAAAACATTAGTACAAAATAACACAGTAGAATAATATAGGACAATAGTCAATTAGTTGCTGAAATAATGTTAAGCAGAATGAATCAGCATATTAATCATGCTGATAATGTATTCTTCATTTCCCATTTGTAGTTCATCACCTTTCTGGACAGAGGAAGGTGTCAAATTATTGAAGTCTCTATTAGTTTCTGTATTGGAATAGATCTGAGAATTTAAAGGGAAATTTTGAGATCATTCATCCCAATATCCTCATTTAACAGATGAGTCTTCTAAAACCTTGAGAAAGGAAGCAATTTATTGAAAGTCACACAGAGAATTAATGACAAAATTTGAACTTCAGCATAGTTTTTTACTCTTTTGTATCTTTTTTTCCCCCTCTGCTACTATACACTCCTTTTAATTGTGTAGGGAACCCTAGGACAAGGTAATAATTTCATGGATGTTATATGTTAAGAAGACCAAGATGGAAAATTATTTTAGTTGGTAAGATTTTTGAGATTACCCAACAGTGGTTTGCAGAAAGGAATGGAGAGAATGTGAAGTTGCATATTTTGTATGCATGTGTTTGCCTTAGTGTGTCTTAGATGGTAAATTCTCAGAGGTCAAAGAGGAGGTTGATGTTATTTTCTCTGTATAGTGTTACATGAAGTCAATTTGTAAAATGTTTTTTGGTGATGACCACAGCAGTCATGAAGTGGGGATTAAGTTTTAAGTGCCAGAAACTTAAAAAAAAACCACCAACAAACTACAAATCTGTACCAGAATAATCGAATATGAGTGGCCACAGTGGCTATAAAGTTAGCACTAGAATTTAGCCTAAGCTTTTCACTCAACTAACATCAATATTAAATAGGAAAGGGTGAAAATTGGAAAAAATTTAACTTTTTCAATTTTAAATGATAGTAAATTGTCCAGGGAGAGGGGTATGACCCATTGATTGTACATGAAAGCATTTTTCCAGACAGATATATCCCATGGAGTAGGAGGTAGTGATCTAATATATGTTATCATCACTTGTATGGAGATACACACATGGCTCTCTTCCAGCAGAGCCAATTTTAGATAAATATGAAGTAGAATGTCAGTGCCCTTAAACTTCTTTTCCTTTGCTTGTCTTTCTTCTTTTTACTGTCATTCCCTATTCCTCCTTCTATGGTTTCATCCTAGTCTTTTGATTCTCTGGATTCCCACAGTGACATCCACCTCTATCTCTGTTCCAAAATTACCAAATTCTTCTTTTCAGTCCATAACAACTCAGAAACAATTAATTTAATTAATAAATACTAAGGCATGAATCAGTAGTGGTTTTAGCTCATTCAGTGAGATTTTGTACTAATTTCTGGAAGAATTGAAAGTCAATGAAAAGAAATTCTCTAATCAAAGACTCCTTGCAGTATTTCCCGACCTCCACTTGAGGAACCATCTGAATTAGCCATACTTACTTGATGTTCCTACCAGAACATGGCTCCCCTACTAACCTCTCTACCTTTGCCACTAGAGTCCTTCTCACAAGAACCACTTCCAGAAGTTCTGATTTATATCTGGTCATTGGACTCAGATGGCTCTGGAGGGGAAAATGAGGCAGGTGACTTTGCACAGCTTCCCTCCCTCAAATCCAATTTACTTGGATGTTATGCCATCACCTCTCTGATGTCATGGTCCTCTACAAAAATGAAGGACAAATAACAACAGTAACCTCTCATGATAGTGATGTCTCTTTCTCCAAATGGCAAGTTCCTTCTCAAATCTAGAAGAAGCACCCACACCAGTCACATACTCATTTCTAACCCTAATTAGCCTTTGAGTTCTTGAGTTACTTCTCTGCCTTGTCCCATCCTGTATATCTTCCTTCTTCTCTTCCCCATTTTCCTATTTTTAAAAAATTGTCTTACACAAGACAATCTGGCAGGAGAAGACTTTCAGGATTTCTGATCAAAACTAGAAACAGTTTTTCCTTACCTTCACTCTATGCCATCATGACCCAAACAGTAACTAGATGGGGCTTGGGCTGGGATGAATTGTTGGCCAATCAATGAGAGTTAAAAGACCAAAGTGTCCCATACGTCCAGGACTATCTCCAGAAGTCCTGATCTATATCTTATCACTAGACCCAGATGACTCCAGAGGAGAAAGTAAGGCTGATGACTTTGCCCTCTTTCACTTAAATCTACTTCACTTGCAAGTCATGGCATCTCCTTCCTGATGCTTTAGTCCTCTTCAAGAAAGAAGGATAAACAACAACAAAAACAATTTCCACAGTAAAAGGACTATCTTTTTGTTTGTATTTGTATTTCCTAGGGCTTAGCATAGTACCTGGCACATAGTAAGCACTTAATAAATGCTCTCTCTGTCTGTCTATCTATCTATCCATTCACCCATCCATCCATCTACAGTTGCTAAGGCACTGTTCCTTGCTCTTAAAACAATCTTAAATCTCTTCTCCACAATTCTTTACTCATTAAAACAAACTTATCTTGGGATTATTCCTTTGGGAATGGAATATGTTGATCAAATAAATGAGCTTGGTCTTTCTGGAAGCTGGGCTTTCCTGACAGGACTTTGACAGGAAAAGAATTCACTGAGCAAAGTTTAAGACTTCCTTCAAAAATCTGGTAAAACATTACCTTCTACACAAGGTCTATCCAGAGACAAGTAGTTGTTAGTGCCTGCAGGGAACAGATGCACTCACTTTTAATATTCTTGATGTTTTAAAGAATTTCCTGAGAATATCTTAGTACTTCCCATAGTTTATCATTTGTTGATTCTACACAGCTGAACATACATGTTATACAAATCTGATGATTTTTATTAATCTATTTCCCCCTAGGATCCTAACATAGTTTTATTATATCAGCTTTGCTTCCTGAAATTCTGAGCCTGAAGTGCTCTCTCTCTTCCTGACTCATGAGGTAATAAACAACTGAACATATGCCTTTACGATGTCTCTTTTATTATTATCTTATATTTATAAAATTTGGGGGATGTTAGGCTATTAGTATTTAGGTTATTTCCTCTCCAGACTGCACTTCTGACTCTCTTCTGGATTTTCTTTACAATGTTGCAGAAATCTTTTCACCCTAGAAGCTTACCTAGAAGTTCAGGTGAGCCTGAACTCTACCCTTGAACTTCACCCATTGAAAGTACTCTAAAAGTCCTGAAAAGACTTACATGAACTAATGCTAAGTGAAGTGAGTAGAAGCAGGAGAACATTGTATACAGCCACAACAAGATTAGGTGATGACTAACTATGATGGATGGGGCTCTTTTCAACAATGAGGTGATTCAGGCCAATTTCAATAGACTTGTGATGGAGAGAGCCATCTGCATCCAGAGACTATGGGGGCTGAATGTGGATCACAACATAATATTTTCCCCTATTGTTGTTTTTTTTTTTTTTCTTTCTCACTTTTCCTTTTTGATCTGATTTTCTTGTGCAACATGATAAATGTGAAAATATATTTAGAAGAATTGCACATATTTAACTTATATTGGATTACTTGCTTTACAGGGGATGAGGGGAAGGGAGGGAGAACAATGTAGAACAAAAGGCTTTGCAAGGATGAAAGCTGAAAACTATCCTGTCATGGATTTTGAAAATAAAAAGCTATTATTATTTTTTTTAAAAGAAAGTACTCTAAGTCCTTGCAACTGTTACCTGTGATTGGTTAGTTCCTCCCAGATCTCACTTTTAAAGAAAAGCACCAAGATAGCCATGACTTCATTTCTCTCCAGGCTGTACTCCTAACCTTCTGATACTTTCTTTACAATACTCCCATACTTGGTTATCATTTTTTCCTCTTATCTCTTTTCAACTCCCTTTTCTATTTTGTCTTTTCCCTATGAGAATGTCATTTCCTTGAGAGTAGGGGTTGTCTTTCTTTCTGCTTAGAGTTTATGCCCTAGATTTAACATTGTGCCTGGCACTTAGTAAATAATTAGCAAATACTTCTTAACTTGACATTTGCTCATCTTTTGTAATCATTTAATTTGGGGAGCGACATATACTGACAACCAAACATTTCTAAAACACTTTAACATTTACAAAATGCTTTCTTCTTAACAACCTTAAGGACCTATTCTTGTACTTATTTTGAGGTTGAGGAAATCAAACCTTACCTGGAGTTGACTCAATGTGGTGTCTGAAGCTGAGTTACCAAAAATATGGATCTTTTTGTGCTAATTTTGGCTTGACAATCAACCCCACGAAAACAGAGGTTCTCCAACAGCTAGCACTACACCATCCATATGTGGAATCATCAATTATAGCAGATAGAGAAATTTTGAATGCCATGGCTAAGTTTACTTACCTTGGTAGTATACTTTCCAGGACTGTACATAGATGAGGTTGATGTACGCATTGCCAAAGTTATCTCAATATTTGGGAGGCTCCAAAAAAAAGTATGGAAAAACAGAAGTGTTAGGCTGCTTACAAACTGAAGGTCTATAGAGGCATTGTGGTGACTTCATTGTTGTATGCCCGTGATACTTTACCGGTACCATGCCAGATAATTGAACAGCTTCTCCTTGAAATGTCTTAGGAAAATTCTGAAGATCACCTAGCAAGATCAAGTGTTGCACGCTGAGGTTCTTTCTTGAGCTGAATTGCCAAACATTTAAACTCTACAACAGAGTACAACTCCTATGGGTTGACCACATTGCTCAAATGTCAAATATATGTTTGCCTAAAATACTATTTTTCAGAAAATTTAAACAGAGGTCAGAAGAACAACCGAAGGACACTCTCAAGGTCTCTCTGAAGAACTGTGGTGTTTATAGTGAGACATGGGAGAAGCTGGCACAGGACTACCCAGAATGTTATGCCTGCATAATTGTTGTAGCTCAAAAGAACCATAAGATGCACAAATTTAGAGACATATCTGTGAAGTACGGGCTAGGTCCCTGAAGGGGTTCAGGATCAGCCAGAGTTAGGATAAATCAGTCCTTGGTCTTTAGGGGGAGAAGCGAAGGAGGAAGATAAGCTGCCACTGGCTTGCCAAAAATGGTTCCTGGATCCTGGAGTCTGGAATCACTAACCTCTCTCCTCCTTGTCCTGCTGCCAAATGACTCTGGCCTCTCTTCCCTCCTTACCCCACTCTGATTCTTGCCTGTGATTATTTTAACACCAAACATTCAACAAACACCAATGATGAGAAGAGCCATCATCCAAATATATGCTAATAAAGTCATTGTCTCACATGGAATAGGTAATTAGCCTTAATTGCTCGGTTGTCTGATTCAAGCATACCTTTTTGGATTTCAACCCTCAACACATATCCATTTCAAATAGTTATATGGACTATTTGTTCCTGACCTGTAGTAGAGCCTTCTAAGTTCATATTGGTCTGAACAGCCACAGTTGGACACACCATATGCTGACCCTAACATCATGATATCATTTTGGTCTTAGATAATGAATAACAATTTGGTCTACAATAACCAGAATGCTCAGATTGGTTTAAAGACATTGTGTAACAAATTTAACCTATATCAGAGAGCTTTCTGTCTTACAGAGAGGGAGGTAAAAGAGGTTGGGAGAAAAATTTGGAAAACAAAGTTCTACAGAAATGAATGTTGAAAGCTATCTTTACATGTATTTTATTAAATAAAATACTATTGAAAATTTTAAAAAAAGACATTGTATAAATTGGAGAATGCCCAAAGAAGACAACCACAATGGGTCAACACCTTGAGTCAATGATATATGAAAATCTGCTGAAAGAATTGTGCATATAACTGCTTTCTGACTGGTGGTGGTAATTGGGGTAGAAGTGGGGAGGAGGCAGACATAATAATTATAGTTCAAGTATTTAAAGAGACATCATATAGATGAAGATCTAAATCATTTCTGTTTGCTTCAAGAGGCCAGAACTGGGATCAAATAACTAGAAGTTGTCAACAGATTAATGTAGATCTATTGTGAGGACATGTTTCCTAACAATTAGAGCAACTCAAAAGGTTAATGGCAGACAGCATGTCATGATGGGTTCTTCTCTTTAGAGTTCTTCAAGCAGAATTTGGGCGGCCACTTCTCAAATATGTTTCTGTGGAGATTCCCTCTGTAAAATCTCTTCTAACTCAACATTTCTCTGTTATGGTGAAACAGCCTGTTGAAATGACCTGCTGGGCAGAGATATGTCCTACATCTCCATGTGATTCTTATCCCATAGGTCAGTTGATACAAAAGAATGAATTAATGCTCAGTAAATAGCAGTCTTAAATACCTGTTGAAATGATTTGTTCATTTACAATTTCCTTTTCTTTGAGTTCAAGTTACAGAGGCTGGGTAGAGTTGCATAGACTCCCTGCATGTGGTGACCACCTATAAAGAAGCACGAGGATTTGGAAACTTTAGTTTTATCCTAGTTGTTGCAGCTGTTATTCAGCTAACAATTTAATCTTTTGGCAAAACTAAATAGGACAGCTGCATTGATTATGCACTGTCTTGGTGAAAGCCAGCATAGAACAAAATATTTCATTGTAGTCAGTTCTATAAGTGAAAAGTATTCAATCACATAGAAAAATCTAAGCGAAAAATCCAAGAATCAAGCAGGTAGCTGCTTACATACATCCTGAAATAAATCAGCTGATTTCTGCCACAGAATAGAAGTGCATTCTTTAGACTTATCAACTGGGAACTTGTTGGCCTACTTAAGTAGACTGTACCAGTATAAAGCTAAATATTTCATGAAAAGATTTAACAAAGATGTCATTGTTGGTTTGAGCCCATTAAACTTAAATAAAAAGAAAAAAAGGAGATTTCATCCAACAGCTTATTTTTTTCCCATTTCAACAGTGGGTTCTTTGGACTAGTCAACGAAAGACTTTATGTAGGCCTCTGTTGTTTATTCAGTCACTTGACCTGAATTCTTGTAATATTAAACTTGGGTTGGCAGATTTCATATAAGAACCTCCCCTTCTTCCCTTTGACCCCCCACTGTAAGAGTAAGGGGGAGGAAAACAAGCACAGGAAATGTGATGACAATTTGTCTCCTTAATGTCTTCTGAAGAGAGATGTTGATGAATGGTCATAAATTTGCTCATGGCAAGAGGATTTTGCTTCTAATTATGTCTTGGAGCCCCGGAAATTAGCCAGGGCTTATTTAATAATTAATATTCTAATTAATCAAAGTTACAGTAAAGATTATATAGCTTTTCTTATCATGGTGCGGTGAAATAAGTGCTATATCTAGAGTCAGAGTATATGGATTTGAATTCTGTTTTTGTTTTGCTTCTTATATCTTTTTGTGTAACTTAATCTTCTAGGTTTACAGTACCTTATTATACAATTTGGGTTGATATTATATAATACCACATGTACATTGTGTGTATTTCTGAGTTTCTAAACTTTTTTCTATGTTGTCTTCTGGCCTTTGCATGTTGTCTGAGGCTTCTGCAGACTTCCCTCCCAAATTCCCATTTAGTTTATTATTCCAACCCTCAATATATCAAAACAGAGATGGGAAAGTCACAAAGTAGAAGGGATAACTGTACCTTTAAATAATCTTCATGGTGCTCTGCCATGGGAACATTAATGAAAAAAGAATATAAAGCAACATATCCTGAAAACACAATTTTTTTCAGAAGTGTGAAAAACCCTCTCACTTTAAATAAGAAACTTCCATATTTTAAAAATATAACTTTTAGGAAAAATTGAAAATAAAACTTTGAAAAATTTTAGCGAATATAATCAATTAAATTTTCATCTCAATAAATGTTCATTAATAAAGAGGTTTTTTTGAAATTCCTTTTAACCTAATTTCACATGGTATGGTCCCACCTTAAATACAGGTAGATAGAAGTCATAGGATTATAGATTCAAATTAGGAAGAGACCTGAGAGGCTAATTAATCCAATCCTTTTCCCTTTGCAGATGTGGAAAACTAGGTCTAGAAAGTCAGAAGACACTGAAAAAGGCTGTTTAGGTTGTAAAGTGCAAAGTTGAAATTCAAATCCAGTGATCTTTCCATGACACCAATCTGTATGTTAGTGTGATTTAAAAGATTTCAGAAGTTCCCTAAAGCCCCCAGATGATTTCTCCATACATATGCCCACTGGAAAATGCCTAACATTTATTTAGATGAAGCATCATTTTCCTGGAAGATAATTTTCTCTTTTTTCTTTTTTTTTCATTTGTCTGTTTTATGTTTCTGTTTGGGTTGCTTTGCCATTTTAGATTCTAGCAGGCAGTACCATATTGTCAATGGTAACTTGCATGTAAAAAGTGGTATCAAAGATATTATCAAGGACAAATGAGCTTGGGAAAGGAGTACACTTGGGATGTATTAGAAATATCAAATGGACAGTACAGAGTGATGAAAAGAGCAAAAGATAAGTCATTACCTCATTTGGTAAATTCATTAACATTAGCATATTAACTAAACAGGTGTGGAAGGCTTAGCTATATTGTCTTTCTCCTTTAAATTGGGAGCTATTTGAGGGCAGGAACTGCCTTTTGATTTCCTTACACACCTTTAGCTGGGAGCATAGCCCAGTGTCTTCCTTTAAATTTGTATCACACATGATCCACTGGCTTATTGTAAAATTTAGTTAAGTATTTAGTTCTTGGTTCTCTCATCCTTCATGTGTCCTATTAGACTTCTCAAAATTAGGGGAAAAAAAATTCCCATTTCATTTCTTATGCTGACCTATGATGTATAAGAATCGTGACGAGTACAGTCATGACGTGGAAGGGATAATTGTATATAAAAAGAAGCTAAAAAGGTAGGCGTTGGATTGAAGGGAGGTTACCAGCACAGGAGCATGATGAAATTCTGCAGCTGGGGCTGGAAATGAATGGAGGAGATATGTTTTAGAGTTGATTTCATCTTCTAAAATAACAAATTTCTGGAGATTATTAAGTCCTGAATGGGAAATGATTAAGCGAATTATCAAAGAGCCTTTCTTATATAAGAGAAGATCAAGGAGGAGGTCTTTAAGGTTAATCCTCTATTCTCTCCAATCAGAGGTACAGGGACTGTAGGGGAAGGAGGTATTGAGGATATGAGAGTTTCTGAGTTAATTTCATCTTGCAGAATGGTGAGTTTCTGGAGATAATGAAGAACAGAAAAATAGTTGAATGGGAAATGATGGTCAAAATATATGACCTCTCTGAGCTTCAATTTTCTTAACAATAAAAAGAAGGGATTTGACTAGGTGGTCAGCTCTAATTTTATGATCAGATGATAGAATTTGCACCATCCATCTCACAAAGTGATTATGAGGAAAGTATTTTGTAAAACTTAATAATTCTCAAAAATATGAACTGTGACACTGGTCCATTGCATCCAGCCATTCTGGAGAGCAATTTGGAACTATGCTCAAAAAGTTATCAAACTGTGAATACCCTTTGATCCAGTAGTGTTATTACTGGGCTTACATCCCAAAGAGATCTTAAAGAAGGGAAAGGGACCTGTTTGTGCAAGAATGTTTGTGGCAGCCCTTGTTGTAGTGGCCAGAAACTGGAAACTGAATGGATGCCCATCAAGTGGAGAATGGCTGAATAAATTGTAGCATATGAATATTATAGAATATTATTTTTCTGTAAGAAATGACCAGTATGATTATTTCAGAAAGGCCTGGAGAGACTTACATAAACTGATGATAAGTGAAATGAGTAGAATCAGGAGATCATTATATACTTTAACAACAATACTATATGATGATCAATTCTGATGGACCTGGCTCTCTTCAACAATGAGATGAACCAAATCAGTTCCATTTGTTCAATAATGAAGAAACCAGCTACACCCAGTGAAAGAACTCTGGGAAATGAGTGTGAACCACAACATAGCATTTCTACTCCCTCTGTTTTTGTCCGCTTGCATTTTTTATTTCCTTATCAGGTTAATTTTACCTTATTTCTAAGTCTGATTTTTCTTGTGCAGCAAAATAACTGTATGGATATGTATACATATATTGTATTTGACATATACTTTAACATATTTTTTTAAAAATGTGAACCGTGATAATCATTTGCCATTAGCCAGTATTGTACTCAAGCAAACATCATTGATGTAGCTGATATTTTTTGTTCTTCTGCTCTGTGGAAGACACCATACTATATTTTCAGAATGGTAAATGTGATGTTGCACAGTTACACTGTGGCAACTTGGTATTGTCAAGGGGGATATATGGAGTCAAAAAGAGCATCTTGGACCCAACAGTCAATTTTTAAAATTTGATAAACTTTTCCTAAAAGCTCTGGCTTTTCCAAGCTTGATGGAATTTAATTTGAAATTAAATCATATCAGAAAAGCAGCCTGGACATTTGGCATTTTCTACATAGTAGTTTAAGTCTTGGCTTATTATGAAAGATAGAGTGTTGTGGAATACTGAACTTGGAGTGAGGAAGACCTCAAATTTCATCCTAGACCCTGTCTAAATGTCATCTAGACATCTTAGGAGAATCATTTAACTTTATAGAGCTCCTGACCTTAAAAATGAAGAGACTCAATAACCTCCAATGTCCTTGTAGTTCTAAATCAATTTCCCAAGAGTTAGTCAATCAAGAGATTAAAAAAAAAAAAAAAAACTCCCTCGTCTTTGGAAAGCTTAGCTCTTTAAGATGAGGTCTTTAAAGAAGTATGAAGGAATTTCACCTATGGCTAGCCCTCTGAGCAAAACTTTTAAAAAATTATTATTATAGCTTTTTATTGACAAACATATGCATGGGTAATTTTTCAACATTGACCCTTGCAAAAACTTCTGTTCCAACTTTTCCCCTCCTTTTCTCCACCCCCTCCCTTAGATGGCAGGTAGTCCCATACATGTTAAATATGTTAAAGTATATCAAACTTTTTTAAGAGTGAAATTTTTATTTGTACAATGATTGAATAGTCCTGGTTTTTTGTTTTGTTTTGTTTTGTTTTGTTTTCAGACAGGCAGGATTGGGAACTAGATTCTTAGAGTTCTTGGTCATTTTCTTTCCTAGGGAGAATTATTTGATGAGATCTTAGCCATGTGACTAAGATTTGGAAGAAATCTCAAATATCATTTGGTCCAAATCCCTCATTTTATAGGTGAGGAAATTTAGTCCAAGAGAGATCATGTAACTCATCCCACCCAAGGTTATTGCCAAATTTCTGTTATAAACTTTCCTTTTCCCCTAAAATAAAAAGAATTTACTTAGAACCAAGTCAAATCAGGAATTTTCCTAGCAATGCTAGTCCTAATTGACCAGTACTCTCTGAAAAAAAAAAAAAAAAAGTTCCTTCATGATTGCTGAAGAGAATTGAGGGCTAGTCACACCCCACCTGTTAAAAAAAAAAAAATTCCTCAAATTGTTAGGGAAGTTTCATTTTCCACAGTGACCCTAAATTCTACACCCAATTTTCTGCATCTGATACTCTGATTTTAGAATTCTAAAGATCTGTATGAATCAACAAGCCATGCTTGCTTCCTACTTCTTCTTGGGATCACAACAAAAACAGCAACAACCATGGCCACTGTCGCCATTGTCACTATATCCATCACCCCTGTCAGTTATCAGAGTACTCCTCCCTCTGGGATATTGCCCAGATTTCCAAAAGAAAATTGATCTTTCTTTCTGTTTGGAATTAATCTAAATTAATAAGCCAAACACTTTTAGCTGTGGGATATGGGATGAACAAGTCGCTATCTTATACTGTTTGATCCCCTTTCTTACTCTGGACTTTCTAAGGGCCCCCCACTCCTGTTCTGGACTTCAGTTTCCCATTCCAGCTTAGCTCCTACCCTCTAGCCTCATGATGAGATTATGATACCAGGCAGAATACTATGGCTGGTTGCTTAGATTTGGGAGGCATTCCTTCTAAGCCCTAAGTATTTGTATTTGTTTTTAGAAAAGGGAATGAAAAATTACCCATGCATATGTTTTGTCAATAAAAGCTATAATAATAATAATAATAATAATAAAGGGAGTGGTAGTAGTAGGAGCAATTAAAAATACACACACACATCTCTAATATATATATTTAAACTAACAGGTATATGTATTATCTCCTTTTCATTTCATCTCCATCATTGTTAAAATATAACAAAATGCAAAACCCCAGTAACAAATTTTCATAGTAAATGAAAAGAAGAAATTTTTGTATTGTTCATAATCCAAAAATGTTCATTTTTTAATTATCAGTGCTCTGGAAACATAATTAAATTATGAATAGCCACTGGCAATTCCATTATTCTTTCTCAAAACTTCTTATTCTACTTCCCTCAACCATACCCTTGTACCTCATTCCCATACCTCCTGTTCTTTTTTTTTTTTAATAAAGCTTTTTATTTTCAAAACATATACATGGATAATTTGACATTGATCCTTGCCTAGCCTTGTGTTTCAGATTTTCTCCTTCTTCCCCCCCAATCCCCTCCCCAGAGGGTAGACAATCCAGTATATATTAAACATGTTAAAATATATGTTAAATCCAATATATAAAAACATTTATACAATTCTCTCGCGGCACAAGAAAAATCAGATCCAGAAAATAAAGTAAATGAGTAAGAAAACAAAATGAAAGCAAACAACAACAAAAAGAGTGAGAATATTATATTGTTATACTTTAACACATTTATTGTATTGTTCTGCCTGCCATCTAGAGGAGGGGGTGGGGAGAAGAAGGGGAAAAAATGAAACTGAAGGTTTTGCAAGGGTCAGTGCTAAAAAAATTACCCATACATATATCTTGTAAATAAAAAGCTATAATAATAATAATAATAATAAAATATAAAAAACAAAACAAAACAGAAAACTCTATGATATAGGTGCAATTATCAGCCATATTATATAGTTGAGAAAAATGAGACAAACTGAGGTTAAGTGATTTGCCCAGTCTCAAACAGCTAATAAGAGTCTAAGACAAGATTTGAATTCAGATCTTAATGAACTGGAATAGTCCTGGGCTCTATTGACTTCAACACCACCTGCCTTTAAAAGGCATTAGTAAGAGAACTAGTACCAGAGTTCAAAGACCTGGGTTCAAATACCACCTTGGAAGTTTACTACCTGTGTCACCTTAGGCAAGTTAATATCTCAGACTTCAATTTCTTTATCTGCAATAAAATTAATATATATGAAGAATGTTATGTTGTGATGCACATTCAATTCTCACAATCCTCTCTCTGAGTGTAGATGGCTCTCTTCATCACAAGATCATTGGAACTGGTATCAATCATCTCATTGTTGGAAAGAGTCACGCTCATCAGAAGTGATCGTAATATAATATTGATATACAATGATCGCCTGCATACCTCCTGTTCTTTACCAGCTCTTGGTGATTTCCTTTCAGGTATCTGCCTTGCACGGTCTTCAACTACCTCTTATCTCTTTTTCTATTTCTAATCTAGAGCCTCAAGGGAAGGCTAGAAATAAAAAAAGTCCTGGCCCTAAGACCCTGGGACATGAATCTGAATCTTTTCTATGGGAGCAAAAAGCTGATCTGCAATATAAGGGTAATGAAATTGTGAGTTTTCCTAGGAAAGATATATATGAAAAATAGAAAAAAAAAACTTAGAGATGTCTGCCTTTATGTCTAATGGGAGGAAAATTGATGGTGCTCCCTTAAACCCAGGGAGCAGTCAGAGTTCAGGCATAAGCAAACCACTGGCAAAGTATGTCTGAACAAAGGGAAAAAATGTGGATTAGAGCAGAGCACATCTTAACCTCAGTAATCTCAGACAACTGGATTCAATGATTACTTTATCACAGTTCAATTTATTAATCCTCTTTGTCACCCTGTTTCAAAGGGCACCACTCTTAACTACACAATATAGGATGGAAAATGTAAACTTCCGGGAATTGCTTAGAGACTTTTGGAACAGCAGAGTCAACTCACAAGACCTTTCAAAGGCATTTTTTACATACCAAAAGTTGTTGCCTTATGCTGTTTCTCAGAATGATAAAAATATTCATTTTGTAGCTGTCTGAGGGGAAGGGGCTGTTACTAAGTGTCAGTTTAGCCAGTGTTTTACAAGAGGAAGTGTGGCGTGATGATAAAATATTAGATGAATACTCAGGAAGAGCTAGTTTCAAATCCAGTCTCAGATAGTTGTGTGATTCTTGTCAAGTCTCTAAGCTTTCTCAACTTTGTTTTCTATAAAATTCAGATTATATAAGCACCCACTTCTCAGAGTTGTCGTGAAGTTCATATGAGGCAATGAAAAAGTGCTTTGTAAACTTCAGAGGCTGTCTAAATGAGAATTATTAATAACATAATTCAGTGGGAAGAACAATTGACTCTAGAATTAAAGAACCTGGGTACAAATCCCCCTCTAATTTATATTTATTATCTATCTGATCTTAGGCAAATTATTTACTCTCCTTAGGTCACAATTTTCTCATCTACAAATTGAAGACTTTGTGGTTCATCACAGCTCTAGAAATAGGCTTCTATAACCTGATTATTAATTTAATTATCCACTCATTTTTGAAATTAAATACATATATTTGCACTCTGGGAAACTACACTCTAAGAATCCTCCAAACAAGAGATTTTCTTATTGGAGGAAAAAAGGATCAATAATTCAGCCTTTCATATTTAAGCTCATATTTGCATTACTTTTCAAGTATTGAGCAAATCAGACACTTTTCTTATGAATTAGAGTACCTGACAATGGGATGCTTCTTGCCAATTAAGTCACAACATGACATTTGGCAATCCCCCAAATGCCAATCCCTGGATATTAATGGTATCAAAGGCTTCTCTGTTTGTGATATTACCTCCCTTCTAGCACAAAAGGCCAGATTGGAGAACAAGTCTGATTGAAGGCAACAGCCCCTAGGTCTTCTGGAAAGCTTCCATCTTTCAACCCCCACCACAACCAGAGCAGCCCAGTTGATACAAGGGCATAGAACTGGAAGCTCCATGGCTTCTACTACTCTTGGTCTGGGGTAAAATTGGCACAGACAAGGTTGGGTCACTGTTTAATGACTTCTTTTTGCAGTCAAAGTGAAAGGGGGTAAAGGATTTCTGGGTCCTGCCCTATTCTCTTCCCCTTCCCTCCCCCCACCTTTTTTGCCACTGAATGAATTAGGAATTGAATCCTTTTCATTGTTTGGTTTGCTTACGCTGACATCAAATGAAAAGTGAATACATTTAGATTCCAAGCCTAAAAAGACAGGGTATCACATACCTGCAAAACATGTTATCCCCAAGGTCATAGACATTAGAACTACATTAAGACTTTTGGAACATCCCATATTTAAAACAAAACTTTTCCTAGCAACAAAAACAAACAAACAAAAAAATCCCAGAAACAAAATAGAAGCCAATTTACTGGGGAATGACTGAATACTAAAGTACTATTATAATCTAAGAAATAGTGGAAATGAAGAATATATGAGTAGATTTTCATCAACTGATGTAAACTGAAGTAAAGCAGAATCATGAAAGCAATATCTATACAGTAACTAACAATAGCATGAAATTGAATATTGTTCATTTTAATGACCAATCTTGGTCCTGAAGGAGAGAGGAGAAAATGCTCCTTTTCCCCTTTACAGAGCTGGAAGACTATGGAATCAGAGCATCAGATGTATTGTTAGACTCAATTATTGCTTTTAGTTTTGCTGAATAGCTTTTTCTCCTCTTTCTTTGGAAATAAAGACTTTGTAAAAAAGCTTTTTTGTAAAAAGAAATCAGCTAAAAGAGAAGATGGCACATCATGGAACATTGGAAGGTTCAATTGATTAGTTAAAAGACTTGAGTTTGACCCATGCATATAACTTATAAATAAAAAGCTATAATAATAATAAAAAAGAAGAAGATGAGTTTGAATTCCAACCTTGCTATTTTCTTCCCATGTGCCATGTAGCAGTTACCTCAATTGCAGAAAGAGGGGGCTGGACTAGATGACCTTTAAGGGACCTTCTGACTCTAGACTCATACCTTATAGGCAGGAAAAAGAGGTGCTTTATATGCTTTGCAGGGACTTCATAACTCCCCAAGATATTTGGGTTAAATCTTAAACAGGAAAAAGGATGGGGGAAGGATGATAGATTCTCCTTGCCCCTATTCCTTACACACACACACACACACACACACACACACACACACACACACATCCTAAATAAGGATATATTAGCAATATATATTATATAAAAAAAGAATCATCTCTATTCAAAAGCAAAAATATCAAAGCTCTCTTTAGAAATCAGGTTTTTCTAGGCTATAACAACATTGCAACTTTAATTTATTATTAACAACATCATGATTTCTTTTATTTATTTATAATTATTTATTGCCATATTGAATTTTTGGTTGATTGTGGGGGTTGGGGCGGGGGGAAGCTGGGCATTTTAAATCAAATCACTTGCTTCCTTAAGACTTTGAAGCATCCACAATTGATTTGGCCTTAATTCTTCTGACCTAACTTAAAACTACCCTAATAGATTGGCTAATGATTTATAAGAAGTCATTCACTGTTAACTCAGATTGAGAGAGTTCAGCATGGCTTCATGGAGAAACTCTCACCTAAGTTGAGTTGAAGGAAGATAAAGACTTCAAGAAGCATAGGTAAACTTGGAATGTGTTTTCAAGGCAAGAGGTATTGCAGGGAGAAATATTCCTTAAATGAGCAGCTTTGTGGTATTGGAGAGAGGGTTGGGCCTGAAGTAAGGAAGACCTGAGTTAAAATCCAATCTGAGACATTTACTAGTTATTTGAAACTGGACAAACTGGACTGTATATCTCACTTAAGTCATTTTTTTTGTCATGTCTGACTCTTTGTGACCTCATTTGGGGTTTTCTTGGCAAAGATCCTAGAATGGTATCAGTTTCTTCTATCATTTCCTTCTTCAGCTCATTTTACAAATAAAAAAAAAAAAAAAAACTGAGGAAAATAGAGCTAAATGATGTGTCACACAACAATGATGACTTGGTTGGGATTAGTCTGAGGCCAGATTTGAACTCAGGAAGATGAGTTTTCCTGACTCTAGGACAGGCATACTATCTACCACACCATTTAGCTTCCCTTCCTGATGCATAGTAGATACTATATAATAGTTTTTCTCTTCCTTTCCCCTTCTTCCATAGCCCCTTATAATTACATGGAGATGAGAGAGCATAGGAACAAGATTTTAAAAAGGCCAACAATCCATCTTGTCTAGAAGATAAAATATGAGCACAGAAAAAATATTAAATAACGCAGGAGGTGGATCTAAAGATAGAAACCAAAATGTGAAGGTTATTAAATACCATACAAAGAATTTGTAATTATTTCCCAATAAGAAGGCACTGACACATTTGAGCAAAGGAGTGATCTAATCAGCAGCATGATATCTATAAATGATACATAGAGTCAGAGGAACTTGGTTCAAATTCTACTCATGAAGCTTATATCCCAAATGGCCTCTATTGGCAAATAATTGCCAATTGGGGTTCAGTTCTTCTCTGTAAGAATGATGTCATATTTCTTTAAAAAAATAAAAACAAAGGCCAGGGCCAATGGACTTCTGATTTATTCCTGGTAAGCTCAGGATTAGAATGTCTCTGGACCATTGAATAATTTCTGCCCTTTTTCCTTAATCCTCCAAATAAATAGTTTCTTTAGGTAGTTATGAGAACATCTTTCTATTCCTACAATAGCAAGTCTCTTATTTTACTTTCTAAGTTAAGATGATCATTTCCATATATCTCTTTTTTCCTAGTTCTTAGAAAGGATGTGTCTCCCTCATTTAGTATCTCCTACTGAATCTTAGATTTCAGAAGGACTCTTTTCACCTACTTTCCCTGTTTTCCTTGGGTCCATTAGGTCAGACAATGGCTTTCTTAGAATCCCTGGAAAGAAGACAGAGGAAAGTGTAAAATGGTGGCTGTTCCCAGTATAGGAATAGATGACTTTGGGTAGACAGATGACTAAATAGCACTAGTACATTCTCATGTCCCCAGTACATCAAATTCTAGAATTTTGTCAGGGATTGATAGTCAAGCTCTCAATACTACTATTAAGACTATTTTCTAAAGAGTAAATTTATGGATGGGAAGCTTAATTTTCTTTTTGTTTATAGGGAAATTGAAATGACCTCTAAGGGAAAAAAAAGTTACTATAAATTAGTAATCGAATTTAGTCAACTTGTCAATCATTTTCATTCTCATTTATTTCTTCAGGACATGAGAAGAAAAATAAAGTTAAAAGTCCCTTGGGGGGGAAAAAAAAACACTCTTTCATTCTAGTGCCTCAGGGAAGAGTTCTGAAGAAAGCTATGAAGAAGTCCTCCTTCCTTACTCATCCCCTCCCTTCTTCCTTACAAATAGCCTTTCATAAAATTTACAAGAAGAAACATGAAAACAAGCATTCATTTTGCAACAACCTGAATGAGTAACCATCCTAGGAGGGCAGCACAGACATGAACAATTTGTCTGCTTTCAGATTCCAAATAAAGTTAGAAGCTTATATATATATATATATTTACCAATGCCCCAGTGCTTGGGATTCCTTATGCATTGCTCTGCCTATCTCTAGATTTAGAAATTCAAGCAGTTCATCTACTGTACTCTGGTGCAGAGAAATGTTCTGTAACCTTGGGCAAGTTGTATTCATTTCTGTTTGCCTCTGTTTATACAAGTAAGCATAATGGTCATGACTTCCTGCTAGTTGGTGAATTATACATTAATGACACACAGGTATGACTCTGCTGGATAGAGCTGTAATTAAGAATGTTTTCACCTGGGGCAAAAATAGTTGCACAGAAGTGGGAGGGGTAAATGTTAGTTGTTCAAGGTCATACACTTAGTAAGTGGGAGAGCAGAGATCTGAACTTAATTTTCCTGAATCCCAACCCAGTATTCTCCTGTAAGCACATTGTTATATTTTAGATGCTGAATACTGAGATTCAGAGTGATATGATGACTTGGTTGGGATTATCCAATTAGTAAGTGGTAAAGTCAATATGATAACTGCCTTGATAATTTAAAGGACTACCACATGGAGAAATGATGAGATTTCTGCTTGCCCCCAGAGAACAGATCTAAGAGCAATAGGTGGAATTTATACAGAGGAAGATTAAGCTTGAAGTCAGGAAAAAAAAAAAATTGCCCCCAAATTAGAGCTGATAAAGTGAAATAAACCTTTCTTATTGTGAAGACTTCCCTGAAAATTGTCAAAGGCTGGATGATCTTTTGTCAAGTAAAGTTCAGACTAAATGACTTCTGAGATTTCTCCTAATTCTGAGATTCTGGAGCTAACTCTTTCTCTGTGATATGGCATCAGAAAATGACTTCAATGGAGAAACAAGATGGAGACTTTTTAAATAGAAGATTAATGAGTTTAGCATAAAGAAATCCAAATAGTGGAGATGGAGAAGGTAAAGGTGACAGAGATAGTGAGACCATAACTTCCCTAAAATAGAAGGAAATCCAATCTTTGTGGCCCTCAGGGATTGGAGGAAAACTGTTTTTTGAGAGGTAAAGAAAAACATGAGGATTATGTGAGAAAGAACACAGGATTAGAAGGCAAGGTAATTGTTATAGACTCTGTTACTCCTGAGTACATATTCATAATCACACCATATGTCAATGCTTTGACGGAAGGCTCATTTAGTCCTGGGCTAGCTAAGACTCTGATGCTAGATGGCACAGTGAATAGAGAACTGGTCTGGAGACAGGAAGTTCTAAGTTCAAATACTGTCTCAAATAAATTATGTGATACTGGTTGTCACTTAATCTTTATCAGCCCCAGTTTCTACATCTGTGAAATGGAAATAATAATATCTACTTCACAGGAATGTTGTGAATATCAAATGAACTAACAAATTTGAATGTTTGTCAAAACTTAAAGTGCTATAGAGATATTAGCTTTCAGCTGGATATTGTGCTGGTTCAATGCCATTATCCATTTTTTTTTTTAAACCCATTCCCATTTCTGCATTGCTTATTTTTGTTGTGGTCCTTATCAATCTTCCAGTTAGCCCATTTTGCAAACAGAGAGTCATTCTCAACTTTTCACTCTCACCTTCATATCCAATAAATTGCCAAGTCTTTTTGAATCCAACTCTCAATTTTTATTCTTCCTTTATTCTTTATCCTTACCAATTTTGGTAAAAAGACTATTATGCCACAGTTCTCTTTTATTGTCTTGACTCAGTTTCCCTAATTATCCTGACCCAGTCCTGACTCAATTTCTCTAATTGTTCTGCTTCAGTTTATAATTGTCAGCTCAAAGCTCAGTCCTGTAAAACCTCCCTTCCCTCTTTATCAGAATATTTGATAAGGATAAAAGATCTTATGTTTTAGAATATTAGAATGCCTCTCTCATCCCAAGCTATCAGAATATCAGATACCGTGTTATCAAGATGCCTCTTCTCCCCCATCTCCGGGGTTCTTCCCCCCATCTCCGGGGTTCTTCCCCCCATCTCCAGTGTCAGCATCCAGACTCTGACTCTGCCTCAGTCTACCCCCTGAGTCTGAGCCATGTGTATATAGGACATTGAGAACTTACATTGTTTGCTGGATTTTTGGAGACAATAGTTTCATTCAGCCCTAGGACCAAACCATGGATCCATTTGATCCCAGTAAATCTCTCCCTTTTAAATAAATTATTAAATACTCTCTAATTTCTATCTTGCCTCAGTTTTTTCAGCATTACAAGACTTTACTCTATTTTATGTAATACTATATTTATAAATAGTGGGTTATAATAGATAATATTTGTAACTAAAAGGTCTGGCAGTGTTATCCCCATTATATTTTTTCTAAACTCATATAATGTTGTCAAGAGATATACTAATAAACTTTGGGAGATATGAGAACTTGAATGGGAAAAAAAGTACATATTTCATTGGGTTTCCTTTGTAATCTTATATATTTTATCTTGTGTTTTAAGAAAATGATTCTGAATAGAGTTTCTATATGTTTCCCTACACTATTAAAGGAGCCTATGACACAGAAAAGTGTGAGAATTCTTGGTTTGTCCTCTGAAATCATTTTTTTAAAATAGTAAACATAAGCACAGTTGAATTTTGTGTTCTCTCTGCTTTTTAGTTACTTGTTTGTCTTTATACTTTTTCTATATATATGTACTTGTCTTCTTCATTAGTGTTTTTGAAAAAAAAATTAATTTATTGTACCTGTTTCATTTCAATCATAGTTTTTGATACATAGTATTGTTCAGTTTTAACTTCATCTCATTCTTTATCACCTTATTTGGGATTTTCTTGGCAGAGATGGTGGAATGCTCTGCCATTTCCTTCTCTAGCTCCTTTTTCAGAAGAGGAAGTGATGCAAACAGGGTTAAATGACTTTTCCAGGTTCACACAACTTGTGAAAATTTGAGGCTCAATTTGAGCATAGATCTATCAGATTTCAAACCCAGCATTCAATCTATTGTGCCCTCCTAGTTGCCCCACTGAGGTAGACTATATACAGTAGATATTTTATAAATATTTGTTAATTGAAGTTATCAAATATTAAAAGACTGGCTTACTTTGGAGAGGCTTATTGAGTTCCTCATAGAACATCAGGTGTGTGTATTTGTAAAAATGTGCTTTGTTGTAAACAATTATGTATGAAAGTTTCCCTGTTCTATTGTATTTTCTTCAAGAATACCTTTAATGTATTTTCAGACCTTCCATATATATGAGTTGGGGGCTATCTTTTAATGGTTGTTACTTTGCGGAGGGATAAAAAGTCCATCTTTTATTTCTAGTGTTTGGTATTTTTTTTTTCAAAAATTTTAGGAATTTATCCCTTAATGCCTTTAAAATTGTTACACCTCTACCACAGATCTTATCTCCAGCTGTTTATCCTGTCTCTCTTTTCTTTAGCTCTTTCTTCCTATGCACATTAGCAGCTATGATGTCAGAATTCAAATATCTTTATCAGTATTGATGGAGAATTGAATTTGTTATTAAAAAATCTTGACAGATCCTTCCCAGTTTTTGTTTGTAGTTCTCCTTTCAGTTTCATTCTTAAATGCTTTTAATGGTTAAATGCTTTATGGTGATCTGGTTTAGTAGAGTCTCTTGATAAGCTTTCTTTAAACTAGTTTTTCTCTCACTGCTTCTCTTCCTTCCTCCCCCATTTTGTAAATAAAGAGCCACTACTCTCCCTATCCCTATTGTCTCATATTTTACAAATGAGTTTATAGAAACCACTCCCAGGATTGCTCTTGTCTTGCAAATCTCTGATTGGCAAGAAGATTAGAGATTTTCTTGCTGAAGTGCTTTTTATTGTTGTTATTGTTGGGTTTTTGTTTATTTGTTTTGCTTCTTTATTGTAGTAATTAATCTACATTGGTTTAAGTTACTTAGGAAACACTTTTTGAGTTTTTTTTTTAAATGTCAGGAAGAAAGAAAGAAAAAAAGGAAGAAAGGAAGGAAGGAAGGGGAGACTTCCCTCTTCCCTCTCTTCTTACAGAGAGAGAGAGACAGAGAGAGACAGAGACAGAGAAAGAAAGGATGGAAAACTTTATTCTTTTTTTTTTAATTATAACTTTTTATTGACAATATATATGTATGGGTAATTTTTTACAACATTAATTCTTGCACTCACTTCTGTTATGATTTTTCTCTTCCCTCCCTCCACCCCCACCCCTAGATGGCAGGCAGTCTTATACATGTTAAATATGTTATAGTACATCCTAGATACAAGATATGTGAGCAGAATTGAACAGTTTTCTTGTTGCACAGGAAGAATTGAATTCAGAAGGTAAAAATAACCTGGGAAGAAAAACAAAAATGCAAACAGTTTACACTCATTTCCCAGTGTTCCTTCTCTGGGTGCAGCTGATTCTGTCCATCATTGATCAATTGGAAGTGAATTAGATCTCTTTGTCGAAGATATCCACTTCCATCAGAATAGATCCTCATGCAATATTGTTGTTGAAGTGTATAATGATCTCCTGGTCCTGCTCATTTCACTTAGCATCAGTTCATGTAAGTCTCGCCAGTCCTCTCTATATTCATCCTGTAGATCATTTCTTTTAGAACAATAATATTCCATAACATTCATATGCCACAATTTACCTAACCATTCTCCAATTGATGGGCATCCATTCATTTTCCAATTTCTAGCCACTACAAAAAGGGCTGCCACAAACATTTTAACACATACAGGTCCCTTTCCCTTCTTTAGTATCTCTTTGGGATATAAGCCCAGTAGTAACATTGCTGGATCAAAGGGTATGCACAGTTTGATAACTCTTTGAGCATAGTTCCAAATTGCTCTCCAGAATGGTTGGATTCGTTCACAACTCCACCAATAATACATCAGTGTTCCAGTTTTCCCGCATTCATCATTATTTTTTCCTGTCATCTTAGCCAATCTGACAGGTGTGTAGTGCTATCTCAGAGTTGTCTTAATTTGCATTTCTCTGATCAATAGTGATTTGGAACATGAAAAACTTTATTCTTAGGAGTCCATAGGCTTCACTAGAATGTGCAGTTTACTAATATAACAAAAAATGGTTAAGAATCTCTATCCTAAATGAAGTGAAGCTCTGACTCTGTATGAAAATCAGAAAGTTTAGAGACAGTATATGCATTGGATAGGTCATTGTACTTGGAGACAGGAAAATTGTGTTCAAATCCCATTTTAGACAATTACTAGCTTTGTGATCCTAGATGAAGCACTTATCCTTTGCTCCAGTTTCCTCATCTGTAAAATGAGGGAAGTTGGACTTAATGGTCTTTACACTCTCCTTTGGCTCTATTATCTATGTTCTAAGGACAGAGCTGATTCACAGGAATCTAAGAGCTTTATATCCAGCTGTGACTATAATGGCCCAAAAAGCTGTTCTAACATTACATTTCTGAGGCTGGCTTGGTTCCATTTAAATGCTGTGTTTTGGTCAGTACTGAATTGAGATCAGGATTGTTCCTCATACTGGTTGGGGCAGAAGGAAAGTACTTTGCAGTACTTCCAGGCATCTTAATAAACCAAGAGTTTCCCTACATAAACCAGAGTATTCCCGATTAAACTTCTCTTGGTTTCACATTGTGGATGAGATGTACCAGAAGCTCAGGGTAAATCTAAAATCAGTTTCATCATGGATGAAACAGGATTGATTTGTAGTTCCCTATGTCTTTTTCATGGAAAGGATATGTCTCATTTCAACTGTACTAGACAGCTGTAATCTTCAAAGCTGATACATCCATATCACCCATACCAAAGACTCTCCTGGGTACCAAATGCAAATACCCATAGATAGCAACAGAAAAGCAGGAATCAAGCCTAACATAATCTTAAAATGTTGAAGTAGAAGATAAGATGACACTGAAGAAGCAAAAATTAAAAAAAAAAAAAAATCCCTGTCCTCAAGTAGCATTCATTCTATCCTTCACATAGTATGTTTCTTTTTTTTTTTTATTGATAATATTTTATTTTCCCCTATTGTACGTAAAGACAATTTTAGCATTCATTTTTAAAACTTTTTATTTTCAAAACATATGCATAATTTTCAACATTCACCCTTGCAAGACCTTGGGTTCCAAATTTTTTCTCTCTCTCTTTTCCCCACCCCATCTCCTAGACAACAACTAATCTATGCTAAGTGTATGCAATTCTTCCACATATATTTTCACAATTATCATTTAGCATTCATTTTTACAAGATTCTGAGTTTCAAATTTTTCTCCCTCCCTTCCCTCCCCTCTTCTTAAAATGGTAGGCAATTTGACATAAGTATACATATGCTATCATGTAAAACACATTTCCATCTTAGTCACAGTTATAAAAGAAGAAATAGATCAAAAGGAAAAAAAAAAACCATGAAAAAAAAGTGAAAAAAATATGATGTAGGGGACCAGAGATGATGAGGGCTTGCACCAGTGTGGGAGCTGAGACAAAAGAGTAATGTAAGTAATGTATTGGAGGAAAGATGTGGTGATAGAAATGACAAGATTTGGGAAGTGACTGGATATATGTGGTGAATAAGAGTGATGAGAGCAAAGAATGATATCATATTGTAAATCTGGGTGATTGTGAGGAAAGATGTTGGTACCCTAGAAACTTAAAGGGAAGTTGGGAAGAGATGAGAGTTTAAGAAGACAAGATAATGAATTTTTTTTTGAATATGTCAAGAATGAGATGCTAGGAAAAAATGGATAGCTAATTACTTCAAAAGAAAAGTAACTACTTCTTGGCCAACAGCTCTATTTAAACATCTCTGTGAAGAGGGTAGAAAAAGGGATGGTTCCTATTTTCTGTTTATTTCATTATGACCAAAGCATAACAAACTTTTTTTTATATTTTTATTTGTGAGAATTCAAAGAATGAACTTGTGCCACCCCAACCACCCAATAAGGACATGCGTTTCTTCTGCACTGGGTTTGAGTATCTTGTGCCTAGCTTTGTTTATTATAGGCACTTAATAAGAGCTTGCACAGAACCAGAAAACAGGGTTTGAGTTCTAAATATGGTTCTTATTAGCCTAGTGACCATCTATAACTAGGTTCATTTAACCTCAATGAATCTCAACTTCTTAATCCAAATTGGGATAACAATTCTTGTACCATAAACTTCACTGGATTATTATGGGAAAAAGCATTTTATAAACTTTGAAGTATTTGAAGTGTGTGTGTGTGTGTGTGTGTGTGTGTGTGTGTGTATGTTTGTGTGAAATCACGGAGAGGGAGAAATTGGACATTTGTTGTGATGACCGCATTAGAACCCTGAATACTTTAGAATCAGCCAGAGTCAGGATCAGCAAAAGTCCTTGATCTTTATCTTTGTGGACGTGAACAGAATGGCCATAATAAGAGCAATTGCGACACGAATCTACCAGGAGTGACTTTGGCTCTCTCACTCCATCCCCTAAATCCTCCATCCAATCTCCTATGCAATAGATAAAACTTGCACAGAGTAGTGGGCAGGGCCATTCTTTCTTCAGCATATACTAATAGAGTGTTGTCCAATTGGTAATTAGCCTTAAGTGCTTGGACCTCAGTGCATCTGCTCAGTTTCAGCCCATTACAATTTGTGACATGGGGAAGATGGGGTTCATATATTTACTGGAGTTTGGTATTCACAATGGTGGAAGGGAACGGTATCCAGGTGAAGGTAGGGGTATTGGACATGAGTTATTTTCATTCTTAACCAGATAGAAAAAAAGAAAAAGAAAAAGAAAGCTTTAAAGCTATTATTGAATTTCTGCCTCCAGAGAGAAAACCTGGCTTATCACAACATTACATTATTTACTTACTAGAGTCAAGTTTTTGGTGACATATCTCAGTAATGGAATGAAAGATGGATTTAGAATCATTGATTTAGGAGGATCTGATTTTGGAGTCTAGCTTTCTGCCTGGTATCTTTGGGATTTGGGTTTTAAATTTAAGGCATTTAAGTCATTTAAATTTACTGTATTTCAGTTTTTTTCACTTTAAAATGACAGGCACATGAGATGACCTCTAAGGTCAATTCTAGCTCTAGTTCTCTGATCCTATGATCTATGTCATATAAATACCACACACACACATATGTAATTTAGAAAGGGAATCTATTTTCTTCTGCATTTGGCCCATTCATAGGGTCACAGATTTGGAGAGGTTCTTAACCTGGCAGCTTGGTGCTACAAGGGATAGCGTGGTGGACCTACCACTCATCTTCTTGACTCATCTTCCTGAGTTCAAATTTGGCCTCGGATATAAGTGATATCTCTGTCTGACCCTCAACAAGTCATTTAACTATGTTTGCCTCATAATCCTCATCTGTGAAATGAACTAGAGAAGAAAATGGTAAACCACTGCAGCATCTTTGCCAAAAAAATCTCAAATGGGGTCATGAGGAGTTGGACACAACTTAGCCTGGAATCTGTGAATTTATTTTTAGAATTTGATAATCATATTTCAATTAGTCTCTTTTGTAGTTTTACATGTTATATAATTTGAATTTAAAACCTTATTGTGAGAAGGGGTTCATGGACTTGGCCAGACTCCTAAAAGAGACCATGAAAAAGAAAAAATGACACATCTCTGTGAGAGCCATCACAGAATCAGAAATTAAGAAAGAGAAGGGAATTCAGAAGTTTTCTTGTCAAGTTCCCTCATTTTATAGATGAGCCAACAGGTCCAGGAAGATTAAGTGCCTTGTTCAAGATTATGTGGGGTGATAAATTTAGATGTGGTTTTGGAATGATCTTTACGCTGATAAATTTAAAGAAAACACCATGGTCAGAAGGAAGATCCATTGTGGGCTGCAATCCCTGTGTTTCTCAGTGACTGTACTAGATGTATCAAGCCCAACCCTGTGCTAATGAGGAAGTTCCAAATCTTTGGGACTTCTCCCAGACAGAGATTGTTCAGAGCAGGTACATCCCAATCCCACACCCTGATTAATAAGTGACCTGCCAAAAGAATCTTAAAGGAGACAAAGTATTGGTAAACTAAATTGTCTATATCTATTGGATATATTGGACAACGAATTCAAATGCTCATAGGAGACCTTTTATCTTTTCAGATTCATCAGTCACTCAAAAGTTATAAATATACCATTTACACACACATAGATAGACACACTGCTTTTCATTATAACATTTAAGCTTTTAAGCTTTTCAAAGTGATCTATCAGTTTTAGGTCATTCTTGTCAACATTCCTGTAAGATGAGTCACATGCATATCCTGTCTCAAATAGTTAGCTTTTGTCAGAGTAGTATTGACTTGTCTAGTAACACATTGTTTCTCTTGTGAGGCAACTGTGATCTTTTCTGGGCAATAGGTATTTGCATACAAGAATAATATATTAAGATGTTGCGGCAGTTAGGTGGTGCAGCTGAAGTCAAGAGGACATGAGTTCAAATTTGGCCTCAGACTCTTAATATTTCCTAGCTGTGTGATCCTGAGGGGGAAAAAAAAGTTGGGATGCATGGGAGAGAGAAAAAAATAGATTTTTGTCAATTAAAATATAATAATAATAGCTAGCATTCATACAATACTTTAAAGTTTGCAAAGAGATTTATAAATTTATCTTATTCTAATTTTACTACCACCTTGAGAGGTGCTATTATTACTCCATTTTACAGCTGAGATAAAGTTTAAAAAACTTGTCTAGGATCATTTAGTGTCTGAGGCAGCATTTGAACTTCAGTTTTTTGGATTTCCAAGTCCAACAGTTTCACATATCTGCCTTTAGAGGCTCTTCGGGACACCTAATGCAATGCCCTCTTACTCCAGATAAGGAAACAAGCCCAAAGAGCTTTATTGATTTGTCCACAGTAACAAAGCTAGTTAATGAGCAAAGTGCTCTGATTACACACCACATTGCCTCTTTCTGAAGGAAAAAAGTGTTGTTTTTATTTTTCCCTTTATGAAGCATCATTTGATAGATGAAAGGATTTTTTTTTTTGTCACATGTCATAAAAGGAGATAATAACTCTCATTTATAAATGATTCACCTGCTTTATCTCATAAGATAAGCTAGGGTAAACAACATTTATTCAGCACCAATGATTTAAAGGGTTTTGTGTGCGTTTTGTTTTGTTTTATTTTGTTTTTACCATTCATATCCCAGGTTTGTCCATTCTAAGGCAGACAACACAAATTCCTGATTGCAAATTCTCTCTGCTTTGACAAAGTTCTTAAACACCATCATTTCCCCTACTCCCCAGGAAGAACAAACAAAGAAACAAGCAAACAGAAATGTGTCTTCTTTGTTTCTTTTGTCTATAGTCCGCTTTGGAAGTGGAATGATTACCTTTGCCACTACCCCTACCCATCCCCCCTCACCCCACCTCCTCTTCCCCCCCATGTTTGAGTAGCAGCCAGAGATACAAAGTCAAGCTCTTGGGATGGAGCTGAGAGGGTCTAAGTGGAGAAAATGGAGCTTTGCATTTTAATCACTTTCACTTGGGAAATTCACTTGGGAATTTCACCTTTCAGAGATTACAGCCTGATTGTTGCTACCTGCTGCTTTGAAGAGAGGTAGCTTAACTTCCTCTCTTTCCCCAATCACCCAGCCACACAAAACTTTTTAAGATTAAACCTATCATCTCCTAATTATAATGACTGCATATGGATTATGATGAGTAATAATGAGCAATGATCAATCATGATTCCAGAGGATTCATGATGATACACGTTTCCCATCATATTGAATGGAACCAAGATTTGAGATGATATTCATATTTTTGGACCCGACTATTGTGGAGATTTGATGTGCTTAGATATGCATATTTATTGCAAGAGTTTTGTTTTTCTTCTTCCTCCCTTTCTTCCTCTCTCCCCCCCACTCCTTCCCTCCATCTCTCGCTCTCTCTGTCTCTGTCCGTCTGTCTCTTTTTGTGTGTGTGTGTGTATGTGTGTGTGTGTGTGTGTGTGTCTGTCTGTCTGTCTGTCTGTGTCTCTGTCTGTCTGTCTGTCTGTCTCTCTCTCTCTATCTCTCGTCTCTGTCTCTGTCTCTTTCTTTTTCTTCATTGAATGCAGAGAGACTGTTTACTTTTTTGGCTTTAAGTCCTTACCCCCAAGCATGTGTCTGGAACAGAGCAAACTGTTAATATTTAGTGATTGATGGTAGCTTATGGCTAGGTCTTTGAAACAGAGCTGGTTAGGCAGACATTTTATTTATTTATTAAAAAAATTTTCACTACATGGATACCTTATGCTAGAGCACTCTTCTGGTATTTACAAGAAAAAAAATTTAAAGTAATGCATAGACATCACTGTCAAAAGACACAAATACACATAACTATGGTTCAAAATATTGACATAAATTCATTAGGTCAAAAACAAAATGTGGCTTAAGGTCTTTTTTTCTACCCTCAAGTAACAAATATATATCTTTTTTCTTCTTCCCACTTCATTCTGCCATTGCAGGAAAAAGAAAAAAAAAAACCTTGCAACAAAAATATATAATTAACTGATTATAAGGTAATGTTCATAAGACTGGAAAGGGCTATTGTTGTGTTTGTGGGGTCATGGACTTTTAGAATCATGAAGGATAGTTCATTCAATATTTCATTTGCTATTTTATTTTGTTCTATAACATCTAGCTGGTGAGGTGTTTTTTTTTTTTTTTTTTGGTCCCTATTAAATAGTTCCATTGATGGAGAGTTCATTATCCTAAAAAGGAATCTCTTCTTTTTTAAAAGGCCCTAATTTCTTGGAATTTGTTTCTTATGGTTTAGCCAGAAGCTACTTCCCTTTGTTATTTCTACCCATTGGTGTTAATTTTTTCTCTGGAGCAGAACAAATAAAATCTGAAAATCACTATCCTATACCTCTTACATTTTCTTTCTCATTCAAGCCAATTGTCTCTTCATTGCTCTTGACATGAAGTGATTATTATTTTACTGAATATAGGATATTTCAGGTCAAGGACTGTACTTTTGTCTTTCTTGTATTCCCAGAACTGAGGACTGTACCTGTCTCACTGTTAGTATTTAATAAATACTTGTTAGCTGACTGATTAACTTTTTACCTTTTACCATGCTAGTCAGGGAGGGTTTTAATTTGTCAAAGTACAAATTTCAAAATTTGGTGCCCAGAACAGGACATAATACTGCAACTGGGAGCATTTATCTTATCTTACTCCATTTTTTTTTTTTGGGGGGGAGGGAATTCCTGTGCTTTTATTTGTTCTCTTTATTTTCATGCCTTTCTTTTAGGCCTATTTGGATACTTCTTGGTTTATTGGCAATAAAACAATCTTATTTTATGTAAGCAGAAGAAAAGGAATCCTCTTAAGAGCAGTAAGCATTTCAGTTTAATCCCCAAAAAGGAAAGATCAGGAAGTTCAAACTATTGTCAATGCAAAAAATTAACATTTCATTTTTATAACCATCTTTTAAGATACAATATTATGCTGACCAAAAATGAAAAGGTAAGACAATATGTGAACATGACAGTTCAATTCAATTCAATTCATTAATCATTTCATTAGAGGAAGTCACTGTAGTAGGTAGCTGAGAAATTTGGCCTTCCTGGATCTATATATTATATTAGGGAGATATAGCATTTAAACTAATGATAATTTGAAGTGAGAGAAGGAACAACTATCAGGATTAGGAGAGGCTTCCATTGGTATGTGCCATTGCTAACTTTTAAAGGAGATAGGTGAAGAGAAAGTTCATTCCAAATATATGGCAGTGGTCTGTGAAAAGACATGGAGGTAGAAGATAGAATTTTGAGCTCCAGGTACAGAGAGCTGACCATGTTGTCTGGAATGTTGGGTGCATAAAAGGGAGTAATGTGAAATAAGTCTGGAATTATACTTTGGAGCTAGATTATGAAACTCTTTAAATACCAAGTGAAAAAGTGTGCATTTTATCCTTTTGGGATCCACTGAAGATTAAGGGAATGATATAGTCATACTTATACTTTAGGAATATTATTTTTTGCAGATGTTTAGGGGATAGATTGAAAAAGGAAGGCAGAGGAAACAGACAGATCAACTGGGAGGCTATTGAAATAATTCAGGAGAGAAGTAGAGAGGGCCAGAAATAGGGATGTGGACCATGCAGATAGAAGCAGATGGACCTGAGAGAATGCATGAACTTTTTGGCTTTTCAATGCCTATAAAATTATGTTTGCACTATATTATTGTACTCTATTAAGTGTACAATAGTATTATGTCTAAAAAAACCAATGTTTGCCTTAATAAAATACTTTACTACTAAAAAATGCTAAGTATCATCTGAACCTTCAGTGACTCCTAATCTTTTTGTTGGTAGAAGGTCTTGCCCCAATATTGATCACTATCCACTGATCAGGGTAGTGGTTGCTAAAGGTTGGGGTGGCTATGGCAATTTCTTTTTTTTATTATTATTATTATTAAAGCTTTTTATGTTCAAAACATATGCACAGATAATTTTCAACATTCACCCTTGCAAAACCTTGTGTTCCAAATTTTTTCACTCCCTTCCCCCTACCCTATCCTCTAGAAGACAAGTAATCCAATATATGTTAAACATGTGCAATTCTTCTATACATTGACCTACAATTATCATTCTGCACAAAAAAATCAGGTCAAAAGGGAAAAACTGATAAAGAAAACAAAATGCAAGCAAACAATAACAAAAATAGTGAAAATGCTATATTATGATCCACACTCAGTCCCCACAGTTTTCTCTCTGGGTCCAGATGGCTTTTTTCATCACAAGACCATTGAAAGGGGCCTGAATCATCTCATTGTTAAAAAGAATGTAGCAATTTCTTTAAAAAAAAAATGAAATCTGCCTTATTTTTTGACTCTTCCTTTCACTTGAATACTTAGAGGCCATTGTTAGGTTATTAATTGGCCTAATTTCTATATCTCAGGAGATAGGGAGCCCTAAGGAGACTCAGATGGAAAACTTTGGTCCCTGCAGCAGTTATAACATTCACAACATTTATTGATTAAATTTGCCATCTTATGGGATTATGGTTTGTGGAGCCCAAAATAATTATAGTAGTAATGTCAAAGACCACTGATAACAAATATAATAATAATGAAAAAGTTTGAAGTACTGTGAGAATTACCAACAAGTGACAGAGACACCTATGTGAACACATGCTGTTAGAAAAATAGCTCCAATGGACTTCCTTGAAATAAGGTTGCCACAGACCTTCAATTTGTAAAAAGCACAATAGCTATAAAGTGCAATGAAGTAATAGAACGAAGTATGCCTGTAAAGTGCCAAACACTTTAACAAAATGGAAAAGTGTGGGGCTTAAAAGAATGTACAAGGCTAAAAGTCATCAATTTCAATGGGGCAAGTAATGACTATGGGTTATGGAAATATGGAGGTAAGAGATGTTATAGTCTAGATTTATTTGAGGTGTTGTTGAAAGATTAAGAAGGAGGACGATGCTGAGGAAAACCAGAAATATACCTAAGGCTATGTTGTTAGAACTCTCCAATTACTCCCTCTTAGGGAAAAATGCTGCTCCTTTTACCTTATTAGTAGCCTGATGTGGTTTAGTTTGAGATTTGGAAAAACATTCATTACATATTCCCTTTCCTGTTCATGGTAGAGATTCCAGACATACTCACTTGATCCTAGTGCCAGATACTAAGGAGATAGATCTCCAAATTAGCCTAGTTTAGTATGTATTTTTCTGAGAGTTGAGTCAATGAATTGTGTTAAGATAAACAATAGCTCAGATATTAAAAGTATACCAATACAAAAGAGATGTGTGCCAGAATGTGATATTTATTATCAGAATTGAAAACTTCTATGGATCATTTAAATAAAATATGACATAAACTAATCCAAAAAAGTTATATGACAAAATTTTAAAAATAAAATATTCACAGTTAAACTGAGGTATTCTGGATTAACAATGCAGAGTTAAATTACATAATTGTGTCAAAAAATGTGAAAGTAAAATAAACTAAACTTGAACAACTGTTTCCTGAAGAAAAACAAAAGGAAGGTAGACATACAGTATAATTAAGCCACAAAATACATTTTAGTATGAAAGTGCACAGATATGCAAACTTTTCCTTTAATTATTAGATATCATTTCTTTTGCTTCATGCACTTTAATGTGATACAGCCAATATAAGACAAATTACAACAGCTAGTATAATATACAATTAATTTCACAATTTAAAAAATGATCAACACTTATTTTCACCATTACAGCTTGTTTATGTTCTAAATCATATCTGGTCAGCAAGGTTTACTGAGATGACAATAGGCATACATACACATACAAGTTATGTATGGATAACACTTTACTCAATGCATATTCATATTAGGGTATTAGGTAGTTAGGAGGATATTAGCAGCAACCACTGGTAAAACAATCTGTCCCTAACAAGCTATCACATGACAACTGCAGTGCCATGATAGAAGCATTTATCAGTCCTTTAGTAATTGTAAATTGTAAATGTACAAAGCTACATAAGTTCCATTTGACGTTTAAAAGTGCTGTCTCTTACATTATCTAGATTTGTAAACCATTCTTGTTGGTTAAACTAGATATTAACCTTTCCCCTTCCTTCCATCCCCCTAAGTCCTAGACTATTACCAGGTATGGTAGAGGTGTGGAGACTGAAGGGGGATGGGGGGAGGAGACAGGAGGAAGAAGAGAGGAAGAATGAGGGTCCCATGGCTGCTAACAGAAGAAAATTGTGCTCATATACAGCTTAGGTTGTGCATGCCCTTCCTTTTGATTAATACAGCTTCTTCCTGACCTCCTGTGATTCAAAGCATTTGGCAGGTAGTAGAAATTGGATGAGAGAAAAGAGCAAAAAATGGTGTCATAGAAAAGTGATGAGACAGGACTCTTATGATGATGGAGTTAATATCAAGGGACTGAGGGATTAGGTTCCAACAGATAAGAGAACCTTATCGAGACCAGTTTGGTCTGCAGACTGTGTAAAAGAGTCATGTGAACAAATTCTCTTGGAGAGATTGTTGAACACTAAATACCATAGGATGGGGCCACCCAAGGTCAACTTAAAACTTAATTTTGAGTGGGGTAGATCATAGCATTGTTATAAGAAAAGTGTGGGGGAGAGGTCTACACTGTATTCTTTTGGTTCAGATTGGCTCAGAAACATCACAGGGTCATTGCACAGTGATGCCATTCTCTGGAGGGAAACTGGGGAAGCCGCACATTGAAGACATGATTCATGGAGCTGCAAAAGAATTGTTCGAGTTTACTTGAGTGTGGAGTGACAAGCTAATTTCTATCTTTACTAACCTATTTTCTTCATGCTACTCCAATCCATCCTGTGTTGCCCAATGTACTTGTCCCTGATGTCAAGTATCATGGAGAAAGGAAAAAGTCTTCAGCAGCTTGTTGGAAAATAAACAGAATTTTTTTAAGGGACAAATGTATTTTTTAAAAAAGAAATATACTGCTACATCAGATGTTTCATGTTACCAAGTTTGTGTTCTAATGTTTTTTTTTTTTTTGTTTTTTTTTATTCCAAGCTTGTTTTCTCCTCCTGGTTTCACAGAATGTTCTGCAGCTCATTGCAGGATTCTGCATCCATTATGGATGCTGATGCCCATGCTGACTGTGCACCGGTGGATTTCCTGTCAGCCTCCTGAATAGCCAGGTGGCTCTGTCACAGAGAACCCTTTGTTTCTATCAAAGAAGGCTTGGGAGGAGGAGGTAGACAAACAGCTGGGTAAAGAGAGAGATCAACAAGGAAAGGGAGGGATTGGCATGGATTTTCTTGAGAGCTGGTATCCCCAGGTTAGAAGGCTAACATAAGAATTCCTCAGTAGGAATAGGAGCAGAGCCTCACTATTTGACCAAAGCCTGGCCAGTCATCTTTGAAATTATGGTGCTGGTTGATGGTTAGCCACACTGACCAAAGTTGGGCTATCACAGAGGAAATCTCAGCAGTTCTTTTTGCTTCTTGTCATCTATCTCTACTTTTTCTCCTATTCTTCTGTTTTTTAATTTAGAATAATAACATACACTATTTTAAAAGTTTCATTAATGATCTTTCCCTTCAACACTCGAACCTACACACTATAACATCTTGGTCCTTAGAAGATACTTAGCTCTACCCAATGATTAGTCCTCCCCTGCCATCTCCTGCATTTCTCTAAAAATGAAATTCAATCTGATCTTTCAAATGGCCTTTTAAGAAATTAAAATAATTTAAACCTTAAACCAGGACTCAAAACACTGGCCACATAGTGAATGACTAGATATTTTTAATGGCAGATTGTCCATCTGAATTCATGAAGTCTTTTCTCTAAATAATTCAGAGGATGGTGTTGAGGATATATTTGCAGCCTTTGTGGAAGTACTATACCTGAATATGCTTTATCATCAGTTATATAGTTCTAAGAAATTTAAGGGAAGTGTACTGACTCAGCAATGTTCTCCCAAAACACTACTGAAAAACAATCTTCACCTCATTCACATATTTAGTCCCTAAGTTTCCAAATGATTTTTACACAGAGAACACTGTGAATCACTAAAGTCTTAGTGTTTTTCCTGAAACCTGTTCTTCATCTGTTTCCTATCTGAGAATTTTCAAGCACTTAAACTATCTAGTGGCAAAAGAAGAGGGACAATGTGGAACAAAATCTTGACCCCAAACCAGGTCAAGAATAAGTGCCTGCTATATTCTAGGGGTTGTGTGAAGTGCTGAACCCTTCCACAAAGCAAGAAGCACAGTGGAAAGACACAGCATGAATACACATGGAAGGTTAGTACTGGAGACCTCATTCAGTAGTTTATTCTCTTTCCCAAGCCCTTTTAACTTAGAGGTATATCCATCTATCTAAGTCTTCCACCAGCTTGAGAAATCCTAAGAATTCAAGATGAAAAAGAAGGGCTATAGCTGGAATTGGAATTTCTACCTTCTCATATTGAAGGGGATGCTTGATGGTACTTCATCCTCTTCTCCCCACTCACCCCCTGTGGTATGATTTTAATACCTTTTGTATAACTTTTAAATGATTGGATTCAAATAAAGCAAACATAAAGACAATATCATGACAGCATTTCATTACAATAGTTCACTAGCCTGGCCCCGTCATTGTACTCTGACTTTATTTAAAATGCAGAATACCATATTAATTGCTTGGACTAGTGGCTCCTTGGGGAGAAAAAAAAAATCAAGTCTTTCTCCTACAGAACTGTGAGCTCCTTAAATATGAAGATGTGAGTTTGATCAGAGGAAAATTAGGGGAGAGTGCTATGATACTAAGGAAGTTGGACTTTCTTGGGATTAGATTCCTTGTGCTTTTCTTGAGTTTAATGTAAATTACTGGATTTGACCTAAAAGGCCAATGTACCACCAAGAATTTCTGTACAAAACTAAAGTATTGGCTCAACAATTGTGTCAAGCCGGACACAAGAGTTTCCAGATATTCTCTGCAGAGATATCATTCTCTGATAGATAACTTAATTTAAATGTTAATGCTTGATTCTTTCACTACCTTCTAACTCTCATCTTCTCTCTATCTCTCTCCCTAATGCTGGGGACAGCTTTGAGAAGCATTGTGGCACCCCAGTAGGATCAAAAGTCCATCTTGTAAACAATGATGGGCAACCTAGGACAACTGCCCTTATCTGCCAATGGGAAGTTAGATGGGGAAGCTCTAGGGATATTCAGGTTACATCTCCAAAGAAATGTGGCCCCAGATCTTAGGGAACTAGGTTCCTGTTTGGCTCAGAAGCAAACGTTTAGCTGATTGTGGAGTCAACAATATTCAGCTCTGAACAAGCATAAGTACTGTTTTGGTTTTTAAATTCCACACAACTTGGAAGAGTAAGTAATGTGGTTGGGCCACTTTTCTTATGGCAGACACAGGATGGGTCGTTAACCAAACCAAAGTCCCTTTCCACTCCACCCCACTGCCCTCTCCCCTCACTCTGATGCTTAGCAACAGGGTCAAGGAACAGAATGCAAATAGCCTTTAACATCTGTGTTAACCTTTTCCTGGGGCTGAGAGGCAGCCAAATCTAGGTCCAGTGTTTACAGCAGATTTATAAATCACAAGCCCTTCCCCCATCCCACTGACTCTAAGACAGAACATTTCCCAAATGTAAACAAGGATGACAAACCACAGAGGCAATAATGATCTCCAGCACCCGGCCATATACATGTGGGCAGTTGCCGGTTACTGTACTTTGGTAACATGCTTGAGAACTTTTCTCTTATTCCTCCAAAACCCGAAGTCTATTTGGTCAAAATTAAAATGAAACTCAATGACATGTTTAAAATGAAACAAAGCAAAACATAGATGGGGAAAAAATCAAGTAAACATTTCTTTGATCATTAAGGAGCCCTTGGATGTTACTGACATTTTACTTATTAATGTCAGCAACACCTATCCCCATAGCACCGTGGCACTGACATGACTGAGGCTTAAATAAAACAGGGAGAACAAGCCGTCCTTCCCTAGCCTCCCTGTCATTGTACCATGTTATAAAAGGGTGAATTGGCAGGCTTATGGCCCAGCTCTAGCAACTTCTCCAAACTAAATGGAAGACCTGGGTCTGCAACTTTTCCTATTCCTTCTCTTCACTTAGTTTATTTATACTGAGGAAGGATTTAGAAAGAGAGTACCATTACTCCCTTGCCCTCAAGTAACAATACCTTTTTGTTTGCTCTTGTTTATTTTTTTCCTTAACAGAATAATTCCAGATACCACTTTTTCTAAAGAAAGGTTTCAAGACAAGAAAAAAGAAATTCCTTCAACAGGGATTGAAGTGTGACCTACACAAAGTCTATAGAGTTGAGATCAAAATTTCCCCTTTTTCTGAAGAAATGGTATTTATAACAAGGCGAGAGGAAAAAATAATAATTTGGAGAATAAAGAAATATCTTCTTAGCAGTTGGCTGGATACTTCCATTGCAGACAAATGCAAAACTCTAGCTACCAACAACAAAAGGACAACACAGAAAGCAACTGAAGGAGAGGTCCGGCAAGTGTGTGTGTGTGTGGTGTGTGTGTGCGTGTGTGTGTGTGTGTGTATGTGTGTGTATGTGTGTGTTCCCTTCCCTTACCACCAAAACACAGATACATTTGGCATCTGGGTTTTTCCCTTCTCTTTCAAGATGAAGAGGCTGTCATTTCTAGAGTATTCCATGCTGTTCCAAGGTACTCAGCAACCAGTTCCAGATGAGTAGAAATGCATACTAACTTTCCCTGTTTTTTCCTCCTAGCATTCATTTTACAGTGAAAGGCTTCCTCCAAAGATGAGATGGGAAGTGGTGGTTCTCATCCATTTCCTCCTCAGCTGTTGCATTGGTGCAGCAAGAATGATTCTAGAAAGTCTACCAAATTCACAAAGTTCTTAGATGGCATAAGAAAAAGGGCAGCTTCGAGTGAAGGTCAACAGTAGACTGAGAATCACACATAGCTGGATTGAGAAAGGTGGTCTTGTCATTGAAGGGAAAATATTAAACTTGTCTGTCCCAGGCAGGAAGGAATTCTGGAAGATCCATCATGAATGCTTCTGACCTAGGAAGCACTGTCAATATAATATGTATAAATAAATAAATAAGTAAATAAATACCTAAATAACATGAGAAAAGAGCTCTCTTAACAGAGTAAGCACCTCTTGTCAATCAATAAAAGTTTTCTTTTGAGTTCCAAAGCCCTTCATCCATTGATAGTTAGTCTAACTCCAAATATCTTGCAGGAAGCTGATCAATTTGAAAAATTAACATGGAATATTGGTACATTGGGTTCTGTTATATTTTGGTTTTGGATGACACACAAACCATCCTAAATGTCCCCGAGGTAGTCTTGTTTCCAAAGAATCACGGAATGGCTCCAAACCCAACTGGAACATGCCCATGTAATGCCACTGCACTTTTCAATTGTGATTTTGCTTCAGTTTATTATGGCATCATCACTTGATACATATTCTTGTCATGATGTCACAAAATTCAGACACCGATCCCAGATGTACTCCTGAGCTGACTGTAATCTTGGTAGCTGGCTTGAAGACACTGCTCCAAAGAGGCCTCTGCTAAAATGATTTAGAGTTCAACTGGAAGTCCATTGGGAAATAATTCCAAAACAAAACAAAAAGAGAGGTGAGAAAGCATGCAAATGTAACCATTTTCAATCCTAAGTTTAAAATTATCTTCTCTCTTTCTTTTTCTTATGTGCAATTAAAACAAATGGAAAGGAAGTAATATTTTGGGACTATAAAATACACCTGATATCCAAATTCCTGGGCCCTGGGCCTCTGAGGAAATCAGCATGTGACCAGAGCAAGCAATAAAATAGTCAGCCCTCTTACTAACCACACCATGCTAAGTCCTACCATCTGGCTCTTAGAAGAGGGTTATTTAATACCCAGCTCCCTTCCTAATACCAGCTCTTTTTCTGACTGGGGGGACCCCATCAGAATCCTAGGTAGGTGCTCTATCTACCACAGGACAGAAAACACTTGGAATAGAATGTTTCTCTGATCAGGGATGCTCACTTGAGCTTCAGGCTCAAACACAATATCTTGAAAGACATAAGAGAAAGAAGCCAGATAATGGACACAAAATATCCTGATGAGGCCTAATCTTCACATTCCTGACCAATGAATACATCCTATGATCCAGTGAAAAGAAACTATGACATTGATTATTTAAAGTGGGATTTTTTTTCCCTTGGACTTTCCAGTATGTCAAAAGCTTCATCTGGAAAATTGAAATCGAAAGTATTGTCAACATTATGCAAGAGGACCTTTGAATAAAAAAAAAGGACCTCCTCTTCTTCACTTCCAAAATCTGTCCAGGGAGTACTACCCATTGGTAGGGACACCTGTCAAAACCCTGCCCTGAATCAATAAATTCAATATGAAGTTAAATAAAAAGAAAATCAGCATTTAGCCAGAGCTCTGTCCCCTTGTAGAAGGAGGTTATTCAACTCAATGACAGTTGTAGCAAAGTCCACCAAGTCAACAAAGTCAGATGTGATGATGTTGACACCCAGGACTCCAGGTTTCTGTGTCTTCACCCAGTTCAAAATCACAGGAAGGTTCCTAGAAGAGGAGGAGGAAGAAGAGAGAAAGAAGAGAAGGAGAAGGAAAAGGAGGAGGAAGAGAAATTAGGATAACTCAATAAAGAAAATCTAAAGATAACATCTAAGATGATTAATAGCAGGCAACCCTAGTAGTTTACTCAACCCTGTTTGCCTCATTTTCCCCACTTGTAAAATGATCTGGAAAAGGAAATGGCAAACCACTCCAGTATCTGCCAAGAAAACCGCAAAGAGAGTCACAAAAGGTCCCACATGACTGATAGAACTCAATAACAATAACAACAACAACAAAGGATAGGCACATTTTATCATAGACTCTAGAGAGCTGATCTTTATATTCTACTTTCAGGAACTTTTATGCTTCACTGATCTCTAAATAAGAGAAAGATTGGAAACTTTTCAGAGTTTAGTCAATTGGCTATACTATGAGAGAGGTAACCATCCCAATAGACCCTGGTGACAAGAAGTGCCATTACAAATTGTGAGAATATAATGGGCTCAAAGGGGCTTACCTATTGGTAACAGAACGGAAAACACATTCCTCTATTTATTAATGGGCACAGGTCTCTCACTCAAGGTACATAGGGGTGATATTTAATACTGATTAATGAAGGATTCTTACAATACTGTATTCTCATAACAATGAGTTCTCTTAAAATTTGTTGAATCAGTAATGCTTCTGGAGAGTTCACAAATTGCACTTAATTTAAAGTTTTGTGATAGGATAATCTTATAAATAAGGTTAGCCCTAGACAAAATTGAGAGAGGCAAAATTAGGATATGTCAACCTTCTTACCTTCTGTGGTTAACCTTTCATTCTCTCTACCCCAACACTGAACTCCTTTTGGGTATTCACAATCTTCCACTGTTGTGGTAGACCCTGATCTATAAGTTTGAATATATTTTCTAAATCTAACCTTCTTGGAAATCAGAATCACCTTCTTTGTCCTGTTCCCATGAGACTCCACAATCACTTGGTTCTTTGTGGAAATAGAAATCTTAGAAATCAATTTATAATTAGCTATTAATGATGTGATGTAATAATCTTTTCATGGCAATAGTACAAAGGGCATTGGCCCTGGCAGTGATGTCAGAGAATCTAGGTTCAAATTTTATCTCAGATAAAATACCTGTAGGAATTTGGGTAAATCATTTAATCTACTTGGGACTCAGTTTCTTCATTTGTAAAAAGGACGAAGTGGGACCACATTATCTCTAAGATCCTTTTCAGCTTGAAGCTTATGATCCTATGATATTTTGAAACCTAATGCTTTAATTCAAAGAATTATTTTTTTTGCATTTGACTTGTAACTTTATGCATAATATAATGAGGAAATTCTATCTATCAATAATCTATTGTGTAATGTATAGTCAGTTATCCAGGGAAATGAGAGATTAAATGACATAACTAGTATCACACAACCAGAATGTATCAGAGACTCTGCTTGCAGCTTACTCTGAGGCTAAATGTCAACTACATAACATTAACCTCTCAGATGAATAAATGGCAGAATTTAACACAAGTAGACTCATGGAGGATGTCAGTCTGTGATCCTCAAAGCTACCAAGGACTCTAATGTGACACAAAGCTCTAAGATAGATATAAAAGAGCCTTCTCTATAGCCCTCAGGTCAAAAATGCTGGCCAATTTCAAGGTCAGCCAATATACTACTTATGCATCTCAGAGAACCATAGAATGTTAGTGCTAGAAAGAATCTTAGGGCATACAGTAAAGTAATGAAAAAAGTCTGGACAAAAATTTGGGTCTTCTATCTTCAATTTTAAGGCTCTTTTCACTGCATTACAAGGCTGCCTGCAAGATCTGATAAACTTTGGCAGGCCTGAGGAGACAGCCATGATGGAAAATGTAAATTGTACTGGTTTTCAGAAAAAGAAGGGATTGAAACTCCACCTATTGAAAAGATATAGACACTGAACAGCAGGAGTCCACTTTCTGAACAGTGGCAAACTTAAAAAAAAAAAAATGAAACACAAGCGCCCCTTCCTGTTCAGCATAAGAAAATGCAATTACAAAAGTACAAAATTCCAGATCTCTGGAGCTAGTATCTGGGAGGTCAAATAGCGAGAGAAAAGTGTTGTATTTCATTGTGCTCACCAGAGACAAAGAACTCTGTTTCAGATTTCAGACTGCATATGTCAAGCTTGCCTCAAAGCTTGGGGCACAAAGAAGGAAAGAAAGGTGAAACTGAAAAGCCTCCTTTTCCTTGTCCTCTCTCCCTCTTCCCCAAATCTGTTAATCTTAGGATCAAGGATCCTGAGGTAAGAAAGAAAAAAATAATAATAATAATGAACTTAAATGACAGCTCAAAGACTATAAGGTAGCAGTATAGAGACTTAACTATGATTTTGAAAGCTATTGGAAGAATCTGATCTTAAACAGTGCTCTAAACAGAAATGCAGGGCCTTTCTCTTGCTTCCAGAATGCTTTATTCATAGGTTCAAGCAAAAACATATCTCCTTTTGCTTCTAGAGAGTAGAGACAGACTAGAGGTAGGAAAGAAAATTGTCTAGTGCACAATGAGGATTAAAGGAGAGGAGTGACATACAACAGAGTGTGAAATATTACTTTTAAAAATTCACATATTTAATTTTTGATAAATGTTAGAAAACCTATTTCTCTATGTCTCAAAAGCAGTTCTTTTGTTCTAAGGAGGCACTTTGGATAGTGGATAATGTACTGATCTTGTAATCAGGAAGCTCTGGATTTAAATCTAGTCCCCCAAATTTACTAGCTGTGCAATCCTGCACAGGTCTATGTGCCTTAGTCAGCTGCCTGATGCTTAACTACTAAGTCATAAATGTTGTAAAATCCCATCCATTATCTATCTGCAAAAAAATGGTGGATAAAATACACAAAAGGCAAACTTTCCCAAAGAATGGGATGGGATAGAACATGATTTTGTCTGCGTTTAGATTACAGAATCTCATTTTGCTTTTACTAACCGTAGAACTTACTCCTGGGAGTCTGGTACAAATTGCCTTAGGAATTCAGCCAGGGAAACTGTGTTTCTAGTGGTTTTTGCCCAGCCCAAAGAGTGTGAGACCAGTGACCTTGTTTATCTAAGAGCTCTGGAAGTTAATAACTTAATACTGAGCAAACCCACTTTAGAGCTTTTCCCTATTGGATTTGGTCAGGAAAACAGTGCCCAGTTCCAGTTCTGTAGCATTATTGTATTCCTTATCTGATATGAAGGGTTGTGCTATGCCTTTAAAGAAAGGTTGCTGGAAGGTCAATGCTTCCAGTCTCTGCCCAGAGGATAAGTTAATCTCATTCTATACTCAACTATTTGGAATAAATTCTTTGCCAGAACTATTTCTCCTTTCTTAGAGGCCTCTACCTTGTACTCTACATGGCTTCCTGTTTTGTGTCAACAGTATAATTCTTACCGTATAATAGCCCCTGTGGTCAATAGGGATCTCAGGCGACCCTCTTTGTAACATTTAACATGAAACAGTCCCTCCCAGGGACAAGGGTATACTGCTCTTTGGCATGATGTCCCCATGATCAGGCTATTTATAAAGCATTTGAATAACTCAGATGGGGAATTCAGAGCCAAAAAGGCACTGTGAGACACTAGAATCTAGCCTTTTTGTCATGGAATCACAAATCTGTGCATAGTCCATCTTTCCAGGCTTTTCATATATCATTCTCCAACTTCTGAATGCTTCAGTAGAACTAAACTGGACTTTTCTCTTTTCCTCACACATGCCATTCTCTCTCCCAAGTCCCCTGACTATATACCTAATCTCTTCCATGCTAAAAATTTACCTTTTTTATTTACAGCTCTTAGAAGTTCCTTAGTTCCTACTAATTGCAAAAGTATCAACTTTTTCCCAAACCTTGTTTACCTCACTTATTCCCTTCCAAATCACTTTGTACTTATTCATTGAATGATAATATTTTTTTCATTGTTATACTATGTATACTCATATATATCCTAGTTGTTACATTTGTTTAAAAAAACATATTTGTATCTTCTGCACAATGCTCAGATATGGTGGGTACTTAAAAATGATTGTTTGTTGACTAATCCAAATCTTTCACTTTAATGATGAAGAAATTGAGTTCTAGGTAGTTTAAGAGATTTGTTTATAGTGCTCTAGATAGGGACTGCTAGGTAGCACTGTAGATGGGGCACCAGGCCTGGAGTCAAGAATCTGGGCTCAGCATTTTTACTAGTTGTGTGACCCTGGACAAGTCAATTATTCCTATTTGCCTCTGTTTATTCATCTTTAAAATGAGCTGGATGTGGAAATGGCAAACCATTCCAGTATCTTTGCCAAAAAAAAGCCCCAAATGGAATTATGAAGTACCAGATGTAACTGAAAAAAAGTGACTAAATAGCAAATTCTCTTCCTCATTATACTATATAAACTGGCCTGGATTGTCTCATTTGTTAAAAAAAATATATATTTTATTTGTATCTCTAGCACAGTACCTAGCATAAAATGGGTACATAAAAATGATTGTTAATTGATTAATCTAGTTTAAATCTTTCATTTTAGTGATGAGGATGTTGAATCCTACAGAGATTAAATGATTTATAAATGCTGCTACAAGTAAAGCGTTATCATAGTTAGGATTTGAATGCAAGACTCTTCTTTCAAAGGCCAGTTATCTTTCCACTATAACAACAACAACAACAACAAAAATCAACCTTTCAACTTCTAGTTATACAACTTTGCATTGCCTAAATCTCTGGGGAACAGACAGAAACTTGCTGAAGGACTTAAAAATGATTGTTTGTTGACTAATCCAAATCTTTCACTTGTCCTTAGCCCTTGCTGTCACCATGGAAGGAAGATTTTTTTTTTGTTAGATGGTTGGTCATAGGTCCTGGGGCAGTGACCACATTGCCCCTAGGCCACTCATCAGATAGGCACTATATATCATTCAAAAGACTCTACCAAAGATTGAATACCATGCACATATTTTAAAATATGTTCTTTTGGGCAGGATGATTCTAACTCAAGTATAAGAGATTGATAGTGTCAGATAAGGCATTCATAGAGCACTGTGGTTGGTATACTGCTTTATATAATACAGAACCAAAGTAAATAGAGCTGTTGAAAAGCTTCACTTGTGAAACCAAATTGGCAAATGCTTACCTGTGCACCAGGGTGTTCTTGAGACCACCAACCAGGCCTCGAGCAATGGTCTTCACTCTGGGTGTGAGAATAGCTTGGGAGACATGGAAAAATCCATGGGGAGCTCTTTCACCAAGAGTTGTTTCTAAGAAGAGTATGAGTTTCCTCACGCATGTTGTGTTGGCCCATGGTGCTGGAATCCTGTGCCCTGGCCACAAGAAAGGGTATTGCATGGACAGGGGAGAATGGTAGAAAATAAGAACCTGAAATATGCAGAAAGAGAAAAGAGAGAAAGAAAAATTAGAAAAATCACGGTGTGAAAAAGGTAGGTAAGTAGCACAAGGTAGGTAGGTAGCACAATGGACAATGATTTGGAATGAGGAACATTTTGAATTCAAATCTGGGTTTAGGCATTTCCCAGCAATGTGACTCTTGATGAGTTATTCTGCCTCAGTTTCCTCATCTGTAAAATGGGGCAACAAGAACACATGTACCTCCTATAGCATTGTGATGAGAATTAAATAAAATAACATAAGTATAAAGCACTTGTCCTTGAAACATTATACAATTTATCATATATAGATCATAACATTTCAATATATACTATTATGAATATGTAATAAACACATGATATTTACTATTATAGAATATATAAATGTTATTTAATATGGAATGTATAAATAAAATATAATAATTACTATAATGAAAAGTGAAGTCATTACTTTGGATTTACACTAAAGTTGATGAAGAAAGAAAAGCATTGGATAAGGTCCATAGCTAATCAAAAGTACATGTATAACTTTTATTATTATTCATAAAATTAGTTATCAAGTTAGTAGATTATTTTGTCAGCCAGGTATATGGAGTTAATTTTAGGGGACGTGTATATATTGAGAGAGGGCAATGTAGAGAAGATGAAAACACACCATTTCTTAGGCAAAAGAATTCTTAGAGACTATGAGGTCTTTAAAAACTTCATTTTTATATATCAGTAGGGAGAAGGAAGAAAGTGATTATTAACTGATGAGGTTATAATGATTATTACTGATGAGGTCTTCAATGTTAGGTGTGGTTAGCACAGGAATTTATAAAAATTAATCCTTGAGGCAGGCAGGGAGAAGTCTCTGATAGTGATCAGTTTAGTTCCATGATCCCATATTCTGGGGAAGCTGTCCAGTCTGAAATCCAAGTTATGTCAACCCCCTGAGATCCACCCTCTGGAGAGATCTCATCTTGCCACGCCTAGTCAGAAATCCCAGTCATGTCCCTGAGGTTAAATTTTCCCTAAAAAAATCTACTTAAGAACCATCCTATGGCTGCTGCCTTCCTTTGGGTTAGTCTGCTACAACTCTCTGCCTGGTGGGATATTTTTCCTTACACGTTTGCCTCTTGTCACAACATATCTTTCCTAATTCTATTATGCTAACTAATTCTTTTAGGGTGCTAAGTTCCTTTCAGGATTTAGCCTGCCAGCTAAGAACACGTCCCAACCTCATGGGGTGCTCCCTTTCTCCTGGTAATGGTGAGTTCCACTGAGGAACTTGTCTTTCATATGCTCTCCCACTCTACCTCATATTTAGTCTATTATATACCTTCATTTTGTATATAACCTATTCCTAAATAAACCTGCCTTTTGCCAAAGAGAATGGCCATTGTGAATTCTTCACATGATCGAACCCCAACTTTTGGCGCCTGCCATCATCTGGTGTCCACATTATCCATTTTATGTTGGTGCTTGAGCCACATCATTTACTATGTGGCAGGCACTGTGCTAAGAACTTCACAAATATGTCTCTTGATCCCCACAATACTGGGAAGTAGATGCTATTATTTCCCTCATTTTACAGCTGAGCAAATAGACAGATGTTGAATCATGTGCACAAGCCCAAGTAGAATTTGAACTCAGGTCTTTTTGATTCTAAGCCTGGTGCTCTAGCCACTGAGTTCTCTAGCTGTGGGAGATGGTTGCATTGAAGTTCCCTACATGGAAAGTTTTGGGGGATGGGCCTGGGGCCTGGGGTCAGAGATGGAGATGGGGGTGGGGAGAATCCTATGAATGCTATGCAATCCACTCAGTGGTGAGAATGGATGCTCCTGGAAAACATGCTTGGGTCTTTTCTGCAACCAGAGATATTGGCTTGGTGGCTATATTCCTTCCCTCCCCTACAGTTCTCTCCCACAATAGGAAGCTGCATCAAGGAGGACTGGTCAGTGCACAGTATGAGCTGCCCTTTCAGAAGACTTTGAAGTGAGAGAAAACTTTAGTCTTGCTTTCTTGCCTCTAATAGCTTTCCCTTAGACGTCCTATGAGAAAAGGGAAAAAGGAATTTCCCTTTCCTCTCTTCCCAGGGAAGACAAATATTGCCAAAGAACATGTTCAAATTCTGGTGACCCTATATGTGGATTTCAAAAGCCTAACCCTTTTTTATTTTATGTTTCTTTCAGTGGACATTTGTTGTTATTATTTAGTTGTGTCAAACTCTTTGTGACTTGATTTAAGGTTTTCTTGGTAAAGATACTGGAATGGTTTGCTATTTCCTTTTCTACCTCATTTTACAGATGAGGCAAACAGGGTTAAGTGACTTGCCCAATATATAGAACTATCCAAGTGAAGATATTCTCATGGGAATATAGCCTTAAACTGTACTTTAACTGTGATTTGAAACTTACTATAATAAGTAGAGCTATAGCTAAAATAGTTGCAGATATTTGTCCCTCCTATTTCCCACCACATCTTAATTAGCATTTCAGTAGCTCTTTTTAAAAATTTTCTTATTTCTGGGATTAGATTTCTACAATTAGAATGTAAGCCTGGACTCCCCCAAACAATGAAAGTAAAGGTCAAATTCAGGGATTGGGGAGCTTTGGAAACTTCGGTATTCAAGCTATTTAATCTTGTGTTTTGCAGTTTTTACTTTGTACTCCTTTTATTCACAAACACCTCGCCAGATGAGAGATATCTTTTCTCCCAAGATTGTAATAAGCTCCTTTTGGTTTTTCTTACTCTGAGAGATTCTGATTGTTTTTGTGGTCGATATTGTCCCACACACCAGAGTTACATAACTATTAAGTGTTTAAAGCTAGATTTGAACTTGAATTTCCTGAATCATACCATGCACTTTGGACATGTTATTAAAAACTGATTAACTTGTTGGCTTTTTAGGGAATTTGGGAGTTCCTGGGTCCTTCCCAGGGCAATGCTTTTCAAAAAGAAGATGATCATCATCAAAACAGTACATGAAAGTGGAATATCTATTCTTCAACCTCATAAAATATTTCAGCATCCACTATCCCAAAGCATATAACAGGAATTGTGGAGCTGTATTTCAAATCTTTGTCAATGAACTTATGAGACTTTTGTGTTTTAAGGATTTTTTTTTTTTTTGGTGTGGTGGAGGAAATAAATAGCTGTCCTCTACTTTAAACATTGAAATCTTTCTAAAAGATCTCTCTTTCAGAGAGATGCTAGAAATGAGACAAACCTAAACTTTGTTTAAAGTGATTATTAGAGATAATGAGAAAGTAGTTGACTTTCTTCTTTGGGATTGGGATACCCCAGAGAGATTACTATTTGTGTGATCTCTAATCAGAGACCCTCAGGTGGGAGAAGTTTCCTAATCCCCCCCTTAACCAAAAGGTTTAAAAACAAACAAAAACAAAAAAGTTAAAAAAGAATGAAACAAAACAAAGGAACAAGGAAAAACTGAGTCCTAGAAAGATTAAATTACTTGGCTGAAGTCCCATAATTTGTAGTTAGCAGACACACTTAAGAGTTCACACTCTTGGATAAGAACACTAGAGTTTGTTCTGGCTTAAATAATTCAAAGTTTTGTCATCGTTTTCTAGAAGGATTGCTTTTCATGGAAAAAATGATGGAATAAGGACAATGAATATGTTCTCAGGAAAGGGCTTGTCCTTAAAAACCTATTAGGGATTCAGAGTCCCATTAATATGCTTATAACAGCAATAGTGCCCTCTCCTGGAAGAAATGTAAAATCTGTTTAAAAAGGTTGCTCTCCAAATCCCATCAAATTTGACTGACAGTAATCTTCCAGGTGTGGAAATAGGAATGTTCTGACTCTTTGACTGTATGTCATGGACATTAAGCTAATGATTGGTGTCATTCAGTTATGATTAAGGTGCTTGAGTAACCTGTTCTGAATGCTAAGTACAGAAGATCCTTGAAGAAAACATACTTCATTACACCAGGAGGTCAATTAATCTAGAAATGCTTTTTAAAAAATGTTTTTGAATAATTGATTGCTAATGACATCTGTGGTGAATATGCATTTTAATTAGGTTAACCACATGATCATCATAAGCTGTAGTTTGTTCTAGAGCTTAGGGAAAGACTTCTTTCTCCAAAGGGCTTTTGCTCTAACAATCTGTCAGTTACTCTAAATCTTCTGGATTTGGAATCTATGATCTTGAAGCCCTCTGATCTAAGAATGATATTGTTCTATCAATGACTGTAAAAGTTCACTGGTCTAGGAATACAATAATATTTCATCCCTTAGATTTTAAGGAAGATATACTAGTGATCCTGAAACTATTATTCTAACAATCTGTCTGTCAATGATTTCAAGTCTTCAGGCCTTAGAATAGTCTGTTGGTCAGTGATAACCAAATTTTTGAGACCATTCCTTGGTTCAATCTCTAGGCCATAAAATTAACTTATCTATAACATGAAGAACTAGATAAATGTGTCTCTTTGCTTCTTTCTCTTGGAATTTAGATTGCTTTAATTGACATTACAACTATAATAAACTTTTCCCCTTGACTAGGAAATAGATTCAAGCTTGTAAATTCTTTTGAGACTTCTTGGGACAATGATCTTTGACCCTAACCTTTTGGGGTCCCTTCCCAACTGCAATAACAGTATTTGTTCAAGATTAGATACTTTAGAATATTGGAAAAAAGTATATACATGAATAGTTCTTTTTTTTTTTTTTTTACATAGGGTAAGTAGTTAAAAAAGATATGCTGAATTCATTTAAATAAAACCACACCATAGATTCTTGAATAATAATAACTAATATTTATATAATGCTTTAAAACTTGTAAAATATTTTCCTCATAAAGTTAGAATGGACCTTATAGAATACTCACTTTTTAATCTTGATCTGCATGACCTTAGGTGACCATTTAATTTTCCCAGGCCTCCCTGGCTTTCCTAATCTATAAAATAAAGAATGCTAGGCTGTACAATGGTTAGACCACTCGGAGTCAGAAATACTCATCTTCTAGAATTCAAATCTGGCTTCAGATATTTACTGTGTGACTCTGGGTATATCACTTAATCCTGTTTGCCTCAGTTTCCTCATCTGTGAAATGAACTGGAGAAAGAAATGGTAAACTACTCCAATATCTTTTTAAAGGAAACAACAAATGGAGTCACAAAGTGTCAGACACAATTGAAATAACCAAAATGACACCAAAAAAATAAAGACTTTGTAATATATCCTGTGAGGAATATACAACCTAAGCAATAATCCTAATTGCTATAGAAAGTTAGCAGTACTGTCTAGCTCACTTACTAAAGATTCTAGGAGTGGCAGGCCTACAGTTATTTCTTTTCTGATTTATAACACAAAATTCAAGAAAATTCGATTTAAAATTGATTTATTAATTGTCTCCTATGACAGGTAACTGTACTTATCACTGGGAATATAAACATTTCACACCTGGCTTCTCTCCTGAACTTCATTAAAATTTCATCTTTTTATAAGGTGATATCAACCTAGAAAGTCATAATCCTCAGGGTCCTCTCTCCACAGGTCTCTTCCTTCTTCTAATTGGAAAGGATGAAGGGCTCTTCCCCGAACCTCCACTAAAGGAGGGTGCCTAGGGCAGCAATTTCATTCTAACCAGATGTGCTCCTGAGTTGATCATGCCCTACTTTCATACTCTTTCTCTCCCCTCCCTCTTTCAGTTTATCATTAAGTGCCATCTTCCCTCATTAGATTGCAATCTCTTTATATCCCAGATTTAACATACTATCTGGCACATTGTAGCCCCTTAATAATAAATGAGTGACTGAGTGAAAGATAAAAATAAAATAATTTTTTTTACCAAGGCACTGAGACAATAAACTACCCAATTAATAGATAGATTTGGAATTGGTTGGATGGCTGTCCTCAAAGAATAACTGCTAATGGTTCAACCCCAATATGGCAGATTTCCAGTGGAAAACCTCAGGAATCTGTGCTTTAATTTGGGCTATTTAAAATGTTTTATCAATGACTTGGACAATGGCATAGAGGGGTGTATTCATCATGCTTATAGATGACACAAAGCCAGAAGAATGGGCTAACATACTGAATGGCAGCGTCATGTTCCAAAAGAATCTTTCTTAGCAAGTGAGGGTACTGAATTGAATCTAGTAAGATGAAATCTGATGGGGATAAAAATAAAGATTTCTAGTTGGTTACAAAAATCAGCTTTATAAGTACACAAATGGGATGTTATGATGTTCTCATCAAACTTCATCAGAAATATCTTATTTAATTCTGAGTGCTAAGATTTCAGAAATGTGTTATGAAGCAGAGTTTCCAGAGAATGTCAGCTAAGAAAGCAAGAAAGCCTTCAATCCATATGACAAGGGGACTGGTTGAAGAAATTGGGCATGTTTAGTCTTGTGAAAAGAAGATTTGGGTGGTGGGGTAGGGGTTGGGAGGAAAGGGAGTTTTGGTATCTAAATATTTGAAAGGGATGAAGGACTAGAATGGTTCTGTTTGCCCTAGGGGATAAAATTGGAGAAATAGCAAAAGGTCCATTTAGATTTGATATCAGGATAAACTTCTCAATGATCAGAATAGTCCAGAAGTGAAATAGACGACTTTTTGGCAAGGGTTTGATCCCTCTTTTTTGGAGGTCTTCAAATAGGAACTGGATGATCATATATTAAGTATATACTATTAAAGTTTCCTTTACTGTTATGGTCAGACCAGATGACTGCCAAGATTCATTTCAACTCACATATTCTATGCTGCAATGGCTTAGTTCTGCAAACTTGACACCTATGTAACTTTGGACAGGTCGTATAATCTCTCTAATTCTTATTTTTCATCCATTAAGTGAGGAGATTAAAAGGTCCTTTTAGTATTACTACTTTATGATTGTATCCTACATTATACAAGAGAGCCTTTCCCCATCCCTCTCAATCCTAATGTTTTCCCTCTGTTGATTATTTCTAATTGATCATTATCCAGTTATCACATATGATAATTGTATTTGCATATATTCATGTATATATAAATACATATATATGCAAACAACTAAATACAAAAAGAGATAATGGTTATTTCTAATTGACCATTATCTAGTTATATATGATAATTGTATGTATATCTCTAGGTATATATAGTTATATATATATGCAAACAATTATAAAAAGAGAGATTTTGATATAGATTAGAAATAGATGTCTAGATAGATATAGACTATTTGATATTTATAGCTATCTTGTTTGTATGTGATTATACTAAAGTTTAATAAGGGAGACAACATGCAAAAAATAGGTACAAACAAGATATAGATAGATATCTATATAGCTATATGTATGTATTTGTCTATATCTTGTTTATATCTAATTGTTTGCACATTGTTTCTTTAAACTGTGAGCTCCTTGAAAGAAGAAACTATCTTGTACCTTTCTTAACATTGTCAGCACTTAATACAGTGCCTGGCACATAGTAGGTGTTAAATAAATATTTATTGACTTTTCTTTGTCTATACTTCACTATTAGCATATCAATATATTTGTCTATCTACCTGTGTCTGTCTATCTATCTATAAAACTTGTTCCTGTTTCTTTGCCTTTGTTTATACATAAATTGATTTCTTAACTATAATTTCTTTTTATATCTAGCTTAAAAATCATCTATTCAAAGAAATTTTCTCTAGAAACTTTCTAAAGAAATCAGTAAAGGAGAAACAAGAAGGAAAGGAAAGGTCTTCTTGGTGAAAAATGGGGCAAGGATCAGAGTTTAAAATGATAACCCTCACTAACAATGACTTTTCCTTTTTTATAAGCCCACCTTCATCATCTATAAAATGTTTCATCTATTATTTGTAATAGTTCTTTAATTGTTTCTTGTGCTCTCCAACTAGACTTAAAACTCCGTTGAGGCAAGGATTGAATCTTCTAATTCAATTCTAACTGTCCCAACTCAAGTTCCTTCTGTGAACACTGCTCTCTACTTAACAGGGGCTTGGCTTGTTGGAAGAATAAAAGATAATCAAATGGAAAATATTCCTTGCTACCAGATTATACAGAGAAATATTTGGTAACTCTTAGATACAAGGTTGTACATTTTTTATTTTATTAACCTTCATAGGGATAATTCTGTCCAAGCAACCTTTACTCTCCTTTTTGGTGGGACAGCAAAAAAAAAAAAAAAAAAAAAGAATCACTTCTTCTGAAATGTACTAATTTTGCAATAATAATTAATGAGCAAGAAACAAGAAGGAAGGAGAAGTCTTTCAGGGGGAAATAGGGTCAGGGATCAGTATTTAAATTGATGACACTAACAAATAATTTCCCTTTTTCTATTCTTCATAGAAAAGAATAAAAACTGTATTTATCATAATCTGCTTTCTTTGCAACTGGAGAAGGATTTTGCAGCTAAACAGATAATACTAATGTAATAATGTATATAATATTTACTGCTATTTGTTCACTAAGTGGCCAGATTGTTGAAATCATGAAAGTAGTCTAAATATCTAAGTAATTATCTAAAAATAATTTCCTCTTCATCTTAAAAGAAATCTTAATAACAATGTCCTCATGGGAAATACTATAAATCATATTGCTTAAAAAAAGGAAGGAAGGAAGGAAGAAAAGGAGGGAAGGAAGAAGAGAGGGAAAGAAAGAAGGAAGGAAAGAAGGAAAGAAGAGAAAAAGACTTTTAACAAGATAAAGACTATACTCTAAAACTCCTGCAGAGGGCAGGTTTCCCCCATTCCAGTATATTCATGTTTCTTAATGTTTGCTATTCCTGAATTTTTTATTCTTATGCTGTTTTCTGTCCAATTTAGAATGAAAATTGAGTTTCTAACCTAAAATGCTATTTGTGTGAGGACTATGGAGTTCATCTCTATAGAACTTTATGTGTGGAAATAATTAAGATTTCCAAATAGCATAATCTTGTATATCCTCACCTTCATATCACCAGTGTTGGTATAATTAGGAAGACTGTTGTTCCTAATAGGGTTAACAGAAGATAACTAAGTTCAAATCTTTTCTCTGACATTTTTCTGTAATGCTTGATATAATTTTACCTATGTGACTATAATTTTAATTCTATGAGCTTCAATTTTACATCTGTATAATAAGGATAATGTTACCTATAGTACTTATCTCACAAGCTATGGTGAAGAACAATGTTCTTATTCAGCTTTACTTGACTCTTTGAGATGCCATTTGGGGTTTTCTTGGAAAAGATACTGGAGTAATTTTCCATTTCCTTCTCCAGTAGATTAAGGCAAACAGGATCAAGTGACTTGCCCCAGTCACACAGCTAGTGAGTGGCTGAGGCTGAATTTGAATTCAGGCCCAGGGCTCTCTCCATTGAACCACCAAGTTGTGTATTGAGAGGATCACCTTAGATTATTTATTTAAGTCACTTTGTAAATCTAAAAGTGATACATGATGTTAGTCATCATTATCATTATGAATTCTGGCACATATTTGGGACTTAATAAATTAACATTAAACGGAATTAATAATAATCAGGGGTATATATGGGCTTTAAGATATTTGGACAATAAACACTTTTAATAAATAAAAACCTTTTTAATGGAACAAATAACATTTCAATAATTATTTTTATATATGGTCAGATTTAGTGAATACTCTGGTTTTGGTTTTTTTTTTTTGTTGTTGTTGTTGTTATTGTTGTTTTCTGAGCCAATTGGGGTTAAGTTACTTGCCCAAGGTTACACAGCTAGGAAGTGTTTAAGGCCAGATTTTAACTCAGGAATTCCTGACTTCAGGGTTAGTGTTCAATCCACTGCACCATCTAACTGCCCCCATACTCTGTTCTTAAAGTTCAATTTATTTTATTTTGCATTATTTTAAAAAATTCTTTATATTTTTCATACTTGTCAGTCATAATTGCATTGAAGTATTTTATTACATTAATACATGGCAGTTTATTTAACCTCTACCCTATTTTTGGACATTTAGATTACTTGGTTTTTTTTTTTTTTACTAATTATAAGCAATTCTGATACAAAAATTTTTGGCTAAATAGAACCTTCCTCTTTTTTTTTTTTGATAACACATTTAAGGTATATTTTTCAATAATGGAATTATTAACCAAAAGGATAATAATTTTTGTGTCTTTTATGGTAGATTGCCAGTCTATTTAAAACAAATTCTACGAATTTGCAATACCAGTAGGAATGACTATCTACCTGCTTCTCTATAACTCTGACATCAATGAATTGTATTGCTTTTTGTTTCTTTTAACTTAATTGATGTGTAGTATCATAAGTTATTTTAGTTTATATCTCTAGTTGTTATTAGAGAAATTGAACATTTTTTAATGACTAGAAACAATTTGGCTTTTCTTTTTTGAAAATTGTTTACTTATATTCTTTGGCCATTTATTTGGATGCTTCTATTAATCTCTCTGTGAACAATAGCTGGCATATAGAATCTGAAAAAGACAAGGAAAGGCTAGATAAACTCGATTCTGTTTGAATGTCTCTTTTCCTAATATCCTGATAAAAACATATCAAATCAAAGCAAATTTCCATTAGATCTATCTGCTTCAGAAAGTCTTCTGAAGACAGCAAGAACTGGGCAAAGAGGTATATTTAAATAGGTTCCTCACAGGTCAGGGCTTTCTTGGTTGATGATCATACCTAAATATAGATAAAAATCCTCTCGTATAGGAGTTTCCTTTGGACTTGCCTGAAATTCAAGAGAAATCTTAGAATGGATCCTTCTACTTAAGATCAGGGCAAAAACAATCTTTCAGGGGGATGATTTTTTTTTTTAAAGCACCTAGCCCTAACTCTGTGACTTACTATCTTTGTGACTTTGAAAAATATGCACTTCATTTCTCTGAATCTCAAAACAGCTTTATCTCTCAAAAGCATGCAAAATGCTTTCTGTTTTGATTATCTCAAAGATATTGTGGGGATGAAATAAAAAAAAAGTATAAAAACACTTTGATCAAAAGAAATAAACATAAGGTATTTATTAATTTTATTAATACTAATAATTTGAATTCCATTGACAATGCAGGTGGGAAGGGAAAAAAGATGGTGACAATGACTACTCCATTGACACAGAAGTATAGTATCCTGAAAAACCTCCTGGTATGAAATGGCAGGACTGATCACCTAACTGGGTGAATCAGGGACAATCTGAATGAAGCCACTAGGTGGCAGAGTAGATAGCATACAATATTTGGAATTAGAGACAAATTTGAATTATCCCTCAGACATTTAATAGCTTATGTTTCTGAGGAAATCATTTAAGTTTTTTTTTTGTATTATTTTTCTCATCTTTATTTTATAGTTTTTATTTATTTTTAATCATATTGCTTTATGAATTATGTTGGGAGAGAAAAATCAGAACAGAAGGGAATAACTGGAAGAGAAAAAATAAAAAGAAAAGAGAAGTGAACATAGCATGTGTTGTTTTACATTCAATCTCCTGAGCTTTTTTTTTTTCTGGATGCAGATACTATTTTCTATTCAAAGTCTATTTGGATTGCCTTGGATCACTGAAACACTGAGAAGAACTAAGTCTTTCATAGTCGATCATTGCACATTCTTGCTGTTATTGTGTACAATATATTCCTGATTCTGCTTGTTTTACTTAGCATCGGTTCATGTAACTCTTTCCAAGCCTTTCTAAAATCAGCTTGTTCACCACTTTTCATAGACAATAATATTCCATTACCTTCATATACCACAACTTATTCAGCCACTCCACAACTGATGGGCATTCACTCATTTTCCAATTCTTTGCCATTACAAAAAGAGGTGCTACAAACATTTTTGCACATGTGGGTCCTTTTCCTTCCTTATGATTTCCTTGGGATTCAGACCAACAAATGGCACTGCTGGTCAAAGGGTATGCACAGTTTGATAGTCCTTTGGGCATAATTCCATATTGCTCTCCAGAATGATTGGATCAGTTCATGACTTTACCAACAATATATTAGTATTACAGGTTTCCCATATAACCTCCAACATTTGTCATTACCTTTTCCTGTCATCTTAGCCAATCTGTGAGGTGTGAGATGGTACCTCATAGTTATTTTAATTTGCATTTCTCTAATCAATAGTGATTTAGAGCATTAGTTTCCTTATCATTAAAATGCAGCTCATACTAACTTTTACATGTTGTTGTGGAGGTCAAATGAGATAATATATATAAAGAGCATTGAAAACATTAAGAATTCTATATAAATATTGGGGCAGCTAGGAGGTACAGTGGATACAGCACCGGACCTGGAGTCAAGATGATCTGAGTTCAAATATGACTCAGACACTTACTAGCTGTATGTCCCTGGGCAAGTCTCTTAATCCTGTTTGTTTTCATTTCCTCATTCCTTGGCAGTACCTCTGCCAAGAAAACCCCAAGTTACACGAGAGTCAGAAACAACTAAAGTGATTCAACAACTACAACAACAACATAGATGTAAGTTACCTTATGTCCTTATGGTTTTGGGCTTCTGCAGAATGGGATTTTCTTCTTTGTTCTTTCTCCCCATCCCCATTGCAACATTGCCTACATTTTGATCCCTGCTAAGGAGTGTAAAATACTTTTAAAAACCCATTAATGAACAGATGATGAATTCAGTACTTATCAGTTATTAGTGCAATTGACAGCACCCTAGTAAAGATTATTTGACTTCTAGATGATGTTGAGATTGAGGCATAAAGTGGCTCTTGAGTTTGTATAGATAGTGGTAAGCAGACATTAGGAGAACCATCAGTTACACAAGTTGAGAGGCAGATGGAATATTAATGGACAAAGGTGAGAGGACATCAACAATGATGAACTGTAGCTATTGTTATGGCTGGATATGCTACTCAAATTTATTTGGAATTACAAAGAGATCTACACCTATTCTATACTGGAACATGTTCACTTTGGTCTCTATCATACTTTATATTCCAAGGAGATCCCTAAAGCTACTCTAGAAATCATTTATGTCCAATATGTTAAACATATCTTTTGGGCAAATATGTCTTTGTTGTGGTTCTGTAACATGTGGTTCATGTCCAACTTTTTGTTTGAGGTTTTCTTAGTAAAGTTATTGGAATGGTTTGCCATTTTCTTCTTTGTTGTTGTTGTTGTTGTTGTTCTTTCTTCTTCTTCTCCTTCTCCTTCTCCTTCTCCTTCTCCTTCTCCTTCTCCTCCTCCTCCTCCTCTCCTCCTCCTCCTCCTCCTCCTCCTCCTCCTCTTCCTCCTCCTCCTCCTCCTCCTCCTCCTCCTCCTCCTCTCCTCCTCCTCCTCCTCCTCCTTCTTCTTCTTCTTCTTCTTCTTCTTCTTCTTCTTCTCTTCTTCTTCTTCTTCTTCTTCTTCTTCTTCTCTTCTTCTTCTTCTTCTTCTTCTTCTTCTTCTTCTTCTTCTTCTTCTTCTTCTTCTTCTTCTTCTTCTTCTACTTCTTCTTCTTCCCATGAGGCAACTTGGGTTAAGTGACTTGCCCAGGGTCACACAGCCAGGAAGTGTTAAGTGTCTGAGGTTAAATTTGAAATCAGGTCCTCCTGACTTCAGGGCTGATGCTCTATCTATTATACCACCTAGTTGCCATGCCATTTCCTTCTTCAGCTCATTTACAGAAGAGGAAACTGAGGCAAATAGGGTTAAAGAGTTTAAGGTCATAAAACTATTAAGTGTTTGAGGCTGGATTTGAACTCAGTTTTACTAATTCCAGGTCAGTGCAACATCCACTGTGCCATCTAGCTGTCCTAAATACACTGGCCTATAGTTTTTTTTTTTTAATTACAAATAATGCCATTATGAAAATCTCTAAGCAGATAGCTGTCTTTTTTGGTCCTTGATTACACTATTAGAATATGCTCCCAATAATAGAATTATTAGTTCAAAGTGTATGATCATTTTTGCAACTTCTATTATGTTTTGCTAGACTGCTTGCCAAAGAAATATTATTTGTGATGTCTTCAGCAATGAATGAGTGCGTGTTACAACTCTGCCAGTACTGAGTTTCATTATCTTTAATATTTTTTCAATAATTTGATTGGTAGAAAGAAAATTTCAAAGTTATTTTAATTTGCATCTTTTTTGGTCCTATGTCTATTGTGTAATTCTTTCAAATAATTATTTATAATTTATAATTTCTTTTTTCATATTCTTTGACCATTTACTTTGATGTTTATACTAAACCATCTGTGCCAAAAGGAATAATACTTCTCTATTTTAAAAGGAAGAGGAAAAACAAGAAAATTAAACATTAAACTCTCTGAATATCACTATTTTCAATGTTATTATACCATTCTATTAATGTTCTTATGTAAATCTCTGTCCATCCTAGGTTGTATGTCACTTAAATCCTATATCTTAAACATGTTAAAACCTATCAGCAAAGACAGGGGTTTTGAATTGGAATATGAAATAGGGAAGTTATGTAGCTCAGTGATTGAGTACTAGAGTCTGGACTCAGGAAAACTTGAATTAAAATCTAGCTTCAGATATTTACTAGTTGTGTAACTTTTGGCCAGTGAGTCATTTTACCTCTGTTTACCTCAGTTTTCTGGCTGTAAAATTAGGATAAAAATAGCATCTACCTTGAAGGGTTGTTTTGAAAATCAAATGAAATAACATTTGTAAAAATGTTTAGCACAATGCCTGGCACATAGTAAATGCTATATACTTATTCCTTTCTCTCATTCTTCTCATGAGGTGGCCTTCAGGAACTAGAACAGTCTTAAAAATTGGTTAACTGGTGCAATATTTGGAAATGGATGAAATAATGTGTAAAAATACTTTATTATTTCTCATTTGTTAATATTGTTTTAACCTAGCTTTATGTCACTAAAATATATCCAACCCAAAAGCTTACTGTAGAGATCAGACTGACCTCAGAAAGATTCTAAAGAAACTGGATGGCTATAAGGAATTCTGGAAATTTGTCCCGTGGTTATTTGGGATCTGCTCAGGTTTTGTTTGGGGTCTGCCCAAAGCCATATTTTGGGTTCCCTAAATTATATCAACAAACCTATTACTGTACCCCCTCCAACTGCCTTTCTCAGGTTTCTACCTACAGCCTTCATGAGGTCAATTACGTAAATGTCCTTATGTCCTTGTCTGACCCCTAAATAATATAATCTCACAAAGATTCAGCAGGGAGCTAACTCTGCTTCTGCACCTCTCCTCTCCCAGATGATAAATAAATTTCTTTCTTAGTTATTTCAGATTTTGGGGTTAATTCTTATGACCAGCAATAGGAATGGCTGATTTTCACTGAAGGACTGGTCCAAGATAACTATACCACTCTAAATACCATTCAGTGTTTTTTACCCACCTGGCATTTTTTCTCCCACAGTGTACTCAGGGTCACATTCTCCACTCTCTCAGATGGGAAGAGCTTGGTTCCAAATGCCTCTTGGATCCGTTGAATCAGGTATTCATGGTGAGCGTCATCCATGGCATAGAAGTGGTTGAAGTCCAGGAAGACAACCTCTTTGGGATGCTGTGTGAGGAAGGAGTCGATTTCCATCAGCCCATCCCAGACTTTGATGCCAAAAAGACCGTGAATGAAGTAAATCTCCCGGTCAGCATCTCCCGGCTTGGATGACACACGCAGGTCAAAGTAGCGAATCCCTGCCTCTAGCTGCTCCCTGAACGTCAGGTTCTGTGTCACAGACCATTTCTTCATCAGCTTTTTTACAAAGGAGATCCTGGCAAGTCTTTTGATAGCTGGAGTTTGGTCTGGTCCCACGGGAGACTTTTCATCTACCCAGTAGCTGAAAGAATCATGTGACCCTAAAGGAAGAAAAAATAAAATAGGTGATAAATGTTGGAAGCAGCAAACATATACTTCTTGTAGTCAATGATTTTTTCCCATTAGAGGGATAAAGGGCAATGACATAATCTAGAATACTAATTTTATCTCAGGGACAGCTAGGTGGTGCAGTTGATAGACTGCTTAACCTGAAGTCAAGCAGACTAATTTTGGGGGGGTTTAAATCTTTCATGAGATACTTATTAACTGTGTTATCTTGGGCAAGTCACTTAACCCTGTTTGCCTCAGTTTCCTCATCTGTAAAATGAGCTGGAAAAAGAAATGGCAAACCACTCTAGTGTCTTTGCCAAGAAAATCACAAAGGAGATCACTAAGAGTTGGGCATGACTGAACAACAACATGCAATATTTTCTTATTCTCTCACCAATTTCTAATTATAGGATTGAGAGCTGAAAAGAACTTGAGAGATCAATCAATTAAACACTATCACTTTACAGATGAAAAAACTAAGATCCAGAGAGATAAAAGTTCATGTTCACAAAGTCACACAGGCAATACATAGAGGATCTGAGATGAGAATCAAAGACTTCTGACTCCAAATATGGTAGTCTTTCTATAATAAATTAATACACGAGTAAGTGCTTATGATGTGTCAAACACTGTGCTAATAGTGGGGGAAAGGAATAAAATAATCATTTATGTGATGCCTACTATGTTCTGGGCATTGTACTAAGCATTTTTACAAATATTGTTTCACTTGATCATCACAGCTACCCTACCAGGAAGATGTCATTCTCACCCTCGTTTTATAGTTGAAGAAACTAAGGCAAACAGAGATTAAGTGGCTTGTCCAGTGTCACACTCAGGAAGCATCTAAGGTCATATTTGAACTCAGGTCTTCCTTATTCTAGGTCCAGCATTCTATTTACTGAACCACCAACTGCCACTGAGATTAGAAAAAGTAGGATAGTTTCTGCTCTCAAGGACCTCCCTCCTCTGTATTGGAGGAATAAAGCTTCTTATGGAGAACAAGTATTTCAATAGCTCTGAGATCTTGTATGGATTCTGTTGCAAATGCCAGAATTCCAATATTTTGTTAATAAAGGTTACATTACTTTGAACATTCTGGGCGGATTGGAAGGGAGTCTGTAGTGATAAGGTAACTTTGCCTTAAGGCAGTCAGAGCTATTATTCTGATAAAGTAACCTGGCATAATACTGGACTTGAAATAAGAAGTTATAGAACTTTTTACCCTTTTATCATCTCTTAAAATTTTTTTTTTCAAGACACAGGCCTCTAGAAAAGAGATGAAAAGGATGTATTGGTAAACATAGGTGACATAAAAACAAATTATTAACAAATATATATTACATATACATGTAAATATACTTAATTAAAATAACTTATTGATGAAAAAGAAGAAGATATTTTAATTCCTTCTTGTTTTTACCAGTGAACTCACTGGAGAGTTATTCAATTCAATAAGGATATCTACCATTTACAAGAAACTATGTTAAGTTGTTAGACTACAAAGATAATAATATCAATGTTCATTTCTCACAAGAAATTTATAATTTGGATAGAGGAAATATAGCCTGTACACATATGAGTACAATATAAGTTAGAGTATAATGAATAAAAAGGAGAGATCCTAGTAGGTGCTATAAGAAAATGTGGTGGGGAGAGGGAAATAAGAAAATATTGTGACAGAGTTCAGTTTTAGGTAAAATAGAATATTTCATGGAAGAAATATTACTTATACTGGGCCTTGAAAAAAAAAGAATTTCAATGTGAAAAGATATGAAAAAAATATGTTCTTAGATTAGGGGACAAGAGAGTATAAGGCAAATCTAGTTATACACTTTGACTTGAATGGAGAAAAAAGGGTAGTATGAGATAATATTGTGCGTATGGAAGATAAATTGTGGAGGGGCTTAAATGTCAGGGTAATAAGTTTATATTTTATTCTTAATGTAATAGGAAGCCATTGGCAGAGGAATGAAATTGTTAAACTTGTGAGTTGGAAAAAATGTTTTAACAATTTTGGGATGGATGAGCCAGAGAAAGAAAATTCTAGAAGTAGAAATACCTTTTTAAAAGCTAATTCAATGATTCAGGTGAAAGATGACAAAAAGCTGACTGAGAATGATGGTAGTTTGAGTGGAGTATTATGGGGATAGAACTCTTAGGACTTTGACCACTGACTAGGAATGACAGCTATCTGACACTTATCAGGCTAGGTTGTTTTTTTTCTTTAAAGGTTTAGAAACCATTGGTCTGGGGCCTCAAATTTCAAACCACTGCTATATCTTTCTGATATCTTTAATGAATTTTCTTTATTAGGTAAACTTTTTTGTTAATTGCAAGATGATTTGTGAGTGTATTATTTCATTCCTCTTCTGTACCAGAACAACCAGATCGGTCTGTGTCATTCCTACTATACCACAATAGAAAAGGAAGACTTGAAGATTACTTTGAATTTTCAAACAACTTAATTAATGGGATGGAGGTGTCATCAAATGAAAAAGGGAAATTGAGGGGAGACAGGTTTTGGACAGAAAATCATGAATTAACTTTGAGCCTATGGCAATGTCTAATAGCAGAAGGCAGCAAGGAATGTAGGAAAAGGATTCAGAGAAGAGTTTCAATTTTGAGATATGGTTTTGAGATCCATCTGCATAAAGTTATGAAAATTATGCAAGCAAATGAATCATAAAGAGAGTGTAGGGAAGAGACACAAGAACAGGACTGAAGACAATATGTTGGGTGACCCCAGCCCTTCAGAAGCAGGAGGAAGATGATGAATCAGAAAAATAACAGATATGGAACAGTCAAGGAGAAAAAAAAAGAAAAGCAATATCTTAGAAACTAAGGGAAGAGAGCATTAAGAAGAAAAATAATCAATAACTATGTCAAATATTGAATAGAGAGGTTAAGAACTATGAAGAGTGAGAGAAAAGTATTGGATTTGTTAATTAAGAGACATCTGGTGACCTTGGAGAGAGCAGTTTGATGAAAGTGGCAGGTATAGAATGCAGACAGACTATAGACATTTGAAGAGTGAGTAGTTAATGAGGCAGTCAATGAAGGTAGCAAGTATAAATTATTCTTTCTTTAAGTTTGATAGTGAAAGGAAGAAGAAATATAGGACAATAGCTAGATGAGGATGTTTGGGTCAAAGGAAGGTGATAGTATTTTTTGCTTGTTTGTTTTGTTTTTAGGCTGAGGAGTACTACTAAATATATTAGAGACAGAAGAAAGAGTAAACAATCAAGAAGATATTGAAGAAATAACAAGATCTCAAAAAAATCTAGTAACTAGTCATTTTTAAGTGCCTACTATGTGCTGGGCATTATTCTAAGCACTGGTGATACAAAGAAAGACCAAAAGAATCTAATAGCTGCTGCTCTTAAGGAACTCATTTTAATGTGGAAGACCATACAAACTATGTACAAATAAGATATATACATGATACACTGAAGATAATATTAGAAATAAGGCACTAAAATTAAAAGGGATTAGGAAAAGACTTTTTTTTTTTTAACAGAAAGAAGATTTTCAGTTGGGACCTGAAGGAAGCTAGGAGATGAAATCAGGGGTGAGAGGATAGCAGATAGGAGGAACAGCCTCTGAAAATGAGCCAAATGGGAAAATGGAGCATCATGCAAGCAACCACAGAGGTCAATCTCTCTGAATCAGACAGTATTTTGAGAGGATTAAAGCATGAAAAAGATTGGAAAAATAAGAAAGAGGTTATAAAGTTCTTTAAAAGCCAAAGAGAGGATTTTATATTTGATTTTGGAGATAATAGGGAGCCCCTGGAGAAAGAAAATAATGGAATCAAGGATAAAAGGAGAAGGGTAAGCACTGGCAAGAAGGCTGCCTCCTTTGCAATTGGAAAGGGCAGGAGGACATCGAAAGGTATAGAAGAGAGAGAGAAAGAAATAAAAGAATTGTGAACACAATCTCAATGTCCCTAGTAAAGATTTTCCCTATCAGAGTAGAATTGGGGGAACTGAAAGAGAAGGTCATAGTAATCAATCTGTGAGAATAAATCAGAAATAAACAAAAGAATTGTTATTAAGGGTTCACCTAAGGTGGGATAACTTAGTCTGGATAAGTGAATTTTTCCAAAAATGCTTTGAAACTCAGAAGTAGAAATAGAAATGAGTAAGGTGGGTCAATCCAGGCTTAAAGACTACAGGGTGTGAACAATAAAAAAATGGTGAAGTCAAGTGGTTTAGGGGCAGATAATGTTTCCTTATTAGCAGGCTATATTCAGTAGTTGTGAAGGGAAGGAAAGAAAGGTAAAGCAGAGGGGATATATTTTATTTTCTTTTATTTTGGGGGGGATAGATTTTAAAAACAGCTTCAGGTCATTATGAAAGTAAAGAACAAATTGGAGAGAAGAGAGAAAGCAGGACAAATGGAAGGATAGGCTACAATCAAAGAGGATTTAAAGGGGGAAAAATTTGGGGTAACATTGAGGTTTAAAATGGCTAAAGCAAAGTGAAATTAGAGGCTATGGGAATTAGAGATTGTTAAACTGAAAGTTCAAGATACTAGAAGGGACCACAGTATTTAGGACATGAATATTAAAGATACCATGGGTGACCAATGATAAGGTTAGAGAAATATCATTTAGATAAACAGCTAAAAGGTATAGCCAATAAGGAAGGTGAAGCTGTAACATCAACAAAGATTTAGAGAAGATGATAAAAATCAGATAGTAAGAACTTTGAAAGGAGAGAAATATTTATTGACTATAGGTATAGAATCGGAATGTCAAAGATCTGAAAGTTGTTAAGGATCATGCCTAGGTGAAGGGGCAGGTCAATTCTCCTATAGCCTCCATAGCTGTGAATTATAACACTTGAAGGAGTTGCAAAGCAGCCTTTACTAATGAAGATGTTCCTTGTGGATTAGGAATGAAATAAATTGGAGGCAAGAGGGAAGAGGAGAGAGGTCAGAGAATGCAACTGCCTCTCAATCTTTTTGTATTATTATCACTCACATGAAGAGAACCATTTAACAAGTCTGAGTTAAATGGCCAGCAGCCACTGGCAGGTGGCTCCCGTATTACAACAGAAAGTGGTAGCCAATCAATGAACAATAAATATTTATTATTAAGCACTTACTATGTATTAGACATTGAATATTTTAAAAATAATAATAAAACATGATTTCCTTCTTGTAAGGAACATTTTAGCAAGAAACTTCCTTTGCTAAAGCAGTTCAGTATTTTCTCTGTAATTTATAGTTTGAGAGTTGCCTGGCCCACTGAGAGGCTAAGTGATTTGTGCTGGATCCATGCAGCCATCATGAGCCAGAAGCAGAATTCAAACTCAGGTCTTCCTAATGGTAAGGTTATTTTTCTCTTTGTTCCCACAATGCAAAAGTGAAATGGTCACTGCCCTTTAGGGGCACAACTTGTGGGAGAAACAACATAGAAAACAAAGCCTGCTGACTGCTCTTTTTGAGAGTACAGATATGGAACCATGAAAAGAAACAATAGCTGGCATTGGGCATTGGAATGAGGATGGAGTGTTTTCACCAAAACATTGGGTATTTTTGGTAATGGGATAAAGGGAAATTTGGTAATGACAGAGGAATTTTTCCTTAAGATACAATGGAGAGGAGAGAAGCAGAGTCAGATTAAGGAAGGGTAATATTGTACTCCATTGGGATGACTTCATAGAACTCTTTCATAGAAAGAGGTAAATTTTATACCATATTCTTTATAACAGAGACTAGGGAAACAGGGGGCTGGGATTTACTATCCTCGCAGGGAAAGGGGATAGAAGAAATAGGAAGAAGATGGAGAAACAAATCACACTAAAAATTCTAATTAAAAAATTGATGTGAAATATCCATCACAGATCCCAAGTGAATGATAATTTTAATTGAAAAAGGGAAAGCGGGAAGGGTCAAAATACAATTATGACAGGGATGGGGATAGGGGAGGCCACAATCTTAGGCAGATTTGATTGCCACAAAGAAGAGCTAGAGGTTAACAAGATGATGGAAAATCCTCACCCAGATACATTATTAATACATTAAAGCTTCTATGAACAACCAGGTCTCATTTCTTCTTTATAGATTTCATTAATAGTGCAGCCATATAGTACTGGAAGTAATACTCTATTCAATTCAATTCAACCAGCATTTATTATTGAAGGCAGTTCTTCCCTGGGCATTAGGCAACACACATTGTCCCAGCACAGTGTGCAGAGGAAATCTCCTCTGGTATTTTCTCTTGGAGCTGCGCCCATACCCCTCCCCAGAGAGAGAACTGTTGATGACCTTCAACACTTTTTCTAAGTGTCTGTCTGAGTCATGCACTAAAATATGACACAATGAGACTCTCGGGACCTGTTCTGAATGTTCAGGGACAGCACGTGATACTCTGTGTAAAATGAACAGGATACAGGAGATGATAGGTGATGAGTATAATCATTCACAGAGAGGGGAGGGAAGGAGAACTGCTTGTCTCAAACCTGTCCACCTCTAGACCAAGGAAGTAATCTTCAGAGGTGGGCCTAAAGGAGCCCAACCCCTAACTTGTGCGTTGGACAATCCAGCCACATATTTTCAAATATTAAACAGGTTCTAAGTGGCTATGCTTTTTAAGTGTCTAGTATTTTAAATCAATAATTATTGATTGATCTGCCTGAAGCTTGTCCTTCGTCTAAAAGAGAAAATGTCTAAATTACCCTTTGTTTAGCATCTTTAACTGTTTTTCCCAGGGTAAATTGAGGCATAAAATTAATTCTCTATAGTGTTAGAAAATTGCAAGACATGAAATGCACACAAATATGAGCAGAAGAAAAGCTTAAGAATTTATACTCAATATCCAGTGAGTTATTAGTATTAATATCAAGAATTCCCACATTTCCCCAAGGTTTTCTCCTTTTTAAAGATATTTTATGAGGATATTTAATTTCTCTAATCCAGCACCATGAAAGCAATATTCTTTCCTAAATGTAAAAGGAATAAACCTTCCCTTCTAGCCTCAGCCTATATTTTCTACTCACATGCACTAATGCACTATTTTACTCCAGGAAGGAACCATTTCTTTTTGGTTGGTGGCCTACTTGTTTCCAGCTACAGTACAAATGCAAAGTATCTGACAATTGTGTGATGAAATCAGTCTTTGTTGTTGTTCAGTTATTTTTTAGTCTTGTTCCTACTGTTCCTGATCCCATTTGGAGTTTTCTTGACAAAGATACTGAAATGTCTGCTATTTCCTGCACCAAACTATTTTACAAATGAGGAATGTAGCAAATAGGGTTAAGTGACTTGCTCAGTTCACACAGCTAGTAAGTTTCTGAGGCCAGATTTGACCTCAGGAAGATGAGAATTCTTCACTCTAGGCCCCTTACTCTATCCATTGTGCTACCTAGGTGCCCAATCAGCCTTACTCTGCTCCAAAACTATCACACCACCATTTTGTTTTCAAGACACTTCCTAGTGCCACTACCTAATCTCTCCAGAACTTTTTTTTTTCAAACACCCTATTTTTGCATTTAAGACCTTGAGTCTTTACTTCTATCTTAAATATTTACTCCACCATAATTCAAGTTCAGTCATCTCTTTCTGATACCAAAAAAAGTACATATTGTGAAGGAAATGGTGTGATAATAACTGACATTTATATAGTTCTTTTTAGGATTTGTAAAGCATAACAACATGCATAATTTTATTTAATTTTTATAAGTCTGTAAAATAAGTGTCACAGGTATTATATATTCACATGTTATGGATAGGTAAACTGAGTCTCAGAGTGACTAAGTGATTGTACAGCATCACAGCTCTAGTAGGTGTCAAAGAGAGATTTTGAACCCTGGTCTTTTCTGATGTCAAGTATGATGACACTCGACTCACTACTATACTATATTACCTCCAAATAAATTATAATGAGAACTACAGGGAAGGAAGGTAAGAATATATGAATTATAGTCCCAGTTTAGCCACTTACTGGATATATGAACTTTTAAAGGAAAAGTCAAGCTATCTTTTTGTGTCTTAATTATCTCAACTGAAAAATGATAGGAATCTTCCCCATCAAGGACTCTATGATTCCATAAAATGACAAAACAAACGATATAGGAGTATGGATTACCGTACAAAGCTCTATTTGTCAAATTCAACTTGACATATATTAACACAGTACAAAGTACACAGTACAATTCAGTTTTACTTCCAAACTATTTTCTTGTATTTATCTTTAGTTGAAACTCTCCTGGTCAGCAATTTAGCAATCACCTATTAAGCATTTGCCATGGGTAAGAAAGTTAGTTACTTTCTGTCTTGGTTTGATAAGGTATTAACTAATTCAGGTTGGATTGTATTTCAGGGATACATTAATGTTCCAATTACTAGGGGGCTGACTGATCTCTGATCCTCACAAATCTCCTTTAATTAATCTTTCTTTTGGGGGCACACCATCCTGAGCAGATCACATGTGCTTCTCTGCCTTTTCAAGCCTTGCCTATGATTTGCCTTTGGTTGTTTTATACTGTTTTCAGGGTCCATTGTAGCTTTCTTACCTGAATAAGCATTGGCTATCTCAAATTACATGCCCTGCAGGCATCTCATACTTAACATGTCTAAAATAGAACTCATCATCTTTATCCCCAAATCATCTTCTCTTCTGAACTTTCCTATTACCATCCATGGTACCACGGCTCAAAACCTAGTCTTCATCTTTGACTTCTTGCTCTTATTTATCCCACATTTCCAATTTGTTGATAACTTATCATTTCTATCTTTACAACATGTCTCATATAAGTTCCCTTCTCTCCACTCATACAATACCACTCTGATGTAGGCTCTTGTCACCTCATATCCGGTTGGTTTTTCTTTTAGGTTTTCCTGTCTCAAGTCTCTATTACTTTCTTCTTCTTCTTTTTTTTTTATTGAAATTGTTTTTTGTTTTTTTTTTTTTTGTTTTTTTTTAATTCTTTATAACTGGATTTTCAGGGGCAACTAAGTAGCACAGTGGATAGGATACTGGGCATGAAATCAAAAAGACTTATTCATGAGTTCAAATCTGGCCTCAGATACTTACTAGTTTTGTGACCCTAAGCAAATTACTTTACCCTCAGTTTTCCTCAGTTCCTTATCTTTAAAATGAGCTGGAGAAGAAAATGGCAAAACATTCCAATATTTCTGCTAAGTAAAACCCAAATGGAACAATAAAGAGTCAGATACAATTGAAAAATGACTAAGCAACAACAAGAGAGTTTCCATATCTGAAAGATGAAAGTAGACATTTAAATTATAGTAGGTCCTCTCCTCTTCTCTTTCTATCCTATTTCCCTTGATGATCTCATCAGCTCTATCTCTATGCAAGTAATTCTCAAATCTCCTTTCCCAATCTCTATGCTGAATTCTAAAATTTCTCATCTCCAACTGCCTTTCAGACATCTGGAACTGGATAAACATTTGACATCTTAAACTTAATATATCCAAAACAAAATTAATTATCTTTCCCCTAAAAATTTTCCATCTCCTACCTTCTTTATTATTATAGAGGGCAGCCCTATCCTCCCAGTCCTTCGCTCAGAACCTAGAAGTCATCCTGTATCATTCCTCCACCTGTTGCCAAAGACTGCCAATTTCACCTTTGCAACATCTCCTGAACATGTTCCCTTTTCTCTTTTGATATTGCTTCTACTCTAGTGCAGGTCTTCTACAATCACCCGCCTGTCTCAAGTCTCTGCTTCAATCCATTCTCCGTTCAGCCACTAAGATCATTTTCTATGTCTCTATTACTTTCAATACAGCCTCCATTCAGCCACCTACTAAAATAATCTTCCTAAGTGTTGTTCAGCAAATGATTGCACCCTACTCCTTATTCTATCCCTAGTCTTTATCTCAAAAAGAGAAATTCCCAGATGATAACATCTTGGAATCATAAATGCTGGCAGGCAGAAACTTCCCACCCCACTGGCCTTAACCTTTTTCTGTTCCCTTTCTGACAAGTATTTACAAATTTATTCTGAATTTAAATTTTAAAGGGATGCATTTGCATATATATAGCAGCACACAAGAAGAAAATTCCATATGAAATTTTGCATGTTTACTTTCAGGGCTTTCATGTTTGTCTGAGCTTCCTTCTAGTTCTTTGCTGCTGTTTCCTGGATCAATCCCACTTCAATCATTTGAGAACCTACTTGGCTCACAATCTTCATCTTAACTCCTTCAAAAATTTAAAAATATCTTTCTCAGTGTCTCATTGTCCTTTGCTGAGAAGAACAGAGGTAGAACTGTTCTTTAAAAACATTATTTGTTTTTCTTTTACTTAGAGCTCAGCTTCCTTTCAGGGATTTTTCATTTGAATTATGGAAATTAATGTGTACATTCTTTTGAATTTGCTTATTTCACTCTAACAAGTTCATGAAATTCTTCCCATGGTTCTCTGAATTCATGGGAGGTAGATTCTCCTACATCATTGTATTTTCTTTCTTTCTTCCTTCATATTGCTCTCTGGGGGAAAAAAATATAGGAAATGTTTTGGATTGAACACTAAATTAGACTTTGTTATTCCCCATGCATAGAGACTTTTCAGGTCACCTTTATACAGAACCAGGCAACATCATGGAGAACTTAGTCCTACTTACAATTCTACAACCCAGCTCCTTGTCTTAGTTTGCCTTGTCTCAGCTTCCAAGTTTAAGAAATCTAAAACTACAAAGTTTTTTGAAGATCCCCATTTCTATTAATAATAATTTTCTTACCTTTCCCTAACCCCATCTCCCCTTTATAAGGATTATGAATCTAAAGGTTTTTTTTTTAATCTCCATACATAAATTTTTATATATGAGAAGCAAACTACATTTTGCTTATTTTTCTTCATCTTAAACACTAGCTTTATCTAAATTCTTTACTCTTTTAAGATATGTCCTTGTTTCCTTCCAGATCTTTATTTAGTTTGTCAGTACTATCTCAAATAAATCTTCAAAGTTATATTATTTTGGTTTTGATCTTCAAACCATCTGGCATTTGTCACAAGTCTGTTATATTTAAATAAAGTCCTTTTTACCATCCCCCCATTATGAATGAATGAAAAAGATTTTTCTTACAAGTCTTACATGCTAGGTATAATAATGCCTTAGGAATGTCTCTTATCCTTTGATTAAGTTATTCTGGCTTGAGGATAGGGAAGGCTAATTAAAAACCTTGTTTTCTTTTTATTATCCCTTTTACTAGGTCGATTAGATAAGGCCATTTTAGGTTGAGTAAGGCTTTTGGTATCTGGGTTGGGCCAGGCCTGAAATTCAGTAACAATACAGAATATTCAACAAACTTTTATTAAATAAGAATAAAGCAAGAAGAAAGAAAAGTTTGAGTAGAAAAAATTTAGCAAGAGTTCTGCTCACTGAAATGAATGAGACCATGTGTGATATGGTAAAGATCCTATCAAATAGCACTACTTTTGGCAAATATGTTTTAGCTTGTCAAGTTTTTTGCTTCCTCTCTCCTCCTACCCCCAAATGCTTTCAGGGAGACCTAGTCTTCCCCATGATAAGACTATGCATCTCCTTGAGAAAAATTCAACATCAGCAATATTTGTTGCCTCTTTCAAATATTAAATATGAAATTACAAGTATATTAAAAATACTTAGTTTGGTTGCTACTTTTCAGCATGAAAATAGATTTAATTTATTTTATTTTTGTTCAAAGTTTTCCTGACTTTCTTTTCACTAAGACAGGAGTGAAGCAAGGGAGAGCTGCAGTATTCTATAATCCTATATAAATCAAGCCAAAATGTATAGAAAGTATTAATAAAAGAAATGTCAAACCTCAATATAGAAATATGTTTTGCATGATTATATATGTATTATTGAAATAAAATTGCCTACTTTCTCAAGATGGGGCAGGAGCAAGATGAGAGACTTTAGAATTCAAAATTTTGAAAAAAAAAAGGTAGAGAAATAGTTTACATTTAACTGGGAAGTATTTAATGAAATAAAAAGATATTTTAAAAAATAAATACATTTCAAGACTTGAAGTGTTCCATGATCAAATTAATTTGGGAAGCAATATTATTGGCTTGAGGAAATAACCTGAACCATAATAACCCATAGGCTGGTGACAAGGAAGAATTTACATTTACCTATGGTATGAATGCCATTTTTTTTTTTTTTTTTTGCTTCTGTGTTTCTAAAAGGGAGATTGGAGTGAGGTGATCACAGCTACATTTAGTGAGTGAACTTCACACTTGTACAGAGTTTCCTAGTTAATGAATAAACCTATAAACAGTCAAAATCAATCAATCAGCACACATGTATCAGTTCCCCTACTCTGTAACAAAACTATGGTAGGTGCTCAAGATACACAATCAAAAGTGAAATAATCCCTGACCTGAGCAGAGCTTCCATTCTTTGTGCATGGATTCTCTCTAGCTTTCTACAGTGGTGGTTCGGTGGATAGAGTACCAGGTCTGGAGTCAGGAAGATTCATTTGCCCGATCAAATCTGGTATCAAACATTTCCTAGTTGTGTGACCCTGCGCAAGTCAACTAACCTTGTTTGTGTCAGTTCTCTCATATGTAAAATGAGCTGGAGAAGGAAATGGTCAACCACTCTAAGATCTCTGCTAAAAAAAACCTTAAATGAGATCAAAAAGAGCTGGACTTAACTGACTGAACAAAAACAACAATATACATGTAAGCAGGTACAAAATAAATACAAGGTAATTAGGGGAAATAGGCATTCACAAATACAAGTAATTAGGGGAAGTAGGAGATGGCATTAGAAATGAGCTTTGACGAAAACTAAGGATTTCTAAGTAGAAGTCATGAGGGAGGTAATTCCAGGCAAAGACTTGGAGGTTGGAAATTGAGTGTCACATATGACAATAGCAAGAAAGCCAGTTTTGCTAGATCATGGAATATATGAACAAGATGTGTAAATTTAAAAGGATACATTGTAATCAGGTTGTGAAGGGCTCTAAATGGCTCCATCATTTACAGGTAGTGTGAACTTTGATATGCCACTTTGGCTTGAAAATTTTTTGGAGTCAGACAAGATCTTAAAGATAATCTAGTTCAACTTCATCATCTTAAAAATAAAGACAGTGGGACTCAGATAATCAGTTTTCTATTCAATGTTAGATAACTAGGAAATGATAGAGTTAGAACCTCTGAGACTCTCAGTCTCAATTTCTTAATCTGTAAATAGGGAAAATAATATTTGTGTAAGTTATTTCATAGGATTATTGTGAGAATCCAATGAAATAACACACATAAGAGCATTTTATAACAAAATGTTATAGAAATATAAGCTATTCCATTTATTGAACTTGCTCTGCCTATTAACCGTTCATTTGATCACACAACCATTTAATCTTCAGGAAAATCTTCCTGTTCTATTCCCCAAATTCAATTCTGTCTCTTTGTTTTTATACAATGCTGTGGATCAATTCTGCCTGACTTCCCTGTTGTCCATCAACTAGCTTATTTTATATATTCAGTTCTTGACTAGTGGCTGCTATGCTAAGTCATCTTATTTTTTGTTTTTTTCCTTTGTTCCTTTATTTTTTTTGGAAATTAAAAATTATTTTACTTTTAATTTATGGAATAAAACACACATTTCCAAAACAAGCTTCTCAAAGCTATCATATAAATTTCTTTTTTTTTTTTTTAATTTTATATATGAAGTATATGGGACAAAACATTAAAAAGAGTGAAATCAGACTACTTGTTAACAAACTCTTGATTATAATAAGAATTAATGATCAAAAAGAGGAAAGATTTTAGACAATGATATTGAGGAAAAAAGAAACTGATATCAAGAGACCTTGTTAACAGAATGGATATATAGGGTGATGGAGAACAAAAAGATGAAGATGAAACCTAAGTTTGGGCAACTGGGGAAGATGATCTTGACTTTGACAATAATAGAGAAGTTAGGAAGAGGGAAAGATCTGGGGAGGGAGGAAATAATGAATTCAATTTTGAAAATGTTGAGTTTAAGATATCTATGGGACATCAGTTCAAAATACCCAATAAAAGTCAATAAAAAATGTTAAAGCTAAATAAGTAGATTTCAGAACTGTCATCATAATTGATCCAGCTCCATAGAAGCTGATCACCAAGTGAAATAGTATAGAAGGAGAAGAATAGTATAGACGAGGTCTAGGACAGAGCTCTGGTGGTTATCCATGGTAAGTAGCATGACCTGAATGAAGATCCAGCAAAGTATCAGATAGGTAAGAGGAGAATCAGGAGAAAGTAGTTATCCTGAATATCTAAGGAGAAGTAGCATCAAGAATGATGAGTGTTGAGAAAAAGCCATTAGCTTTAGCAATTAAGAGATCTTTGCTAACTCTGAATAATTTCAGTGGAATGATGGGCCTAGAAGGGATCTACTGTAGATTGTCCTCTTTAGAAATTTAACCATAAAAAAGAGGAGAGTTATGGGATGGTAGCTAGAAGGTATGAATGGCCTGGGTAGAGAGTACTTTGACAAAGATAAGGCAAACTTCATTAAGGGAGAGAAGTAAAGACAGAGATCCTAGCAGAAAGGGTTATGAGAATTGAAGAAGTGGAGAGAAGAAGCCTGGCAAATTGCTTCATTTTGGGGAAAAGGTTTGTGAATTCCAGGCTAGCTCCCTGGAGGCCTCAGGATCAGCCAGAGTCAGGATAAGTAAAAATCCTTGGTGTTTATGAGGAGAAGTGAAAGAAGCAGGCAAACTGCTATGAGGCTCGCCAAAGACGTATCCTAGTTTCTTGAGTCCAAAGTCACCAACTTCTCTCCTCCTTGCCCTGCTGCAAAAGTGACTCTGGCCTCTGTCCCTCTGCCCTTTAATCCTTGCCTACAATTATCCTAACACCAAACATTCAGCCAGCATCAACTGTGAGAAGAGCCATTTATCCAAACATATGCCAATAGAGTCATTGTCTCATATGACATAGGTAATTAGTCTTAAGTGCTCGGTTGCCTGGTTCAGGCATATCTTTTTCAAAGTTTCAGCCCTCTACAAGGTTAAAATATGAAAGTCATTAATTGAGAAAGTGGACAGAAAGGGAGCTATGAGAAACTTAAGGAGAAATAAAAAGGTTTTAAATAGCTGCTACTTTGAATGGGTTAGTCAGTCTATTCAGGAGGTATACAAGGATTGACTCATCAGAGAAAAAACTCAGTTGAAGTTATGTAATATGAATTTTAGTAGAACTAATAAGCATGGTATTATAACTGTTATAGAAGATCCCCATTCATAACTGTTGTGAGTGATATCCTGAGCAGAATTCAAATGAAAGATGAATTCTTTATGGAAGATGATATCTTCCAGGTCCTTCTGTTCATGGATGATATTTTGTTGATGGTATTGTCTCCAAAGTAACATAAAGTTTGCTCAACAAGATTCATAATCCTTCCAAAAACATTTGCTTAATACAAATTAAGCCAAATTAAATTAGAACCCTTACTATCTACAGAATATCATGTAATTAGCCAGGAAGACCATAGAAGTACATATTTTGGTATATGCTGTTGTACACAGGTACTATTGGAGATAATGAGCTGGGTCCAGAACTGAATAGGATTGTATTTTGTAAATCATGGGGCTCTTTCAATGATGCTCAACTTGCTTCCTCAAAGAAAAACTGTTTTTAAAAATAATTGTCTATTTAGTCAATAGATGCTAGATTCAGAAACACAAAATTATAGTGGATTACGAAAAACACCAAAATCTCTAAATTATCAAATTGCAAGTTATCCGTAGAGCAATGGGAAGATTTGTGGTAGGCATAAATAACTTATTGTATATTGCTAAGAATGAAATGCATGCAAGAAGTATTATGAAATATGTATTTCAGTAAATGTATGATTGAAAAAGGAGGTAGACAAGTAATAAAATAGATAACAAATAGACAATTATAAGTGCTATATAACTAATCTAGGATGTTAAAGTATCAGAGGAAAACCTCTAGCACATTGAAAAGATCCTCTATGGGAAATTTATGGAATGATATGGCCTAGAATGTTATAAAATGAGAAGTATGAGCGAGTTGTCATCTTCAAAGATGGAGGAAGTATACATTAATGGTATTAAAAATCCATTTAAAAACAAATATAGAGAGAGGGAAATTGAGGCACAAGGAGATTAAGTAGCATTCTACAATTACTAAATGGCAGAGCAGAAACTTAAACCCAGTTCTGCTAACTATAAGTCTAATGCTTTTCTTATTACACTTTTCCTGTTCATCAGGGACCACATTTACTATGTGACTTATGCAATATCAAGTTTCTCTGCCCTCCTCTCTTCTGGGTCAATTTTGAAAAATGGCAGTTAATCTAGTTTCCTTTTAAAATCTATCAGATTACTCCAAATACCTTACACTCCAACGAAGAAGCTTAAATATTCCAAAGGTTTTTCTGTGACCAACAGTCCTAAGGTCAGAAATGTGGAGCATTTTCAAGGACAAGACACTACCAAATAATGAAGTATAAAATTACTCAGTTAACTAAAATGTTATTAGTTTTTCTAAAGAAAAGAAAAAGAAAACACCAGCACACTTTCCACTGGAGAAATCTAGTTTAAGAAATGGCATCTTATACAAGGTGGCACAAAAGTCAGCACAGTCTTAAGGTTTTAAATAGCATGAAGATTCTTGAGACATATTTAGATCATATAAAACCAAAGACATTGTAAAAGAAAGTCAAAGAACTGAAATAATTGTGTCAGAAACACCAAATCCACAGAATGAATGAAAATGTGGAGAATAAAAAAAGAATTATTATTTGTCAAGATATTAGGGGGACAACCTATTTTCCAGAATTAAGCAAGTTATGGTCCAAGTTTGGAAAAACAAGAATTCTTTGAACTTATCTTCTGTATGATTTTGCCACATAATTCACATAATTATTGTATTGCTTTGATCAGCATCAGCTATGCTCTAAGTTTGCAAAAACACCTGCTTTATACATGTTCTGGTCATGAAACCTTGTGATGAATCAAATATACATTTTTGCTGTTACCCCTTATTGTCAGAGGTACATACAGCTCACTGTGAACAGCTCACTGTAAAGCCCTTAGTTTAAGTATTGAGATATCTCTGCACTGTCTTGGGTTCCTCCCAATAAAAGTGGGACTCCAGAACATGTGTCCTTGCTTGTAAGCTGTTTTCCTCATTTTGTAATTAAACTTCTGTTTGATTTCTGACTCCCCCTACTTAGTAAAATTAACTGACATATCAATAGATTCTGGCAATAATATCCAGTGTTTCACATCCATACTCCACCATTTTCACCACAAAAGAAAAGATATTCATTTACTTTTCTTCCATTAGGAACAAATTTATCTACCCTAATCCTTAAAAAGAAAAATTAAAACCAAGTTCATGAAGAATAGAAACTTAAACAGAAAGAAACTAAAGCACTGTGTAAATCTCAATCTGTATCTATATAATTTTGGACTACCATCCTTAATCTGAATATTTCCCATGCTTTCCTCTTTGCAGTTGCTTATGTGATTTCAAAGTTCAATTCAAAAACTATTTATTCATTATATCTCTTCTCTCCTTTATATCTGAACTCCTAGAGTTTTCTTTTCTAGCTGCCTCCATTTTCTCACCTTCCACTGACTTCTTAATCCTGCACAATCTGGTTCCTATATATTTCATTGAAACTGCTCTCTTACAGGTTACTGTTGATTTCTTCTGTCTAGTAAAATATAATGATCTTTTCTCAGTCCTAATCCTTCTTGACTTACATATAGCTTTTGACATGATTAACCATCTCTTCTTCCTAGACACTCCATCCTTCCTTCAGTTTCATAATACTTTTCTCTCTTGGTTATCCTACTCATATAATGATTCCTTTTCGGCTCTTTTGCTGAACTATCCTCTTCCTCTTTGCTATATCTCAGCATTCCCCATGCTGAGTCTAGATTCTCATCAGTTTATTTCTGTGTAAATGATTCTTAGGTCCTTTTATTCTTCCACAATTTCTCTCCTGAATGTTATTGACAATTACTCCTCAGTTCTCTTTGCTCTGCATTCTCTTCTCGCCTCCAATTATGGAGCTGCCTTCAAAATATAGGTCATATGGCCAATTCTTTAGCTGTCTCTGTGTCTTAAAATTCCTTTGTTTTTCTTTGTATTTTGTATTTGTTTGTTTTTCCTCAGGGTGTATCTACTTCATATCAGATAGTAGACTCCTTCAGGATAGAGATAGTTAATTTTTTATCTTTGTACTCTAGTGTTTTAAACACAATTGTGGATTAATAAATTTGTACTTAACTGAATTAATTTTTGCCTAGAAAAAAAATTCCCTCATCTTTCTTGTTCTATACTGGACAGATTTCATATTATAGTCCAGATCATCTTTAAAACTCTACTACTTCATGACGGCTCCTTTAAGATCCTTATTTTGGGATAATGGTCATGTGGGAATGCACACACTGAAAGGTGGCAAGAGAGCCTCTGCATTGGGTCAGAATGTAGGTAAAAATAAGCATTCTGATGCTTACTGCCTTGGTCACATATAACATATAAATTCTCTGGGTCTCATTTTCCTCATCTGTAAAATGAGAAAGATAGACTAGATGATCTGCTAAGTACCTTTCAACTCTGAATCCTATAATTTCTTACCACTGTGAATCATATATCAACTTATTTGGATTATACTTAGGCTCCTCTAATGTTCTATTTATATTAGCATCGTATGTTCCTATCTTATCTGAAAATGACCTTAGAAATCAGCTAATCCTATTTTAAAGATGAGGAAGCTGAAGCTCAGAGAGTTTAATGCCTTGCTTAGAGTCCAGGCAATAAGTAGCAAAAGTAGGATTTTAACCCCAATCATTGGACATCTACCATAGCATATTCTATTATATTATGCCCCCCACATCACTTCATCATTTACAAAGTTTTATATATATATATATATGATGTTTCATCCATGTTCATGGTAAGAATAAATGAAATAGATAATATTTCACTAATAGTCTCCTTAAAGACACAGGCAAAACAAAAGATTCTATACATCTATTCTGGAAAGTCTTTTTTTTTTTAACTTCTAAAAGACAGGCTCTTATCTTGTAATCTATATGTGTGTCTTTAATATATTAAATTTTGAAGGGATATGTTCTATTTATATATAATGATAAATGGCATCTTTTGGTCTTTGTTAGCCAACCTTACAAAAGAAAGAAGTTTTCTTTTGGTTTTAAAAAGAAAATTAATTTGTTATGAATGCCTCTGTTGACTGTGGTTAGACTTCCCTCATGTATTTTAAAATCATATAAAATAGCATATTTTATATTTTACCATATAATATATAGCATACATTTAATATCATATTGAACTTTTAAAGATACATGTTATATATTAAATATATGTGAATATGTATATATATATGTATATACATATATATATATATATATATATACATAGTCACATTTATGTATATTAAAAAAAATTCTTCAAGTGTTCCACATGAAGCCTCTGAAGAGATTGAAAAATAGGGCCATGTACTGATGATTCCCTGTTATTTAAGTACACAAGGATTTTAGACCTGGAAAATATAATTAGAGAGGATAATAATAATATCCCTAGTGCAAGAGGCTACAGTGATAATCTAGAGGTGAATGATTAAGAAGCAGAGCCATAGGCTTTAAAAGGGTAACCAGAGGTCTGCTATTTGTTGTTGATTAACAAGAAGCTTATATAAGCAGAAGAATTCTAACATTTTAGAAAGTCTGAATAACAAAATATTTTTATTTTATCAATAGGAAAGTTCAAATAGGAGAGAATAAATGAGTTGGTAACATTAGTGCTAATAGCTTATCATTTTTTAGTTCATATTTCATATTTTGTATGAAATTCATATTTCAAAATAAAATAAAACAAAATTCTCTATAAGATAAAAAGGGAAAATCAAATCTAAATTCATAAAAATAAAAATCTTTCTAAATATGTATTGAATTGAATTTCATTTCATTTGATCTATTGAATTTAAATCCATATAACTGATATAAATGTCTATCAGTCCTTGGAAGTGTGACATTTAAAAAGTTGAGGAGATATAATCATTTTACTAATCATGCTAGCATATAGTTAATAAAAGGAGTCAATGACACTCAAATGCCAAAGACTCCTCATGAAACCCACTCAACCTTACATGTTCTTGGAAGAGTGGGTGTTCCTAACAGAGGCAATCAACTCTGATTGGTTAACAAATGAGAGATGGGCCTGTTCTAATGAGGGTCTGGGGTTTCTGAGAGATCACTGTCTTGTTCAAAGAGACTTATCTTTGAACACTTTCCTTATTTAGACAACACGATATTTTTCCCACCTAAGTAAAGTCTCAAAGAAATTGAAGAAAAAGTCTCATCTCTTCAGCAGCAATGTCTTTCAGATGCTCGCTTGACATAGTAGAGAATCAGATTTCAGAAAGGGATAAATCCTGCCTCCCTAATATTAAGTTAGTTATTTAATAATCATTTTTCTTAAAAGACTTGGCTTATAGGATAAACACATTAAAACTAATAAAACACTAATACTATGTCAGCAATGCTTAATGCTCATAAATAAGCAGCCTTTGATTTGGAAAATCTAATGATAGCTATTGGCAGAACAAAAAAAAAATAGGAAAAAAAGTTGACCATTTTTTTTTATAATAACTTTTTATTGACAGAACTCATGCCAGGGTAATTTTTTACAACATTATCTCTTGCACTCACTTCTGTTCTGATTTTTCCCCTCCCTTCCTCCACTCCCTCCCCTAGATGGCAAGCAGTCCTTTACATGTTAAATAGGTTGCAGTATATCCTAGATACAATATATGTGTGCAGAACCAAACAGTTCTTTTATTGCACAGGAAGAATTGGATTCAGAAGGTAAAAATAACCTGGGAAGAAAAACAAAAATGCAAAAAGTTTACATTCATTTCCCAGTGTTCTTTCTTTGGGTGTAGCTGCTTCTGTCCATCATTTATCAATTGAAACTCAGGTCTCTTTGTCAAAAAAATCCACTTCCATCAGAATACATCCTCATACAGTATTGTTGTTGCAGTATATAATGATCTCCTAATTCTGCTCATTTCATTTAGCATCAGTTCATGTAAGTCTCTCCAAGCCTCTCTGTATTCATCCTGCTGGTCATTTCTTACAGAACAATAATATTCCATAACATTCATATACCACAATTTACTCAATCATTCTCCAATGATGGGCATCCATTCAATTTCCAGTTTCTAGCCACTACAAACAGGGCTGCCACAAACATTTTGGCATATACAGGTTTCTTTCCCTTCTTTAGTATCTCTTTGGGGTATAAGCACAGTAGAAACACTGCTGGATCAAAGGGTATGCACAGTTTGATAACTTTTTGGGCATAATTCCAGATTGCTCTCCAGAATGGTTGGATTCGTTCATAACTCCACCAACAATGCATCAGTGTCCCAGTTTTCCCGCATCCCCTCCAACATTCATCATTACTTTTTCCTGTCATCTTAGCCAATCTGACAGGTGTGTAGTGGTATCTCAGAGTTGTCTTAATTTGCATTTCTCTGATCAATAGTGATTTGGAACACTCTTTCATATGAGTGGTAATAGTTTCAACTTCATCATCTGAAAAATGTCTGTTCATATCCTTTGACCATTTATCAATTGGAGAATGGCTTAATTTCTTATAAATTAGAATCAATTCTCTATATATTTTGGAAATGAGGCCTTTATCAGAACCTTTAACTGTGAAGATGTTTTCCCAGTTTGTTGATTCCCTTCTAATCTTGTTTGCATTAGTTTTGTTTGTTTAAAGGCTTTTTTAATTTGATATAATCAAAATTTTCTATTTTGTGATCAATAATAGTCTCTAGTTCATCTTTGGTCACAAATTTCTTTCTCCTCCACAAGTTTGAGAGATAAACTATACTATGTTCCTCTAATTTATTTATAATCTCATTCTTTATTCCTAAATCATGGACCCATTTTGATCTAGTTGACTATTCTGTCTTGTGAACCTAACCTATTCCACTAATCAAGTAATCTATTTCTTAGCCAATACCAAATGGTTTTGGTGACTGCAGATTTATAATATAGTTTTAAATCAGGTACAGCTAGGCCACCTTCATTTGATTTTTTTTTTCCATTAATTCCCTTGAGATTCTCGACCTTTTATTGCTCCATATGAATTTTGTTGTTATTTTTTCTAGATCATTAAAATATTTTCTTGGAAGTTTGATTGGTATAACACTAAATAAATAGATTAGTTTAGGGATAATTGTCATAAAAGTTGACCATTTTTAACTTTTATCTTTAGTTTTCAATAACTTCCTATTTTCTGAGTTAAACATTAAAGATCATTGCAGATAATATTGAAGCCATTTAAAATTCATTAAGTCCCTATTAAGCAAGAGATAGCTAGTTGGTGAAGGATATATAACTCCGGGCCTGGAATCAAGAAGACCTGAATCCTGATCTAGTCTCAGACACTTATTAGTTATGTGATCCTGGACAAATCACTTAATCTTGTTTGCCTCAGTTACCTTCATTGTAAAATGAATATAATTATAGCACCTTCCTTGCAGAAAGTTAATATTCAGTTCTTAGAACATAGAGTCATCCCTTCCACATCACGATTTTCCTCATAAATATAGACAGGTAGAAAGAGACCAGTAGAAAGGGAAAGATTAAAATGAATGAGAAAGAGAGAAGAGATTATGAAAAAATCAAATGTTAAATGGAAGATAGAAAGAAAAGGTATAGAGGACTTAGATGGAAAGATTTGCCTTCACTCACATTAGTGTGAAGGAAAAGAAAAAAGGACAAGTAAAAAATTGAGGGAATTTACGAGGAATGCCTTTGAACACCAACAAAGGAGGATAGATTGTCTAAAGAGTAGGGATTAGGATTTGTGGATTTAAGACACTGTTTATCACATAAACTGAACAAATGAGGACGGGAACGGGAGGGACCTGATACATTTTAATCTTCATTAGCCTTTTACTACTATACAGAAATCCTTTCATTCTTCTTTCATTGGTACTCTCCTATTTCAATCAACAGCTGTTGCATATTTCCTCTTCACTCTTTCAGCCCCACAGCTACCCTGAGCTTTCCCCTCTCTCAATAGATGCCATTACTTCCTATTTTATTGAAACAATAGAGGCCATATTTCTTGAATTTCTTTATCTATCCATGTCTCACAACTCCTTTTCACATTCACAATCAAGTATAACAAATTTCCATATTAGCCATGTCTACAAATATACATCTCGTGGTCATTTAAATCTAACCTTCTTCAGACTTCTATCATATTTCTTCTCCTTTTAAGTTTCAAAATTCTTGAAAGAATAATCATCCTCATTAATTCCACTTTCTCATCATTCACTCACCCCTTGAAATATGGTTTCCAATTCCACAACCCTCCTATGAAATTTCTTTCTCCAAGATCACCATCTCTTGACTGCTAAAGTTTTTGGTACTATCAACCATTTCTCCAAACTGACTATTTTATCCTTCCCCATATTTCCTGTGACTGATTCCTCCTCCTCCTCCTCCTCCTTCTCCTCCTTATTCTTTCCTGACCTCTCTTTTCATTCTTTTTTTTATCATCATTTACCTCCCACCTTAGATTGGGTACTACTCAGGTCTAAGTTTGGGGTCTTCTTATTTTTTCTCTCTGCATTTTTTGTCAGAATGATTTGATCTATTTCCATTAATTCAAATATCCTTTCCATGCAGATGATTCCCAAATTTAAAAATACTGCTCTAATCTCTTTCCTGAAATTCATAATGTCTATCGCAGACTGCTCTTCTCCTCTTTTGTAATGTCTAGATACCTCAATTCACTATGATCAATTAAAATGCAAATGAAACCATTCTCATCCCCTACCAAATCAGCAAAGATAAAAAGAGATGGAGGAAAAAATCAGGATTGTGAGGGCTATAGAAAACAACCAAGCTAATGCTTGGATCTGAGAATTGGTCACATTATTTGAGAAAAACAAAATGGAATTATGTAAGAAAAGTTCCAAATTTCTTCATACTCTTTCATTCAGTGACTCCATACTCTAGGTAGAGAAGGTTTATCTACAAATCTCCAAATATGCATAGTATCATGATTTGCAAAAGCAAAACATCTGAAAGATATGTAATCAATGATTAGGAAATGGCTAAACAAATCATGGTATGTGACCATAATAAACTATTACTGAATCATAAGTAGTGATAAATAAGAATTTTTTTTTAAATTGGAAAACTTTTATGAAGTGATGCAGAATAAAGGAATCAAAACTGAAAGAATGATAAAACACTGAATATAGTGATACAAATCAAGACAGCATAAAATGCCAACACTTTAGATCAAATAAGTTGGAAAATATTGGTACTAAGTTACTAAGAAATTTGTGGCAGAATATATCTAAAGAAATAAACTTGAAATGAAAAAGACACAGCTTCATATCTGGGCTGGTTCTAATAATTAGCTGTGCAATCCTGAACAAAAGTCCCTTCTCTCTGGCTTTCTGTTTTGTTTTGTTTTGTTTTGTTTTGTTTTCATTTTTAAGATGGGAATAATTATATTCAATGTAAATAAAAGAAATCATGAGATCAATACAAAATGCTTTACCCATATTATCTCACTTAATTTTCAACAACTTTGGAATGTGAGTATAATTATTACTCCCATCTTAGAGACTAGGAAACTTTGTCAGAAAGCCTAACATGGCTACTAAGTGCTAGAGCCTAGATTTGAACTTTACTTCAGGCCTTTATCAGACCTCATCTAGATAACTGTAATCAGGTTCGTTTCTTCTCCTGGCCATTTTTCAGACAACTGTTAAAAATAATCTTGCTGGGACTCAGATCTGGCTATGTTGCTACTTTGTTCAAAACATACAATGACTTACTGTTTCTTTTGAGATAAAATAGAAACTTTTGAATCTAGCCTTGAAGGTCCTCCCCAATATAGCACCTATCTACCTTTCCAGCCCCGTTTTATGACGTTCCCCTTTACAAATCCAAATTCCAGCCCACATGAAGTTCAGAATAACATTGATATTGTGTTCCCTGAATCCAACATCTAATTATAATATCCATATATATTTAAGCCATTTAGTACGTTGGAATGCACTCATTTCACATCTATACCTCTCAGAGTCTTTGACATTCTTCAAGGCTCAGCCCAGATGCCAACTCCTCCAAGAACCCTTCACCAAATAGTAATTTGGTTGATAGTTACCTAACTCTGTATAAATCTTGTATTACACACTAGTAGAATGTGAGTTTCTTGAGGATAGTGACTATTTTGTTTTGGCTTTGTTTCCCCCTGCATTGAACACAGTGTCTGATACCTGGTAAATATTTAATAAATGAATTGATATAATTATCACAAATTAAAGCCCATTCTTCAAATATTCTTCAGATTTTGTGTCCTTAACTGATTTTCACAACCACCTTTGAGCTTGTCACTTTGTAGATACCTATCATAGAGTGAGCACTTAACAAATTCTGGATGGCTGATTGATTGTCTTATGGGGAGGCATTTATAATATAACACATTGTACTATCATTTATGAGAGTTATGAAGTATAAAATTCTAGCAACTCAGTTAAAGTGTCCACAGGTGCAAATTTGAAATTCTGGAAAGCATGCAAATATTTCAAGTTTTAAAAAAACCCCAAAAATCCAAAACCATCAAAGTAACTTTGTATTTCTATTTTCAAGTGAAAAGTGGTAACAATATGGGATAGCTCCAGTGGTAATAATAATAATAATAATAATAATATGTTTTTACTTTATTCTTCCTATGGTTTCTTTCATTATCAGAATGAGTAAAATCATATCAGGTTTCCTAATTCTTATATCCTTCCTCCAATAGTTTGTTAATCCTTTCTTGTAATATTTCCTTGAAAGGAGTGAGAGACAGATCTATTTATTATTATAGATGGCTAATAATAACTCATTTATGATCCTTGTACACTACCTTGTAAAAGGTAGTAAGTTTGTTTCTGAGACACAATAGCAAAAACCCATATCATTTTATAGCATTTTATGTTCACATTTTTTATGATGTTTATGATGGTTAATCTCATGCTACTTTTCTAGAAGGCTCCCATTCATGATGATAAGCTGGAACAATAATCTCCTCATGTTCTTCTACTAAGCTGGAGAGAATTTTTTAAAACCCTTTTGCCATTTGTAGAGTTAATTCCATCTTCTTAACCATAACATCATTTATTACTTTGTTCTCTTTTGAATGAATCTTTTGATTTAAGATTTAAATGCCCATGTATGTAACTTCAAACTTCTTTAACAAGGTGATTTGTTTGAGCTTCTGAATGTAATTTCATACCTGTAGATTAAAGAAAATTGTGCTATTTGAAATTTATTATGTGCATTCCAAGAAGCCTGGATCTTTTGTATTTTTAATATACAAAGTATCTGAAGTATTTGTAAATTGTAGACAAAGAACCCACTATTTTCTGTCCAGAAGTTAAACTTTTTAAATGAAAAATAAAACCAAAAAATAAACAAAAACAAAGTAAACAAGATCATTCTTTTCAGAGGTACTAAGTATTAGCTAAGGAAGAGTGACTCTCTCTGTCTTACATTAGGAAATTTTTAGAAGCTACCGTTTTTCTACTTGGGTAATTATTTTTCCAGCTTTATTTATAGTTGAATACAACCTCTTTTTCTTTTTTTTCTTAGTCTATGAGAAAATGCGTTTTTTTCCTCCATTGACTCTATTCTTTATTGAGCCCAGTGCTCCTTTTCCTATTCCCTTATTCTTTTTTCCTTCTCTGAGAAGACAAGAACTTATGCATACTTTCGTAATTATTCCTCTTCCTTCATCATCCTCTTCCTTCCTTATTCATTCTCTTTCCATCTTCTTCATCCCCCATCTTCCTCTTTTTTTTCTTTCTACTTATCAGAGAATTCACTTGTGAATTTTTCAATAAGAGAATTAGTTATGAAAGATTACGAATCTTTCATTTCTTCTTTTTCTCTTTTCTCCTCCTTCTTCCTGTTCTTCCTCCTGTTTTTCTTCTGTTTTCCATCTCTGCCTCTGTCTCTTCCTTTCCCTTTTCTTCTCTTTCTCATCTTTCCCTTCCTTTTCCTCCTCTTTCCTCCCTTCTTCCCTTTTCTCTTCCTTCCTCTCTTTCTCTCTCCTCTTTCTCTTTCATTGTCTCTGGGTCTATCTCTGTGTCTTTGTCTCTGTCTCTGGGTCTGTCTCTCTGTCTCTGTCTTTCTCTGTCTCTATTTGTCTCTCTCTGTGTGTGTATGTATGTGTGTGTGTGTCTGTCTCCTTTTTATGGTTTCATGGTGAGTGGATTTCTTCTCTCTTATTGTACTTTATATAGGCTTTTCATAGGTCCTCATTAACTTGATTTCTATACCTCTACCACTAACTTTTGTCTAATCTAACTATGCTTGTGACTTGTTTTAATTAAGATTGGACCTCAGAAAGAATTTAGCACTTCTGTATTTTAGCATCTTTAATAACCTACAGCACTTGTCTGTTTATATTTTTGGCTCTGCATCTCAGATTGTGTTAGTTTGTATAAATAAAATGCTCACACTTTTTTTTTCTCAACCTAAGAATCAAAGAATTTAGAACAGGTTAGGAACTTTTAATGTCATCTAGTCCAGACATTTTATAAACCAAGAAATTCAGCATCAGAAAGGTGCTGGGTTTACAGAGAGTCACATAACTAGTTAATTTTAGAACTAGAATCAGAACCCAGTGCCTACTCACACAGCCTTATGTTCACTTCAAAGTAAATTCCAAAATTGTAATTCCAAAATGTAATTCTAAAAATGCAATCAAAGAAACTTTGGGGGATCCTACAATTCTTTCAAGGAGTATACAAAGTCAAAACCATCTTCATAATAATACTAAGCTGTTTTCACTTCTAATATGGTAAACATAGATACAATTCCCATAAACAAAAAGTCTTTGGGAGATTCTCAGTAATTTTTAAGAGCATTAAGAAATCCTGAGACCAAAAAGTTGTAGAAAAGCTATATTACATAATGCTGCCTTCCTTATCTCATAGTGGAATACATTCTCACCTCTAAGAACTGATAGGCTGAGAAGTCTTTTATTTTCAGGCAGCTTATTGACTCTAGGCATATTTTGTTAATTATTATGTTTCTAATTTGCTAACATGTTGCATTGCAAAATTCATATATGAATGATTTGTTTGGAACTTGGTGTATTTCCCCAGGGGGATAGCATTACAAATGGTGACAAACATTTCCAGTCCACAAAAATTCTATTCAGTCCATAAAGTCCCTACTCTATAATATCAATAGTAATATAAAACCTAGCCACCATGATTACACTATTTCTCCATTCAGACTTTGTGGTGGAATGAGTTGGAATAGGGATATATCTGTGTTAGAAAAAACTTGGAATATCTTCTGAGTTTTTAATCATATATCTTCTTGTTTTAAGTCTATATGCTGTTGTTGTTTGTCCTTCATACTCAAAGAAGACCATGACATCAGGGAGGTGATGACATGACATGTGAGTGAATTTGATTTAAGTAAGGGAGGGCTTTGCAAGGTTTCCTGCCTCATTCTCCCCTGCAGAATTACCTGGGTCCAGTGGCAAGATACAGATTAAGACAACCAGAGATGGCCCTGACAGCTGTGGGTGATCTTGGCCTTTTTAAGCTAAGTTCTTCAACAGGCCTCTGCACCTATTCAGTGATTAAGCCTAGATAGTAATTGAAGATAAGAATGGCCCCTTTCACCTAGTCAAATGGAATAAATTAAATCACTGACACCAGTTTTTCACTCACAGATATAGTTGGATGTGACGAGGCAGGTGAAAGTGTTACTGAAAGAAAGGAAAATCAACATTGTACATTCTATAAAATAGTGTTTCTTGTTCAATTGTATCTGACTCTTCATGACCCCATTTGGGGTTTCCTTGGCAAGAATACTGATGGAAATGGTTGAATAAGTGATGGTATATGGTAGAGATAGACAGAAACAGAGACAGAGAGATACATAGAGACAGAAATAGTGAGAGATACCCCAAAAGTAATGGAACAGTATTGTTCTATAAGAAAGCTAAGGAACAGGCTAATTTCAGAAAAACCTAGAAAAACATGAAATGATACTAAGTAAAATGAACAGAACCAAGAGAACATTGTATACAGCAGCCACAAGATTATGTGATTGATGATCAGTTTTGATGTACTTGGCTCTTTTTAACAATGAGTTGATTCAAAGCAATTATAATAGACTTGTGATGGAAAGAGCCATCTACATAGAAAGAGAGTTATAGAGAATGAATGGCGATCAAAGCATAGTATAGAGGGCTGAAACTCTTGAGGTGATGCACTGCGGTTGGTTCGAGCACTTGAGGCTAACTACTGATTGGACAATATTCTATGGGCATGTGCTTAGAGAATGGCCCTTCCCACTATCCTGTGCTGGCTTAATGATTGGTGAATACAGAAGATTGTAGGAGGGACTAGGGGTTGGAGTAAGACTAGCCAGGGTCACTTTGGCAAGGAAGAAGGAGGTCGCAGAAATTCTGCTTCCATCTAATTCACTCCTACACCTAAAGACCAAGAATAAAAGCCAAGGACTTTTGCTTAACCTAATTCTAAGGTATCCAGGGTGCTAACTCGGTCATCATAGCATAGTATTCTACCTTTTTGTTGTGGTGGGGGTTGTTTGTTTGGTTGGTTTTTTTCCTTTCTCTTGGTTTTATTTTTCCCCCTTTTGATCTGAGTTTTCTTGCCCAGCATGATGAATATGGAAATATGTTTGGAAATATTTAACCTTAAAAAAAGTAAGTTGAAGTTATATATAGTAACTGCAAATCCCAAAAGTCCTTCTATGTTAATTTCCTAGTTTCACTTGTATTCCCAGAATGAAGAATCCCAGAATTTCAAAGCTTCAAAGAGACCTCAGGGTTCATCTAGTTCAATGTATACCAGAACAGGAATATTCTAAATGGCTTGTAATATTGTTATCCAATCTTCACTTGAGGATTTTAGATCCAAGAAATCTATTCATTCCTAAATCAATCCATGTCACTTTTAAAGAGATCTAATACTTTTTTTTTTTAATTTTCCCTCATTCTGAGCAAAAGTCTTTCTTTCCTTAGTTCTCACTTATTGCTCCTTATTCTATACATTAGAGCTAAAGAAAGTGACAATGTTTCAGTGAATCTTCTTTTTCCCCAACTTAACCATCCCTTCAAATGATCCTTATGTGGCATGTTTTCCAATTGTTCCACTAATCTACTGCCTCATTTTTTAGAATGTATTATAATTTATCAATGATTTTTCCAAAATATAGCATCCCTGTAGTGGTTCTTTTGTTGTCATTTCAGTTTTGTCCAATTCTTCATGAACTTATTAGAGTTTTCTTGACAAAGATAATGGAGTGGTTTGCCTTTTCCTTCTCTAGCTCATTTTAGAGATTAAAAAAATTTGAGGCATACAGGAGTTAGTGACTTGCCCAGCATTACACAGCTAGTGTCTGAGACCAGTCCATCTTGAAGCAAGAAGATGTCTTCTTGACTTCAACACTTTATCCACTATATCATCTTAACTGCCCCACATGCCCATAATCTTTGCCACTGTGGGAAATTGGTAGAATGCTTGAGTTTGGGATTCTGAGCTGAAATAAGGCTAATGTCAGACAAGTGCTCATGCTAAATACTGTGACAATATAGTAAATCTCAGGAAACTAGTCATCGCCTAAAAGGTGACCTCCTAAAGGGAGGGCAGACCAAGCTTCCATAACAGTTATCATTGGGATTGAACCCATGAATGACTGTTGTGTTTTGAGCCCAGATTCCATAGGGAGGCTCAATCTCAAAAAAAGGCACCCAAACTGTTTATATTGCTTCTAGACCTAATTTGAGTAAAAAGGAATACAGAAGGACTGTTTATCATTATTGTTCTGGAAACCATTCCTATCTTAATGAAGCCCAGGTTCCTGCTAGATAGTTTCCACTTCAACTTTACATGATCTGTATCCAGTTATGTGCCCTCATCTTGCAACTGTGTAGTTAAATTTTGACACAATTAAAATTCATCCCTCTTGCATTTCATGTTACTGGGATTGGCTGACCATTCTAACCTAAGATATTTTTGGATCTTTATTTTGCTGGGGGCAAAACACTTATTGATTCATAATTCTTGCTTATGTTTTACCTAAATTGGATTGTTTTCTGTTTAAGGGAGAGAGGAAAGGAAAAGAGCAAAATTTGGAACACAAGGTTTTGCAAAAATGAATGCTAAAAACTACCTTTGCATGTTTCTGGAAAAATAAAAAGCTATTACATGAATTTTTAAAAAGATTCATAATTCTATAGATTTTTAAAGGTAACTAACCCAAAGATGATCTTGGGATTTCCTTCCCTATCTTCTCCATTTTAAAAGTATATTATTTTTCTCTGAGTTTCTATAATTGCAATACATTAGAAAACACTTTTTAACTTAGCTCAATTTGATAAATATTTGCTAACTTTCTTCTTTGTTTAGACCCTATGCTAGATACCGAAATGACAAAGGTAAAATTTTGAAAGACAATATATATCTTTAAACTTAAAATGATTTAGGTCCCAGCTCCTTTCCTGGTATTAATCCCCACCTTAATGAATCTCTGGCTCCTTTACTAGTATCCTATATGATCATGGGCAAACTGCTTAACATTTTTAAAACTCAGTTTCCTTATTTGTATGTACAGATTACTATGTATATGTTGTGTTTATCCATATAGGTTATATGTATTTACACAGGCCTGTCACAAAGAGATATGAAGAGATATCTCTACAGTCTCCTCCATCTACCCTTTTGCAAAGGATACTTTTAGTCCTGCCAAAAGGAGAGGCAGGAGATTTACAACCCAAGGGCTGGCCACTCTGTTTTCCTTAGAGAAAGGATGCAGAGTTAGGATTATATATTTTTGTCCTCCCAGCCCTCACTCCCATCCCAAATATTGTTAGTTTAGGAGAAATAATTTCTAGGTTCAAGTTAAGCTCCTGGTTGCTATCCTTTAATGAAGGATAATAATAATAATCCCAAGCTATTTATTCAATGCTTGACTCTCTTCCCAACAAAAACCAGTTCCACAAAGAATACAAGCAGCAAATAGGAAACAAATAGCAAGCTGATAGGAAACAGAAATCAAATATTTGATTTCTAGAATATACGAGAAAATACACAGAGTAAATGATATCGCTCACAGATGATGGGAGACAGACAAGAGAGATAGACAGTCATACACAGACACATGCAGACACATACACAGAGACACAGAGACAGAGGAGAGAGACAGACAGAGAATCAATTCTCAATCAAGAAGAAATTCTCTAAAGTCTCTAGAGTAGAAAGCTGGGGATAAGAACACAATTGAGGCAACAGCTCCTGTTCATGTAGGCTTCTTCCCAGCCTTTCTTTCCCTTCCAGTATGTAAAAAAAAAAAGTTTGGAACCCTGTATCTTCTCTCTCAAATCTGGAAGCCATAATAACCAATGCTCTCCCTTCTCTTAAAATCTCTCTTCATCTAAGAGCCTTTTGCAAATGTGCTTTGAGCTCCAGATCACAGATAAAATTATGTGTTAGCTAAATAATCTCTAAATTCTAAATCCTCTAATTATGGATATATTATATTGACAGCAGTTTCTTTTTCTACTATTATCTTGACCTTAATTAACTTAACTCTTAAAAATGAAAAATGAAGCATATTTTTAGCATTACTTGTTTTTAATGAAGTCATAATTGTCCCTAATAATCCCTGAACTTCTCTTGTAATGTGTATGATTATCAATTTCTTAACTTCTTCTAGAACATTTCCACAGATGGGCATCAAGATTAGCTGTTGTTCAATCATGAATTTTCATGATCTTGTATAAGGTTTTCTTGGCAAAGATACTGGAGTGGTTTGTCATTTCCTTCTCCAGTGGATTAAGGCAAACAGATGTCCATGACTTGGCCAGAAACACTCTAAGCCCAGCACTTTCTCACTGAGCTACCTAACTGCTTCCATCAAGAGCCTAACCATATACCAAGATAAGATCAAAATGGGTCCATGACCTAGGCATAAAGAACGAGATTATAAATAAATTAGAGGAACATAGGATAGTTTAATCTCAGACTTGTGGAGGAGAAAGAAATTTGTGACCCCTTTTTTAATTACAAGAGCTGACTTGATGGGGAGGGGAAGAAGGATGTTTTTAGAATGAAAAATACCGGAAAAATTTTAAAATTAAAAGAATTAATATTCAAAGACAATCACTATACCAATTGCTATTTTCATTGTTTTGTGGGGATTAATTATATTAAGCTTAGATTGCAGAATTTTTCAGTGAGTGGGGGAGGGCATCTCTATGTTTATTCAGTTTGACTGGAATCTTTTAGTGAACTACAAAATCATTTTGCTAACCACAATAGTAAACCTGACAACATCTTCTCTTTCTTATTTATTAATGGAAGAGTAAGCCAGATGCTCTTCAGAAAAAATGGAAAGAAAGCTCCAGGAAACTTTAGTCTAAAAGACTGAAAATGATAGGGCTTGAGGGAAATTTCAGTGTGTATAATACACAGTGGGGAAAGTGAATAAAAATATACACACAAATATACACATACAAAGACTGGTATTTTGACAAGACAGACACATTTGCTAAAAGCCTCATGCTAATATTTCTAAACAAAGGCATAAAAGTATATTCTATGTTGGAGTCATACTGGGTAATTACTATATAAGTCATTTTGGCTTTGAATCAATAAAAAGCCTTCTAGCTATCTCATATCAGAAAAATAGGCATTGTTCAGCTGCAGCAGGTCCAGTGAATGGATTTTTTGAAAAGACTCTTCAGACTCAGGTCATTATCCTGAAATAAAGGCTTATTTTCATTATTACAAGCCCAACCAGTGGCATCTAAGATACTTGGACAATTTTTGAGCCTACAAATATTTTGTAACATTACAGTGGGATGGGAAGGGCCTAGTTCATTCTTGACACCATTTTCTGGACTTCAGCCAATGTTTTTTTCAGTCTTTCTTATCTCTAAAAGGTAATTGCACTACTATGGTCTAACTCTAGTCACTCTCAGTTTCTCTCTTAGTTTCCTAGTTTTTCCTCTTGTGAATTGTGAATAATCATTCTTACTATATAATTCCCTCATGGGCATTATAAAAATTTCTGAAGTTCATAAAATATTTTGACAGAAACATTAGAATACTGGTTGTTTACAAAGAAGGACTGAATACATTGGTAACCAGGGAGAGACGTATTTCTTTTTATGCAAAAAGCATAATTTTAAAAAAAAATACAGTAATGAAAAAATCTTCATTACACAGTATCCCAAGATTATAAAAATCAAGCTAGTTCCAAAGCAAGGACAGACTTAAGATAAAATATAGGCAAAAGTTTCATGAAAATTTGCATAGACAGTGTTCCTGATCATATTTCAATCCAGCAATTGTATTAAATGCTTGCTATGTGAAAGATATACCCTTTTGATTAGAAATTTAAAGGACATGCAGAAGCTGTGGCATCATATTTCAGATGTTCAGCTTCATTAGCTTTATTACTAAAATGTCATCAGGTTTGGGGCAAACCATTGATTAAAATATATAACAGAGCATGTTATATATCATTTGTAATATATATCTATATATGTGTTTTATATGTGTGTGTGTGTGTGTGTGTGTGTGTGTGTGTGTGTGTGTAGATAGACTAGATAAATAGATAAATGAATAGATAGATTGAAAATAAAATATTTTCCTGGGCTGACCAGTTCATGCACAGAAATCCACAAGACTGGCTGCTTGGAAATGTCTTGGAATTAATCGAAACTGGACTTCTGTCAAAAATTCATTACAAGTGTTGTAACTGAGGATAATCTAATTATCCTCTGTTACTGTACTAATTTCTATTTCTCAAAGGCACTTAAAATTACCTTTCAGTTTCTCAGAGAACTCTAAGTTAAAAAAAAAAAATCCAAAAAACGCTTGGCCCTTATCCAATGAGCATCCTATCTTTTCTCAGCCATTACTTCTACCCCAGCTCTGTGCACATACTGCCTCTCTGATAAATAAATAAATACACAACACTTCTTATATGCCCAGTCTCTTTCGGTGAAGATGAATGTATAAGAAAATTAAGATAAGAAAAACAGGAAGTGAAAAAATTGAAACAGTACCTGTGATAAAATGCTAATTTGAAAAGTGTAAATGAAAAATTGCCTTCAGACTACTATATACTGTCTATACAGGTGAGAATCATATGTAAATGACAGGATTGTAAACATGATTACATCCTTTCTAATTAATGCTTCTTAATTTGATGTTGTCAGGTTCATTTTTAATCAATTACATCTTACATTCTTAATTATTCACAATGCAACAAAGCATCCCTGCAATGCTTTGGAGGATGTGTGTGTGTATGTATATATATATATATATATATATGTGTATGTATATATATATATATGTGTATATATATATATATATATACAGTATATATATACTGTTTCAAAGTTCTTTTATGATGATCAAAAGAATCATATCTTCTCATAGACACAAGAGAGATCAAGGCCAACCTTTGGCATTTTGGTAGAAATGTATCAAAGGCATAACCTATATTCAAGTCTTCATTACTCCAAAGTTAGCACTCTACTAGGCCTTAATGTCTTTCATATGAATGGTTAATCTACCAGAAAACAAAAACAAAAACATGCCTATTTTCCCTTTCTCTCTTTTGATAGGAAAAAATGCTTAATTTTTAATCTTCCTGCTGTTTGCAGTCACTTCTAGTTTCCACTGATGATAAACTGCTCCCTGTCACTACCCTTGAGTGTTCTGTTCACTTTACCCCCCCCCTTTTTTTTTGTTCTAATTCATTCTTTTTTTATTCAGTAAAAGTGCATTACATTTGGCTATGAGATTTTGTGGGGAAGTGAGTGAGTTATTCTGGGTTGAACATAATAGAGTCACTCAGTGATCAATTGGGGGCCATCTCCTGGAGCTAACTTGTTAGGGACTGGACCCAGATGTCTCTGGAGGGGAAAGTGAGTCAGGTGACTTTGCACAGTCCTGCCTCATTTAAATCCAATTCACCTGCATGTCACAGAATCACCTTCTCATTGCCTGTTTAGCCACTGAGTTTTAAGCTCATCCTAGATCATAAATGGAAGAGGTAAAGAAGAAAGAGTATTCTAATTGAATCTCCATTAATTCTTCTATCCTCAACATCCCTACATAAGCTTAGTATTATAAACCTAGTTGTTGTTTTCCAGTCATTTCAGTTCAACTCTTCATGAGCTCATTTGAAGTTGTCTTGACAAAGATATTAGAGTAGTTTTGCCATTTCCTTTCCCAGCTCATTTTTACAGATGAGGAAACTGAGGTAAAAAGGATTAAGTGACTTGCTCAGGGTCACACAGCTTTAATGTTGAGGCCTGATTTGAAATCAGGTTTTCCTTTCTCCTGACTTGGTGTTTTATTCACTGTGCCACTTAGCTGTGGGAATAAAAAAAGGAGGCAAAGAGAGGGTTTGTTTTGCAGAGTGTTCCTAAGTTCTTCTGTTTCTTGGCCATATTCACTACGAGTGAGGCACTAAAAAGCCTTGCTATCTAATGAACACATTCATGCTTCATTACACATGAAAAACACTACTCAGATGTACTGAATACATTATATTACATTGAGTATAAATATATTACACTATTCAAATAGTGTGTTGTAGGAATTGTGTGAAAATTTTTGTAGGTTGGATAAAAAGCAATCTGAGAAATATTCTATTAGGTAAAACATTTTGAAACTGTGAATATGAGATATTTTCATATCTGGTGATGGGCGATGATTTAAAGTCTTCTTTGGATATCTAATTTTTGTACTATTTGACATTTTCTAGATGAATCTAAAACACTGATATATTACAAGCTTTTCTTACAGTAGAGGTCTGTGGATATTTTTCTATAATTTCTTAGATTTTGGACTGTACAGGTAAAGTTAGAATGTAATCAATGTTGTGCTGGTTAAGTGTTTAACAACCAGATTTCTTGGGGAAAAATACATATATAATACACGAATTATTAACATTTTTCATAACTATCTTAAGTCTAGACAGTCAACAAAACTGTAACCCTGGTTCTGATTTGTCAGTTCTACCATTTAATACAACTCTCATTTTACAGATGAAGAAATTGACCTTTAAAATTCAACAAATCAAGGTTACAGTGGCAGGATTATAGATTTAGATCTAGAAAGGACCTATGAAACTATCTATTCTAATCATTTTATAGATGAAAAACTGAGGTCCAAAATGGGGAAATGAATTGCTTAACATCAAACAGTAAGTAGCAAAACTAAGATTTGAATCCACAACTTCTGAGTCTAGAATCAATGAACTTTTTCACTTCCCCATAAAAATAAAGGATTAAATTATTCCCTTTGCTTTTTTCTACTGGCATTGTCAAAATTTAGTAGTTAAGAAGGATGTAGTAAGAGGTGAGAAAAGTTACTGTTCCCAAAGATCTCTGTTGAATGCTACTTTCTCTATTTTCTTTTGGAATTCCATTCACAGGAGCTTGTGGAAAGAGTGCAATGTGGAGTCAGAGATCTTTCAATTGTGGGAAAACATTTTCCCCTATAATTTCCTAAACTCTAGTGGCCTTGTACTTGACTTAGGGACAGTAAGACTTGAGGATAATTCAGAGTTGTCTCTTGAATTTAATCTGTGCTTAGTCTCATCACTCCTTCATCTCCATCATTTAACTTTCTATCCCTGCTACTTTGGTCCTGCCTCAGAGACTTGAGGAAATAAAAGACATCTACACTGGAAAAAATATTTACTTACATTTTATAAGCCCCCAATCCAGAGGTAGCTCCACATACTTAGTCTATACTAATGACCACACCATCAACAAATCCATTCTTAATGCCACAAGAAATATATCCCTGACAAATTAGCTCAGATCTCAGGCACTTGAGCTCACATTTGCACTTCATTTAATTTATAGTGTACTTTTTTTTCATATCATCTTGTGGGGCAAATAGTGATAGTACTATTATCACCATGTTACAGAAGGACAAGCTAAGTCTTGGGAAGTCAAGTAGGTTCACACAACCATTAAGTTGAAGAATTAGGTCTTCTACATGCCTGACCACTGATATTTATACAATACCATGGTGGTTTCTCATGAGAATATTACTATTATTATTTTATGTTATTATTTATGTAATTTTAGCTAATAATTTGTGTAATTTTTTCCATCTAATAATCTACTATTATTATTTTAGATGGTATTTATATTGAATTTTATTTTATATTTCCATCTGGCTATGTTTATTTCAAAGCTACTAGCTTTGAAGGGTATTAGAGATTTGAGGAATGGATTTTCAATATGTAACCAGACTTGGCCTTATATTCAGTTGGAAGGCCATCCTCAAGTCTGGTCTGAGCCATTATCATAAACCTTTCTGTCTCAGAGGTCAGAAGTACTAATGGTAGCATTTGTGAAATACCTTAAGTGATTGTACTTTTACTGTTCTGAAAAAAATTCATGTCTTTTTGCAGATGATGACTAATTAAAATCTCAAACCAGGCCTGCAGAGGAGGGATTATTTTTACCCAGTTTAATAAATGGATGGGTGTGTATGAAAAGCATCTGTGTCAATAATAAACTAAATTTGGATTGAGGAAAGCTATAATTAAATTTTTTAAAATATTTGCATACATAATTTGGCAAGAGAGTTTCGGTTTGTCCCATTGGGAATGTATAACACCGGTGGGAATTTGCTTTAGACGTTTGCTGAAGATCCACAGAGGAACAGGGTACCACATGAGACTCCATTAAAAAAATCTTTGGCTGACATCATAAGGAAAAATTTTTGTGTTCCTGGAATCAGTAATTCTGATATAGCTAAAGTTTTAGAGTCATTATATTAAGCTGTTATAATTTTCAAAGGAGAACAAGGGCATTCTTTAATCTTTTTTTTTTTTTTTTTTTTAGTTTAGAATTAATGCTTGTGAAGCATTCATTCCGCCCATGTCCCAACCTTCATTCCAATATTCTGTCAATTCTAAGGGTTGCAGATAGAGGATGTTTCTTTGAAGAGATCTGATGAGCTCTAAATTGGGTGGAGGGGAAGAAAGAGGCAAAGCATTCTGTGCATACCTCAGTGAAATTTAGAATAGCAACCTCTCAAGATTACATCACATAGAAGTAAGTAGGTTATGATTGGATTGATTACATTGGATATGAGAGTTTGGATATAGATTGACAATAGTTTCAACAACTAGGCCTGATAGTGAGCCAGGCAAGCTGAACAGTCAGTGATCTAGAGCCTGAAAAATTATCCAATTAAGGAAACTCACTTTCTCCTCCCTTTGGTGGCAGTGATGTTAGATGGTGTTTTCTTAACAACTCATTCCACTTTTGAGGCATAGATTTGCTAATTATCTTTTACCCAACCATGGACTTCATGGATTATAATCCTATACTCTGACTGACATGTTATAAGAACTTGCTCTTGTTTAAGAGACAGCATGGGAGAAACAGCAGCATTTTAGTATAAGCCAGCAAAACAGTTTTGAAATAGTCAGCTTTGTTCAGTTCTGAGCAACACATGATAGAGTGTTTCAATAAGTGGAAGGTAACAAACATTTATTAAATGCCTATTACATGCCAACCATTGCACTAAGCTCATTACAAATATGATCTCATTATCTCACTCATAGGCAAACATTTTAGAATTATTGAATGTTCTCTCTAAAACAAAAGCAGGCTCCTGCAGTCATGCTCCATATGATTTAGCCAGGGTACAGAATTGCAACTTATGATGGCCCTGGCAATATGATAGTAAATTGCATCAAACACCATTTGCCTAAAGCTATGAGGGCTTATCTGTGCCAGATGTTGGAGGCAACCACAAGAAAGAAGCAATTCCAAAAATTGGAAGGGTGGGGACTTATGAATAGGAGCATGCTGAATCTTTAAGGCAGGCAATTTGTGACAAGCAAGGCCTATGGACCTATGTGGTCTATATTAGCGAGATCCTTTACATTCCTATAGGCCTACTATATTCCACCAGATGATTGGTAGATAGAGGTAGCCTGGAAATATGTTTCTGACACATGTCCTGGGCATTCTGAGTTTGCTTTTAGGCCTTCAAAACTATGTCATTGTTCCTATTTCCTTGATAGGGATTCTTAGCCTTTTTAAAATTTTGTTTTATGGATCCCTGGTGAAGCCTACAAAGTCCTCAGAATAAACTTTTTCAGTGTATAAAATAACATCCATAAGATTAAAATTTTTAAAAATTGAAATTCAATTATTAACATATTTTAAAATATAAGTTTCTAGACCCTCGGTTAAGAACTCCTGATTAATACTGCATAATTGACTATGTAGGTTTTTGTTGCCAGTAAAACAAGGCCTAAAACAATTCTCCACAGGAGGTATAAGGCATTTATTATCTTTTAATGATGGTATAATAGAAAAGGCAGTGATTATAGAAAGGCCAGTCAGACTCCCCTATGGATTGAAGCTATTTTTATGCTTACTTACCAATAATATATGAGACATAGATAATCCTTGGAAGATCCTTCCATTATACTTAGTTTTATTCCTTTGTCTGCCCACGCCCATCTATCAGAATCATTGAAGGAGGAGTACACTTGGATGCTGAGACTCAGCTACCATCATGACAACTATTTCCCCCAGATACCATAGGAAGATAGATGAAGAATGGGAAGGGGTAACAGAGGCCATCTTGCCAAATCTCTTCATTTTACAGAAGAGGAGATAAGGCTTAGGGAAGCCCAATGTCACAGAGGTCATATCAGAGGAAGAGTTTGAACTGAGTCCAATATAAATGCTTCCTTCTCTGGATTATACAGCTATATTTGATGGTCACTTATTCCTACCTGCTCCCAACATTATGGTAACTATAGCCTGTTCTTCCCCCTTAGCCTTTGCTGGGTTAAAAATAGGTCATAGCATTTAGACTTAGGGTGACAATTATGTCATTTTCAATTCTAGGTTTCTTCCAGATGCTAGAATGGGAAAGAGAATAACTCACAGAACATCAGATCTCTGTCTGATGCTCAGGAAAATGCCAAAAGATTGACCTGGATGATTTGGTACCATCCAGGAGCCTTGGAACATGTGCTTTGCTGATTCTAGCCCAGTAGGTAGCAAGGTAGCATTGTGGATAAAGTGATGATCCAGGTAGATCAGAATTTGAAACTGACTCAAACATTTACTCTTTGTGTGACCTTGAGAAAAATCAGTGAATATCTTTCAGACTTGGTTTCCTCATTTGTAAGATGAGCATAATCTTAACATCTAGTTTACAAGGTTGTTGGAGGTATCAAATAAAACAACATATGTAAAGCTTTCTGCAAAACTTAAAATGCTGTTATAAATGTGACTTATTATTGTTATTAAGTCCTTATTTTATTCTCTATCTTAATCAGTATATTCTGTGGTCTAAGAGGCCAGCCTTGTATGAGGGCCTCAACTAGCCAGGCAGCCTAAATATTCTGTGATCTGGCTTTATTCTACATAACATTCTCAGTTTCCTAATTCTCAAGTGTTTAGAGGATTCTTCCTTTATCTCTAGTTGAATTTTCTTGAGGCTTTCACAATTCAGTTTTCTCAATCTTAAGTGTGAGGCTTTGCTAAGGCAAGTGTCAAATTAGTACTTTTACCTAAAAGATGTTCATTACTTCATTGATGAACAGGGTAATTTTGCTAGTCAAATGTCCTATTAACTTTCTGGGGAGTTTTGGAAAATCTTGAGATTTTATGCAATAGTAATTGCATAAAGTGTAAGCCTTTATTATCAGAGGTTCAAACCCTCTTCTTAACAAATGTTCACACTAAACCTTCTATTCTATATTATCCCCATTCTCCTAGCAGTAGTCTTTGTAACACTTATTGAATGCAAAGTGTTAGGTTACATACAATTCTGAAAAGGGCCAAATATTGTAGGACCTTATGGCCTCCTGCAACCATTTGCTGATGCAGCAAAACTACTTACCAAAGAACCCCTTCACTCACTAACCTATTCCATTTCAATATTTATCATCGCTCCTATTCCTTCGCAATGATCCTCACAATGGGATCCCACTTGGAGCTATATAGGATTCCCTTTCTGCCACTGAAAAAGGAATATCCCCTATATCTTGCATAATGAAACTCTTCCCCATCATTTAGGGTTGTGGTAGTAGCAATATTCTATAGCTATCATTTATATATTCCTTTACAGTTTGAAAATGCTTTATAAATATCATCTTATTATATCTTCACAACAATACTAGTTCATATTAATCTATTTTTCAGATGAAGCAATTGAGATAAATGGCAGGTAAATCACTTATCTAGAGTCAAACAGCCAGTTACTGTCTGAGGTAGAATTTGAACTCAAGCCTAAGGCTAAGCTAGTTCTTTTTTTCCTTTAAAAGAAAGTTGAAACTGTCATTGAGACTTAATCAGCACAAGGGATGAAGGAAGGCTCAGGCCATTAACATTAACATTAACAGAATTTCCTGGTGATCTAAGTTCAAAAGTTTATATTAGACAGAGTGAGCAATTTTTTTTCTCAGACTTCTGACCAGCATGGACAAACACAGGAGAGAAGCTACACCCAAATGAATAAATACTATATCCTAGTTGAATATCTTTTCCTTTTTAAGGCTAAATCAACCTCCTTTTGTTAAATGTTAGATTGTCTGTGAACATCTCCTTTCATTCCAACTTCAAAGATGAATTTCCAGAGCAGCCTGAGGCACACCTGGTCTATACCAGGGGTCAATGACTTTTCTCTAGCCCATTCTCTAGGCTACTAGGCCAAACCCACTCAGACTACAGGTTGTACTCAGTTGGGGTTAGCGGCTCTGCATTTTTATTATCTAACAACATTCCCTAGTAGTGAGGTTCTTGGTCTATTTTCTGAAACATTTAGTCCTGGAGTAAACAGGGATCTCCAAAGGAATACCAACAAGCTCTAGCTCTTATTTTAACTTGAGGAAGCAAGCAAAGATATTGGCTAAATAATTGAGAGAGTATGATGTAGTGGATGGGCAACTAGGTTGTGCAATGGATAGAACTATGGCTTGGAGTCAGGAAGAACTGAGTTCAAATCTGACCTCAGACACTTACTAGTTAGATGTGTGACTCTGGACAAGTCACTTAACCCTGTTTGTTTCAGTTTTCTCATCTATAAAATGAACTGCAGAAAAAAATTGGTAAGTCACTTCAGTGCTGTTGCCAAGAAAATCCCAAATGAGGTTACAGAGTTGGACACAATTGAACAGCAGATAACAGTGGATAGAATACTGGTTGTAAAAGGAGGAAAACTTGGATTCAAAAACTGTCTCTGACACATCCTTGTTATGTGACTAGGCAAGTCACTTATCAATACTCTCTGAGATTAAAGTTGCATGGGAAATACTATTGTACATTGGTGGTTGAGGAGATTTTCTCTGTAAGTTTCTTAAATTGATAAAATCTAAATAAAAAATGCCCTTCTCCTCTTTGTGCCCCCCTTCTCATTTGTTTCCTCATCATTTAGACATGATTGGACTAAATACTTATAAGAAGGTAAACTGTTCAATTCCCAGCAGGGAGAGTTTCCTTCATGCCAGAGAAATGGGAATCAATAAGAGAGAATTAAAACATTATTTCATCAACCTCTTCCACTCTAAAATGAAATCTGCTTCTTCTAAATGGGTGCTGAGATATCCCCAGATCACATGACTATGGTGCTTTGATTGGGGATAGTCTAGCATGGTGAAAAATAAATTGGTTTAATTCAACAAATATGGCATCAGGGTGGAATCTTAAAGGAAGTTAAGGATTTTAAGAGGGCACATTTCTAGGCAGAGGCATAGAGATGAGAGAAGGAATGATGATTTTGTGCTAGTACACTGCTTAAAGTCTTCAATAATGGACACTGGGCCATGTAAAATTCTACTCAGTTTGCCAGGAGATGACAGGAATGGTTCTCTCCTTAATGTAGAATTTGCATCATTAGTCAGTGAAAGTTACTATACCTGTCATACTAGGACCTCAAGACATCCTTGACTTATGGTTGCTCAAATGTTACATTCATTCAGGCAGCTGGAGGATTCCCTAGCCTTATCTTAATATGTAATTTTCAAGACAATACAAATTACAAATATGGTCACTCAAGCAAGAGAAAGTAATAAAAATAATTACAAAAACTGTTCTTGAAATAATGTGTCAATACATGAAACATTTAATAAAGTGTTTTGTAAACATGGAGTAGGCAATGTAGTACAGTGGCTTGGGAGACAGATTTGGAGTTGAGACCTAAGTTCAAATCCCACTACATGTATTCACTATGTAAATTAACCTCTTAGAGACTCAGTTCCTCTTTTGTAAAATGGAGACAATAGTACTCAAATTGCTTGCTTCACAGAAACTCCAGAGACTATGTTAGACATTAGACTTAGAATGAAGTCTTAAGAATAGGATTCTTATTCTTAAAGAACTAAAATTTAATTTTACATGTGTTATGAAGAGTTTTATGAATCTTTAAAATGTTCTAAAAATGAATTACATGAAGTATATATATAATTTAACTCAATCATAAGAACCCTGAGAAATACTACAGCAATATTATGAACAATTTACAGAAAAGTAAGACCTAGATAGGCATAATGACCTTTCTGCAGTCACACAGCTAGTGAGCATCAAAAGCAGGAATTTAATGAGGTCTCACAGCACAAAGAGAAAGACTGAAAAATATGATAGCATTCTTCTATGTGATCTGGATCAGAATAAAAATGTTTCTTTTGAAGTTGTTTTACAGGTTGGATGAAATATGACATAAGTGGATTGGATATTGTACAACATTGGACCTAAAGTGAGGAAGATATAAATTTGAATCCTAAATCAGACTCATTAGCTATATGGACTCTCTCCACTTATTTCCTTATCTGTAAAATGGGATTTTTTATCACCTATCTCATTGAATTGTTGTGAAAGTCAAGTAAAATAGTATATAAAATGTTTTGTAAGCCCTAAAGTACCCTAGAATATAAGGCACAATTATTATGTATCTCGTTCACATGGAATGCTAATATCCTGCAATTTTTTGCAGGCCAGAGTGAATGCATTCCAACACCTACCACAGGAAAAAATAACAACAACATGAAATTTAAGACATACTACCATTTAAAAATTCCTATCAATGACAATCCTTCAGTGTGTAAATGAATATGTGCAAACATAAACTTATTTTCACAAACAATTATGAAAAAATTCTAATTAGAATCATTTGAAAAATCTCATTTCTATTTCAATATATAAATGTACATTTTTTTTTTAAAAAGGGCTAATGTTATTTTTATGTTAGATTCATTTCAGGATATAACATTCTCCATTCAATTTATTTTCCATAATGGTATGTGTGGGACTGGTCAGGTGCAAGACCCCCTTCCCAATTCAATGAACTAATCAGAGACATCATCAGGTACAAAGAGAAATCATTTATTTAATTCCTGTAGGGAGAGGCCCAGACACATACCCGGGAGTCATCCCAACTCCACCAAGTGCTCCTGGAACCTGACATACTTTTGGCTTGTCCAGGGTTTAAAAGCAAAAGATTCGAGCCTTTTCATTGGATAGACTAACAGGATGTAACCATACTTGACCAATGATCACTAATGCTGGCTGCCTCTCACAAGTCATGTCACTTCCTGCAACATCCTGTATCTCAGGTTCAAAGTTCATTCCTCTAGAGAGTAAATGACCTCTCCAAGGTCCAAAGTTCTGGGAACAGAGATCATGTGACTCAATACTGAGAAATACTTCATCTAATCAGTCCCATTCAGGTAGGACAAATTCATCTACCCTCTATCCCACCAACAAGGGCTATTACTATGTCAATTTGCTGAGTCTATCAGCATTCCTCTGATAATTAGTGGTTTGATGCCTATTTTCTTGCACTCATCAATAGTTGACAATTCTTTTTTTTTCTCTCATTAACATTATAATTTGCACCAAAAACTCATAGTTTTTTGAAAAAAAGCTGACTGTAATGATTTTTTTTATTGACATCCTTTCAAGTGAAATAATTTCGATGGTCTGAGTTTTACTATACAGGAAAAGGATTTCATACAAAACAACTCATTCCTATGTAGAGACAGTTACCAAATTCATGAGCTCTTTCACAATTATTTTTGTACTAAAATTCATTGCTCTATGCTGGCCAGATAGAAATGTCAACTAAAGCTTTATAAGATATGGTTTTTATTAAGTTTAATCATCAACTTCAAAGAATTTTGGAATACAATTTAAAATTTTTTCATTTTTGAAACTTTTTATCTTATATAAGTTGCCAAACCTACCCTTTGTTCCTCCCCAACTAGTCAGAATTTTGATATTATTTTCCCCTCACAGTGTTTCATACTTGGCAGCTTGATAGAGAAACAGCATTTTTTCAGATCAAATTAAGCCCTAACAGGACTGGATATGTTTACTTAAGAAGGTTCACATAAATATTTGTCTTCATACTTAGACATGGAATTAATATCTAACAGTAACAAAAACCCAAACCAAAAACTTTAAAAATACTCTTTTATAAGTCATTGAATGTTTTTCTAAGATCATTCAGCTCAGGCTGGAGAAAAAAAAAGGGGGGGGAAGAAAAAGAAATTTGCACAATAATTTTGCTGTATATTTGTGATTTCATGTACAGTCATCTTTTTATTGTACTGTTATGGAAACACTTGTTTTATTTGAAAAATTAAACATAAAATAAACTTTTAAAATACTCTTTTCTTATGAATCAGTGGTAAGACTGTCAGACATTGTATAAACTCAGATAAAGTCTAACTAACCTTTGGATTCATGTCAAGTCTTCAGTCTTTTCCTTTTTTCTTCTCATGGCATATACTGAGGTATGAATTTTTTTTTTAACATATTTCTTATCTCCTTTCTCTAGCAAGGCAGCTAAAAGCTTCTCTGCTTATTTTTCTCTGAAACCATTTAAGCTTGTAATTCCTTTGATAATTTAGCTAATGTGTTGAGGAACTATACACCCACTCTATTGACCTTGAAGGAGGTGGCATAGTATTGAAGAAGGAAAGTTGTATTTAGACTTAGAGAACCATACTTACTTCTCCTGAATAATAGAGATACAAATGAAGGAGAAACAATAGTGTTACCAGGAGCTCTCAATCTAATGAGGAGGTCACATGTAAATAACTAAGATAAACAGGCAACAGTCAATGGAGGAAAGGAACTAGAATTCAAAAGGACTAAGAAAGACTTCTTGTAGAAAGTAGGATTTTGGTTGGGACTTGAAGGAATCCAGGGAAATCAAGAGGTGGAGATGAAGAGGAAGAGTATTCCAGACATGGGAGACATCCAGGAAAATATCTGCTAAAACCATCAGCAAGCATTATATGTAACAAGGGTATGCTAGATAAAATCAGGATATGCCAGTAAGATCAAGGGTGAAACAAGGATGTCCATTATCACCACTGCTATCCAATGTTGTACTGGAAATCTTATCTTTATCAGTAAATAAAGAAAGAGAAAATTAAAGTAATTAAAGTAGATAATGAGGAAACAAAACTCACTCTTTTCAGATGATACAGTGGCACACTTAGAGAATCCTAGAGAATCAACTAAAGAACTAATTGAAACAATTAACAAACTTAGCAAAGTTGAGAGATATAGATAAACCCATATAAATCACCAGCATTTCTATATATTACCAATGAAGTCCAGAAGCAAGAGATAGAAAGACAAATACTATTTAAAATAATGTAGACAATATAAAACATTTTTGGGACTCTACCTGCAAACCCAGGAACTATATAAATACAATTACAAAACTTTTTCACCCAAATAAAATCAGATCTAAACAACTGGAAAAATAACAATTGCTCATGGGTAGGGTGATTTAATATAACAAAAATCACAAGTCTGCCTAAATTAATTTACTTATTCAATACCATACCAATCAAACAACCAAAAATTTCTTTGATAAAACTAAAAAAACATAACGACAAAATTCATCTGTAAGAACAAAAGGTCAAGAATATCAAGGGAAGTAATGAAAAAAATACAAAGGAAGGTAGCCTAGCCATACCAGATCTGAAACAATATTATAAAGTGGCAATCACCAAAATTATTTGATACTGGTTAAGAATTTATGAAATAGAGAAAATAATGAAATGAAAAAAGTATAATTTTGATCACATTAATTTAAATAGCTTTTGTACAAACAAAAACAATGCAGAAAACTGGAAAGCATTTTTTACAAGTGTTTTGAATAATGTTCTATTTTCTCAAAACACCAAGGCAAATTCATAAGAATACAAGTGATTGCCCAATTGATAAATGGTCAAAGGATATGAACAGGAAGTTTTTAGATGAAGAAGTTAAAGTTAGCTATAATCATAGGAAAAAAAAAAACCTGCTCTAAATCACTATTGACTAGAGAAATACACATTAAAACAACTTTGAGGTACCACTTCACACCTATTTAGGTTGGCTAATATATGAGAGAAAAGGAAAATGATAAATGTTGAAGAAGATGTCAGAAAATTAGAACACTAATGCATTGTTGGTAGAATTACAAACTGATCCAACCATTCGGTAGAACAATTTGGAACTATTCCCACGGGACTATAAAACTGTGAATATCCTTTAATCCAGAAATACCATTATTATACCTGTATCTCAAAGAGATAATAAAAAAGGGGAAAGGACCTACACGTACAAAAATATTTATAGCAGTTCTTTTGTGGTGGCAAAGAATTAGGAATTGAAGACACCCACCAACTGGGGAATGACTAAACAAATTATGATGTGTGAATATAATGCAATGCTAATGTTCTTTAAGAAGGTATGAACAGGTGGATTTTAAAAAATTTGGAAAGATTTACATGAAGAATTGCTGAGTGAAACTAGCAGAATCATGAGAAAATTGTATGCAGTGACAGCAATATTTTATGATGATCAACTATGATAGATTTAGCTCTTTTCAGCATATTCCAAGACAATTCCAAAAGACTCATGATAGAAAATCCTGACCGTATCCAGAGAAAGAGCAGTGGAGTCTGAATACAGATCGAAACATGCCAGTTTTACTTTTTTTCTGTGGTATTTCCTTTTGTTTAGATTATACTTTCATAATGTGACCAATATGGAAATTATGCTTAACATAATTACACATGTATAACCTATAACAGATTGCTTGAAGTATTGAGGAGGGAGAAGAGAAAGGAGGGAGAAAAATTAATTTGGGACTCAAAATTTTATTAAAATAAATATTGAAAGCTATCTTTGCATGTAATTGGAAAAAATAAAATACTATTAAGTGGAAAGAAAAAAAATAGAAAATGTCTGGAGCTGAGAGAGAGATTTTATTTGTGAAACAGAAAGAAGACCAGGATCACTATATATGTGGGTTTGTGGGAAGTAATAAGATGTAAGAAGACTGGAAAAGTATGGGGGGGGGTGGATTATGAAGGTCTTTGAGTGATGAAAAGATTTTATATATGCTCCTGGAGGTGATATATAGAATCACTGGAATTTGCTGAATATGGCACAACATAGTCCAACATGTGTTTTAGGAAAACCACTTTGTCATTTTTGAGGTCCCTTCCAGTTCCTATGATTTTAGGGCCCTCCCTAGATATTTCTATGTCAAATCCCAATTTTGGTATCCAATGACTAAGTCAATGACAGTTATGATGTTTTATCAGTTTCTAATATTACTTAGTAATCCAGTTCTTTTTAAAGGGAGATTTATGGAATTATTATTGTGGTCATTTATTCCAAGGCCTACACAATGGTTCAGAATTGAATCAAACTAGAACCAATATTTTCTACCTCAGGTGGCCCAAGTTGAACCTCTAAGAATTGGCTCTATGTATAGAACTCTGGACTTGCAATTTGTGAGACCTGAATTTGAATCCTGCTTCAGTTGATAACTGGCTATGTGAGCCTGGGCAAATAAGTTATTCTAGATCTCACTAGCGATATAATTTCTAAAGTCCCATCCAGCTCTATCTCTAAGGAAGATTCAGTCAAGTATCTATTCTCATATAACTCTACTCCTTCTCACCCCATTTTTATTTTGTGTCTGTACCATACAAGTTAGCAGTGAAGGTATAAGTCCAGAGGGAAGAAGGAGGATGTAATTGTGGGAAGAATATCAGACTAGGTGTCAGAGAAGCTTGATTCTGATTTTATTGCTGTCACTTATTTATTTTGTGAATTTAAATAAATAACATTTTCTTTTGAGCCTCTATTTTGTTATCTGCAACATGAAGTTGCAAGGATCAAATGAAATAATATATCTGAAAAGACTTTTGAAAACGATAAAGGGCTATGTCAGTATAAGCTGTTGTTTTTATTGTTGTTGTTAATTCTCTAATTAGTGTTTCATAAAGAAAGCTAAAGAACAAGAAAGATAAGAGGAAGGAACAGAATGGATTGATCTCCTGCCAAAAGAAAAAAAAAATATTACGAGAATGAAAAGGCTTTGTGGAAAGGCATGGAAGAGAGGAAATTACAGGAAAAGGAAATTCTGCAATGGCATGGGTTAGGTTACTAAGAAGACCTGTAAGAGTAATATGAAATGAGAGCTGGATAAGATAGAGACCTGACAGGGAAGATGAGAAGTTCAAATTTGAGGAGTGAAAGAAGGATCCAAATTTGAAAAGGGATTAGTGCCAAAAAGAAAGTGGTACTAGCAGTCCTAGTTTCTCCTAAGAAGTCTATTTCTGTCTTGTATGTGTCTTTAGTAAACAGCAGTTTATTTTGATAATGTGATACTTTGTGACTCAGTGTCCTCATTTGTACAATGAGTAATAGAATAAATCTAACAAAGTGATGGAAACACTGTATTGAATAAATAAAGCATTAATAACATTCTTTGGCTTGACTAAAACTTGCAATTGTATGCAGTGAGTGAAGAGAGAAGAAAGAAACAATATATTTATTGAGTATTCCTCTCTTTGGGCAACAAGATGGTAACATGGATAGTGAGTAGTGCCTGGAATCAAGAAGACTCATTTTCTTATGTTAAAATCTAGCTTCAGACACTTCCTAGCTGTGTGATACTAGTTAAGTCACTTAATCCCTGTTTGCTTCCATTTTCTCATCTATAAAATGAACTAGAGAAGAAAAAGACAAGCCATTTCAGTATTCTTCTTAAGAAAACTCCAAATGGGGTCATGAAGAGTCCAACACGACTGAATAACAACACAGCTCTTTTTATAGTAGAGTTTATGATTGTAGGCAAATTGATTGTAGATAGAGTAAGTGAATTACATAGGGGACCTTAAAGACCACAGTTCATATAGGAATATGATTTGCATCTCTGGTTTCTGGTTACAATTAGAAAAATAGAGAAGAAGGTTTAGATTTGGCTGCTTGTTGGTACAATAGATAGAACATTAGACTTGGAAGCAAGAATACTTGAATTCAAATACTGCCTCAGACAGTTATCATCCTGGGCCAGTCACTGCCTGCCTTCGTTTCCTCACTTATAAAATGAGAATAATAATAGCACCTATCTTCCAGAATTTTTGCAAGGATCAAATTTAGTAATAGTTGTAGAGTTCTTTGAAAACCTTAAGACACTATATAAGTGGTAGTTATTATTATAATTATTATACAGCATTTAGTCTATAAGTGAGAAATCAGATACAAAGATATTAAATTACTTTCCCATGGTCATCCAAGTGATGCAGACTGCAAAGTCAGTATTAAAGCCTCAGATTACAAATGCAGTACTACTTCTCATTGCATTGTATTTTCTCTTACAAAACTTACTATTTGCAAGAAAAAATTAAGAAATATAGAAACAGAATGGTCCTATTCAAGGATATGCTAGAGTCAGTTCACATAGGCTCATGAGAACCCACTGTCAAATTTTTAGTTTGACCATTTACACATTAGAAATCAATAAAAATTATTAATCAGGGTTTACTTTATTGTTTTGTTGATTGTCTAGAATTAACAAAATATTGGGATAATGTTAATAATTCATATTAAATTTAAAATTGCATCAAATATACATGATAACCCAATCACCACCACCAATATACACTCAACCAAAAGCTGATTGTTAACTATTTACCAGTACATTTCTGATCTTATTTACCCTTCTGTCTTTGCCCTTACTACATTATGATTCTGGGATAAAAATTTTAAAATGCAGATATATATAAAGAATGTTAGATCTAGTAGCAACACTAGATGAATTCAAGTTTATTGCCAACCTGGGAGTCATCCTTAACTCTTGACTATTCTTTCCACATCACATACAATTATGACAACCTAGATTTAGAGAAGGAAGAGATTCCAGAGACCCGACCATCAAGTCAAATCCCTTCATTTTAAAGATATGTAGAATTAGATTCAGAAAGGCCAGTGGTTTGCCTGAGATCACACAGATAAAAAAAAAAAATAGCAGAACTAGGATCTGAATCTGACTTCTCTCATTTTAAATCAATAGATCTTTCTGTGAGTCACAAAGTATCTTACTTACTCTACATACTTTCTCTACTATGTTGTTTTTACTGCCATATTATCACTAGCATCTCACTTTTATAATATCTCTTGTATGTCTTCTGTTTTATCTACTATTCATTGTGATGAATGAAAAATCCAAGATTCAGAATTTCTGGGCAATTAAAAATCAATTTACTAAGCAGGTTGGTTAATAATCAATAAATTGATGGTTAATGTCTTTCTCAGCAAGCAAAGACAAAGGACATGGAGAACCTGAAAGCTTTAAATAATTCTTGAAAGGGAATTTCTTGGACAACAAAATATTAATCCTGATTGCTAGTTCCATTGCACAGTACTTTCTCTTACACAACTTCTTATATGTAAGAGAAAATTAAGAAATTGCTTATAGAAAGAGAATTATTCGATTCAAATGTATGCTAGAGTCAGCTCATTCTGGCTCATGAAAATCCATTGTTCTAAAAGGAGACAGGAAGTCAGATCCTCGTGGAGAACTTGATCATGAGACTCAGCCACCTCTATCCATCTGGATATGGGATTCCATCTCTATCTAGACCACTGTAGTTGTTTTTCTCTATCAGGAAATAGGTCATCCTAAATTCTAACGCAGGAGATACAAGGATTGGGCTTCTTTTCTTGTAGGTAAGAACTCACCTAGACTGGATTCTGTTTTGACTCTGAATAGAAGTAAAGTCACCTAGTTGGGTGGGGTTTAGTGTAAGATGGAAGAGCATGTTCCTGAGGTTAGGGGTAATCTTAATTGATAACATATTATAAGAGCTGAACATCAATGAAGAGACAAAGGAGAAAAGCCTGGATACCAATTTAACAATTGGCTATTAATATAGTTATAAAATAATAATTTCTCTCCTTATTAGATCTTTGACTTCTTTTATCTGGGATATTGTGTTAGCCTCCTACTAATCCATAGTCCAAATAGCTGACAAAACAATCTTCCATAAATGCTGCTCTTTTGTTTAAAATTTGTCAGTGTACCCCTACCTATTGCCTCTAGAATTAAGTAGGAACTCCCTGATTTGGTATTTAGAACCCTTCATAATTTGTCTCAAGCTCATCTCTTTAAACAAATTTCATATTGCTCTCTTTTGTCATGACATCATCATCATCATCATCATCATCATCACATAAATTTCATGCTTTAGGGTTTTCAAAACATTTTCTACATTTTTTGGAGGTAATTGGGGTTAAGTGATTTGCCCAGGTTCATACAGCTAAAAAATTTCTGATCCAGATCTGAACTCAGGTCTTTCTAACTCTAGGGCCAGGATTCTATTCACTGTGCCACTTCACTGCACCCATTTTTTGACTCTCTTCATAAACCCTGGAAAGTAGATGCTATCATCTTTCAAATTTGCAGAGGAAAAAATATAGGATCAGAGATTGTAAATAATTTGTTCTACTCCTGTAGGAATTAGAATCCAATTCATTCTAATCTCAGAAGATTAATCTACTTCCTATGCCATACTGTCTCTTTGTGAATGCTGTAGTTTGGCCAAATTGGCCTTTCTTGATGTTCCCTGAGCTCAGAATACATGTTCTTCTTTTTACTTTTGCACAGCTTCACTTCCCATTCCTGACATGCATTTCCTCTTTATTTAGAATACTGCTTCCTTAGAGACTCAGCTAAGATGTCACCTCCTATGAGAAGTCTTTCCAACTTTTACTAACTGCTGGTATTCTTCCTCTCCTTCAATTATCTTGCATTCACTTATGTGTATATTTTATATCTCACCATTAGAATATTAGAATGTAAGTTCTTTGTGGGCAGGGACTAGGTTTTGCTTTTTTGCATCAGTATCTTGCACACCATTGGAGAAAGAAATGGCAAACTGTTTTAGTATCTGCCCAGAAAACACTGAATGGGGTCACAAGAACTGAAAAAAAAAAATGATTGAACAATAATACACCATAATTAATAATATTTTTACATCAAATTATTGACAGACTCAGGGTAAAGTGAAATTCATATACACAATATACTATTTAACTATTTAAAGGCAGAATAGGATCAAAACCACAATGATCTAATTTGATTTAGTCCAATATTTTTGGCCTACTGTACCCCAGATTTTATCTTCTAGTGAAAGAAAAAGGCACAGTTTATCAAATCAACAAAAAAGGAAACAATAAGGAACACACACTATTTAAAAAAAAAAAAAGAATTCACCATTGAAGGGGCGGATAAAAATCTGTGTATGTTACAAGGAAAAAAAAAAAACTTTTCATAAACCAATAGGACAACAGAAGATATTGATTTTTTTCCTATTGTTGCCTAAAATAATGTCTAGAAGTTTTAAAAGTATTTTTATCAATCTAATCTTTGTTACCTCTGTTTCTTATAGGCTTAAGACATTGCATTGTGATTCTGTGTTATATAATATCAAAGAGATGCTTTTGGTTAAACATTTCTTATGCCTTATAGTGACACTAGTCTTTAACAGGTGTTCTCGACAGTTGTAGAAGTGACAGAATATGACAAAGCTATGTTAAGAGAATACATGCACATGTGTTCACACACATCATGATGTTAAGCAGATATAGCAGGTGCCTCCAAGCCTCAACCTAGATATAGTCCATCTCAACCTGTTACTGTCGAACCCCTTGAACTCTCCTCCCTGGCTTCCTTCATTCTAACAGATCTGATCCTTCTCTGCAGTTGTCAGTCCAATTCTGAATGACAGATTAGCATGGAAAAACACGAGATCCAATCACTGAGTTTAAAATTACAGACCAACTTTGCTTCAACACTAAATGGAGGTACATTTTCCCCAGAGGAAAAATGATATGTTTCTCTGTTTTTGTTTCTGTCTCTGTCTTTCTGTTTCCTTGTCATTATCTCTCTACCATTCTTCTTCCCTTCCCCCTCTCTCCTTTCTTCCCTTTCCTTCTCTGTCTGTCTGTGTCTGTTCCTATCTGTCAGTATCTGTCTATCTCTCCTTTTCTCTCTTTCCCTCCCTCTCCCTTTCTCTTTCTTTCTCTCTCTCATTCTTCTTCTCTCTCCTCTCTCTCTCTCTCTATTTCTCACCCTTTTCTTTTCTCCTTTTTATCCATTCCCCTACTTTTCTTCCTCTCTCCCTCCCCTTCCCCTTTTCCTCCTCTTCCTTCCCCCACAAAAAAATCTAACTCACTCAGAAAATATACTTTATGAAAGAAAGTTTCATGTAGAGATATTTCTTATTGCCTCCATGTCACCTCCCCGAGATAACATTAACTCTTTTAAGATTCCTTTACTCTGCGTTATCTGGAATTCTTCTCTTTTCAAGAATTAGCCACTAGGCTGGAATTTCAGAAAGAATCAATAGAACAGGGTCATTACTGCCTAGTTTCTAGGGGAAACTGTATTTTAAAGGTACTTTAGAGAAGTAAAAAGGAAATAAGATGCTCTTCCAGAGAACCCCTTTGCCTTATGACAAAGTTGATTGAACTAGCAAAGTTGAATCCCTTTTATTGGTTCATCTTTAGAAAAGTAATCTTGCAGGACAGTATCTTAATTTATGACCATACAGATTCTGTGATGGACAAGATCTTAGAAGTGGGGGTATCCCTCACTTGACTTCTTAACAGGATTTCCTTGTTGCCAGAAAACAAGATGAGCAAATTCCCATGATGCCAAGGGCATTAGACAGAATTACCAGTGGCAGCAATTCATTCTTCCTCCCTTATCCTAGTAAAGGGCAAAAATGAAATTATTGCAAGAGATTCATAGCAAATGCTCTCTAATGTAGCCTTGACCACACTGTTTTGGTTACTGAGCTGTAGGTTTATACCAACAGTTATGGTGCTGATCTCAAGTCAAACCAAAATATAAGACAGGGAGAACCAACAACCTGTTTACATACCCTGAATGGTGGAACCATGTGGGCCTTGCCTAAGATTCCATTCTAAATGACAATCATATGCTTGACATGCCAAACCATGTAGCAACTCTACTATAATAAAGTTTTCTGGGGTAATGACTAATGACGGATGTGACAGAGATAATCTTGTGTTGACTCTGAAAATTGTAATTAAATATAATAACAAATGCACTGACATAAAACATTTTAAGGTGTAGAAAGCATTGCCAATACATTATAATAAGAACTACTATTTCTATATAACACTTTAAGATTAATACAGTGCTTTAAATATATGATTTCATTTGATCCCTACATCAAATCCTCTGAGATTGATGCTATTATTAGCCCAATTTTGCAGATGAGGAAACTGAGGCTGAAAAAGACTTGCATAGTCACATAGTTATTAAATGTTTACAGAAGTATTTGAACCCAAGTCTTTCTAATTCTAAATCCAGAGTTTTAGCATGGAATTCTGTGAGTGAGATTCTATTATTGGGCCATTAGAGGATGAGAAATCTGAGGCTTAGAAAGGTAAAGTCCATGATTTCATAGCTAGGAAGTGTTATGGCAAGGAATAAATGTAGGTTTTTCATAAATTCACAAAAGTTCCCCATTATCTTCATTCCAACATTTAAAATGTTGTGCTTGTAATTTATAAGCTATTGGCTTTGGGTATTTGAAAAATGCCTGGCATTTTTCAAATACCCAAAGCCAATAGCTTATAAATTATAAGCACATACAACTGTAAAAAAATTTCCAAACCAAGGAATTTAATATTACTCTTTTCATCCAAGAACAGGAGAGGGTATAGTCTCATTGTTAAGTAAGTTGTGTGACTAGGGACAGAAGATGTGAAGATGAAAGCAGCTGTACTCATCCTCAAATAGCAAAGGAAGATATTTAAATTCAAGGTTGATTAAGGATCCTCTGCCAAGTTGGCACAGAGGGCAGACTACTCTGCGAGTAGTTGGACATTTGCATGATGGCTTGTGTGTGGAGGGAGAGTGAGTGTTGGCAGGAGGATAGCCTACAGTAGTCATTTATATTTTTTTCAAATAAAATAAAAGAATGGTGAGGACTTTGTCCTCAAACTTAGAAACAATGATCAGTGCGAAACATCATGAGATTTTGCCCAGTTCTATTTTGCAGAAGTTCTTGCAATCCCAAATAGCTTAATTTTAGAATCAATACTCTCACTGATTTGGAGATTTAAAAATTTGCAAGGCCCCTTTTATTAGCACTCTCCATGAGACTGAAGTCAAAGTATAATGTCCCTTAGCAAAGTGAAAATAGGTAGAACAAAAATCTCAAAGGCCAGTTCAAGACTGCCCAGAGTTCCAAGTTAGACAGTGTCTGAAATATCACTAGCTCATCACACCTGATGTCTGCTTGTGTCTGCTTGTGATGAGTGCTTACACTCTCTATTTCTGTCTTTTTCAACAAGTAAAACGGTGCTCTATATCAGTTCTGACTGCATCTGTTCTTTAATGCTGAGTTATTTATTGTTTGCTAGTCAAAGAAATAAGGTAATTAAAAAGGAAACATTTCTTAATACTAGACTTAACAGGATTTGGGAGTTTTCATGTGAGATGTTCACCAGCTACCTAGTTTCTTAAAAAAAAAAAACAAAAAAAAAAAAAAAAAACAAGTAAATATACCCTCCTCCCCACTTCCAGCTATCACCTCCAACAGCACAATATGGATAACTGGATCATAAAATTATAGTATCAAACTGACAGAAAGCAAAATTCTCTCCTCACAAACACACAGATACACAGACAGATACACATATATCTGCCCTCTTTGCAATGCAATTACAAATCCCTCTCCAAGAGAAGTACTCTTGGAGTTAAGTTTGGGCTTAAAAAAAATAAGAATTCAGGCAATTAAATTACATTCTTGTTTTTGTTTTTTTGCCAAAATCCCAAAGACTGTGAAGGTACAAATACATCCTAGGAATAAAAAGGAAATCGGAAGAATACCTGGGATAGCCAGATTGGAAAGGGGGAATGTGCTGAGGCGAGGGGGGAGCGAGCCCATCCAGTCGGCATTGCAGACTTCTTCGGTCTTTGTCCCTCCTGAGTTGGGGGAGCATATGGTCCCCATCCTGAGTTTCTTCCTTGCTTTCCTAAGTGCTAGCATTCCTGTCATCAGCAAACCATCTGTCCTCACTCCCCAGTCAATCAGTGAGCATCGCCCCAAGCTCTGTAGTTATTTCAGGGTCACTCTTCTTTGTCATCCCAGCCTTCCAAAAATCTTCCGGCTAGAACTACTGCGGTGGGAATCTGTGGCTACCAGTATTCTGGCCCCGAAATCCCCTGCCCTTTCTATTCTAGCCCAGATGCTCCAGACACTTAATCTCCTCAGCTCCGGCTCGATTAAACTTCTTACATGCCCTCACAAGCAGGGGAAGGTAGGCCTGAGCAAATAAATGCCCAAGGAGCACCTTCACCCAGAGGCGCTCACAGGACAGGTGCAAAGGCAGTCTATGCATAATCTGCATAACCCGGAGTGCGGGCACCATCCGCCGCCTGCTGAATACTTGTGAATGTGCCACTAGACAGTCGCTACATCTGCTCTCCCTACCCGCAAATCATTCCCACAGCTTCTCAGTGAAGAATTCCCCCGTGCTGCAGCTTCCTGAAAGGCATCCAGGAGTGTCATAGACAGCAAACCAATTCCCCAGCAGCCCCTCCCCTACTATGCCCAGCCCCATTTTCTGTCTGCCTCACTGCAAGGCAGATTTGCCAGGCAAGTAAGGTTGCTATTGGTCCATGCTAAAGGGAGTTATGATTGGCTGGCTTTCTCTCGGGCTGTCTCTCACTTCGATTACTTGGCTCCTCCCTCGCTGCCCCTTTCTTTCTCTTCTCTGCGGACCGGTTGGGTTACAGTTGCTGCAAAAAAAAAAAAGAACAAACTAAGAAATTGTTTACTTTCTATTTCATACCCAAATCTTCTTCCTCTTGCGTTTACGTGCTGTAAATGTTTAACATGTCCAAAAATATTTTTCTAAGACTCCTCTATCTGGTATTTTGCATCCTATTCCACTGCTCTGGTAGCCTAGAGATGATATACGGAAATGAACATTGTATTTTAGGCAAACTGTGTAAGTCATTATCCCTGGATATTTGTACTGATAATGATAGCTTGAAATTCAACAACTTGTTGTTGACAAATATCATTGAATTAAAGTGCACAGTAGCAGTACAGAGAAGTTGTTCTTTGGTCTCTTTACCAGATGAGGGAAATAATCTACTACATAGGTATCAAGATTTACAGATTTTAGAGTGATATCAAGCACATTATCTTATTTGTGTAATACAGTGGAAAGAGCATTGAATTTGGAGAGCTGAATCTGGGTTTGCTATGTGAGTTTGAATGTCGATGGTCTATCATTGAGACTAACGCTACCTGTGTGACCTTGAGCAAAGGCACTGTGCATTACAGTTTCCTCACCTGAAAAAAGAAGAGATTGGACTTCTAAAGTCCCATGCAGCTCTAGACTGAGGAACTTCATAATAACTCTGTGGAGTATGTAGAATAAAGTATTACTGCAAGTCCATTTTACAGGTGAAGTGGAAATTTAAGAATTATACAATAAAATAATAGAATTTAGAGCTACAATAGAATTGGAAATTAACTAAACCTACCCCTTCATATTAGAAATTGAGCCCTAGACAAATGCCTAATCCAAAGTCATACCGGTGAGTGCCCCCTGGATTGACCTTGACATTGGATGACAGTTCAGCTTGAAATGCCAGAGCTACCCAGCCACAAAAGTCAAGTTTTTTTATTCAGCATTTTCTGGTCTTCAACAAAAATATCTCTTATCTTGCAGGAATAAAAATGGTACTTCTATAGAAATGTGACTTTTGAATTCATTTGTTCATCAGTATGTGTCAAAAAAGTAGAGATCTTCAGTCCTGACAGGCCATTCACTACCTCCTCACCATTGCTTCTGGGATCAGTAAGCTCAGTGACTCAGAAAGTCCCAGTTGGGTGGAGGAGGTGACACCACCAGTTGACACTTCAAAACAAAACAACTGAGGTGCTCATATACACATAATTAGCACATAACCCACACTATTACCAAGGCAATGTTGGCTGCCAAGCAACAGTGCTTCTCATTCCTACTTCCCCAAATCCTCTCCCTCCATTTGTATTTCACTTTTTTGTGGTACCTCCCCTTCTTTTATCCTTCAGATCTGATCTTGATCATTTGTTTTAACAGTTCATTTTACCTATTTCAATCTTTCAGAAAAAAGTTAAGAAGAAAAGAACACTGGCTCTGGAGTCAAATGACCTGTTGTGTTCAAATCCTGGTTCTTTTATTTACTACCACTGGGCAAATTTTCGGTCTCATTTTCCTTTTTTTTATCTTGAGTCTCCTGAATTATAAAATGAAGTATTTGGACTAGATGATCTCAAAGGCTTCTTAGAACTCTCAGTTCATTATCCTGAGGCATGGCACAGAGTATTATTTAACATATTATTTAATTCATTTATAATTTAACATATTTAGCATATTATTTAACATTTAACATATCCTCAGTTTATGACTCTGTTGGCAAGAACAATGAAAGTAAGCAATATATAAAATTCAGGTAAGGTAACTGAATTACAAATGACATTTCCCTGTGAAAACAGAGGCTTCCTATTTCAATAAGAGGACAGACCTCTTTAGAAGCTATCTTTGGATTCTTGTGATTAAGTGTATATACTTTGATGTATAATTTGGAAAAAATGTCATTTTTTTTCTCCCCCCCAGAAGTGACAGGACAGTAAATGTTTAATATCTGGCTCTTCAGCACATTTTAAAATTTAGTTTGCATTGTTAATATTTTCTTTATCATTTTCTTAAGTAATCATCAGGACAACAAATCAAGCCCCAATTTGTAACCTTTGCTGATTTCTGATGTGTAAATATTCATACTGAAAAATCTAATCAACTCTAATGAACCTGTATGAGTTAGTTTCAGCACACACATTCTTGTACCCAGAAAAAAAATCACTCAAACAGGAATAGTCTTACAGAATTGGGTTTTCAAATGTGTTCTTTTTTGGTTTCCTATGAACTCAAGATTTTTCATATTTCTTCAAAAAATCTTCAAATATTGTAGTGCTTGAAAGTTTCTTAAAACGTCAAAACATCCTGTGTTGCAGCTTAAATTTTGCTGTTAAATATTCACTTCTCTGCTCCTTATTTATTCTCTTTTGTTTTCTCCTCTTTCTGGAAAGTCTTTGAAGAAAAGAACAGAATCTCTAGGCTCAAACATGTTGCTGTTTATAAAATCTAGCTGAAGACCTTAGACTGAAGCAGTTAGAAGGTCTTCATAGAGCTAATACTTCCTTTTGTTTTTTGTTTTTTTTTTTTCATTCCCATTTTTAAATTTATCTAAGAGAAAAAAAATGGGAAGGCCAATTAATTTAAATTCTCTTCTCAATCATTCAGGAGATATTATCTTTCTTGTAGTCATGGTCATGGTGAGCTATATTTTATTTTATTTTTTCTTAAAAAATAGTACAAAATGAGAAACAGAAGTACTTAGCACCTTGGCCATAGTTAGAAACCTCAGCAGGTCAGACAGCTCAGTATAATATACAATAATATATTTGGAATTAGGGAAGATTAGCACTAATATTCTATTTCAGACATTAGCTACTAACTTTCCAAGAAGTAGTTTCCTCATTTGGAAAGTAAAAGCAATAAAAGTATCTTTCTCAGATAGCTGTAGTATCAAAGTGGATAACCTTGTGTAAAACTTTGCAAATTGCTTTGCAAAAGTCAGCTATCATTTGGAAAGTAAAAGCAATAAAAGTATCTTTCTCAGATAGCTGTAGTATCAAAGTGGATAACCTTGTGTAAAACTTTGCAAATTGCTTTGCAAAAGTCAGCTATCATTGTTATAAGTGAGAGGGAAAACTCGGAATCTAGGTTTCCTGACTTTTAACTGGAAACCATAATGTACTGTTTCCATCTGGCAGCCTGTTAGGAGAATTTCTACTTGGATGTGACTTTGAACAGTGATGTGTCATTCATTGGTTATTGGACAAAGATTACCCATGAAAAGTACCAATTATTAGAATTTGTTTATAGGTAGTTGAAAAGCTTTGATTCTTTTAAATTAACTTTTGTCCATTCCAGAGGGTACAAACTGGGTTTTTTTTTTTTTTTTTTTGCTTGTTTTGTATTCCCAACACTTGGCACCATACCTGGCACATAAAGTAAATGCTCACTATGTACTTATTTCCTTGTTCCTCTTCCCAAAAAATTCTAAGTATCTATCACAACAGGGATGGGCTTCTTTGATTTTCATTGTCCCCTTGGTCCTAACTAGTAAACTGTAGGCATTTAATAAATAAATATTTGTTCAAATGAATTGAATTGACAATTCTATGGAAATAAAGTGGCTGAATAGAAGAGAAACATATCATATTATGGAGTGGACAAACTGAGTTGATTTACATACAGAAGAACCCTTGTCTTATGATCTTCTGAAGTAAACACCATCAGGAACATATGCTCTATCTCACAAAATAACCCTTTGGACTGATTTGGCATTGCTCTAACCTGTTATTTTATCATGATCGCAAATTATGTTCATATGAATTGAAATGCTGAATCTGTCCTTTTTGACCATATTAAATAAATTACTCAATAGAAAGATAAATTTTGATATGTTGGGGATAAAAATAAAAATTTTATTTTCCTCGTAGAACTTGTGTTTGAATAAACATATGGAATGCTCTCCCAGATTACTGCTAAATTTGTTTCACCTAAAAAATAGGGCCCTCTTTCCCCCAATGATGTACTTGACTGCATCAGTTTTAATAAAATTTCATACGAATCTTTGAATTTTTCATATTCATGTCCTCTTATAGCTCAGTAATATCCCAGTACATCCATGCATCACAGTTTATTTAATCATTCTCCACTCTGTAGGTACCTACTTGGTTTCTAGGAGGTTTTTGTTATCACAAAATGTATTACTGTGATTTTTTTTTTTAAATAAGTGGGATCTTTCCTTCTGTGTTTGACCTTCTTGGGTTATATATCCTGTAGTGGGATGTGTAGACCAAAGGGCACAGATTTTTTTAAGCAGCATAATTCAAAATTGCTTTTTACAGAATTACCAGACTAATTCACAACTTATCAATAGTGTTTCTTTCTTCCTATAGACTATACAATACTGGTCATTAACAATTGATATGGTATAGATAGTCATTTTTGAAGCAATACCTAGTTAGATAGGAACCAATATTTTCATTTTATATATGTAGGCACTAGTTTGACATTTATTACTATTCTAGTTGGTCACTGACTTTCTGTAAAGTGGAATTAAAGATACTTAATTACTTCATCAGAGGAACCATTATAGGGAGATTAAAATTTAGAAATTTATCACAAGTCATTTAATCCATACAATAGTTGAGGAACCATCTAACTAAGCTTTTATAATAGCTGTTTCAAGAAAACACTTAAGAATCATAATGGCATCAAAGTCTGTGGGAGAGATAAATGTAAATTAAAATCCCATGGGACCATATAGATGGGTGAGTAAGAAGTCACTCTCTCACAATTAGTTATAAAAGTGAAGAATCAGATGTCTAGACCTAGAAGAGAACTTAAGCGTTCATTTTCTAGATAAGAAAAAAAGTATGCAAGAAGATTAAGTGACTTCTGATAGTTATGGAGACGATGTGCATATGTCACTTCCAATATGGAGTAAATATGGATGTATTCTCATCATCATTCAAAATGTATTAATAAGAAGCAGAATAAACTTCGTTTAAGCCTCTTTTAAGAGATTATATTTAGGGGTATTCTATTATGAATGCTTATCATTTCTCTGATTTGGTGATACCTCGACTCCACTTTAAAGACTGTATAGTTGTGTGGTATGTTTATATATATGTGGAAAATATACAAACATATATACATACATATCACAGAACTGTATATTTACAGCATTCTCTGTGTATACATATATGTGTATAACACAACACATATGTGTGTGTATGTGCATGTGCGTGTGTATGTGTGTGAAGACTGAGTTAGCACCCTGATGCCTTAGAATCAGCTGGAGTCAGGATAAGCAAAAGTCCTTGGTCTTTATTCTTGGTTTCTTGGTCTTTAGGGGTAGAAGTGAAAGGAATGGACACAGGATCTCTACAACCTTCCTTCTCCTTGTCTTACTACCAAAGTGACTCTGGCTTGTCTTACTCCATCCCCTAATCCCTCCCACAATTTTCTGTATACACCAAAAGATACAACCAGCACAGAATAGTGAGAAGGGCCATTTTCCAAGCATATGCTAATAGAGTATTGTCCAATCGGCAATTAGTCTTAAGTGCTCGGTTTCCAACCCAGTGCATCAACTCAGAGTTTCAGACCTTTACTTGTGTGTGTGTGTAACTTTGAAATATTCCCCAAAGTAAATAAAAATATACTGTAGTATTGGGGGAAAAAAAATGCGGGTAGTAGTGCTCTGGGATTATATACTTACAGAGCAGGGGATAACTAAAAGTTCATATCAGAATTTGTTGCCTGAGTAGAATTTTCCTTTCAGAATTTTTATAGCTAGTTCATTTTTTATATTGAATAGAGCTCACACCATTCATCCCTATATTAATCTTTATTTGAAATTTATTTTTACATGTGAATAATAATTCTAATTGATTGCAATTTTTTTCCTTTTTGACAATTTTTTCATGTTTATTCTCAAATTTTTCATTGGTGATTATTAAAAAAATTAAGATTTAATTGCTCTACAACATGGAATACAATTTATACATAACAATTTATACAATGTAAGAATTGATGCAGCATGATCCTCACCTCTCTATCAAGAGGTGGCAGACTAGAGAAGCCTAATGAGATACAGACATTTAGACATGGCTAATATGTGAATTTGTTTTTGCTTCACTAGATAGATAGATAGATAGATTGATAGGGAGAAAAATAGAGAGACAGAGAGATGAGAAAGAGAGACAGAGATTGATAGACAGACACAGAAAGAGAAAATAGAGATTTATTTTAAGGGAGGGCTTTCTTTTACTAGGAAGAAAAGTTTGTGGCAAGGAGAGAAGTTGTTGACAAAAAAACCCTAGTGAACTGTTAAACAGAAGAAAGCTCAGGACCAAAAAGAAGGACCTGGAATAAACTGGGGTCCAATCATAGTTTACATAAATTTTGAATGTATTTATTGCCTGAGAAGGGAAAGCTTGCACTCTGGAATGATGTCTATTCTGCCTTGTTCAAAGCCCACTTGAAAAAAGTGAAATATTTATACAAGTTTTGAACAAAGAAAGGAGAAAAGGAGGGAATCTGGGAAGATGTTGGAAGAAAATCTCAGGAAACAAGGGAAATGAGGAATTAATCGTAGGCGTCACAGTTAAGGCCCTTTGATACACAAATCAGAAGGCATTTTTGATGATAAACAGTCCATAGTTCAAGACTTAATAAGGAGATGTCTCCAAAACCAGGATATTCCAAGAGCTCCACAAACCAAAGTTAAAGGAGTATGTGGAGATAAAGTTGTCTCCAACCTCCCCCACAAATCAGGAGGTACTATAGTTTCATAACCTATAGCCAGGAAAGTTTTTGAAGATAGTCTCTTGGATGTCCATAAACCACTAAATGGCTCAGGATCTGCTTCAGAATTTGGTATGAGCTTCAGCTAGGTTTCACTGCAAAGGACCAGAAATCCTTGTGATTGATTATTTGTTGTGCTATTCCATTGTCTGATTCCCCTGTGAAAAAGGGAAGCTCTGCCATATTTAATTGATTAGTATAAGAAAGCCTATGTTCATAAGGAGTTTGTAATAGAATAGGAGGAAAAGGGGGAAAAAGGAGAAAAAAAGGGGGAAAAAGGAGACAAAATGAAGACTATCAGTGAAATTTTTTTTTAAAAAAAGATGTTACAAAGAGGCACATCTGGAGGACAAAGTGGAGACAGAGATAAATATGACAACTTTCAAACTAATGTGTGGAGTACTTAAACACAATGGCCACAAGCTTTATGTATTAGAAATTCCAAGTTTAATATGTTATCTTCTATTTCTCTTATTTTTGTATATGGAACTCTTTGTATTTCTTAATATTTATCAACTTCCAAACAACAGAAAATTAAAATTCTGGGGAGAAAAAAAAAGTTCAATTGATCAATAACTTCAGAAGCCTGATTCAAGATGCCATGAGGCCATCTGCTGGTATCATAGGCACATTACAGTTATATAATAAATTCTGTTCAATGATATATTTTTTGTGGTTCAGTTGTATTCAACTTTTCAGGACCCCATTTGGGATTTTCTTGGCAAAGATACAGATGTGATTTTCCATTTCTTTCTCTAGCTTATTTTTCAGATGAGAAATTCAGTCCAATAAGGTTAATTGATTTCCCCAGAGTCACACAGCCAGTAAGTGTCTGAAGACAGATTTAAACTCAGATCTTCTCGACTCCAGGACTAGAACTTCATCTACTTTCCCACTTAATTTCCCAATGAAATATTTGAGGACTACCTCTTCTCCCAATGCCCTAGATCTTCTAAGAAGTGGGAATTCTATACTTGGTAGATTTCCACAGGATATGGAGAGAATACTTTTGCCTACTATTTCAATCTTTTTGGCTACTCTTTCTTACGTTCTTCAAAGTGTAAAATGCCAATAAACTTAGAACCATAACAGACCTTAAAGGCAGATCATTTATTAGTCCAACCCTCTCATCTTACAGATGGGAGACTAAGTGACTTTCTTAAGACTACATAGCTATTAAGTTGCACAGCTTGGATTTGCATCTAGGTATCTGGATTCTAGATCTAACACATTAGTCTCCAATTGCCTTGAATCAGATGATCTGTAGGGGTCTTTTCCATTCTCAGTCCTACAGTTTCTTCAGTTTAAATGAAGCAGAAAAATATTGCTACTTTCCAGTGTCAGAAAATATCATGTGTCACCTGATCTCAGATGTCAGTTATGAAGAATTTGCATGAACTCTATCAACTCTATAAAACTGAACATGACAAGAGTGATTAACAGAACTACAGTACCTCAGAGTTGGAGGGAATCTCAGAGGTGAACCATACAGAGAATGTTAAGGCCATCAAAGTTTTTGCCAGAATAGGAATATCTTCTAGAATATTCGTGATAAGTGGCCATTAAGACTTTATTTAAAGATCTCTGGTGACCGCTTTTCATAGCAGCCTCTTTTACTTTTGAACATTTCTCTCCATCCACTGATAAGGCTGTCCTCAGGAGCTAAGCAAAATATGTCAAGCCTTTCCCCATGAAAACAGTCTTTCAAGAATTTTAAGGAAACTCTTATATATCAACTTATATTCTCTTTTTCTAAGTGAACATCCTTACTTCTTTTAATAGCTCAGTGTGTAACATTACTTCTCTGTCCTTCATCAACTTGACTACTTTTCTCTGGCTATTACCCAATTTGCCAATGCCATTCCTAAAATATAGTGCACAGAACTGAATATAATATTATAAATGTGGTATGACCAGGGCAAAGTACGGTGGAACTATTACGTGCCTAGACAAAGATGTTGAAATGATTTTCCATTTCTTTCTCTAGCTTATTTTGCAGATAAGAAACCCACTTCAACAGGATTAATTGATTTGCTCATAGTCTGTACACAGGTAGTAAGTATCTGAGGGCAGATTGAAACTCAGGTTTTCCTGACTCCAGGACTGGAACTCCATCCACTATGCCATCCAGCTGCCCAGTAAAATATTTGGGGACTACCCCTCCTCCTGATGCCTCAGATCCTCTGAGAACTGGGAATTCTCTGCTTATAGATTTCCATAGGACATGGAGAAAATATTTTTGCTTATTATTTCATTCACTATGATTCTGTTAGCCAATTTTGGATAAAATTAACCAATTTTTTTTTAGCTAACAAATTATATCATTGCCTCATATTGAATTCCTGGTCCACTAACACTCCTAGATGAATGTGCCCATTTTTCCCCGTCTTGTTTTTATACAGTAGTTTTTTTTTTTTTTTAAAGATTTAGGATCAAAACTTTACTCTTATAATCTATTAAATTCCATCATATTAGGTTTGACCTATCTTTTAACACTATTGAATTCTTATTTGGTCCTCAAATCTTAATTTCATTTTTTTTTAAAGCTCTTTCCCTAAGCTTTTTGTCATCCATAAATTTGATAAGCGTACAAACTGTTCTTTCATTCAGGTCATTCATAAAAGTGTTGAATAGAACAGAACAAAGGATACTTACTCCATTTGGATCCAGGAGTGTTAAAGATCCCTACACCACTCCATTAGGGGCCTTTTTAGAGTCATTTGTTTGGTCATAGAGACAATCAGAGAGAAGGGGTTTGTGGTTGTTGTTCAGTTGTTTAGTTATATATGACTCTTCATGACCCCTTTTGGGGTTTTCTTGGCAAAAATATTGGATGGGGTGTGCCATTTTTTTCCAGCTCATTTTACCCATGTGCAACTTGAGTCAAAAAGGATTAAATGACTTGCCCAGCTTCACACAGCTGTCTGAGGCAGAATTTGAATTCAAGTCTTCCTGACACTAGGTTCATTGTTCTATCTACTGAGCTATCTACTGAGCCAGTGACACATAGTAGACAATAAATATTTACTGACTGAATGAAAAAAAGAAACTATATTTGCCTCTGTGTTAATGCATTTTAACTTTATTGCTGCCCATTTTTCTATAATAAGGTTTAAAATATGTATTAACAAGGACAGTATTTTTTCCTCTTAAAAAAGATTCCTTTTGCAAATATGTTAGAAGCAGCTAGATGGCACCAGCTCTGAAGTCAGTAGAGTCTAAGTTTAAATACAGCCTCAGACACTTAACACTTCCTAACAGGGTGACCCTAGGCAAGTCACTTAACCCTACTTACTTCACACACTCCTCCCACCCCTGCCCGCCCCCCCCCCAAAAAAAATTAATTTAAAAAAAAGAAATAAAAAGAAAATGTGTCTGAGCAGTTTGAATTCTTTTCATGATTTCATTTAAAATAGAAAATAAAGTTCTGGTCCAAAGCTTTGGATAACTGCTTTGGATAACAGTAATATCCCTGAGTTTTGACTTAAAGTGAAAATGTAGGGTTTTCATCACTTGACAGAGTTGGGACTGTTAAATCTTTTCATGAAACTGCCAAAAATACTTTTGTGGCCAAGAGTAATTATACAACTTAGGGCAATGTAATATATTAGCTAAGACACTAGATATAGGGTTGAAAGATCTGACTTCTGACTTCCTGGTGGTATATTTTTGGTATCAACTAACTCTGTGATATTACTTTCCTCAGCTTTAAAATGAAGTGATTAGATTAACTGGACTTGAACATCCCTTTTGTGATTGTGCGACTTGTGTTCTATGTAGAAGCCACATCCATGATTGGGTCTATATCAAATGAAACTTCTCTCCTTAAAAAAAATATTTTATTGCTTTAAATCTCATTTTCAGATCACCTTGTTTAATGAGAGGTTTCTTCTAATAAAGTAAAATTAGGCAAATAAGCAATTAATCAAAACTAATTTGACCTCATTTGAAATGCATGGAACATCCCACATCTGTAGCAATACTCTTACCTCTATATTTTTACACTTTTTAAATTAAAAAATCTATTTTCTCCCCCCCCAACTCTTGGGAAAATAAAGGAAAAACATATTTTTCATAAGAAATATATATAGTCAAACAAAACACATTTTCTTTTCACTGGCTGTATTAAAAATTAGGTCAGCCTCATTTTGAAACCTAAGTTTATCATCTGCCTATTAAGAGAGGGGAGGATAGTATGTTTCATTATTGATCCTCTAGAATCATGGATGGTCACTAGTTCTGACAGTTTATCTTTATAGCTTGATTGTACAACTTTTTCTCTTGGTTTTGCTTATTAAATTCTTTATATTTCTTTTTCTGAGGCAATTGGGGTTAAGTGACTTGCCCAGGGTCACACAGCTAGGAAGTGTTAAGTGTCTGAGGTCAATTGAACTCAGGTCCTCCTGACTTCAGGGCTGGTGCTCTAGCCACTATGCCATCTAGCTGCCACTTCTTTATATATATATTTTAAAATCTTGACAATTATTCATTCTTATAATATTGATGCTATTGTTTAAATTGTGTTTTGTGTTTCGTGTTTTGTTTTTGGTTCTGCTCCCTTTACTTTGAATAAGTTCATACAAGTTTCTTTAGAGGCAGGTAAGTGATGCAGCTAGGTGTATAGAGCACCAGACCTAGAATTAGATACTTAACAGTAGCTGTGTAATTTTGGGCAAGTCTCTTAACTTGTTTGCTCCACTTTCCTCATCTGTAAAATGGAGATAATAATAGCATTTACCTCCCAGAATTGTTGTAAGGATCAGATGATATGGTAATCATAAAATGCTTATTACAATGCCCAGAACATAGCAGGTATTATGCAAATATTGGCAGTGATGGTGATGAGGTCTCTGAAATAATTTGCTTCTTCATTTCTCACAATTTAATAATATTATATGACATTCACATGTCACAAATTATTCAAAATGAAAATAATTGTAGAGTGCAATAATTGTAGAACCAGGATAAGAAATCCTTTTATGTTGATCACAATAAATTTGGCCCATTGGAATATTGTAAAACTTTTGCACAGTTGTATCTTCAAGAGATAAAGTATAAGGGAAACTTGTGTTAGGATCCATTTTTACTATGAAACTCTATTATATGACACCTAGTTCTTGGGCCATTTTTCCTTTGTGTTGTAAGTCCTTTTTATGTCAGTGGCTTAGATTTTGCTTCAGGGAAGGTGGACCGGATGCTTCCTTTCCATAGAAAAAATGAATTTGCAGATGTCTACTTGTCTGTGTATATCTGTGCCAGGCTGAACTGATTCAGAAGTGGATTCTGGGCTGGTTTGTTTCTTTGAAGTTGTTACTTACTGACAAGAAGTAACTTGAGAGAACTGAAATTTAGTCCATAGTCTCCAGTCTGAAATGTGCTCTTAGTGTTTAAATGTATATCTAACAATGGAGGGCTCAACCACAGAAGAAGTCATCAGGGGTCATTCTATTACCCCTAAAATTACTGATAAAAGAGATCTAATGTCAGACCATTTTGTATTCAGATGCTTACAACTTTATCAAAATATTTAGCTTGACATTTGCTTTTTTTTTAAATGTTGGCTTAGTATATTACTTGATAACATACATTTATATAGCTTTATAGCTTATGAAGTACTTTAAATATGTTATGCATTTGATCTTTACAACCACCTTATAGGTAATATTTTAGTGATCATTAGTAAATTAGTAAAATGCTAATGATTAAAGACGTTAAATGGCCAACATGAGACTCTAACCCATCTCTTGTGGTTCCAAGCCTAGCACTTTCCCCACAGATCACAGAGGCTTTTTAAGGAATATATTTGTCTCTAAAACAAAATAAAAATCCAACAATCTGACCAACAATTTAAGTATGTTATCACTAGGTGACACTATTGAGCTATAGCCTCATGATCTAAGTAAAATTATAGCTATGGAGAACTCAAAAGACCTTCTTGTGTAATCCCCTCATAGTACAGTTGAGGAAACTGAGGCCAGGTTGTGAAGTAAACCAGAGTCCCACAGTTCACAGTGGTGTGATTTTAACCTCATTCTGCCAAATCCAGAATAAAATGCTGGGTAAGAAGAAGAGGTAGAATATAGGATATAGAATATAGCAGTGTTTCACTCAGCAAAAGTAATTTGCATCACTCTTTTCCTTTAAAAATGAAAAATATGTATCAAAATAATAAAACAGCTTGAAGAAAGAGATCAGGAAGTTTTTTTTAAGCATGCATTTAAAATTTTAAATTTAGATGTGATAAAGATTCTCACTAACTCTTTAATGTTTCACCTTGTCCTTTTGGAAGGCTTGTTCCCAGGCATCCCTGTGTCTAAGGCTGCTTAGCTCAGTGATTTATTACTGACTGTGAGGATAATTTTTTCCCCTGAATTATACTCTAAGGAATAAAGATGGTAAACCCCTCATAGGTGTGCTCACAGATATGAATCTACTTGAGGCAATTCAGGAGTCAGTTTCCAATATTAATGTGACTGATACAGAAATGAAGGGAAGGAAGGAATCAAGAATTTATTAAACCCTTACTCTGCCAAGCATGATGCTATTGGTTTATTATTATTATGGTAATATTATTATTCATTATTAGGTGCCACAATTATCCTTATTTTAGGGTTGAGAAAACTGAAGGAAGCAGAAGTTAAATGACTTGCCTAGACTCACACAGATAGTAAGTGTTTGAAGCTGGTTTTGAATTTAGTTTTCTGACTCCTGTCAAATTCTCTATTTACTGTATCATCTAGCTGTTTTTGATCAATTTTCCAATTTCTTCTCATTAGTCACAATTAGATACAGACTAACAGGGACTCTATATTGTAGCCTGTTTTCTCTTAGGAATACACATTGAGTTTTCCCTAGAGCTAGATTTTAATGGGCAGGTTCAAAGGGAAGTATACCAGTACCAATTATACTTTGCATAACAGGCATTCATGACCCCAGAGATCTCTATAATATCAGTCATATATCATCGGTCATGATAAATTCAATGTCATGAATAGTGGATGCCATGTAGAAAAAGAAGAGTTATTTATATCTTAAGGTAGGTTCTAGTGATCTAAATTTTAGAAATACAGGTCAGTTTTGGAGGATCATTTCAGCCGAGCTTCTGTAATTCTGTGATTTAGATTGCCAATATCAGGGCATCCCAAACCCTGGGTAACTGGGTTATATGATTGGGATATGTAATTATATGTGCTCCTCTCACATTTATCTCTGCAATTTCCTTTTAGTCATCACCAATGGTTGATCTTCTGATTCTTAATAATCATCTTCTGACCTCTACAGAACTTGATATTCTTGACCAACTCATATTTCTAGTAACATTAATCAATCAAGAAGCAATTTTTGACTATCTTCCATGTACTAGCCATTGAACTAGCTATTGGGGTTACAAGGACAAAAACTTATCCATGTGTAAAAAGGAAATGATTATTCAAAATCATCATGCAGAAACTCTTGTTAAATGGAACTCCAACTTAGAATGCACTCTTTTCCATCACTACTTATGAAGGAACTCAGCCTTTAGAGTTCATCTGAATTCTGAATAATATATTCCTTACATAGTTTTTGTTAAAAGTGGGGTGTGTGTGGAAATAAACTATGCAAGGGACATGGAAAAACTAAACTTTTTGTATGAAGTCATGAAAAATATAAATTAATCAATTTTAAAATGAAATAGCTTAATGGTGAAAGGAAAAGTTTTTCTTAGGGATCTGGGAAAAGCAAAGGCCTGATTTTATTACCCTCATGAATATATTAGTTAGAATTTTGATGGATCCCAGTCAATACCTAGGCCAGAACAAGGATACAGATTCAAATTTTAATTTTTTTAAAAAAATTATTTAACTGTGGTATCAGGTATTAATTAGAAAACGAGAGAAATATTTTGTAATTTGAAAAAGAAAGTCAAACAATTGGTCATTCTAAATAAGTGGACAAAACATTAGAGAAAAACAGTAATTCAGTTATAGAACTTTCAAAGTATCATCCACCTATCATCTAATATATCTAATTAATCTAACATCTATTATCTATCCTCTTATCTAATGTCTATTACCTATCATGTCCATCTATTTATCTAACATCTATCATCTCTTTGTATCTGTTATCTAGCTTTAGAATTTCTTTGGACTTCTCCATAATGTTCTTTTGATAGATATTTCCTTATCTCACCCTACCTTTTCAGCTTCCTTTTGTATATACCCCATTAGATTGTAAGCTACTTGAAGGTAGAGAATACTTTTCTTTTTATTTGTATTTATATCCCTGATGCTTAGTACAGTGCCTGGCACTTAGTAGATGCTTAATAATTGTTTATTGATTGGCTGGAAAAAACCTCATAAACTTAGGAGTGCATAGCATTTTATTTACAAAAATCCAAATTACTTGTAATATAGACTTTTTATACAATGGTATAAAAATAACATCTTTAATTTTGTTATTAGAAATTCTAGAAAAAATTCATTTTAATAAACTTTTAACTTTTTACTTTCACTTTTAACTGTTATTGCTCAGAGTTACATCTCAATTTTTTTTTTTTTTTTACAATTTTAAAATATTTTGCTAGGTACAAATATTAAATTCCTTTCTTCCCTTTAAAGGTAAACATATGAGATTCTAACCAGTCAAGATTAGAGACTATTAGCTAATACAATTACTAGGCTACCATCTCTCTCTTTAAAGGAAGACCACCATGAATGAAACATAAAGAAGACATGAGTTTTCAATAAAAAATTTGTAGGATCATGAGATATACAATTAAGTTACTTTCCAAGAGCTAGATGAATTGCTTGGGACTTCCTGACATTTGTACATTTTTAGTCCATGATTGCCTACTAGTGATATAGGATTAATTTTCTCCTAGTCTCTTAAACAGACCCCTAATTAGGAATTTTGAAACCAGAGGAAAGTACAATTGGTTTAAGGGTATGACCACAACTGTTAGTATATGTTATACTTCATAGCACCAGATTTACACCTCTGTTTTTGAAAAAAAATATATATATATACATATATAATAACATACCAATTACATGTAGTAACAATCTTTAATCTTTGTTTTCCTTTTTAAATTTTTGAATTTAAAATTCTCTCCCTCCCCTTCATTGAGAGGGCAAAGGATTTGATTTAGATTATACATGTGAGATCATGTAAAACGTATTTCCACATTAGTCATATCAGCTTGTGAAAGAAAGTACAGATCAAAAAAAAACAAAAACAAAATGAGAAAGATAAAGAAAGCTTAAAAAAGTATACTTTGATCTGCATTCAGCCTCTATCAGTTCTTTTTTTGTATATGAATAATAACTTCTCTATTTAAAAAAACAAACAAACCAGAATTTATTTTGTCTCCCATCTACCTCAATACTCCATTAAAGAAAAGAAAAATAAATTTCATATAACAAATATCCACTGTCAAGCAAAATAAATTCTCTTGTTGAATGTATACAAACTAGATATATCTTTTTATTTCAAATTTCTCACATCTCTATCAAGAGATAGAATATTTATCATTGACTTCTTTGAAATCATGGGTGGCTATTTTATTAATCATAGTTTTATAGCTTTCAAAATTGTTTTCTTTAAATTGTTGTTATTGTATAACTTGTTCTTTTGGCTATTTTAATTTCCTTGTCAGTCTATAAATGTCTTTACAAATGTTTATTTTTATTATATTAATGGTTAGTGTAAATTTTTCTTCTAGTCCTATTTAATTCATTCTGTATCACTTCATATAAGTCATTCTGTGTGTCTTTGAAATCATCTATTCTCTTAATTTTTATAGAACATTAGTATTCCATCTTATTGAAATACCAGAATTTATTCAGTCATTCTCCAACTGAATGACATACCCCTTACTTTCCAGGATTTTGTCACCACAAAAAGAGATGATAAAAATATTTTGTATTTATAAGACTTTTTCCCATTTCTTTGATTTCCTTTGGGTACAAGCCTAACAGTTGGGTCAAAGGTCATGCACTTGCCAATTATGTGTTATGCACATCTATTTTTAAAAAACTTCTTCCCAAGTGAATAAATTGAAATATTCCTTCACATCTTTGTTCAGTTAAGGAAGATATGACAAAAAGACAAATAGGGATTCTGAATGATTTTCTTTTTTATGATTTAGGATGAATCCATTCCTTTTGTGATAGGAAGAGTATGGTTGCCATTCTTTAAAGGTTGTGTAAACTTCTGAACAGCTCACAGGTTCAGGTTGAATCGTCATATTTTTTGGGATAATGGATAAGGTATTGAACCCCCACTCAGGAAAACCTGAATTAAAATCCTATTTAAAATATTTATTAGCTGGTGACATGGATAAGCCATTTGATTTTCCTGTGACTCAATTTCCTCTTCTGTCCTCATCTGTCAAATAATGAGGGTGGACTTAATGATCTTGAAGGTCATTTTCAGCTCTAAATGCTTTATTCTGCAGACTCCTAAAGATGGCACATCCTTTCCCTTTTTCCCTTCTTTCCTCTTATCTTGCTTTGTAAGTCATTGATGAATTTATTCTATTTAGGAAGAGCTCTGTTTGCAAGTTGTGGACATTCTGACATATTTAGGTGACATTTTTATGTACAAAAAAAGGCGTGTGTGTATATGTGTATGTGTGTGTATAGGCTCCATGGCATATCTTAGGGTTGGTATCACAAAGGACAGACAATGAAGAAAAACATGTTTTCATCTAAAAAGACTTTGCAGTGGAAAAACCCCATGGTCTTCTGTTGCTTGGTAAAAATCAACCACATTTTAATAGCCCTGAGGAATGTCATTGAAAGAAATGGCTACAGGAAGAATAAAAATATTAAGATCTCAACTGTACTACAGTATTTTCCTTACCTGTATGCTCACTTTCAGACAACAGTTTAAAAGAAAAAAAGAAAAATGAGTGGAGGGATACAGAGAGAGAGAGAAGGCAAAGAGAAAGAGAGAGAGAGAGAATGAACAAGCAAGCAGGTGGAAGGGAGGGAAGCAAAAGGAAAGAGCATGATGACCTTTCTGCAATTCAGTCATAATCCAGTCTCAGTGTCAGTGATAATTTCTGTATTACATGCAAATGCTTTTACACAAAGAGCATTTTTAACAAGCTACCCTTGATGCTGTTTTAAAACAGAAAAGGAAGAAGAAATGATTAAAGGAGAAAATAATAGCTTTTATTCTTTTTATAGAGATAAGCACCTCACTAAGAATTCTAAAGAGTAAAGATGGATCATTAGCTAAAAGATTCCTTCTCAGACCACAGACCGAACAGGAAATACCAACCATTTGGTGAATCTCTGACATCTGTTCCTCCTCCTCTTTTTGGGAGGGGTGAGGGAGAAAAAGATCATCATCACCCAGGAAAACCAATAGCAAACTTCAGTGACTTTCTTCTTCATTTCCTGTGCAATCTTTGATATACAATATTCTGGTTTAGATATAAAGTAAAAGAGTGGTGAAAGAAGAGTTAATTTCTTAAGGGTAATTTGTTTCAGTACTTTGACCTGTTCCATAATAGGTCAAAACAAGTGGATGGAATGAACAGAAAGTCTCTGGATTTAAAAATGGAATGAGTGAAATGTAATGGACTGGATTTGGGTAAGGCTGGTTATTTGCTAACCCGACAATTTAGTCATTAAGTGTTTTGAGGCACTAAGGACAAGTAGAAAGCTATTCTTTGCTTGGGGATTTTGAGGACAATATAATTCTAAAGCCCAAAGCAGGCTTTATTTTGCCTGTCTGCTATGTTAAGAAAGAAAGGAAAAAAGAAAGGAAGGTAGGAAGGAAGGAAGGAAGGAAAGAAGGAAGGAAGAAAGGAAGGAACAAAGAAACCAAGAAAGAAAGAATGAAAGAAGAGAAGGGGAGGAAGGAAGAAAAAAGAAAGAAAAGAAGGAATGAATGGAGACAAGAAAGAAGGGAGGGAAGGAGAGAGGGAGGAAGAAAGAAAGATTTGGATAAATGGGGCAAGAAGAAGGAAAGGGAAAAAAAGATATTTTATGACTTTGCATCCTGTGTCAATTGGGGGGATGAAAATAGCCACTAGGAATGCTGTTGCGGAAACCATCCTCACTTCATTATTCTGCCTTGTTGCTAGATATTTTTGCTTCTACTTTTTTTTCCTTTTCAGTTTTTGTAGCAAACCAGAAAAACTTCAAAGATGATTATTGTGTGAGTAAATAGCTCAGAATTCTGGCAGAAAAACTAGGAGGGTCGAGCTTGGTCTCCATATGCTTATAACATTGCTGTCATATTAATCACAGTTAAAATGAAAAAATGTCAACATTTTTCAGCTGCAGTAGGAAGCTGAAAGGATATATCCTTTAAATTGTATCTCTTATTAAGCCAATAAAATCTCTGAAGATCATAATGTTTGGAATGAGTACCGTTGATCCTATAGACATTTCCAAGCATCCTGTTTCAATTTGAGATATATGCAGATGGCACAGTTAGAAACTGTATAAAGAGGTGATTCACATCTGACATCCATTTTTGCAGTGGTGTAAGTTTGACAGATGGGCCAGAATAATGCAAAACACCAAATCTCTTATCTTCTCAATAGGATAGAGGACAGGTACTGTTATTCAGTAAATTCCCAAGAGGAAAGATTAGAGAGTTTCCATCTCATGACAGGGCAGATCACCTCCAACTGATTCTCCAATACAAACATACTTGATTGGTGGTGGTGGAGGCTTGAATGGTGGTGGTCTTTCTGTGCTATAGGAAAGAAAAAAAAAGCATGATTGTTTAAATCCTGACTTTATGTTGGGCAGATGAGAATATTAAAGCACTTTTTTTAAAATGGAGAAGCAAATAAAAAACAAAAAGAAAGATCCCATATATACTGAATTATTTAGAGAAACATTTTTGTTAGGAAATAGCAAAAGACTGGAATCAAATTTGGATACCCATTTATTGGAGATAGCTGAACAAATTGGAGCCTCTAAAATATGAAGGAAAGTTATTGTTTCAATACTATAAGCATGAGAAACGTGAATTTGTATGAACCTGATGTAGAATAAAATAAGCACAACAAAAGAATAATATACCCAGAAATTACAAACATGCAAAATTTTAAAATACACAAAACAACTTGCAACTAAATTCAAGATAATTCTAATGATCAATATTGAATTCAGACAACAAATGATTATGAAGACCACATTTTGCACATGCAGACTGATATAATTGTTGAATTGCTCTGCTTTTCTTGACTCTTTGCAACAAGGGAGGATTTTGGGGGTGAGTCAAAAAGTATGGTTATGTTACCCTGGATACTAGACAGGAGTTTGGAGGATGAGTCTGTTGATTGGATGGTCAGTATTTCACCAAAAATAATAAAACATCTTCCCTCATGTGGTCCCTAGAGGCAAAGTTGGTATAATATGTTGAGTAATCACTTATACTCCATTAGCTTGATTCCTTTATCTATCAAATGGGAATCTATAGAAATTACAAGTTTCAGTTTTTTTTAAACTCCTAATTGTTTACTTTTATTGACTGATTTTTTTTTCTTTCATGGATATGTGATTTCATTTATTTGGATACTGTGTACTACTATAAGTTACATGCATTAAATGTCTTAGTGTGACCATCAAACAATATCCAGTTGTCAGATACTTGAATAATATTCCTCTTTGAAGTTAGATAGGTATAGTCTCCAATGGCTGGTATATACTTGATCTGAAATATTTGGCCATACTTAACAGCTTTCCCAACTTGGAAGGAATTTCCACAGCTTGTATTTGGCAAGCATAGCTTTTGAAAAATCTATTATTGACAATATAAGTTGAATCTGGATAAAATTTTAAAGAGAAAGTAGAATATACATTAAGAAGATATAAACAAATGAATAAATCCTTGAGTCAGAATGGGATATCATAATACAGAGGCAAGGGTAAATTAAGGCATTTTCTTGAAAAAGAAGTGCTAAGAATATATTATAGGCTGACTTCCAGCAAGAATTCAGAAAACAAATTTGGTATAGTGATGAGGGACTTCCCTGAGATAGACACATGCTTGAACTCTCTGACAAAACAGAAAAATGTATATATTCTTAATTTTCTTTAATGATTATTTTATTCTTCAAAAGCTGGAAGAAACAATGAAGAATTTCTGGACTTGGTGCTAAGACAGAACTTGTTGCCAAGGTGGAAATGAACCATGGGAAGAAATGATCATTTCATCTTATATTTTGTGATAGACAAAGAAAAAAAATCAAATGAGCATATCCTAGCTGTTAAGATAAACATTTTTTCAAAGAGTTAATAAAGAAAATATTGGTACTTTAAGGACTAGAATTACATGAAGGAAACGAGATCAAGATGATAGATGTGCATAAGAATAAAATGTTTACCAGACAAACATGAAATATTTTGATAAAGAAGAATAGGGGTAATTGTCTAAATAGATCTAATGTGGATACACATAAAATGCATTGATCAACTTAGATTTTTTTTTAAAGAGAAAGATGAAATGAAGTGGAAATGGACTGTGGACAAATGGACAAATAACTTAGGAGAAATATAAAAGAATAGTCTAGTGGGTTCTTGTTCATCATTCTCAAAGAAGACCAAAATAACATCATGTTGTGGGCCAGGTAAAATTTTTCCATTTGTGACTGATCAGACCTATATGAGCTTAGAAGGTTCTACTACAGCCAGATACAAATAGTTCTTATCATGTAAGCACACTATGCATGATGCTTGTGTGCCAGTACACATGTGGGTCCACAATATTTTTCAAAATTCTTTAGAGAGACCTTGGGAGTGTCCTTGTATTGCTTCTTCTTATCTGTATTTGAATGCTTGCCTTGTATAAGATCTCTGTAAAAGAGCTTTTTAGGCAAATAGATATTTTAGTATTTAAACAACATGGCTAGATTATCAGACTTGTACTCTGCATTAGTTTGAATGCCTGGAGAAGGGATCTAAGTTTCAAGTCCCCTTATCTTGCTAGTTAATTTTCAGAATTTCCCCAAGATAATTCAAATGGAAGAAATTGAGTTTCCTGGCATGGAGCTGGCACACTCTCTAGGTTTCACAGGCATACAACAATGAGGTCAGCACAAAGACTCTGCAGGCCTTCAGTTTGGTAATCAGTCTAATACCTCTCCTCTCCCATATTTGTCAGAGCCTCCCAAAGGCTGAGCTGGCTTTGACAATGAGTCTGTCAATCTCATTATCTATGTGTACATTCCTGGAAAGTACCCTGACGAGGTAAGTGAATTTATATATGACATTCAAAATTTTTCTATTTGCTGCTCCTGATGGCTCCATGTATGGATAATGAAATGCTGGTTGGTAGAGAACCTCTGTGTTCTTGGTGTTGTCAATAACAGAGAACTGATCCAAACTTTATTGTATCTCAGACTCAGAGGCTGCATTGAATGCACAAATGTGAACAAAAAAATCACACACCAACTCTCCCTCCTCTTTATTCTTAACTCGTAGCCTTTTCAAGTTAAATAACGTAGCCTCAATGCAGTAGCTGATTTTGATGTCATTTTCATTTTCATTGAAGATGCCGGACAACATCACTGAGTAATCATACTAAAATATGGGAGTAAACACATAGCCCTGCTTTACTCCATTGGTGAATGAGAAAGCACAAGAGCACTGTCCATTATACAGAACCTGTGGAAACATGCCATCATGACAATGATAAAATAGTACTAATGAACTTCTCCAATAAACCAAACTCTGCCAAGAACTTTCACAAGTCATCATGACTGAAAATACTAAAGGTCATTGTCAGATTGGCAAATAATGTGTAAAGATCTCTATTTTACTCCTGGCATTTCCCCAAGAGTTTTAGGCAGCAAACTACTGCTTGGCCCCTTCAGAAGTCACATTGGCTCTCAGGTAGACATCCATCTTTCAGGTGAATGAGCAGCCTATTAAGAAGGGTTCTAGCAAGAATCTTGCTAGCAACAAATAAGAAAGAGACTCCCTTGTGAACAACACAGAACAATCTAGTATTAGTATTATAGTATGTTAAAATTAGTGTCAGGAATGTTAAAGCTTTGGATGAGCTCAAGTTGACAACAAATGCCAAGGAAATATTATTATTATTATTATTATTATTATAGCTATGATAGGGATAAGAGAAAGGTCATAGAATAGTTAAGACTACTACTCAAAGAATGATTATAATAGATGAGAAAGGCAGAACTATTTATTGTCATTTTGGCTATTGACTCACTTCCAAAGAATTATGGTCTTTAAATTGGAAATAATAAAACAAAAATGGTCAATTGGGAGTATAAGCCCAAAATAAGTGAATGAATGGAAACAACAACAATAATTCCATTAAATCACATTGAATCTAACATGATAATCATACAGCAATAACTCATATTTACTTAATGTTTTGAGGTAAAAAAAAATCTAACCTCTGAAATGGACCTCAGATCCTCCCCATGATCCATTCTTTCAGGGCCTCAGTTTTGTTAGGGCCTCAGTTTTGTTTGCTCCTCAGGCAATACAGCTAGAATAGAGAGTATATATATATATATATATGTGTGTGTGTGTGTGTGTGTGTGTGTGTGTGTATATATATATACATACATACATATATATATGTGTGTGTATATACATGTGTATATATATATATATATATATATATATATATATATATATATATATATATATATATATATATATATATATTATATATATATATATAATATCTCATTGGTTGATAGACCTTTCCCCTGACCTTCTAGTAGAGTCCACACAAAATCCAAAATCCATTATTTGGCATGCAGGCTAGTAGACTTCAAGATAGATATCTACATGGGCTGGTAGAAAGTTAGGCCACAGACTAGCAATCAGGGTCACTCATTGGTTAAGTGCTCATGCCCATCCCCGTGATGGTCAATAGAGGAATGAGAAGAAAAGAAGAGAGAACAAGAACAGCTGGAGGCTTTTCCATGTAATCTCTTCCATGTTGGGCTTAGTCATCATGACAAGATAAAATAAAGGTAGAGATCCTCTAGTTAGCTTCCTATGATTAAACAAATGAATTTACAATTGCAGTACACATCTCTGAGGCTTCTTCTCAAGGTTTATAATCCTTGTCCCTAGGAAATCATATCAAGCAGATTAATAGCAATTAGGAAAAAATAGAAGTCCAATAAAATGAATTAAAATAGAAATCCAATTAATTATCTATAATACTCCAGATCACTAAGCCCAGATATACTACCTCCCAGGATACTGATGGAACCTGCTGATATGATTTCGGAAGAATATATTAGTAATTTCTGGAAAATTGTGTAAAATTTAAAAAGCACTCTAAGACTAGAAATTTGAAAGAATTACTCAACTTGATAGTCTTAACAAGATAGAAAGATGTCAGTTACCTGAGTTTATATTTAGGTAGACTTGGAAAGGATTGAATGAAATGTCCAGACCCAAGGAGAAGTGATTAGTGATAAGTCAATTGGAATGATGATTGTAATGGAAGACTCTTTGAGATAAGTATTTGTGTTTGGTCCTGTTCAGGATTTAAATCAGTGCCTGGGATTTATGACAAACTTTCCAAAGTTATGCAGCCAGATCCCAATTAGTACAATTTATGAATCTCAAGGAATGGTCATATCATTCAAATTCACACTTCATATTTCAATCAAACTGGAACCTATTATTGTATTTTACATAGTTATAACCTCATATAGTGTGACTTTGAATATATATCATCACTTTATGGTACTCATTATTCACAGGAATGAACTTATCTACATATGACATTATAATAGCTAGCATTTATATAGCACTTTAATGTTTGTCAAACACTTTACATATTGATATCTCATTTGATTCTCACAAAAATCCTGTGAGGTAGATGCCATTGCAATCCCATTTTTACAGATGAGAAAACTGAAGCTAGTTGAGTTGTCCAGAGTCCTTAGCTAGTACATGTCTGAAGTAGGATTCCACTTCAGATTTGTCAAATTCCAATTCTACATGACAAAATATGGATCTTAAAAGATTTCAGTATATTTCCCATTATTATATACAACATGTTTATTGTATTTAATTTGTTAAAGTGGATTTTTGCAGATATATTTAATATATGATAAATATATTTATATATTATAGAGGAAAACCACAACCCATATATATGGATCTATAAAAGATGTGGTATTTGCAAAGAACTGCTAGTTTAAAATGATTCAACAATGTGATATGGAAGTTAGAAAAGTCAATGTGGTATTTCTTAGGATTTGATAATACAAATTGTTTCAGAATGAGGATTGCAATTGTCAAACTATCATTTGTCTTTTCTGGATCAAATTTCTGCCATATTGTGTTTTGTTTCGAACATCACATTTTAGAAAGGACATTGACAAACTCAGTAAGTACAGAGTAGGTTGAGTGGGATTTTGGGGGAATTGAGTGTTATGGCATAAAAAAAATTAACAGTCAAAAGGAAAGTAATTTATTTGAAGAATTATTAGTTTGCTTGATCCTAGAAGAAAGAATAGAAACAATTGTGCAGGTAGATTTTTCTCTCAAAAAAAATGAAAAAAACACTTCTGACAAATAGTTCTCTCCAAAGATACAATGAACTACCAATGGAGGAATGTTATCTTTGGCAGTTTTCAAGACCAATTATCAGGGATTCTGTAGAAGTAATTGCTGTTCAAGTACAAGGTGGACTAAGTAATTTACAATTAATCTAATTTACACTTCTATATTTATATGATTTTCTATGATGTGGACCTGGGACCACTCCTTCAACATAATGAGGCATCATAATAGGACTTCAGTAATTTAAGGATAGACAATATTGTATTCTGTAGGGGACAATCAATGCCTTTCGATGAGGCTTTGATGTTTGGAAAAATCACTTTCATAAATGCATTTACTTGATCCTTATAACACTGTAAGATAAATAATGGTTATCATCACTGTTTTACAAATTAAGAAACTGAGGCTTAGAAAGTTTCAATGATTTCCACAGGTCATTCAGTTATTAAATGCCAATAGTAGGAATAAAAGCTAGATTTTTAGATCATACTTGCTTTCCAGCTGTGTAAAAAATCCTTTGAGATCTTGGGAAAAAAAAGAATGTTATATGAATGTGCACCATCATCCCCTCTCATAGAAATTGGTGATATGTATGAACTTTTATATGCATTACTAATTTGAATTAATTATGGGTTATTTTTCAAACTACTGTGAGCTTTTTCCCAGAATAATAGAATTTATTTTAGGGACTACTATTAACAACAAGCTGTTGTTACTGATGAAGATTGTGATAGCTGTGATAAATATAACTAAAGATTCTGGCAGTTAGAGAAAAGTCAGTTGAGTTGGGTCTCCATATATATAGCAAAGGTGGTGTATTAGATAGAGTGGTAGGCCTGTGTTGGAATCCTTACTAACTGCTAACTAATTAGAGTTGATCTAATCTTACAAGAAGATGTTTTGGCCAGAACCTGAAACAAGGTACTAAGTAGAACTAATTAAGACAAGGCTTGTGTTCACACCTTTACTCATTGGAGTCCACAAGTATGCTAGCTTCACAAAGTACATTTTCTAACTTCAAGGGAGTCCACACCTCCCTTAAAGCTCATTGGGCCAGAGAGCACTATGGGAGAAAACCCATAATCCCATTCTCTCAGAAGAGGCAGATAAAAGGCCAGCAATGAGGGATCTATGGCAGAATACATTTTTTCCTCTTGGCTGGCTGATTGCGCTGGACTCGAGAGGAACGACTCTGGTGCAGAGAACACTTTGACGGATTTCAGTGGAGCTACGCCAGAAGCCCTCTCTCCACGGCAAGTTGGTGGCTGGGCTCCCCAGAAGGAGATAAGAGAGACCTTCCATCTCTGTCTTGGTTGGAGGCAGAAGAAAACAGAGGCAGAGGCTGAAGGACAGAACCTTTGGATTTGGAGACATCCGAAGGGCTCCAAGCCTCTAAACCGGCTTTGCCTTGAGAAGAACAGGAACTCCAACATTTGAACTCATAACAGTTTTCATTCAATATTATGGGTAATTTTGCTGGATATATTTTTGGCTGCAGGTATAGATCTTTTGATTGTGTATGTATGTGTGTATGTATATATATATATTTACCTGGACATGTGGTCTATTATTGTGCTGCTGACAAGTAGCTACAGCTACTTTCTAATTGTAGCTCCAGCATGTTTGAACTTTTTTTTCTTGTTTCTTGCAATATTTTCTCTTTTATCTACAGGTCTTAAAATTTGGTAATGATATATACCTATATGCTTTTCACAAAGGATCTCTTTGAGGTAGTGATCAGTGGATTTTGTTTTTAATTTTTACTTTCCTCTCATATTCTATCACTCCAGGATAATATTCTTCAATTGTCTCTTGCATTACTATGTCAAGATTCTTTTCCCCCCCACAGTTTTCAGATAGTTCAATTATTTTTATAAATTTTCTCTTGATCTCTAGATCTATTGGGTTTTTTTGTTTGTTTGTAAACAAATAAATGTTTCACATTATTTTTGTGATATGGGAACCACCTGCCAGTGGTTGCTGGAGGTCTAATTCAGACATATAGAAAGGATCTCTTCATGTGAAAGGATGAGGATGATACAAGGATACTGGGAGGCACTAATCAATCTGAAAATTTACACATGTCCATAAGTCCTAGAAACAGTCCAATAGGATTCCATTGTCCATTAGTTCATGTGCCAGGAATCTAATAATTCTTGTGAGCACAATCAGCAACAGAACCACCCGATATTTCTTGGGTCTTCTCCTTTGTTTCAAGGGTCTGCTCCATCTTTCTGCGATGGACAAGGCGAATGCGGCTCGTAGGCACCCATCTGATTCCTTCTCCACCTATAGAGATGCAAGCAAATCCTCTCCCCCAAGCAGTTAGCCTATCTGGTCCCTTCCATTCACCACTTTCTGGGTCTCTCCACATCACCTGGCGATTATCTAAAGATAGTAGAGCTGCTCGCACTGGACACTGCTCTTCTGGTGGGTTATAAAACCTGTCTGCTGGGGCCAGTGCATCTTTATCAAAGATTAAAAAATTAATGGTATAGAGAACTAAATTTAGAAGTTCTCTAGGGTTACCCGTGGCTCCCCCTAATCCTAGAAATAGTCCATAGGGCACCAAAATGTTGTGATCTAGTTCAAGGATCTGAATCGGTCCCTGTTCGGGCGCCAAAATGTGGTGAGCTTTTTCTTCTCAAAACGCAGCCAGGTGATAAAAGTTCAGATCTTTTATTATCTCCAATATAGCCCGGTTAGCTTAGAGGCCTATCTCTCTGCTTGGTTCCAAGAGCTCTTGCCACTTTGTCCTTTGCTTCTGCCTCTGCTTTCTTCAGCCTCCAGAGCCAGCACCGCTCTTCATGTCATTCCGGTGAAATCTCGACTTGTAGCTTCTTCCTCTGAAGAACTTCTTCGACTGGCCCATTGGCCTATTTATGCTCCTTCCAGAGAGAGGGATTATGGGTTTTCTCCCATAGTGCTCTCTGGCCCAAAGAGCTTCAAGGGAGGTATGAACTCATTGAACTTTAATGAGTAAAGGTGTGAACACAAGCCTTGTCTTAATTAGTTCTACTTAGTACCTTGTTTCAGGTTCTGCCCAAAACATCTTCTTGTAAGATTAGATCAACTCTAATTAGTTAGCAGTTAGTAAGGATTCCAACAGGCCTGGAGTCAAGAAGATTCATCTTCCTATTAGTGTCTGACCTCAGACAATAACAAGCCTTGTGAACTTGGGCAAGTTATTTAACCCTGTCTCAGTTTCCTCATCTATATAATGAGCTGGAGAAGAAAATAGCAAATCACTCCAGTATTTTTTCCAAGAAAACTGCAAATGGGGTCACAAAGAATAGACATGATTCAATAACAACAACATAAACACTAATATTTTATATAAATTATGACTTTACATTATCCTTACAATAATCCAATCAAATGGAAACTGTAGCTATTATTGTTCTCAGTTGATAAATAAGAAAACTGAAACACAAGAAATTTGATAGTTTGCTTGATGATCACAGACCCACAAAGTTGCAAAAGGCATCTATCTGTCTGAGGTCATCTAGACCAATCCTTTCATTTTACTGATGAAATAAAACTGAGTCCTATAGAGATTATAAGCTCAGGGTCACACAGGAAATAAGGATCAGAAGTTGGATATGATCCCACTGCTCAGAATCTAAATGCAGTATTCTTCATCTTGGATACTTAATAAGTGGCAAGGATAGGGCTTGAGAAACTTTGGAAAGTGTACTCCTGAAACATAAGGATAATAGCTCATAAGTTGATAGTGCTTTAAATTTTGCACTTTAAATTTGTACTTCATAAATGTTATGTGACTCTGTATGGTAAATATTCTTATGATCACCATTGTGCAGATGAAAAAAACAGTTTTAGTGGTTTGCTATAGGTTGCTCTACTAGTAAGTATGTATGAGGTAGGATTGAATCCAACCTCTACTTCCAAATTCTGTGCTTTATCTAATGTGCCATGTGGTATTTCTTCAGGTATAGAAAAGGGAATATAAATCCTTCATTTTCTCTCCACCTCCCTCACCCCCCCACATATGAAAAAATCCCTTAAAAGCTCACTTTGTTGAGAAAATGCTGGGAATTTTTCTTGAAATTACTTTCTCCCCTAATTTCACACTTCGACATCCAGGCCCAGATGGGCTGAGACTGTTCAGAGATGCATGAAAATGAAAAATAATGAAGATTTAAAAGAAAACCCAGTTTAAGTTTTGGACAGAGGTGAGACTCATTTCTCATTTCATGCACACTGATTTGTTCAGCCTGATACATGAATGACTGCTAAGACTTGGCCAAGTAAATGGAGAACAGTCTTAGGAGACCATGTAGAATAGTGAAACACATATCAGCCTTAGAATTAGCATACTTTAGGTCAAATTACAGCTCTAATCCTTAGTAGTTGCGTTGTTCTAGGAAAGTCTCTGAAATGTAATTTCATTAGCTCTAAATTTGTGATAATAGGGCTTTTAGCTTCTACTATTTGTGTTGTTATTTTGTACTAGGACTAGTAATTATTAATTGTGACATATAGAAGAAAGAAATGGATTTGAAAGTAGGGGAACTAAGATTCAAATTCTCTAATTTGACCTCGAGCAATCCATTGTCTTTTGAAACCTCTATTTTCCCAGGTGTAAAATAAAGTTGTGCATGGAGAAAAGGATTAGACTTGATATCTACAGTTGCTTCTAACTCTGAATTCTAGATTCCTTTATTCCTGGCTTTGTGACTCTGGGAAATTTATATTGCCTTTCTTATATTGGTGTTGTTTTGTTCGTTTGTTTTGTTTCTTTGCTTGTTTGTTTCCCATTAATAAAATTGTCAGTTAGGTAACACAGTGGATAGAATGACAAACCTGCAGTCAGGAAGCCTCAGACATTTACTTGCTGTGTGATCCTGAACAAATTACTTGACCCTGTTTGACTCAATTTCTTTATCTGTAAAAGGAGTTGGAGAAGGAAATAGCAAGCCATTCAAGTATTTTTGCCAAGAAAATCCCAAAATAGAGTCAGGAAGAGTTGAACATGGTTGAAAAGATTGAATAACAAGAATAACAGCACCAAAGTACTCCACTGAGTGTAAATTTAAAAGAATCTTGACAATATAAAGCAAAAAGTATAACCACCTTCCACATATTGAACAATTTATTTCCCCCGTTCTTGATAGAGTACTCACATTTCCTTCCAGTACTGACACCACTTTCTTATTCCAAGACCAAATAGGAAAACGCATATAAAAAGCAAACCTGCCACAACCACTGGCCAAGGCATTCGACTCTTTGGTATGTTAGACACAGTACCTGAGAAAGATATACAGATACATCAGCTTCAAAGTTCAAGGTGATTCAGAAGATATTCCACTGGGGAACAGAAAATAAAATGTTTTCTCTGGCAGCTTTTCAATTTCTTTTTCATTAGAACAATAAAATAATATTCCATTTGATTCTAATCAAGAAACATTAAAGTATGAGCAAAGGCATCGGGAAGTTATGAAGGTAAATAAGGGTCAGAAGATGCCCCTAAGGACTTATAACATAAGAGATGAGTGCACATATCTATAATACTATACTTCAAACAGTTGGGATTTCTTTAATACCCTACTACAGTCAATTAAGACAGATCAAGACTCTTTCTGTCTCTATAGATAGTGTGTTCTTGGGCAAGTCACTTCACTGTGCATTTCAGTTTCCTCATATGCAAAATGAGCTGTAGAAGGAAATGGAAAAGCACTCCATTATCTTTGCCAAGAAAACCACAAATGGTGTCATGACTGAAACAAGTAAGCAAAATTGTCTTTGGGAGTGGGTGTAGCTAAGGGTATTATAAGGCTCATATGAGATGCTGAATGTAGAGTCAGTTAATCAAGAAACATTTATTGGATGCCTACTATGTTCTAGGCACTGTGTTAAGTTTTGGCGATAAAAAAAGGCAAAAAGTAGTCTATGCTCTTGGGGAGTTTCGTCTAGGCAATAGAAAAGCATTGGTTGGCAAATGAAGCCTTAGTTGACCAAATTCTCTCCTTAAATTAAAGGTTCTGGAAAGAGAAATTGTTGTCCTCCAATCAGAGGGATGTAGGGGCCCTCAGGACAAAGGCTGTCTAGGAATGAAGCTACATTGCAGGATGAAGAGATTTCTGGGGCATGATGAAATCCAGAGGAGTGATAAAGCACTTTGCAAATCTTAAAGCACTATATAAATGCCCATTGCTATTGCATCTCTCCCTCCACTTCCTCTTACTTTTCCTCCTTTTCTTCATTTATCTTTATTCTTCTTCCTTTTTCTCGTTCTCCTCTTCCTCTTTTTATTTTCATCCTCTCTTCTTCCTCATTCCTCTTTCCTTCTCCTATTCTTCTTCCTCTTTCATCTTTCCTTCTCCTCCTCTTCTCCCTCTTTCTTTCTACTTATTCTTTCTTTTCTTCTTCCTTCTTCTCATCTTCCTCTTCTTTCTTCTCATTTTTTATCCTACAGTCAACTCCAGTATAGTAAAAATTTCATTAAGCTCTTGCTGTGCTCAAAATACATGTATAGGGCAATACAGAGCCATGATGGCAAATTTTTAAACATCTAGTCTCACCAGAGGGAAAAAATGTATGTACGAGAATTTTAAGTTTAATTTTTATTATTAAAATTTCCTAAAAAATAGGCAATCAACAAAGCAATGGATTAAGCTTTGATTTAGTGATTACAGATTCCTGAGGTGTAAATGCTCACAATGAAAATTTAACAACTATTTTTCAATTAGAGATGACTTGAACATACCCCTAGCTATGGCTGAAAATTATGCCTCTTAGTCTTTAGCTATGCTAGGCCGCAGGCAATGATACACATTTCAATGCCATCCCTGTGCAAACTAGAACAACATCTTCTCCCTCTTAGAAGCCCTACCTTCTTTCAAAGCACAGGTTGAGTTCTGCCTCTTGCAAGAAGTTTTACTGATTTCCTCAGTCCCTAGTACTCTTTGCCTCCTGAAATAACATTCTGACCATCTGCACAATACCCTCAGAAAGAATAATAATAATAACAACAAAAGGAATTTAAAAACTGGATGCCTTATAACCATAACAGCCAAGTTTGGTGTTGGTTTAGAGTTCAGGAAATGCATCTCTTCCAACTTTGCCAAAATGGAAGACTGTGGATGTGTAGATAGTACATTAACTGTCAAGGCAGAGTTACATTTTGGTTAGCTTTGTTAAACTTTTCCTAGGGATAGTTTATTGTATAGGAGAGTGAATTGATAGAGATATATATTCCAAATGCGTATTTAATATACATATTAAATAATTACATATACATATCCAAGTCATTAAGGACTACTATGCAGCAAACTATCTCTTATTACAAAGATATATGTATGTGTTATAATGTATATATACAATATGTAGCATATTATGTATATATATAATATGTATGCTTGGAAGTACGCATATAGATGAAATATATACTTATATATCACATATGTATTTAGATACATATAATATAAAATGATATCTATTTGAAAATGAAGGTAATATAAAAATGAAACATTAATTGAATTAGGTAATTTAAAAATTACTTTGAATAATTTTGTGAGTTCTTTTACTTCAGCAACTATACTTTTGTGCTGTTTCCACTGTTCCACCTTAGATACAATGTAAACTCTTCCCTCTTCCTCCAATTTATTTCATTCCCAGTCCACAAGCAACACTTGTGTCAGTAAAGGTTGCTCTGCCACTTCTTCAGATGTTATGATTCACAGCTATGGAGGCTCTCAGATAGTTGACCTGCCCCTTCTCCCAGACATGGTCCTTAACACTTGATGACAGAAAATACTTGCTTTTTCATGCCCCATCCAATGATGATCCAATGGATCCAATATCTGTTAGATAGTAAGCGCCTGATAACTATTTACTGAATTACATTAAATGATAAATAAATAGGAGTGGGGCTTTGAATTCTGAGACATAATAGATTACTTCGAAATAGGATCATTTCATTGGAGATGGAAGAGTGGTATTTGAGCTGGGGACTTAAAGGTAGGAAGATTTCAGAAATCAAGGGTGGAATCAGGGAAGTCTGGGCATAATAAAATGTGTGGCCAAGTAATGGTGGTTGGAAGAGGATAAGATGACTTGGAGAAGAGTCATATAATTCAGCCTTCAGATAGGAGACTTGAAGGAGAGGAATGAAATCAAGGTGGAAAGATAATTGGAGTCTGAAATTGGAGGACCTTTAAAGAGCCAGTGTCTAAGAATGCATTAATTAAAGATGAGAGTTGACAAAATTAACCATTCTGACTGATGTGTCTACTAGTAAGGATTTCCTGATCTTTCAGGATGTCCTGAATATCTTCTACTGTCATTATGGGAAGAAAGATGGCTTTCATTGGCCTGAGAACTTGAAAAGTCCAATTGAAATTCTATTGACTACAAGGAAAGATTTTTGCTCACGGAAAGACTACAGATCCTTAGTGTTGTAGTCAAGATCCTCCCCTCTTCCCCCCCCCTCCATCATTTCTTTATTATCCAAGGTCTCATTATCTCAAGTAAGGATGATCTAACCCAGGGGTTCTTAACCTTTTTTGTATCCTAGATTTCATTGATAATTTGGATAAAGTAATGGATCCATTCTCAGTATAAAATATTTAAATGCAAAAAGTAAAATATACAGGATTGCAGAGGAAACCAATTATGTTCATTGAAATGCAGTTCTGAAATACACAAAATTTTCACAAAACTCAAATTAAGAACCTCTGAATGCTGAGGAGCCTAGAAACTGCCTCCTTTGGCCCAGCCTCTAGCTAACCTCACAAAGGAGGAAGAAAAGATTTTTAAAAATGGAAGTAATTATTATTGTTTCTTGCTATGACCTGGGAATCAACATATTGCCCTGGCTCGCATAATATCTGGCATATAACAGATGAGACAGAGGAAGTCTTTGGGTTATCTGTGTGTTTCATTTTTCTATCTTTCCTTGGACATCTTTTTTTAAAACAATTGTTTATCTTAAACCTAAACTTCTAGCTAAATGTGAAAAAAAGGATTTTCAAATAAATGATGCAATAATAGAGACCTATATAAGTGTTAAATTATGATTTCTCCCTCATAAGACTAAAGATACAGGACAAAAACTGTCTGTCTCTATGAATGTATATACTATAAAGTAAAGGGGGTTGTTTAGAATCGGAGACATTATAGACTTATGTAGTCTAGCTCTATCATTTTAGGCATGAGGCAACTGAGAATTGAAAGGCAAAGGACTTACCCAAAGTCACACAGCTACTTATAGCTAAGCATTGGACAAGATGGTCAATGTTTATAATTTCCAGTTAATTTATATTATTTAGCTAATCCAATAACATAACTGGAGCAAAAAAAAATCAGTCTGAATTAATTTTCTTTCATTACTTTTGCTAGGTTGAAGGCACAGAATGGGGCCTTATATTTCTTTCATAACTTCCATAGTGTTTTTATTAAGGCATACCACATATATAAAGGTTGAATCATTTATATCCCGAATAAATAGAACTTTAATAAAATAGTTCTTCCATATCTTTTCCAGTTTGCAGACCACTTGTCAGCTGTTATTCCTGAAGGTCAAATGATTTCAAGGGCACCTAGGTGGTAAAATGTAGAGTACTAAGACCTGGAGTCAGGAAGATGCTGCTTCATGAGTTCAAATCTGGTATTAAACACTTACTAGCTGTGTGACACTGAGCAAGTCATTTAGAACTCTTTGCCTCAGTTTTTTTCATCTGTAAAATGAGCTGGAAAAGTTAATTTCCCAGTAGATTTGCCAAGAAAACCCCAAATAGAGTCATGAAGAATTGAATATGACTTTAAAATTACTAGCCAATAACAATGTGAAAACATTATTAATAAGACAAGGTGTGCTAATAATAATAACTGGAAAGGCATTTTTTTTCAAATTCTAAAGCCTATTACCATGGTATACCACAGTGAACAGCATTTACTAGAGAGCTTACATAGCTCAGTCAGAAGTTAATGAAGAGGAACTATTCTATCCTTGTTCTATTCTCAGCTATAAAATTATCTTTGCTTCTCTCCCTCAGATCTCATTCTAATAAGTTGGCAGGTTGCATCTATCTTTTTGCATTTAGTCCCACAGACTATCCTATAGTTCAGGACTTCATCACTACTTGCCCAGATTACTGCAATAACTTCCTAATTGGTCTTCTTGCCATCAGTTTTTCTCTTCTCCAAGCTGCCAAATTCATGTTCCTAAAACATTTTATTACTCGAAATCATTGATAATAAATACTCTATTGACATTAGGGAAAAAATATATAAGCTTCTCTATTTGGCATTTAAATTTTCCCCACCTCTAAATCTGGCTTTCACTTATTTTTCAATCTTATTTCACATTATTACACTTCCCACACTCTTCATTTCAGTCCACCTGACTTGACATCTATTTCTGTATTTATTGTATCATAGTATAGCATAGCATGGTATAGTATAGTACAGCATAGTAGTTTAGTATGATATGCTGTAGTATTTAAGGTATAATATAGTATGGTATGGTATAATAAAGTATAGTAGTTTAGAATAGTTTAGTATAAAATGGTATGATATAATGTAGTATAGCATAGCATAGTATAGTTTAGTATAGCATGATATATGCTATAACTTCTGCTTCTAGACCTTTGAAAAGACTCATGTCTATAATGCATACCTTTCTTACACCGGGCTTCCTTCAAATGTTCTTGTCAAGTCCTTTCTAGATTATTGCAATCACTTTCCTGGGCTCTTTTATCATGAATTCTTCTTAGGATCTATATTTTGAGGGGGAGTTCAAGATTCCCAACTTTAAATTCCCCCCCCCTCAATAGAAGATTGAGGACTTTTATAATGGGCCCCTATGAGTACATTCATTCCCTACCCCATTGTTACTCCATTTTGTGCATCATTTCCGCCACTAGAAATTACGTTCCTTTAGCGAGAGACCATCTTTATGTTTACTTCTATTTGTATCCCTAGCATTTGGTATAGTCCTTGCACAAAGTAAAGACTAAGTATATGCTTAATGTTTTGCTTTGACTCAGCTTTTCTGTTTCCAATCCATCTTTCACACAGCTGCCAAAGTGATGTTCTTAAAGTCCAGATTTGCCCATAGTCCTCTGTTTGAGAAATTCCAATGGCTACTTAGATTATCTGTAGGATTAAGTACAAACTCTTCTATTTGCCATTTAAAGTCTTCTACAATCTGGTTCTAACTCCAAGATTATTGTGCATCATTCCCCTTCACATACTCTATGATTCAATCAAACTAGTTTTCTGGCAACTTCTTCACACATGACATTTCATAGAGATGGGGTACAACTTCTAGGGGAAATATAGCAGTAATCCTGAGGTCTTCTGACCTTAGGAAGGTTATTATTCTAACAATTTGTTTGTCAATGATCCTAAAGTCTCCTGGCCTTAGAAATAGTATAGTATAGTACTATAAACATTATTGACTGCCAGATAACAACATGTTGGTCAGTAAAAACAAAGTTTCTGAGACAATAATGAAGTACATATCAGACTAAATCATAAGATTCAATAGGTGCATACCAGACCACTCCTCAATTTTACACCTAACTTCTGTCATAAAACAGGCATATCAGTGACATGAAACACCCAATATTTCTATCTTTTTCCTATAAGTTTTTTTTTTTTTTGCTCTTGGTTCTTTGTTAAATTCTTTTGGGATTTAGCCCACTTCAACTGGTGTTACAATCATAATAAACTTTTCCCCTTGACTTGGAGATGGGTTCAAGTCTGCAAATTCTTTTGAGACATCTCATGATATCACGCTGCAACCCCAATCTTTGAGGATCTCCTTTGAACCTCAACAATATCACATCTTTTGAGTTTTTCATATGCTGGTCCTCATGCCTAGCCTCCTTCCAAAGGCTATCTCTTAGCATTCCTGTTTTCTTTCTAAGATAAGTTTAGGCATTACCTTTTGTGTTAGATTCCTGATTCCTCTAACAGCTAAAACTTTTCCCACCCCAAATGTCCTACATAAACTTTGAAAATATTTTGTATTTAATTATATTTGAGCATGTCTTTCCTGATAACACGAAAGACAGTATGGTACAGGGGTCAGAGCAGGGTTCAAATCCCATTTCAGATACTTACTAGTTGGATGAGTCAGAAGTCACTTAACATCAGTAAAATGAAGGAGTTGGACTCTGGTTTTGAAGTTCTATTCTTGCTTTAAGATCTTTGATCTCTATAAATTCCTTAAAATGCAAGGATTGATTTTTTTTCAGTCTTTCTATGTCTAATGCCTAGCATAGTTCTGACACAGTAGATATTTAAGATAATTCTTGTTGATTTATTGAAATCTCATCTCAGAAGCCATTTCCTACAAGAGGTCTTTTCTGATCTCTTCTCCTTTTCTCAACTCATAAATACTTTTACTTTAGAAATGATTTTATTTTGCTTTGTATTAAATCCTCTGTATAAGTATCATTTCTCCACTACTTCCTCTTCTCCCATTTAGAATACAAGATTTTTGAGGGAAGGGGTTATTTTATTTCTATTTTCATATCTCTATTGCCTAGCAAAGTTTCTTAACCATAGCATGATTTTTTTTTGAAATTTTTAGTTATTTTATTTTTAATTTATAGAATAAGTTAACCATTTTCATAATATAGTATAATGAAAAAATGATTGAACATAAAACTACAAATCTATTATGTACAATTTGTTATTCCTTTTAAATATGTAATAAAGTTATTGTTAAAATTTCCTTGTTTTCCTTCTCCATACTCTGGAAATGACTACCATTAGAGACAAATATATGTATACATGTGTATATATGTAAAATCATTCTATAGATGTTTCTATTTATCAGTTCTTTCTCTAGATATAGATATCATTTTCCTTTCTATGTTCTTAGTTATTACTTTGGTATTTATAATAGTCAAAATGACTTATTTGCTCAGTTGTTCTTAAAACAATATTGCTGTTACTAGATACAACATTGTCTTGGTTATGCTCATTTTGCTCTTCATAATTTCATGCAAATATATCCATGTTTTTCTAAGATCTTCAATTGGATCATTTCTAATATTATGTTTGTGGAGTCGAGCATCAAACTTGGATAAACATATTTCCCACTCGGCCACCAACCTGATTCTCTGGGTATTAGTAGCACATTTATTGTTGGGGTCCTCTAGGTCTTCATAGTGATGATAAAGTAATAAAGCAGAGGTAGTAGAAAGAGTTCTGAATTTGGAGACAGAGGGCTTGATTTTTAATCCTGGCTTTGCAACTTTCTGCTTGGGCAAATGATTTTACCTTTGTAATTTCATATCCTCTCATTTGTAATATATGAATCTGTTGGAGTAGAAGATTTTTAAGGTCCCTTCTGATAAGATCCTATATAACTTGGTGGGGTTGGCAGAGAAAATCTGAATTACTGATAAAATTATTCCCTGAGCCAAGCAGGGAAATTCACTGATAAGGATCAATTTAACTTTATAGTCCCTCTATCTGTGGAGATCATGGCTAGTCCCACCTTACTATGTCCACTCAGAAATCTAAGTTGTATTAAACCCCTGAGATTAAATTTCCCTTTTATATCATGCCATCTTTGCTGAATCCCTTTTGGGTTAGCCTGCTATGACATTCTGCCTCATAGTATCTTTCTCTTCATCTCTCCCCCATTCTTCATGGTGCCTTTCCTTTTATCCCCTCACCAATCCTCATGGTGTCTTTTTTTCTTCTTATAGCTAACTAACTATTTTAGGGTGCTAAACTCTTCTTTAGATTTAGCCTGCCAGTCATGATATACTCACACCTCATGGCATATTCTTTAATGGATTCTCTCAAACTCCTTTCCTTGGTAACCCTATTGCTCTCTCAATTCTATTTCATGTTTACCATTCCTGGAGTCTGTTGTGTCTCTTCATTTTTTCTGTCTCCTAAATAAATGTCCCTTTTTGACAAAGAGAATGGCCATTGTGAATTCCTCATATGACAGAACACCAACATTTAATGCCTACATCAATCTCATTATTTGGTGCTGATCAAACACATCATATCTATATCTTTTGAAATTAAAGTAGCTAATTTCTCTCCCTAAGAACCTAACTTATTAGTAATAAAAATGGGTACTTTGAGATAAAGGAAACAGATTTTCCTGGGTAGAATTGAAATGGTTAATCACAGTCAGTTTCTAATTGCTGAGGGTCTTTGTTTCACAGTAGAGAGCCCATAAGCTATATCTCTCTTGTAAAAAATATTTAATCCAACTTTTGCTACCCTTGTTGGATAATAATATGACTTTAAAAACAAAACAAAAACAAAAAGTATGGTATTTAAAAACAAAGGCAGGAAAATATCTGTTATAAGACCTACTACTGACATGGGTTTAATTATTCTTAGTAAACAGACTGGCAATTGTGGTCAAATAGGTAATTCATTGGTTGTGCTGAAAAGAATGATATTCTTTATTACCCTCTGAGACTATAGGAATTTGATTGACAGTTTCAAATGTAATATGATCACATCGTAAAACCAGAATTAGACTCAGGTTTCTCTCTCTTTCCCTCCATCCCTCCTTCCATTCTCTCTCTCTCTCTCTCTCTCTCTCTCTCTCTCTCTCTCTCTTCCTCCCTTCCTCCCTCCCTCCCTCTTTTATATTCTTGTGGATGTTCATTTTCTTTCTCTCTCTCTCTTTTTTTTTTTTTTTTGCCTGGACATTCTGGAACTACTGTATGTATTCTTTGTTATAAAAAAACCTATGAACTAGGCCAACAGCTGCATAGAATAGAAAATGTGAGCTGAGAAATGGTTTTGGCTAAAACCAATACTCTCTCTTAATTCCAAAGTGAGGGTTGGGATGGAGGAAAGATGAATAGGAAGATTCAAAACAAAAGAGAAATGTGCCAAAAGAATCTTCATCAGAATTTTGAAAACTCTCAGGAATTCTTGTGGAAGCTGGTGAAGCCTGATAGAAACTTCTATATCATCATTCAAAAGAGAGGTCATATTTAAGAGATTGCTAGGCTCATTGAAATATTTAGATTTCCAAACTACAAAGAGACCACCAAAGTAAGCAAATTATTTTTGACTTACTCCTTTTGAAGAGCTGAAATTTGTTTTCCATACACATAACTGTGGGGGAAATTTAACGTTGGTTGAAAAAGTCTTAGAGAAATGCAAGACTTCAGATGACTCTGAGGCTTCATTGTCAGTAGTTGAGGAGTATTTTGTTTGTTTTTTTTCTTCTGAATGTTCTCTTCATTGCCACCACCACCATCAAAAATATATTAAGTTGATAAATGTGGAAATATGTATAGTAGAATTGCATATGTCTAACATATATTGGATTATTTGCTGTCTAGGGGAGGGAGTAGGGAAAGAAGGGAGAAAAATTTGGAACACAAGATTTTGCAGGGGTGAATGTTGAAAACTCTTTGCATATAATTTGAAAATAAAAACCTATTATAAATATACATATATATAATACATTTAAAATAGATATGTACAGATAAATATATGTATGCATATATGCAAGTGCTTATGTGTACATTGTTTCTTGTCATGTCACCAGTAGCTTTTTGCTACTTTCAACTAAATTCACATTGAATGGACCATACCACACATCCCATCCTGCCTTGTAGAAGAATACTTACCATTCAATGTTGTGTCTACTTCTGAAGGTCTTGAGCTATAGCTCAAAGTGAACATTCCCAGATCTGGTCAAAGAAAAACAATTCAAGAGATTTAGTTTAAAATCTTTCTTTTCTAAGAAAAAAATTCTTAGCTAAATTTACTCTCTGACTGGAAGGAGTATTAAGTAAGACATTTTGGCAAAGTAGAAAAACTATTGGACTTGGAGTCAAGAGCCCTAGTTTCAAATCCTGACACTGACACATTATCTGAGTTACCTTGGTCAGGTCATTTAATCCCTCTGATCTTCCACTTTTCCATCTGTAAAGTGGAGATAATAACAGTGGTATTACTCAGCTTATTGGATTGTTGCCCACATACATTTGATTGATGAGTTGCTCATACCACTGATTTTATTTTTTGCAAATTCTACCGTGTTTGTTGCCCAAACTTTGCATCTCTACCAGTACCTAGAACATAATAAATAATAAATATTTGTTGCATGAATGAATATGCTGGTTGTAAGCAACCTTTAGAATTGTATTTCCATATAGGGACAAAGACTCAGAGAAAGATCACATTAGCTGACCAAGTTAGTTGTATAAAACAAAATATAGAGCCCCCCAAAACAAGATGTAGGTGAAAGGTAACTGCAAGCACTGATGCACATGCTTAATGAATTAATTAATATTAACTTGTCCTCTTCAAAGGAAGAGTTTTCTGCCATTTTTGAACATAGATTGTATTGATGAAGTTGTGATAGCAATACTGATGGGGTATAGCTTCTAAGGAAAATATAGCTGTAATTCTGAGGTCCTCTAACTTTAGAGTATTATTATTCTAACAATCTGTCTGTCAATGATTCTAAAATCTCCTGGCCTTAGGAATACTACTATATAGTTCTACAGACATTGCTGTCAGATAGACAATTTGTTGATCAGTAATAACCAAATTCCTGAGACAATAGTGAATAGATCACCTCTTAGAAGTCTAAGACCTATAAACCATAAAATTAGTAAATAAATAACATGAAGCTCTGGTCTCTCTAACTTTTCCTATAAATTTATCTTCTTGCTCTTGTCTTTGCTGAATCCTTTTGGAACTTTACCTGCTTCAATTGGTATTACAGATGTCTTTGCTTTTCCCCTTCCCCATGCCATATGGTATCTCTGTTAATTCACTTATGCTTCCAACTCCACTTCTCCTCCTTACAGTTAACTCTTTTAGGGTGCTAAGTCCTTTTCAGAATTTAGCCTGCCATACTAAGGGCACCTCATGGGGTGCCTCCTTTCTCCTGAGTAATTGTGAGTTCTACCGCGTAACTTGTCTTTCATATATTCTTCCACTCTATTTTATATTTACCATTCCCTGTTCATTTTCTCTGTAGCCTCTGCCCTAAATAAATCTACCTTTTGCCAAAGAGAATGGCCATTGTGAATTCTTCACATGACTGAACCCCAACTTTTGGTGCCTTACTTCATTTGGTGCCAAATCCCATATCATAGATCACATCAATATCTAATTTGAAATAAACATGGGACAAATGCACAATGGCTCTTTTTTTTTTTTTGCCAAAAGGAAGATTTATTTAGAAAAGTCTACAGACAAAATAAGTAAAATAGATAGCAGGACTGGCAAATATGAAATAGAGTTAGGGGAGCATATAGTTAGAAAGAAAAGGAATTTGGAAGAATTCATTAAAAGAATATGCTATGAGGACTGTGTATGCCATTGATTAGCAAGTTAGATTTATAAAGAAGTTTAGGAAAATAACCAGAGTTAGCTAGAGTAAGGAAAAAAGCACCATTAAAGGGAATAGAGAGAGAGAGAAAAAGAGATTATTTAAAAATGCACAGAGGTTGGGGAAAGACAATGGAGGTTGAGAAAGAGTTCCATCCTCACAGTCATTGTACAAACAGAATAGACTGGGAATTGATCATATCTGAGAATAACCATTTGGTCTTCTTCCTGAACCAGGGACTGCCCCGAGTGGATTATCCATTTCTACCCTGGACTATCCATAAATAAACCAATTTACTTCATACACTCCTGAGCCTTTTTATCTTTGTAGCATATTTCTAACATTGGTAATCCAGAAGGATTCAATGGAAAGGATTTTTAAAAATTCATCTAAAATCTAGAAACAGCAGGGAGAGCTACAAAACTAGAAGTCAATATATAGAAAGGGATTCTTTCTGTCACTTCAAAAGTGTGAGCTGAGAATAAAGAGAATAAAAATTGAAGCGAGTGTGGAGGAGTGAATGTAATAACAGGGCATGATTAGGATCATGGTTTTATAGATTTGTAACTGGATGGGACCTCAAAGGCCATCCAGACAAATTTTAACATTTCCATTTATTGATGAGGAAATCAAAGCTCAGTGAGGTTAGGAGGCTTATATAGGGTTGTACAGTTTGTAAGTGTCAGAGGCTGGATTTGAGATTCTTTGACTCTGGAGTCAATACTCTCCCACTAAAAGAAAACCATCTTTCACTGAAGTGTATGTGGGGGAATGATCACTTTTATTTAGGAGACATGTGTGTTTAGTTAAGGAGCTACTCATAGCACTGATTTTATTTCTTCAAATTCTATTATGCTAATTAGAATTTAGTTTGTGTTATCATGTAATCACAGACTGTTAAAGCTAGAAAAGACATTAGAGCTAGGTTATTAAAGCATGCTCCCTAGTGTAGGTGTTAACAGTTGAGAAAAACTTTTAGAGATATTAGTAATAGATCCTCCCATGACAGAATATCATGAAACTCAGTAAAGCATATGGCTTTTAGATTTATCTTTCAACATCTATAAGCTCATTGTCTTTACTGCCTGCATTTGGCAAGAAAGATACTATAGTAGTTCAGAAATAGAAATTACCCTGATAATGAAAGTTCTTCAAAAATCACATCCATCCATCCATCCATCAATCTATCTATCTATCTATCTATTAAAAATAAATATTTAAATGCCCAACATATATAGAGCATTGTGTTTGTTAGAAGCTAAGAATATAGATTATAAGCAATTGGTTTTTAGCCACATATGCATATTAAACTAGCTGAAAGACAATGACCTTACTTTTCTCTGTCTTTGCCTTCCTTCTTTCCCTTTCCATTTATTTGTATGAGATGAAAAAAAGTAATGAGTTTGAAAAAATGAGGAGACCTTCATCCCAGAACGTTCTTTACAATTTTTCAGAAGAGAACCTTTTAAATAGATGCTGATGTAGTACAGTTTAACAGTTTGAAATTAATCAGGAAATCACAAAGAATTTCTAACTTTAAGTCAGTTAAAACCTCTAATAAAGACACTGTCCTGAATAACTAAGAAGCATAGGTAAAAATAAAATAGACAAATCTAAGAGTAGTCTAGATTAACTGGGGATGCCTTGTATTAAGAAACAAAAAGCATTCATTAAGCATCTACATTGCACTAAGGATTGGATTAAGCACCAAGAATACAAAACCAAAAGCAAAATAGTTCTTGTCTTGGAGGATTACTCATTCTACCAGATAAAAGTAGCACTTATATCCTAAAGAGTTTAGCATCTATGAGAAAATACTCATTCCACAGATAGACCCTTGCACTTGCTTAAGCGACAAATGGGTGATGCATTGGATAGGATCTGGAACTTGGAGTGGGGAAGATCTGAGTTCAAATCCATTTTCAGATATTTACTAGCTGTGTGACCTTAGGCAAATCACATAACTTCTGTCTGATATAATTTCCTCAACTATAAAATGGGAATAATAACAGCACCAACTTTTCAGGACTGTTGTAAGGACCAAAGGAGATAATATTATAAAGTGCTTAGCACACTGCCTTAGCACATAGTAGGCACTTCAAAAATGCATGTTATCTATCTATCCATCCCTATATCTGTATTTATCTATCAATTATCAAAAGTTCAAATAGACGAGAGCTTGCTATCGACAACAACATACCTCTAGATAATCTTATTTGTGAATATCACTGGATTGATAATTCTATAGAACCTATTCATGAGATCCATAAATATTCAAAAGAGATAAACCTAACAATTCTTTTACAAAACAAAATAAAAAACTCAAATTGAGTAAGCAAATATTTTGTACAGATTCTAACAAGTATTTGGATGAGTAGTTCACTGAATTTTTCCAATCAGTATGTGTGTGTGTGTGTCTGTGTGTGTATATATATATATGTGCATATATATATATTTCCTTGACAGATACTGCAGATGGATAATGATTTGGATTTGGAATTTAATAGGAAAAAGAAAATGGGCATTTGAGAAGTTATGTAGTACTTTCAAGAACTCAAGCTGCTCCCTGGCATGCAAACATAATTTATTTCATATCAATATTCATCTGGCAGTAATTTTTGGCTAAGATTCATGGAATAATAGAATCTTGAAGGAATCAAAATTGCAAGTAACCTAAAGGATAATAAAGAGTTTTATCCTGTGTATAAGGAGTCTGTAATATACTACTGATAATAATGATATGATGTGGCATAAAAGATAATATCAGAGAAATGTGTGAAAAGAAAAGGAGGTAAGTAATATGTATGAAACAAACAGGTGATACACACATATGCATAAAATATTATAAAACCCATAGGAAAGTCTCCAGTGAGATATCTATATCTATATCTATATCTATATCTATATCTATATCTATATCTATATCTATCTTCTATGGAGGATTTTTAAGAAAAAAACATTATATTAAGAATCATATAGAATGAGAGAGCATGCATAATTTATGCATTGTTACTATTATAGGTAATACCCATATCTTTGAGATTGTAATTTCATTAAAGAATAAATATGTATTTATCAAATAACTATTGCTCCTTTGTTCTCAAAAAGGACCAATGATTTCTAAAGGTGATGACTTGAGTATGAATTTTATGTGAGTAAGACAGGGCTGTGAAAAATCATCAGCCTCACTCTCTCCTTCAAAGTTATCAAAGTCCAGTGGCAAGCAAAGATCAAGGTGACTGGTGATGGCTCATTACAAATATATGCAAAATAATACAATTTATAGGTAATATATAGCTCTTATACAAGCTGGATTGGGGGGAAATACAGCTTTCAGATTGAGATGGTAGCTATCTTATTTTGCCTGGGTAGCTTTATTTTTTAAATAGTTACAGAGTGAAATAAAAGTAATACAATCATGGAAATATTTGAAAAAAACTCAAGAGAAAGAACTTAAAGAAACATATTTCAAAAATAAATTCCATTTACCCTTTGAGTAAACTTCTAGGATAAAGTGACTAGGACACTGACTAGATGGGAAACATTTCTTCCTATGATGGATTTCTTTGCTTTGTTGTTCTCTTCTCACTTTATTAACATCCAGATCTTTCATCCAGCTCTAGATAACTACCTGAGCATCTGATTATTGTAATGTCCCCTTTTGGAGTTTACCTTTTCTCACCACTGCTTTTCACTTCCATTCAGCCCTCCCATCTTTCTCCCAGGGAATTGAAGGGTTTACATAATGGCTATGTTTAGGAGATATGGGTGGGCCTTCCAGGGGTCAATAATCTATCTAGCATTGTCTGTGTGACCCTAGGCAAGAGTCTTAGACACCTTTCAGTACTGCAGGTAATTCTCCAAAGATTTAAGTGACAGAACTTCTAACTTACATTGATAGAGGTACCTCCTCAATGGGAAAGTGGTAAATCACTCCCTGGTTTGTTCTCCAAATTTGTCTTGGAATCAAGCATTCATAATTGTGGCTTTATTGAGCTTTTGAGTTTTTTTGAGTTATTGAACTTTATTGAATTATTGAGCTTTTCTTGATTCTCCTCTCCAAGCTTATTTCCTATCCTAAAACCAAAAAAGATGTGAGGAATTTGCTCTTCATTCTGTATATATTTTTCAACATCTCTTTACTGTAGAATATGTTTTATTCCATATTTGTATTTAAATGAATTAATATGTAATGGGTAAATCATGAGACAGAATACCAGCTGATAAAATTGAATAACTAACAAAAAGAGAGAAAAAAAAAGGTGGGAACCAAGGCCAGCTTTGGCCGAAAATGTGAAATCATCTAAGTTTGTTCTTAGAACTTCCATTTTCTACTCCCATTTTCCTTGTCTGTAACCTCTTTTTAATCTTAATAAAATACCCTCTATCCCTTACATTAGTCACTTAATATCCTCATGATTTTTTTACCCATTACCTCCCCTTACTTTCAAATGAAAATTTGTTTTCAGAAAGGAACTAATGCATTCATCTACACTAAGATATAAGTAATGGACAGCACTCAATGATTTGCCCTCTCACAGGGAGATTTGAACCTTAATGAAAGATAATGAAGCCAAATAAATCAATCCAATGGAATTTTTTTTTCTTTTTTAGCTTGACTAGTGATTTCAAGCTATAGGGATCTCCCAGTGGGAAAACTCCCTCTACCAAGGCTGTTTAGTATCTCAGCCATTTACATCCTTAGATAATTAACTGAGTCACTAAAAGACTATTTTGTTTGTCTGTAGTCAGACAGTGTGCATCAGAAATGGAATTCAAAACTAAGCTTTCCTGAGACTAAGACCATCCTTCTAATTAAACACGTATTCCATACTGTCTCTTTCAGGGAGAAGGATCAGTATTTCATATTTTAAAAAATAGTGAAGGAGGATTTATTTATTTAGTCTATTGGGGGGCATCCCACTCTTTCTGAAATTATACAATATAGGAATTTATACCTGGCTTCTATGTAGACTAAGATCTAAGGAAGACCCAATTATACAAGTGAAAAGACAACAGTAGGGGCACAATTTATTAAGTAGGGGGCAACTAGATAGTACAATGGCTAGAGCAGTGGTCCTGGAGTCATGAGGACCTGAATTCAAATTTGCTCGCAGATACTTAATACATACAAGTTGTGTCACCCTAGGCAAATCACTTAACCCAGGTACTGTGTTAAATACTTTATAAATATTATCTCATTTTATCCTCACAATAATTTTGTGAGGAAACTGTTATTATCCCCATTTTACAGCTGAGGAAATTTATATGGACAGAGATTAAGAGATTAAGATATTTACTTAGATAGTAAGTAAGATTACACAAATGGTGAATGTCTAAGGTTACATTTGAATTCAAATATTCCTGATGCCAATTGCCTCCCTTCTGTCCACCCAATCCAAGTTTAGGTTTTTGAAGTCCCTTCTTCCTTAAGTTTTCAACTCTGGTTTCTTTTCTTCTTGAAGTCTTCTCCGAACTCTCTTTCTTCCCCTAAAGGAAGAGTGATATTCCTAAAATCACTCTCTTTCTCACTTACCATACTCCCCCTTGTAATATGATGATAATAGATGTTAGCTAACATTTATACAGTACTTTAAGATTTGCAAAAAAAAAAAAACTTTACATATATTATCACATTTAATTTTCACAACAGCCCTTTAAAGTAAGTGTTATTACTGTGTTCATTTTGCTGATAATGAAATCAAGATTGAGATAAGTTAAGAGACTTGCCCACAATTACTTTTTTTTTTTACTAATACATTTGTTATATTTGAATTAAAGCATTCTTTCCCATGGCTTCTTTCTCTCTCTGTTCTATATTAATTACAACAGGGTCTCTTAAATACTCGTGACTCCTTTTAGCCCAAGAAATTTTTTATGTGACCTTGAGTACATGGATATATAAAATAGCTATACAAATCAAATATTCACTGATAATAAATGTCTTCGTGACCCTCACATTCTGTTATGAGACCCCATAAAGGGCCATAAACCACAGTTTAAGAAGTTGGTAACTAGATTATAAACTTCTTGAGAACAAAATCTGCCATTCATCTTCTTATTCCTAGCACCTAACAAAATCTATGCATCTCAAAGGCATATAATATTTCTTTGAGGCATTAAACTGATTTAAGCTAAGATATTTGGAGATTTTAGGAAAATGGGAGACTATTATAGAGTGTTCCTAACAAGGACTGTGTTTAACCTGAACACAGAGCTGGAATCTGGGCTGGAATCTGGACCACTAATGGAAACTACTTGACTCCTCAGAAGACAAGAAGATTCATTATATTTTACACAAAGGAGAGAAGCAGGATGAAACAAGAAGGAAAAAAAAATAAAGAAAACAAAACAAAACACCAGATTTCTTTAGCAATCTGAGGGAGAAAATATATACTTTAGGGCTTAGGAGAGATAGGGGTAAAGTTCAAAACTTTTTTTATTGTGAAGGAGCCTCCTGAACTTTTTTCTTGAGTTGCCCTATTTATCAGAGATGAAGTCTTCTTAAACTAACTTAACAATGATCATTTGGACCTGAAATCTATTAAACTCTCAGTGTTCTTGAAATTGAGTCAGCTTCAACCAGCCTGAAATTGATAAACGGGACCCTTTTAGATAAAAAGAACTGTCAGAAGTTCTTGAGCTCCTCTGCTCCTTCTCGCTCTTCCTCTTCTACTGCTCCCTTCCTTTTCCCCATAACATTACCACTTGGGAGGGAATGTGCTCTGCTCCTCTCATGTGACCTTCCCTTTTTGTGGTACCCCATAAATATCCAAGACATTATCTATTGGATGGAGTCCTTGGCATAAGGAGTTTTCACAGGCACATGCCTTTTTCTTGTAATAAATCAAATTACTACTCATATGTTGTAGAGTTGCTATTTTTGGTTAACTTTATTTTACTCTTAGTTTAGTTTAGTTTAGCAGTCTTATAGTTTCATGGGTATAGAGAGTTTTGGATGGGGAGTTTCTTTTGCCAATGCAGATCAGAACATATTTTGCCATTTACAGTCTTAGATAGTTGCCTCAGACACACACAGAGAGGTTCTGTGACATCTCATCTTTCATCCAGCCAATATGTGTCAGAAGCAAGACTGAAAAGCCAGGTCTTTTTCTGCCTCAAGGCCAACTATATCCATGTCGTGCCAGACTGATCTTTTCTTTTTTATATATGAAGAAAAAAAGACACAAGGTGCGTTGCCTAGACACCAACGTGATCATCTTTAGGATCGTTTTCTGAGAATACAGCAAAATCTTATTCACTGTCTCACTAGTCTTAAAATCAGAAGACATGACTTCTAGACTTTTTTCAGTCATTTATTAACCATGTGACCATGGCCAAGGTAAATTCTCTCTGCCATCATTTCCTCATTTGTAAAATGAGGGTGATAATACTCACATTACCTTCTTCATAGGGTAATTGTGAGGAAAATACTCAATGCCTTTAAGGGCTTTAAATATGAATTATTAATATATATGAATACTAAATATTACCTGCAGCATGCTGGTTAGCACACAAAAAATGCTCTTTAAGTATTATTATTGAGTTTGTTTCACTAGGAATCTATTTGCACTTATTCTTTTTCCTGCTGCTTCACATTTCAAAAACCTATTGAAATAAACATACTAGGAGGCAAAAAATCCAATTACCAATGCCTGTCATGAATCTTGCCAAATGTGTCATCTAATATCAGATGCCACATTACAGTCCTATCTAACAAGTAGAACATGTTTCAAAAACAGTTTGTGAGGGAGCAATCAATATTAGCTTGTTGGATCCTAATTTGTTTTTGTGAACTGTTACAAATAGCTCAGCTTGCAGCAGGGAATTTTTCTTCAAAGATTGTCAGGAAAAAAAGATGGCCATGAATTAGAAAACTGTAGATTTTCCTATTCTTGCTTAAGTAAAACCCTGGGAATATTGCCTGCATTTCCAACAAAACTTATTTGTCTCCAAAGTCACTTAGTGGAAGTTATCATAGCGGCAATGGATTTAGTTACAAGTATGAGATCGATTTTTTTGACTTCAAATTAATAGTAGCTCATAATAATCACTCACATTTATGTAGCAGTTTATAGATTATGGGATGTTTGCTTCACAGATGGGTAGTGCAAATGCTATTTTACACATAAAAAACCCTGAAGGTCATAGAGATGAAGGGATTTGTCCTGTGTCACACAACCAGGACTGGCACCTAGATCTCCTCGGTCCAAATCCACTACTCTTTCTACTTAACATGCCATTAAATTCAGTTTTCAGGTGGGAGAAGAGGAAAAATGGAAGAGTTTATAGTTTTCACCCCTATCTAAAATATTCTGGAAATGCCAACAGTGATCATGGTGTTTTTCAAAGCATTTTCAACTGGAATCTCACAGCTTCTAGGGCAGAGAAGAATCATAGAGTCTCAGATTTTGCAAAGGATTTTAGAGTAGGGAAATAGCTGATCTGGGCATAACTGGTGATTCAGTTTCTCCATTTCTTCAGGGTCACTAAATAGTAAACACTAATAGTTAAACTATTCACTAATAGTAAATAGTATACCAAAAAAATCAGTATTTTACAATAGTAAAAATAGTGGTTGATGTTCTGGGGAGGGTGCTGAACAGGGCTTTGTCCAGGGTCTGAATTTAGAGAGTACACTGACTGCACCTGAAGTCTACTTTCAGTTAGAAACAATAGAGCTTTATACCTATTGTAATGTGAATAATAAGTTAACTCAAATGTCCAACTGAGATGAGTTTCTCCCCTCTCCTGCTCTTTTTCTTTTCATAAATGCAACCAAGGGAACTCTTGGGTCATATATTTGGAATTAGAAGGGAACTTAGAAGTCATCATGTGCAATCCTTAATTTTTCCATATGAGGAAATAAAGGATCAGAAAGCTGAAAAGGCTTTGCCCAAGGTCTCAAAATCACTGTTTATGAACTGGAAATCACTCAAGTCTTCCCATCTTTGAGTCTAGTAGGTGTAGGTGTTACATGATTTCCTTTCACTTCCTCTTTCAGTTTGCCTAGAGTACAGACTACTATGAACAAATTAATAAGCTTTAAAAGACCAGTTACTACACTTACTTGCTTCTGTTCCCTTCTTGCTGTGGTCTGGATAGCTCTGTCTAGTTACATTGGAATTGAACTGACTGGCTGAAAGTACAAAACAAAAAAGCAAAGTTGTTTGTCAGGTTTATTTTATGAAGTTTTCCTGCTTAAGCCTTCCATCCTATGCAACTGATTCATGAGAAATTTGAGTTGTTGCTTTTACATTGTATTAGATTGTATTTGTACTGTATTAAATTAGAGAAAATAACAGCAAAATCCTGAGATGTTGCTTGAAAAGCATAATCATTTGCCCACTGTGGAATGCAAAATTCCCATTTATGGTTCTGAGGCTGGTAGAGCAAACCAGAGTTCTGTGTTTGGGGCACTTGCAACTTCCCTTATCATTTACTTAATAATTTGTCTTCTTTCCTTTCTTCTCTGTCTCAAGCATTGACTTGAACCATCAGAAGGCAGTTCACATTCAACCTTTGCACATAGTGACCAATTGGTCACTATTTTATTGGTCATCCTTTTATTTGGATGAGCCTTGATAGAAGTTCCAGGGATGCTAGCAAATTCTCCACATATCCACATAACCATACCCATCCAAATACCCTCCTCTTGCCCCTGTCCCTAACTCCACACATACACATAAAACCATTCTGAAAAGATTACATGTTTTCCTGTTCTAGTTTGCCTGGAGTATAGACCACTTTGAGCAAGTTAGAAACTGAGAACACTTACTTGGTTCTGTTTCCTTCATGCTATAGCCTGGATAACTCTGTGTAGTTACAGTGGAATTGAATTGGTGGGCTGAAAGTACAAAAAGAAATAAATAAAGTTAATTTTCAAGTTTTATTTTATGAAGTTTCCCTGCTTAAGTCTTCCATCCTATAACTGATTCAGGAGAAATTTGAGTTGTTTTTGTATTGTATTAGAATAGACAAAATAAAAGCAAAATCCTGAGATGCTGCTTGAAAAGCGTACCATTTGCTCATTGTGGAAATTGGGACACTTGCAAAATTCCCATTTATACTTCTGAGACTGGTAGAGCAAACCAGAGCTCTGTGTTTGGGGCACTTGCAACTTCTCTTATCATTTACTTAATAATTGCCATCTTTCCATTCTTCTCTGTCTCAAGCATTGACTTGAACCATCAGGAGGCAGTTCACATTCAACCTTTGCACATAGTGACCAATTGGTCACTATTTTAATGGTCATCCTTTTACTTGGATGAGCCTTGATAGAAGTTCCAGAGGTGACAGTCCATCCTCCACATATCCTCATACCCATACCCATCCAAATACCCTCTCCCTGGCCCTCATCCCTAACTCCACACATAGCCACAGGGCTATTCTGAAAGGGTGACATGATTTCCTGTTCCAGTTTGCCCAGAGCATAGAACACTCTGAGCAAGTTAATGAATTTAGAAAGACTAAGAACACTTACTTGATTCTGTTTCCTTTTTGCTATGGTCTGCATATCTTTGTGTGGTTACACTGGAATTGAAATGGTGGGCTGAAAGTATAAAAACAAAATAAGCAAAACAAACAAACAAACCCGTTTCTTAAATTTATTTTATGAAGTTTTCCTGCTTAAGTCTTTTATCCCCTGCAACTAATTCAAGAGAAATCTGAATTGTTGCTTTGAGTCACTTAGTGAATGAAATCACAGATGAATAATCAGAATCAATAGCAAAATGAATAACACATAATCATAATCTTTGCTATTTTGTGTTTTGTGGGGTTTTTTGGTATTTATATAAACAGTTCTACCTATATCTGGAAATTTTAATGAATTTAGTAAAAATTGATGTCAACCTTTTATAAAGATGCTTTTACTTAAACAACAGACATCTTTGGAGTAAGCAGAAGGATAAGAGTATATAGCTTTAAGTTTTAATGCTAGGCCCATTGTGCTGGAGAATAAAGGGAAAATTGCTTCAATTCTCAGCCCTTGTCATCAACTCAAATCCTGGAAGTGTTGTGAGAACTAATGAGAAAATAACATAAAATCCTTAGGCAGATAGAAAATATTACAGGACAACACATGCTTCCCCCACCTCCACCCCCCTTTAACATAGTGCTGAACATAAAGCATCAGATTACTGGTTCTAGCTCCAACTTGAAATCCAAGAAACATCAATAGTCAATGAAGAATGCTATTTAAATGGGCTTTTTTGCCCAGACTCCAACACTGTTTTCTTTGTAGACTGGTGGGTGTGTTAAATGTTTGGAGCTAAGTAATGAGCCTTGGTTATACTTACTATAGGAGGTAGAGTGTAGATTTCATAATGTGGAACTCATCTCCAGCTGGATAGCTGAACTTGTACTGATATATTGTTTTTAAACAGAATTCTCAAAATATAATATCTCTTTATATTTGTGTTTGTCATTATTTCTATATATGCTTGGGGGGTGAAGGATAGAATACAGGGCACGGAATATTATAGCTACAGGGGAACTTAGAGAATATCTAGGCAAACATAATTTAACAGATGAATAAACAGAAGCTCAGAGAGGCATTATGACCATCATAAGGCCACATAGTTAATTAATGATAGAGCTGGGACTAAAATCGAATTTCTAGTCCAGGCTGCTTCTCCTCTCTTTTAATTCTCAGCAGGCAGAATTAAATTTCTAAATTCTAAATACGTAATCCATTTCTTCACAATTGAGCCAGAAGGCCTAGGTTATGATCACTGAAAACCATCTTTAAGTGATATAAGATGAAATGCAAGAGACTTTACTCAATAGTTAAGAAAGCTTGCAAAAAGATTTTTGTCAAAAAAAAAAAGATGCAAAAGGAGACAATAATATGTTGATGATTCTTTGTGAGTCCTACCTTAGAACCAATGAGGAACCACCAAAGTTTGTTTTCTCCTTCCCCTGCCAACACTTTGCTGATTATGAAGATGGGGGTAAGGAATCTTTTCAATTTAATACAGTATAAAGTTGGTAGAAGTCTACTTTTATTAAACCATATAAAAGAAGGTCTAGGGAATCACAACTAGAATCAAACTAGATCAGGAAACATCTGTTTTGAAACAATACTAGTTATATACAGAAAGTATTATTGCTTTCATCTCTATTTCTCAGACTGTAGCACAACTGCTTCAAAGAGAACCATGCTATTGCTGATAACCATGATGAAGCTGACTGATTTGCTTGTTGCTGTTGCTGCCAAGAAGTTTCTATCATAAAAAGAGAACACATTTGAGAGACTCAAAGTCTTTGTTCAATGCAAATAACAATCAGGACTTCAAAAGACTGATGATGAATGCTCCCTCCTACCTGTTGGCAAAGACATGTATTTTCTGACATGGTCAGTGTGTATTGCTTGACTATATTAATTTGTTACATGATACAATAGGGCTTCAAGGAGGAGAGAATTCCAAGCATGGAAGATAGTACAAAAACATTCTTGGAGCTGAGAAATGGTGTGTTCTATTTGTAAATAGCAAGGAACCCAGTGATATTGGATTGAATCAATCAATATTTAAAACAATTACTATGTTCCAGATACTGTACTAAATTGAAGAATACTTCACGGGCATTAAAAAAAATAGGAGAATAGGGAAGGCAGAGATGGGAGGAGGCTTTGAATACCAAAAAGAAGGTTTTATATTTGATCTTGGAGGTGATAGGGAACCACTAGAGTTTATTGAGTCAAGTGATAGGAAGGAGGAGGTGGGATATGGTCAGACATACACTTCAGGAAAATCATTTTAGTGGCTGAACAGAAGATAGGTTGGAGTGAAGAGTATTTTTAGACAACAGACCCATCTGCAGGATATTGCAATAGTCCAAATATGATGTTTAGAAGAAAATAGTGTCCATTTTAGATACCCAATTTAAGATGTCTATTGAATGTCCAATTTGAGATGTCTGAAATGCAGTTGAAGATGTTAGACTGGAGACCACCAGGAATCTTCACCGTAAAATTGACAATTCAATCCAAGAAAGTTAATGAGATCACCAGTGAAGTAGTAGAGAGAGAAAGAGAAGGCAAAAGACAAAACCATATGACATTCATAGCGAGAGGACACACTGCATGAGGAGACTGTGAAGAAGTGGTCAGATAGGAGAACCAGAAGAAAGAAGTATTGAAAAAAGCTAACGGAGAAGAGAGTAATGAGGAGTTACAAAGTAACAAAGGCTGCAGTGGAGTCAAGAATGAGAATTGAGGAAAAGCCATTGGATTTGGCAGTTAAAAGATTATTCGTAACTTTGAAGACAGTGGTTTTTTAGTGAAATGATAAAGTTTGAAGCCAGATTTTAAAGGGTTAAGAAGTGAGTGAGAATAGAGAAATGAAGGCATTTATTGTAGATCAGAGCTTCTTAAAATTTTTCTACTCTTGACCAGTTTTCATATAAGAAACTTGTATGTGACCCCAGGTAAGTAAGTATATAAAATAAGTACACAAATCAAAGCTCTACTTTTAATTAATTAATTATATCAGTGAATGAAAAATGATAAAAATAAATAAATGACAAATAATAATGAATAATAAGCAAATAAATTATATAACTGATAAATAATAAATGATAGTATATAAATAGTTATGTGATTTATTGAATATGATCTTTAATACATTATATTGTATGTAATATATTGATGATTGTATATAATAAATAATTACAAGTAATAATAAATGATTAATCATAATTTCATGATCCATTCATTCAATTATGAAATCCCATATAGGTTCATAAACCACAATTTAAGAAGCTGGGTTATAATTGGACTTCCCAAAGAGTTTGATCACAAAAGAATAGTAGTTAGTAGACATGGAGGGATCAAGTGAGACTTTTTTGAAGATTGGGGAGACATGGATGAGTTTATAAAAAATAAGGAAGAAGTCAGTAAACAGGAAGAGATTGAAGATACATTATTCAGTGGAAATGATTGAGGGTGCAATGTTGGAGAAAAATAAAAAAAAGTTGGGATTGCTTATGTAGGTAGAGAAGGTAGGCTTGGGAAAAAGCAAGACTACCTATGCATGTAATACTGGAGTAAAGGAAATTGTGGCAGAAGGTATGAGTGACATGAAATGAAAAAGATAATATAAAAAGAAGCATGGTCATGAAACATTTTAAGGAGTCAAATACATACATTTAACAAGCTTTTGCTGCTGAATGTTGTGGGAATAAACAAGAATACTATTTACTTCTCTAGCCTATGAAACCATCTCCTAGAATATAGAATAGCTACGTAATAATGGGGCAGGGCATCCTATTGTATTATCTATGATTTCAAACATGGGTCTCACAGATGAGATAGGTGCTCCAAAAAGCTTCATCTGTGTTGATAAAGAAGTAGTTTATCAGAATCTGCCTACTGGTGACCCTTCTTTATTATTCACTATTAACTAAAGATTGTAGATGATATCATCTCATGGAAAATTATGAACTTAGAGCACTCACACTCCAGATAAGACAGAAAAATCCAGATCTAGCCTGGACATGTGATAAGAATGGGAGAAAAAGGACTACAGTTTGAGTCCAAGGAAGTGGATTTGAATACAAACTGGGATTTCTGTTGTTTTTTGTTAACACAGGGATGAATTTGGAAGTTAGATTCAGTTGTTAAGGAACTAAAAGTTTCTCAGAATTTGCTAAGATGATATTTAAATTGTATTTCTGTATGTTGATTGGAAAGATAAAAGATTCTGAATGAAAGTTTCTCAGTCTCAAAACTTTTCATGTTACAGAGAATTGAATTTTTTTGTAGTGAGGAAGGTAGACACATAGTCCAAGTCTTTGTTTTTGTCTCTTTCCCAGAATTTTTATGTTCATTTCATTCAATGCCAGGGCTGGGTAGCATAGGCACCTGTCCAGAGGGCAAAACTGAAGGAGTATGGTGATCTGCTGCAAATAAATAAGTGAATTTTTAAAATATTGCTTTAAAAAATAAATATATTTATTTTCTAAAGCCAGAAAATCATACCTTCCATACCATGATGGTATTTATTTTGTGATCAGTTAAGTAGCTTGAATGCTCAAAGCCTCTGTAAACAATAACAAGTATAATCTTCTGGCACAGAGTAGTGAGGACAGTGAGGTTTTCAAGCTTTCCGTAGCCTGGGGAAAAGCTTTGCCCTGCTTTAGATAGAGATATTGCTTTGAGTCAATGAATGAATGAAGGTACAAATGAATAGTCAGAAGCAATGCTAAGATGAGGATGATGAATAGAAAATGATATTCATAGTCTTTTGCATTTACATATAGAATATTACCTTTATCAGGCAATCTCAATGAATTTATATATTACTGACAGTCAGGTATAAAGGTATCATTTGTATCATACAATAGACATTTTATTAAGCTGGCTAAATTTTCCCTGGGGTTTCTCACACTGATCAATGCCTTGGTGATTCTGCAGCTGATCTGATTCAGGTTGGAAGCAGGCAGAAACCTGAGATACAATACAGGTAATGGGAAAAGGAGTTTTACTGTTAGTAACATTTGATTACGACAATTTTCTCCTTCACACATTAAAATACAAGACAGTAAAATTAAGGGCAGAAGAATGTATGACTTGTTCACAGCTGGATTTCTCTGAAGAATATAGCTTTTTTTTTTTTCCATGTCTCACCTGATTTGGAAGATAGCCTAGAGAAAGCTTAAGGGTGACAGTATGATTAAGCAGTTAGCTGAAGGATCACACCCACCTAGACACTAGTAAACCAAGACTCACAGAATGGCAGAAGAAGCATAAAATTGTTCCTTAGAATAACCTTGTAAATTAGGTAGTGAAAGTAGTATATACATTTTGCAAGTGAGTGAACTGAGGATAAGAAGGAATTTTAGAGAGATTATTTAGTCCAATCCCCTCATTTTACATAAAAAGAAACATAAGTCCAGAGAGGTCAAATACTTTTTCTAAAGTCACATAGTAAACAAAGGACAGAGATAAGATCAGAAAATCAGGTTTCCTGAATTCCCTATCTGTTTTATTTTCTCCCAATTTTCTCTCTCCCTTCCCCTTTTCTCTCTCTCTGTAACAAGCATGACACAATTGAAGTAAAAATAATATGCTATAATACAATAATATGTGAATTTATACCGCTCAGGTAATAACTATCACTCTATTATTCTCTTATAAAAGGCATCTAAGTAGGATTTCTGTAGGCTCATTGCTTCTGGACAACCTTGAAATCTTGTAAGGATAGAACAAAGGACAGAATTTGAACTCAGATCTTCCTAACTCTCAGGTTTGCTCTCTTATCACTATACTCATATTCTCATATATGGATATTGTGATTTATATATCTATATATAATAGACACATATAAATATATACAATTTATGTTATCTGTCAGTAATTAAATACACACGTATATATATATGTGTATATATGTGTGTGTGTGTGTATCCATATTGCCAAGAAATTCTATGTAGATCACTTCACCTCTCAGTATCTTCATCTGTAAAATGAGGATGATTGATTTCACAAGGATATTATGAGGATTAAATGAAATAACATATGTAAAGAGCTTCATAAGCCTTATAGCACTATATTAATGCTAGTTATAATTATTAAGTGCCTATTAAACTGAATTGAATAATTTGGATATATTCTTATCTAGGGCAAAGTTCAGTAGGCAAAAGATTTCCTTGTTCTGGATATTAAACTTCTGTTAATGCAAATCAAATTAAAGTGAATTTTCTTAATTGCCAAGTCACAGTTTATCTTGACATCAGAGTCTACTAAAATTTCCAAGTTCCATCCCTTCCCAAAAGTTCTATTGTCTAATTATCCCCCCTCCTTCCTATGTTTGCACAATCGATTCATTAAACCAAGGTGAAGATGACTCTGATGTTGAGAAAATTGGGCTAAAATAGAAAAAACCCCAAAAATATCATTATCATTTTACTTGTTCTCTTTTCCTTTTGTGGTCCAAAAGGATTTATAAGGAACCAGACAACTCTGCTATGAATACAGATATTATTGCTAATGTCTATCCTCTAACTGGTGAGCTGTTTATAGATAAATTACACCATTCCCTTTATGATTTTCAATAATTGAAGTGGGAAAAAACAGATTAACACTGATCAGTTTGATTGAGTTTGTCTCTGGGATTTACCGAAGGCTATCCTCAATAGAGGCTAGTATTGATTTATCATGTATTAGCAATGTTACTGTGAAATGATGTTGCTTGGGTTAACTTTATGTGAAATATGCTTGGATATGCCTCAATGTTAAATAGCCTTTCTTATTGATTATTTTTCTAGATTGGAAACTTGCTTTAAAAAGAAAAAAGAACAAAAAAATAGAGGAGAGGTAATGTGGATCTGTTTTGGACTGCATCAGTACAAAAAACTCTCATCATTGTAAGTAAATAAAACACATCAGCAACAAGGTGTCTAGTGAATTGACTTCTGGGCTTGGAATCAAGAAGATCAGACTGCAAATCTGGTTTTACTTAGTAACTGTAACTCTGGCAAGTCATTTAAACTGTTTTATCTGTAAAATGGGATTAATAACAGTACCTATTCTCATAGTTGTTGTGAGGATCAAATGAGATCATATTTGTAAAGGGCTTAGTAGAGTGTTTAGCACATAGGAAATGCTATATAAATATTAGCTATTGTTTTATTATTATTTAATACCTGAAATTTGTTACCTTAGAGTTTCCTGATGACACTGAAAAATTAAATGATTTCTTCATGGTCATATAGCTAGTATGAGCCACAAAACTTGAACCCATTTTTGGACATGGATTCTAAGGCTATGCCTTGGGTAACTAAGGATGGCCTTTCATACACCCATCTATGTTATCTCTCTAGTACCCTAAGGCCCTACCAGAATGGTTCTGTATATATAGGCTCGTCATAAGACCATAGATCTGCTGGTAGAAGGAACTTCAAAACTATCTAGTCCTAAAGATATTAGAAAATACCCTGTTATGTTTATTATATAAAGGCAAGAGTGTTATACCTGGAGACAAATATCCTGATATTCACTATCCTCCTGAGTTTGGATTAGTCACCAGTTTTCTTTCATAAATTTTCTTGCCCAACCTAATCCAATCCAATTGAATTCAACAGGGTCACTAATTGGCACAGTGGATAGAGTGTTGGGCATGAAGTCAGAAGAATGTGAGTTCAAATCCAGCCTTAGGCACTTCCTAGCTGTGTGATCCTGGCTAAGTCACTTAACCCTGATTATCTCAAAAAAAAAAAAAAAAAAAAGAATGAGCTACTATTTATTATTTAACTGAAATTGACGAAACTAATAGAATTTAAGAGGACTACACCACAGTTTCCTTATCTTGGGGTAAACCAATATTTTTGAAATAGAGAGATGGCCAAGAAACTAGGAAAATCTGGCTTCAAGTCTCATTTCTGATACACACTGGCAGTATAACTGTAGGCAAATCCCTGTCCTTCTCAGTGTTCTAGGAAACTTCCTGAGTCAGTCAAAAGCAACGAAATAAGCACTAGTTTGGTAGTAGGCACTTAATACGTGACACTCACATATACACACCCACATATGTATATATATACACTATATATACATCCATATATGTATGAAAGTGAATATATACACAACTATAATACTCCTGTGCTAATTGTCAAAGACACAAAGATACACAATCAATCCCCTATTCTCAAAGAGCTCCCACTTTAAAATTTTAAGTTGCAGAAAATGTGCTGATATTCTTAGAAGGAGTTTAATTACTGGATGTTCCATATACCAAAAAAATCACAGATACTGTCCTTATCCCAAATTTAAACAGCACATTAAGCCTTACAGAGCATTTCATATTTTGATCTGCCCTACCCTCCTAAAGTTTTATGAGTTATCAAAGAAGTATTGCTATTTCATTCAGTCATTTAAACTGTGGCATTTTAAAATTCAAGAGACATAATTTTGGGGTAATTTAATCATTTTGTTAATAAGGCTAGCAGGTTATTAATAAAAGGATGGCCATTTGGCTGTATCTGTCTTAGATCAAAGACCTCTCATGGCAAAGGACTATCAGCTTATATGCTCTTGGAAGAACAAGCTTTGTATTAGTGTAGCAATTGACTCTGGTTAACAATCAATGAGAAAATGAATATTACAATGAGAGGGTGGGCTACATTACAACAAGGGTCTTGGAGGACATGACTTGGATAAAACAAAATTGGGTCAAAGACATCAATTTCTATGATTGGAGTTTGACAAAAGAGAGGATCCACATTTTCTCAGAACTATCTAAGCAAACAAAATGAGCAAGGATGTATCCATTAGCCTAAACTTAGAATTTCTTTTACTGTTTGATTAGATTTTGGCTTGGGTAAATATTTAACAGAGATTTTCCACATTGATTGGTTTTCTAGATGAGGAAGTAGAAAAGAAGAAAATCTTTGGTCTCAATACAATAATTACTTGTTAAACATAATAGAGAAACAATCATTTCTCACAGGCCAAAATGGGATGATTGGTCTATTTTTTTTTTTTTTTTTTGGTGAACTGTATTAGAGAAAACTGAATTTAACGTTATCCTTGCTGCCTTAAAGAGTTATTCTAACTTCCAAAGAACTTTATTTAAGATTAAGGAATAATCTAATCACTGAGAAATTAAAAATCAATAAATATTTAGTGAAATCTTGCAATTCTGTTATTATCATTAGGCTGCTTAATTAGGCATTGTGGAATGAGTCCTAAGTTAAGTCAGAAAACCTTGGTTTGAATTTTTTGAATTCAGATGCTGCTACCTGTTATCAGGAGCCAATCAATTACCACATCAAATTTAAAAGAGGGTTGAACCAGGTGAATCTTGATATCATTTCATACCATAAAATTTATAATCCTAGAAAGCAGCTCTCTCAGAGAACCTCAAAGAGAAAGTGGAATATTCACTTTCCAATGGGATACTGAAGCCCTTAATACAAATAATAATCCTGTGGATTATACCTGCTTGAATTTCTCCTACTTCATTACTTCAGTATATCTGTGATCTCATAATACACCTTTCACTGGTACAGATTACAACCTTTTTTGTCTTCTTATGCTCTATGATTTTTGTCTGTGGTGTTCACTCAATTCTTTTGTCACGCGTGAAATTTAACAAAAAGGTGAACTGAGGCACAATTCTCCAAGCCTAACATCATTAAATTTTTTGATGGTATTTTATTTTTAAAATTTTAAAAAATTTAAAAATACATGCAAGAATAGTTTTCAACATTCACCTGTGCAATATCCTCTCCCCTACCTTTCTCAATATAGGTAAAACAGTGCAATTGTCATGCTGCACAAGAAAAATCACATCAAAAAAGGGGAAAAATATGAGAAGCAGGAGAAGCAAGCAAGCAAGCAAACAAACAAACAACATAACAAAAAGTGAAAATACTTTGCTTTGATCTGCCTTCAGTCTCCATAATTCTCTTTGTGGATGCAGATGACACTTTTCATTACAAAATACATTACTTTATTAACAGGATTGCAGCGACTAATGACCAAAGATGCAGATCAAAGACAGCTTTTGTTTTATAGATTTTGGGGAATACAGAACAAAAAACAGAACAGTATAGTTGCTGTCATGAGGTTGAGGGCACCGCGATTGGCTATGTAGCTGATGTGTTGGGAACAATATGATGATTGGAAGTTGGGAAAGGTAACTGGCAATGATCCCCCTCCTTCCCTCTTTTGACTAAGAAGTGTTCATTTGAGTCCACTTGTGAGATAGTGACCCAGAGACACTAATGCATTGTTGGTGGCATTATGAAATGATCCAACTATTCTGGAAAGTTATTTGGAACTATTCCCCAGAGGTATAAAACTGTGCATATCCACTGATACAGCAGTGTGTCTACTGGGTCTGTATTCTAAAGAGATCATAAAAGAAGGAAAAGAACCCACATGTGCAAAAACGTTTGTAGCAGTCCTTTTTATAGTAGCAAGAACTGGAAATTGAATGGATGCCCATCAGTTGGAGAGTGGCTGAATAAGTTATGGTGAATTAATGTAATAGAATATTGTTGTTCTATAAGAAATGATGATCAGGCTGATTTCAAAAAAGCCTGGAAAGACTGACATAAAATGATGCTGAGCAAAGTGAGCAGAATCAGGGAATATACAGTAGCAGTAAGATTATGTGATGATCAACTGTCATGAATGTGGTTATGTTCAATAATAAAGTGATCGAAAACAATTCTAATAGATTTGTCATGGAAAATGCCATCTGCATCCAGAGAGAGAACTATGAAGACAAAATGTGGATCAAAGCACAGTACTTCATCTTTTTTTTTGTTGTTGTTAACTTGTTTTTTTCTTGTTTTTTTTTCTCTTTTGATGTGATTTTTTTTTTGTGCCGCATGACAAATAAGGAAATATATTTAAAAGAATTGCATGTGTTTAATCTATATTGGATGGCTTACTGTCTTGGGGAGAAGGAATAGAGGGAGAAAGGGAGAAAAATTTGAAACATAAAAGTTATTAAAACCTTCAAAAAATAGTGACTCAAACTTCTTTAGATAACAAACCAGACATCCTTGAAAAATAGACCCCATTCCTTTATGGCAAATTTCCCCAAAGTTAGAAGACCTCCTTAAGATAAGAACAGAGCAGTCATTAAGAAGAGAACTGAGGTTCTAAACTTAATCTATTATAAGAGCTGACTTGTAAACTAAATTCAGAGACAGACAACAATGACTTTGGGAAGTTATGGGACAAAATCAATTAATTATAAATATGATCAATAAGAAAATGACACAGGATCAGTTTTAATCTTCTTACTCTTTAAAGTCCTACCTCTTACTGAAAGAGGTCTGTAGCTCTCATTCTTTTTGAATGTTAACTGTGTAAGCCTGGGTAAATTATTCAATTTATTCAAAACCTCAGTTTTCTTCATATGTAAAATGAGGGGATTGAATACTATGCTTTGATCCATATTTTGTCTACATAGTTATCTCTCTGGATGTAGATGGCACTTTCCATCACAAATCTATTGGAATCATCATCCATTCAGGAAAATCTTTCCAGGCTTTTTTGAAATCAGTCTACTCATCATTTCTTATAGAGAAATAATATTCCATAACATTCATGTACTATCATTTGTTCAGTAATTTCCCAACCAATGGGTAGCCACTTAATTTTTGTTTTGCATGTGAAATGTAAAAAAAGCTCCCTTCAAGCTCTAAATTTGTGATTTTATGAATATGAAATTCTCTTTTTAAGGGGGAAGAAAATGATTGTTAATTCTTATTTGACAATAGTTGTAATAGTCATTGAAAAAGTATGTAATAATAAAAAGTTACTATATATTAAATGATATTTAATGACTATATTTTATTCATTATAGTAATGTCTCTTTATATTTGAAACATAGTAACTTATTAATATGTAAAATTTATCTAAGGAAGGAATATTTATTTATAGATTTGTACATAAGATATCATTTTGGGGTATAAATTACACTTTGACATATACTGCCTGAGTTATTCTAAGCATATTAGCCTTCCAATTCTCCCTATAAAATAAAACAACCACACAATGGACCTTCTGTACAGCCAAAAGCATTCTGTATCCAAAAAACTATATAGATTGTAGCTGTATGAGTTGTTAGGCCCTTTTTTTTTTTTAAAAAAGAGAGATTCTGGATTCCACTGAAGATGTTTTATGCTATTCTTAAGTTTGAAACAGCTAGCATACTGTTATATAGAGGCCTTTTATCCTTCATGACAGCAAAGAACAGTTCTAGAAATTAGGCATAGACCCACACTTAACACCATATACCAAGATAAGATCAAAATGGGTCCATGACCTAGGCATAAAGAATGAGATTATAAATGAATTAGAGGAACATAGGATAGTTTATCTCTCAGACTTGTGGAGGAGAAAGAAATTTGTGACCAAAGATGAACTAGAGACCATTACTGATCACAAAATAGAAAATTTTGATTACATCAAATTAAAAAGCCTTTGTACAAATAAAACTAATGCAAACAAGATTAGAAGGGAAACAACAAACTGGGAAAACATCTTCACAGTTAAAGGTTCTGATAAAGGCCTCATTTCCAAAATATATAGAGAACTGACTCTAATTTATAAGAAATCAAGCCATTCTCCAATTGATAAATGGTCAAAGGATATGAACAGACAATTTTCAGATGATGAAATTGAAACTATTATCACTCATATGAAAGAGTGTTCCAAATCATTATTGATCAGAGAAATGCAAATTAAGACAACTCTGAGATACCACTACACACCTGTCAGATTGGCTAGGATGACAGGAAAAAATAATGATGAATGTTGGAGGGGATGCGGGAAAACTGGGACACTGATGCATTGTTGGTGGAGTTGTGAACGAATCCAACCATTCTGGAGAGCAATCTGGAATTATGCCCAAAAAGTTATCAAATTGTGCATACCCTTTGATCCAGCAGTGTTTCTATTGGGCTTATATCCCAAAGAAATACTAAAGAAGGGAAAGGGACCTTTATGTGCCAAAGTGTTTGTGACAGCCCTGTTTATAGTGGCTAGAAACTGGAAAATGAATGGATGCCCATCAATTGGAGAATGGCTGGGTAAATTGTGGTATATGAATGTTATGGAATATTATTGTTCTGTAAGAAATAACCAGCAGGATGAATACAGAGAGAACTGGCGAGACTTACATGAACTGATGCTAAGTGAAATGAGCAGAACCAGGAGATCATTATACACTTCGACAACGATATTGTATGAGGACATATTTTGATGGAAGTGGATTTCTTTGACAAAGAGACCTAACTGAGTTTCAATTGATAAATGATGGACAGAAGCAGCTACACCCAAAGAAAGAACACTGGGAAACGAACGTGAACTATCTGCATTTTTGTTTTTCTTCCCGGATTATTTTTACCTTCTGAATCCAATTCTCCCTGTGCAACAAGAGAACTGTTTGGTTCTGCAAACATATATTGTATCTAGGATATACTGTAACCTATTTAACATGTAAAGGACTGCTTGCCATCTAGGGGAGGGGGTGGAGGGAGGGAGGGGAAAAATCGGAACAGAAACGAGTGCAAGGGATAATGTTGTAAAAAAAAATTACCCTGGCATGGATTCTGTCAATATAAAGTAATTATTAAATAAAAATTTAAAAAAAAGAACAGTTCTAGAGAGCATAATTTTCCATTTTTATTGTTTCACTGGATATCAACAATTGAATTAAAGTTATCACTATGGTTACATCCATTAAGCAATCTTGTATGTTCTTATCATTTACATGGGAAATAGCCTATTGGAAGAGTAGCTTGACCAAATCAAGTTTAAACAACAACAAAGAAACTCCTCAGTAACATAATTTTTTAAAATATCAATAATTTTCAAAATAATTTAAAAGCAGAGAAATTCTAAAAGACTGGTAAAAAAATCATGGATAATATTATTGAGATTTTAAAAAGTTATTCAAAAGAGAAAAATAATTATGGCTCCTCATTGCTTTTTTCCCCGACTATAAAATCTTTATGAAAATGGTCTATAAATGAATCAAAGGTGCTATTAATTAATAAGTAACTTTTGTTGAAATCAACTTATTTCAAATTAATTTTGATAAAATTCTTATTTTGTCATTATGATTTCAGTTTCACTAAAGCCCCCAGGAAAAGATTAAATCTGAGTAAATAGTTCAAAGTAGCAAAGACTTTCAATCATTTGTCTTTGGTATAAATGAGTTCAAAAGCCTATCAAAGCTATCTTTTAATTTTTTTTATTATCAGTAACAAATTTTTTAATACTCAGAAATGTGTTAAGTCAAAGTAAAAAAATTCCAAATTAATTAAACATTAATTTGAAGATAAACAATAGGTTAGAACTAAATGACCAGTTAATCTTTTTCTCCTTTTTTTCTTTGCCTCTTGACAGACTCCTTACTATATGTTGGCAAGCTTATAACACATTCATTCAAATTTTAACTTTGTCCTACTCTAATTATTTTGATTTAGTTTGAGACTTGTGGTTTGTGTTTTGTTTTGTTTTGCATGCTAACTCTATGTCCAGTCAATAATGAAATATGGCAAATTCCCTTCTACTTCTTTCCCTCCTTTCTGGCCCTGCAACATGTATTAAGTTACAAAATAATGTGCATACTGGTATGCTAGAACACAATCAACCATATGGTCCTAACTCTCAAGATGTTACAACCTAGTCAAATGAAAGATTCAGATAGTGACTTCAGAGGAGGAAAAAAAAATCATTGAGGGGTAAGATAGTCACAAAAACCTTAATATGCAATTAACAATAATACAAAACAACAGCGTAAGTAATGTCACAAAGCAGTATGTGATAAGTGTTTTTCATGGGCATGAAAGCCTTTATATAAAGGTTTGATCTTAGCTTTAAAGGCTGGAGAGAATCTGGGTAAGTGGAAAGAATAGGCAAGGACATACTGGACAAAAACAATAAGTTTTGGGGGGTGTGAGGTGAGGAAGAGGGAAGAACCATAAATTTACTAGTCTCCCAGTACATTTATAATTTCTTTAAAGCACAAACATTCATAGAGGGGAGAAAAATGTTAAGTGGAAAAATTAGTTTGGAGTTAGATTATGGAGAGCTTTGAATGTTAGGTCTGAGAGTTCGGATTTTATATGTATAAGTAATGCAAAGCAATTAAAAGTATTTTAACAATTCTGGGTTGAGGGAAAGGGAAGATACATTGAGAAATAAAGCTGTTGTAAAAAAGCTACAACAAAAAATCAATACAGAAGAAATAAATGGAGAAAATGTCATGTAATAATTAATAAACAATGAAGCATCATGCAAATCATACAGAAGAAAGTAAATGGTTCTAACAAAACAAAGATAAAATAATTTTTTATATCTGAGTTTTCTGTCACCAAAGTAAACATTTACTGAGTATTGACCAGTCAACAGTTGATAAGCATATATTAAAGACTGCTGTGCATTGGGTATGGTACTAAATGTTGGACCAGGGATGGAGCAGTGTACCAGGTGCTATGATATATTACAAACACTGCCGTTGCCTTTAAAACACTTACAATCTACTATGGCTATGGTAGTTAAAAGTGAGAGAGTTACTGAATATGCACATCATTTGTAGGAATGGGTCTATTTGGGCAAAACCACTTGTTGTAACCTTTGAAAATTTACATCTGTAAAATTCAAGAGTTTATAATGATGAGTCTTTATGTCCCTTTTAGCTATGTATTCAATGATTTTAAGATTTGCTTCTAGACCCCACTATAAAAGGGAAGTTGGTATATCATGATACCCTCTTAAAGTTTTGAAAGAATTTCACTATAACAAGATATTTTCTCTGACAGGGTTTTACTGCATTAAACCCAAAGACATCATCGGAGCAAAACTCCAATTAAATATTTCTCAAATTATAGAAGTTATGCCCTATTGTTAAGATGTCAAAAAAAGACTCATGAAAACTTCTTCAGTATTATTTTTATGGGTCGAAACTTACATTAATCAGTGGCTAATTATATACATTTTAACCTTTAAGCTCATTCACAAGAGTTGATACAGAAATTTTAAAATCTTGTATTTGACTGCGGTCTGAAGTGCCATTATTGAATCAAAAAGCAAATAAGCTCCATCTTTGAAAGTTCTTTGAGCAAAAGACCACAAAATGGAAAACACTATAGTCAGTCATTGCCTTCAAAGGCTCTTGCTTCTGTTCTGGGCTCAGAGGACCAATGCACTATAATTTAGACATAGCTATGTCAAATTACAAACATCTAGCCTTTGTTCAATTTCCCTCTGGGGAAGGATTTGTCAAAATGCAGAGAGCAATGGAAATAGAGTTTTTAAAGTGAAGGAAAAACATTAAATTGCCTGCATGCCACAAAAATCACAAGGGGCATCTGGCTCAAGTAAAAGATATATGTGTGTGTGTGTGTGTATGTGTGTGTATAAACATACATGGGTATGTATCTATATATACATACACATATATAGATATTATATTAAACATTGTCGTTTACATATAAAATATGCTTATGAATCCCTATATTGTATTGATAATATTGTAACGGTCATTAAAGTTACCAACTGGCATGGCACTAGTTTATTGTCCAGGTTTCATAGGCATATAGCATTGAGATCAGCACAACAGCTCTGTAGCTCTTCAGTTTGGGAGTCAGACTAAGACCTCTCCTTTCCTATACTTTCCTTTGGAGCCTCCCAAACACTGAGCTAGTTCTGAAAATGAGTGTGTCAATCTCATTATTAATGTGGACATCCTTGGAAAGTACACTGTCAAGGTAAAAGAACTTATCCACAGTATTCAAAACTTCACCATTTACTATAATTGATGGTTCCACATATGGATGATTTAGTGCTGGCTGATAGAGGATTTGTGTTTTTTTGGTGTTAAATGTTAGCACAAGCACAAGTTAGTAACAAAGCACATACTTTGCTACATCTCAGCTTTGGAGGCTGCATTGAGTGCATGTTCATCTGCAAACAACATCATGCACCAACACTTACTCCAATTTAATTTTGGCTTTAGTCTCTTGAAGTTGAAGAATTTTCTATTAGTGTGCTAGCTGACTTTGATTCCATGTTTGTCTTTATTGAAGGCATTTGACAACATGGAAAACATCTTGCTAAAAGCCATACAGCCTTGTTTCACTCCATTGGCAATTGGGAAACCTTAAGACCATGGTTCATTGTCAAGAACCCAGGCAAGCGTGCCATCATGATATTGATGAAGGTCTCTGGGCCACCAAATTTTGACATAATTTTTCATAAGCTCTCATGATTGACAGTAATTAAAGACTTTGGTCAGATCTACAAATATTGCATATAGACCTCTGTTCTGCTCCTGGCATTTTTCCCAAGTTATTGACCAATAAGCACCATATTGACTATTCCCTGGCCCCTTCTAAAGCTACACTGGCTTTAAAAGATGATCTTTTGTCCGGTATAGGGTCAGTCTATTAAGAAGACCTCTTATTTGACAATAGTTGTAATATTCATTGAAAAAGTATATAATAATAAAAAGTTACTATATATTAAATATTTAATGAATCTATATTTTATTCATTATAGTAATGTCTCTTTATATTTGAAACATAGTAACTTATTAATATGTAAGATTTATCTAAGGAAGGAATATTTATTTATAGATTTGTACATATCATTTTGGGGTATAAATTACACTTTGACATATACTGCCTGAGTTATTCTAGGCATATTAGTTAGCCTTCCAATTCTCCCTATAAAATAAAACAACCACACAATGGACCATCTGTACAACCAAAAGCATTCTGTATCCAAAAAACTATATAGATTGTACCTGTATACATGTAACCTGTATGTTAGGCCCATTTTTTTTTTAAAAAAAAGAGAGATTCTGGATTCCACTGAAGATGTTTTATGCTTTTCTTAAGTAGTAATAGTTATTGTTGTGGTGTAGTAGTAGTAGTAACAGCAGCAGCAACAACATTAGCAGTAGTAGTGGTAGAAGTAGTTGTTGTACTACAATAGTAGTACAACAATAGTAGTAGTAGTAAGTAGTATATTAAGTATATATATTAATAAGTAAATATGTACCATTTTAATATAATATTTTTGAAAGTATGTTTATATGGATATAATGTAAATGTTAGTTAAATATAAGTGTACATACTTATATTCATATTCATAAATATAAAATATAAATAAATATAAATTTAGAATTTCTTATATATACTTACTATTTACATTGTGCTAATGGCACCATGCTAAGCATTTAATAATCCTTAACTCCTTTGATCTTCACAACAACTCTGGGAGGTAGGTGCTACTATAATCCTCATTATACAGATGAGGAAACTGAAGACAAACAGAGGTAGGTATCTTATTTACCCAGGACCATACAGTTAGGAAATGTTTTAGAGTGAATTTGAACTCAGGTCTCACTGACTACAAATCTAGCACTTTATCCACTATTCTACCTACCAGCCAGACTTCCTTCAAGAAGAGAACACTTTCCCACAAGATGAGAACAAATGGGATCAAGGGCAATGATTCATGCTGGAGGAACAACTGGGTTTGACCTTTCCTAAATATATGGTCCTTTCCTCTCCCTAGGTTTCCCCATTAGATTTGGTGCCAATAAATTTAATTTTTCTTTTCATTTACATATTTTGTATAGCTAAATTCAAGGATAGATAGATATATCACGAGTCTTTATTTATTCAGAATTTGTGAAGTGCTCCTTTTTACATGAAATCCTAAAAGATAGGAACATCCAGGTACTTTATCTTTCAAATTAATTTGTAAGATCTATGATACTGTGTTTGAAGCCCTATGCCATAGTTTTTCCCCAGAAGAGAGCTAAACTAATCACATGTCCCCTTCAACCATTTAGGAAACATATTTATCCCGATTCATAAAATAAAAGGTAGAAGGGACCTCAGAGGTCATTTAGTTCAACCTCTTCCCTTTACAAATGGAGCAAATGAGACCCATTTTGGTGAGATGATTTATACAAGGTTCCCTCCCCCTTCTCACCCCCCCATGTTGTGAATAACAAAACTTCAAACAAAAGGTCCTCTGGCTCCAAATCCAGCATTCCTTCCCTTGTACCATAGTTGGTAACTTCTCACATTTGAATGTAGACTGTGGAGCAGGAATTATGCATTCACATTGCATATCTCCTTTCCTTGGAGGCTGAAGGTCAGTATCAATCTTAGGACAATTGGGATTAATGAGGCTGCTTCTACAGTGTTTTTAAAAAGAAGTCAATGGTGTGTATTTTTTGAAGTACAATGTTCCAGCTAATGTCACTGCTGTCCTAATGGATTTTGTGCCCCAGAAAGACCTGATAAAGTGGAATGGCACATTTGTCAAGAAACCTGGGCAGCTATGGTTACAGGTGCCATAGAAACACATAGTGAGAAGTTACATTAAAATGTTCTCATTCCAAAATATACACATCATTTTTCAAGGAAACAAGGTGACATACTTATTTTTAATTTTATTTATAAAAACACCAAAGCCTCAATTAATTTGTAACCAACTACATAGTACACTCAAGGTAATGGTGCTCTTTTCAATGTCAAGTTTAGGTTAAACATAGGGAGACGTGCTGCTCCTCAAATGAATCAAAAGTCAAATGGCAACTAATGAAGCGAAAAGATGATCAAACACTGTGATTAGTCAGCAAAAAAGCCAAGGCACTCTAAAAATTGAATCCTGTGAGGACCAAAGCAATGGATATGAGGGAAATGGAAGAAATGATAAGTCTTCCTGATTCCAGGCCCAATGCTTTATCCACTGTGTCACCTATGGCTCCAAGTTACTGGATGCCACCAAAATCACATAAGTCAGACAATTGAATCCAGGTGTTTAAATTAGCTACACTCTACTTGATCCTCATTACAATATGCCAAGAATACTTTCCTAATTGATTACCTTAATTCCCACAACAATTGGTATAGATCTTTTCTTCTCTCCTCCATCCTCATGTACCACCATCCCTTTCCCTCTTCTCTGTAAGAATAGCTTGATACCTACTTTACCAAGAAGAACCGTTTATGAGCTTCCTGTTCTTCTCTTCCCTCATCTCAAAGCCATTCAACATTTTCTCCTTTGAGGAATTTATGGCCAAAGAAGGACTACAGAACATTATATAATGCAAAATGGATAGTTTTGATTACATTAAATCAAAAAGCTTTTGCACAATCAAAATCAATGCAGCCAAGATTAGAAGAGAAGCATGAAACTGGGAAACACTTTATTTAGCCAGTGCTTCTGATAAAGGTATAATATCTCAAATATGTAGAGAATGGAGTCAAATTTATAAGAATACAAGTCATTTCCTAATTGATAAATGGCTATGAACAGATAATTTTCTGATGAATAAATTAAAACTATTTATGATCATATGAAAAAACACTCTAAATCACTATTGATTTAAAGAAATTTAAATTAAAATAACTATGAAGTACTACCTCATACCTCCCAGATTGACTAAGGTGACAGAAAAAGGTAATGATAAGTGTTGGAGGGGATGTGGGAAATTGGGACATTAATGCATTGTTGATAGAGTTGGGAAATGATCCAATCATTCTGGAGAGCAATTTGGAACTATGCCCAAAGGGCTATCAAACTGTACATTTTCCTTGATCCAGCAATGCCACTACTGGGTGTGTATTCCAAAGAGATCATAAAAAAGAGGAAAAGACCCACAAGTACAAAAATGTTTGTAGCAACAAGGAACTGGAAATTGATTGGAAACCCATCAAATGGGGAATATCTGAATAAGTTATGGTACATAACTGTAATGGGATATTATTGCTCATACTTACATGACTTAATTGACTTAATAGACTTACATGAACTGATACTGAGCAAAGTGAGCACATCTAGGAGAACATTGTACATAGCATCAGCAAGATTGCGTGATGATCAGCTCTGATAGACTTAGCTCTTCTCAGCAATGTGGTGATCTAAGACAATTCCAATAGACTTGGGATGGAAAATGCCATTTGTACCAAGAGAGAACTATGGAGACTGAATATGGATCGAAGTGTAGTATTTTCACTTTTTTGGTTTGTTTGCTTTTTTCTTTCTCTTGTTTTCTCCCCTTTGTTCTAATTTTTCTTGCACAACATGACAAATATGAAAATGTTTAAAAGCATTCTACATGGATAACCTATATCAGATTGCTTACTATTTTGTGGAGAGGAGAGGAAAAAGAGGGAAGGAGAGAAAATTGGTAACACAAAGCCTTATAAAAATGAATTTTAAAAATTATCTTTACATGTATTTGGAAAAATAAAATATTATTAAGAAAAAAAAACATGGCCCCTTTTATCACATTGATTTCTCAGTTACTTCCTGACAATGCCTTCTCAATCCTTTTGGTTAGGAATAATATGTAACTAGACCTTAATGTCCCTTAATCTCTCTGTGTGTATTTTCATTTTCTTTTGATATGCTCTTTCCTCTTTTTGTATCCTCTCTCCTAATCATGTCATCAGCTTCTATGATTTCAATTATCATGTTTATGAAAATGATTCTTGGTGTTATATATCCAGTATTAAACTTTCAATAAAAATAATGTTGAAGAAGCACACTTACCTGTCCTGCCTGTGCTGCTGAGAGAAGGTGCAATGATGGAGGTGGTAGATATGATATTGGATGGATCTGTTGGAGTATTCGTATAACCTGCAATGAAAACAGCAAACAAAGCATTTATATTTCTATCACTGTGTAAATAAAGAATTTCTAGAACAAAGTGAAAAAGAGCATTGGACTATAAGTTAGAAGACTTAGGTCTGATCAGAACCCTGCCAATTACTAACTCTGAGACTTGTGGAAGTTAATAACTTTCCTGAGCCCCAGTTTCCTCATCTGTCAAATAGGCATAATAATATTTGCACTAGCTATCTCACAGGAATGCAGTAAATTTTGTGAACCTTAAAGGTTAGTTAAAATGTGAATTATTATTACCTTTTCATAGACCATTGTATGCATCAATTGAGATTATATATGCAAAACACTTTGTAAAGATTAACTGGTGTGTAATTCCTAATCCTGGAGAGACTTAGGCTGGTGGGTGGCTTAAACTCTAACAATTCTGAACTAGAGTAGGCTAAGTTGATCAAGTATTCACATTGAGTCCCACATTATGTGGTAACCTATTAGGAATAGGAAATGGCACCAGGATGCCTAAGAAGAGATGATGTGATCTGAGTTGGAAATAGAGCAAGTCAAAATTCAAATATTGATCAGGTATGGAATTGGTCCACTGTGGGGCTGCTGCACTTTTAGTAGGTTTGAGACAAGAAACTCAGTTACCTTCTTTGGCCTCATGACTCAGGTTAAAGAAAACACCTGGATATGGAAATTGGTACTAATGGGAATTTTATTATTATGTAGAGCATCAAGCAGACAAAAAAGTCTCCTCCCCTTCCTCCCCCCAACCTATATTCTCAGCCCATCCCCACACAAATACAAACATAAATACACACACACACACACACACACACACACACACACACAAATTCTGTAATATAGACAGAAGCCTTATTAGTGCAGGAAACTCAACCAGTGAGAAGGGAAGAGGTTGTGCTGGGAGAGAACATGCTCAAAGTAGAGATTTAAGCAAGATAACTATATATGATACCCTAAAAATAAGTTTGTTAGAGAACAGGTAATCAGTGCTACATGTGAGAGGGGGCACTCCTAATTTTATATAAATGTGATGGAGAAGTTCTTGGAGTCACCTGTTGATAGCAAGGTTGTATGAGGCTAATATAGAGGGAGTTTCTTTCTCATGACAAAAAATTGGGAAAGGGTTTGAATTAACTGTCTGAGGCAACAGGAGGGAAACGATTCAGAAACCATTGTAGTCAATTAGGAATTTTGTACAATTTTCTAATTGATCTTCTGCTCCTAACATTAGTTGAGGGAGGTGCTTACACCAATTCTCATGTCCACCACCACCTCCACCACCACCACCACCACCACCACCATCATCATCATCATCATCATCATCATCATCATCAATCATGCCTGGAATATAGTATGTGTTTAATAAATGTCAACTTAAATATAATGGCTAGATTTTATTTTTCTTTTAAGGCTTACAATGTTCTACATATATATCATTTCATTTGAACCTCAGAACAAACCCTGCAAGGTGTGTGCTATTATTAAGTATTAATGAAAGGAAGTTGAGGCTGATAAAAGCTAATAAGATTCTGAAGCAGATTTTGAATTCAGGTCTTTTTTGACACCAAATCCAATACGTTGTTACTCCTTAGCTAAAAAAAAAATGACAAAAAAAAGAAGAAAAAAAGAAAGAAAATTATGGACCTTTGCAGCATTACCATTGTCTTATAGTTATTGCTAAGATCTAGAACACTTTCCTTTTGAGGTTTGTTGATTTCTGTATTTATTTTTTAAGTAAAAATGTGTTTATAGAAATTTGCATAATGTTTAATGATACCCCTCACACCTTAACAATGCTTTGTTATTATTATTATTTGTATTTGGGGGGGAGTTGTTTTGCTATTGATCACTCAGACTTTCAATTCCTTACTTGCTATAATGTAAACACTGATCTTTGGTCTTACCAAGAAGAATGAGTATCATGAGATCATTGAAAAATTGATCTCCCTACACTGCTAGAAAGGAAAAAAGTGATTTAAATAATACTCACATTTCATGGTATGTCACAGAATTAATTAACACACATGAATGTATACTATATGTAATAACACATATAATAAACTATTTATGCATAATATTTATAACATTAGGTTATTTCACTTGTATTTTTCTTTGTGACCCAATTTGGGTTTGCTTGGCAAAGATACTGTATGGTTTGCTATTTCCTTCTCCAGTTTATTTTCCAGATGAGGAAACTGAGGCAAATAGGTTTAAGTGACTTGCCCAGGTTCACATAGCTAGGAAATCTATGAGGTCAGATTTGAATTCAGGAAGATGAGCCTTTCTGACTCCAAGTCTAATTTTCTATCCACTATACCACTTAGTTTCCCGATATATATTTAATGTTTGTTTGAATAATAAATAGCTCTGTGACAGTCTTCTTATCTGGTATGCCTATGCTGCTAACAGGAGATGTATAAAGTGGAAAAAGTAGATGCCATGATATAGGGTAGATTTATTGGAGTATTCATATAATATACAATAATAACAGAAAATATATTTGTATTTATTTTCAGTCTTTTAAACCAACAGCCTCTATCCCGAGTACTCCACCAAGTGCTTTCTAGTTTTTATATGTTGTTTTCCCCAATTAGGATGTAAGCTCTTTGAGGGTAAGAATTATTTAGGAATATTTTAAGTAATTAAGCTTTCAATCAAGTCCTGGGTGTTTGCTGCTGCAAATATTGAAGAATATGCTTACAATGTCACATTTTATAATAACATTAATTGTCTGAAGCTTTATTTGACTTCTTTGTGTTTTGTTTTAATTGACTTATCTGTTTATGTTTATCTTCTTCCCTTCTACTTCTTCTACAGCTTATCTTGACATCAGAGTCTACTAAAATTTCCAAGTTCCCTTCTCAAAAATTCTATTGTCTAATTATATCCCTCCTTCCTATGTTTGCACAATCGATTCATTAAACCAAGGTGAAGGTGACTGATGTTGAAGAAATTGGGCTAAAATAGAAAAAAAAAAGTATAAGTTGATTGTAGTCAGGGATCATGTCTCAAATATCTTTATCTCCTGTAGTGCTTATCACAGTGCCTTGTATACAGTAAGCACAAAATAAATGTTTGGTGGATGATTTAAAAGAAGAAAGAAAGAAAGGAGATATATATATGAATTTGGGACAGAAATATTCTCATGCCCATGTGGTTGGGATTGTTTAGAAGGCAGAATGTGATTTGGGAAAAATGACTGGCAGTATGTAAACTCTTCAAAGAGATTCTCTGCCCCCTATCAGTATTTCTCCATGGGCAATGTGACCATCACTATAAGATTATTACTGAATGGATTCCAAAATATTTTAGGGAGAACTTGGATCCAAATGATCTTTGGGAGAGATGTGGAAAGTTAAGTTGGATTCATGTAGGGGAAGCTGGCTCCTCAATTTATCCTAGACTTTCAGCTTGCCTCCCTAGAAATTGCTAGAATAGGTTTTTTTGAGTGAGATTGAACACTATCTCTTGGAATAAGCTGAGATATCAAACTCCCACATGAAGAACTTTTTCATTTTTCTATATCTAACACTAGGAAGGAGAGTCTCATATCAGTGGGTTTTAGTAGTGGGATTACATATGAATTCCTGGTATAGAATACTAAGGTACAGAATTCTCAAATTTCTGTTTGCTGTTTTGTTTGGATAAATACACTGGTTACATGTGAGCACAAAATATCTTATGTAATCAGCTTGGAATGAGAAAGAACTAAGATGACAAACATAAGCTAGTGGTTTCCTTCCCTCTTTAGAGCAACCAAGGACATAGCTGTTCCTCTGAACTCAAACTCATAATATTAGAACAGAGATATTTGGGGGGGAGGCAGAAGACAGACCTAATTCTAGTCCAATATTCCTCTTGGAGATTGGAGGAAAGAGTATTCAGCCTCCCAGGGGTTCCTCTTTCTCCTCAGCTATTGTGCTGGTGGTTAAGACACTCACTGTTTTTGGTTCTACTCCTTGGTCTAGAGGTGAACCACGTTTCAGATCATATCTATCCATGGCAATCATAAATTGGACCTATTAAATAACCTGTATGGATGTACAGATCATATATCTAAGATGAGATTTCCATGCATTTTAAGTCACAGTATCATAGATTTAGAACAAGAAACCACATTGGATGACAATCTGGTTCAGGGAATCTAGTAGCATCAGAGTTTCCCAAATGAGGATGTGTAGGGGAAAGTAGGAAAGAGAGAAAAACTGATAGACATAAGTAGAGAGAGCAGAGATAGATTACCGTGACAATTCTAGAGTGAGGGCCAATTACAGAGTAATGGAAACCTCCTGGGTTATTCCATGGGGTTCAGCTGCAAGTACTATATCCCTTTCTGCATGGAAACCCTCCAATTTGGAGTAATTCTTTACAGAATTATACTTGCCAGTAAATATTTGTGTTGAACTGAAGTCAAATTGAATTTTATAAAAGATGAATTATGCATGATGACCTATTCTAAGCATCATGTGTAACCTGACAGCCCCAAAGAGACATGTTTTGGATGGGGAGAAAATATTGATTGGTCTTGTTAGTAGGTAACTCACTGAAGGAAAAAACTATTTTTCTGGATGAGATATTCCACACTTCATTTCCAGGGACAGGAAACAGAGTCATGCACCAAACTGTCAGATTATTGGGTAGAATTGGCTGGTTAGGTTTCAGAACCTTCAAGTTAGATGTTAGTTCATAAAAGCCTTCATCACTTTTCCTCTTTCCAATAGTAGTGTATATGCCTAGAAGAGAATAAATAAGCTGGTTAGTCTTATCATATGATATATATGCCCTAAAACTAAAACTAACTCAAATGTAGGAATCAGGAGAAATATCAGAGTTAGTCAAACTGTAACCTACCAACTGCAAATAGGGGAGTAGAAGAATCTCCTCTCACCACAAGTTATTACTTCCTGACACCAGGAAAAATGCTTTTTTGGACAGAGGGTACCTGAAGTCAGTTTGGAAACTGTGAAAGTTCCAGATCTTTTTCCCCCTATAGCTTTGCTACATTTCACCTGGATATGAAAAAGGCAGGGAATAGAAGAGATGAATGCTTGTGGTTTTTAAGCCACAACTCCATACCCTAAAAATGAATGTCAGCTGAAGGCCAAGAATATAAAATTGGGACAATTTTCATTCATAAAATTTGCTTAAGGCATTGATTCTTAGCCTGAGGACCATAGAATCCCTAAGGACATTTTATAGGGGCTAGAAATTTAAAAAAATATTAACTATATTTTAATATGAATTTCCTATGCAGCTTTGTGTATTTTAATTTTGCTTTTTAAAAAAAAAAACACTATTCTGAACTATATTGAATAGGCTTCACTCAATTGTCAAAGGGGTGCATCACACTCCTAAGAACTCTTAATTTAAAGTGAAACAGACCATTATAGGCATGAAAATTTTCCTTTCATTGTAGAATCTAGTGAAATTCACTGCTATGCTTAATTTTTTTAAAATGTTGATTGAGTATACAAGTAGTAATGGTAGAGTAATGGTATTCACAATAATTCATGGATCATAGTTAAAGAGCTGAAAGGGATCTTGGAAGTCATCAAGTCCAATCTCTCATTCTTACAGATGAAGAAACTGAGTTCTAGAAAACTTAAAAGACAACCTAAAGTAACACAGTTAGTAGGTATGTGAAAGAGAATTTGAATGCGTCTTACTGATTGATAGATCGTTATTCATTATGTCATACTGCCTGGGCTTGTATCCTTATTAAAAAACAACATATAAACATACATACACTATATATATATATATATGTATATATATATCACATTTATTTATATTATATTTTTATTTATATATATTTATTTATTTATAATATTCATCATCATCATTTATTTATTTATTATTCAACAATTATTTATTTATTTGTAAAATATATATATATCTGTATATATTTATTTATTTACATATATATAAATGTAGATAAATAAATACATATATATACATAAAGATATATGTATATATATGTAGATAGCATATAGTATATAAATATCATATATACTGTATATAAATAGTATATGTATATGTTTTTATATGTATACACCTAATATTTAAGTGTCAGGAATGAAGATTATTGCCAATAAAGTACTTTAGACATTATGAGAAAAATACATTAGTAGAAGGTGAAAAATTATTATTATCACAGATAGAAGAAGCATTACACTTTGAAGCAGCTGAAATAAGGAACTTCTTACATAGTCTGTCATGCTGGGCCACCCATGGAAAACATGTCTTCCTTTCTCATCAGCTGAATTTGTTTACAATGTGAATTTCTGTTCAGTACCTTTAGATCCTTTTTTTTTTGGGGGGGGGGATTACTTAAGGTCACACAACTAATGAATGTGACAGGATTTGAACTGAGGTCCTCCTAATTTCAGAGTTTATGTTTTATTCATTGTAGCATCTAGCTGTCCCTCCTTTTAATCCTTTTGATGGAAATGTTCCTTGTCCCAGGAATAGTTCCCACCTGTGCCCTTCTCTTTGGAGTATGAGGGTCCCTTAGCCCTTCCCTAGCCTTTATAACTCTTTATCAAGAAAAAACGGGGTTCTTTTTTGGGGGGGTTGTTTAAAACAATCAGTAGCTAATTGAATTATAAATAATATAATTCTTTGGTGATCATTTATTTAATTAAATATCACTCTGAGGAAATTCTGTAGGTCTATGAAAGAGGTTTCTCCCTATTTATAGTTAAACAAACAAACCCAAAACAGATTAGCACATTTGCCTGCGGTTTGATAAATTCAACCATTCTTCTTTTGTTCTGGGAAATGTTTTCTTCCTCCTTAAAGGAGTAAGCTGAGGTACTAAAAAGCATCTGGCAGGGAATAATATGTTTTTCTTGGAATCAGAATGATCCTTGAATGCCAAGAGCAGGTTAGCCAATAACATTGGCTCTTATTCTAGCCCATCTGTCTTTTACAAACATTTTCATTGACTCATTTTCTCACCTTCTTTTTCATTTTGAAGAAGCTCTCCATCTATATACCATGAGAGATTTGCCGTGGGGAATATATTCTTCACCAAACAGCTAAAATTTTTCTGTTGCAGAGAGAGAACACAGATATAATTATTTATATGTTGTGATTATGTGGGGTTTGGGACTTCTTGTCCTTCTGGTAACACTCAGACACTTGGCACTTCTATAGTCAATAGACATTTCTTCCCAAGACCTGATCCAATAAATACTGGATATCCTGTAAGTCCAACTCTTTGTCACACTTTGGTAGGGGTTTTTGGGCAAAGAATACTAGAGTGATGTGGCATTTCTTTCCCCAATTCATTTTTTGGATGGGGAAACTGAGGCAAATAGGGTTAAGAGACTTGCCAAAGGTCACACAGATAGTAGGTGTCTGAGGTCAGATTTGAATTCAGAAAGATGAATCTCCCTCATTCTAGGCTCAGCACTCAGCATTGTGCCAAATACCTGATTTTTTGGGGGGATACCATGTACAGATGATCTCCAACTTACAGATTATATAGGTGTTCAGATGTTTTACTCTAAGTTGATTATTTTGGAATTTGTCATACATTTTTACTTTTTCTTCACAACAATCCTCAGGAAGTTCTAATAATCTATGGATTATACTCTGCATTTTACAGAGGAAGAAGTTGAAGTAAGAAAGGTCAGTGATGACCTAGATCACAGAGTTAAGTATCAAAGTCAAGACTGGGACTGTGTTTTGACTCTTCTTTCCATTTTACCATATTTCCTTTCATTAAAACATATTTAATCCATATTCAATCAATCAGCAAGACTTTATTAAATGCCTACTACCAGAAGGCATTATGCTAAACAATAGGAATATGAATATGTATAATGTATATAGTGTAACAATTTGCAGTTTATATTTTCAATCAGATTGCTAGTTTCTGGAAGACAGGAACTTGCCTTTGCCTCTTTGTATCCCCAGAGCTCAGCACAGTGCTTGGTACATAATAGGCTCTTAATACATATTGATTGATTGATTACTTTGAATCATGGATTCCAAAGGCAGCTAGGTGGTGCATCATATAGAGCATTGGGTATGAATTAGGAAGATCTGAATTAAAATATGATCTCAGACACTCAATAGTTGTGTGATACTGGACAAGTTACTTAACTGTGCCTAATAGCACATAATAATAATAGCACATCATTCTCAGGCTTATTGTGAGGATCAAATGAAGTAATATTTGTAATATTCTTTGCATAGTAACTGGCACATACTAGATGCTTAAAGATCAATAATGAAACATATATAACTCACTAAATTTAAAAAAAAATTTAAAAAATTTAAGCTTAAAACTTCATTGTTTTAAATAAGCACTAGTTGAACTACTATTAAAGCTAACAACTACACAAAAAGTTTTGAGCCACATTGTACATGATTATAAAAGTAAGAGGGCTAATTAGGAAAGAAGATTTAAGTATAAATGTTATATCTATCAAAGTATTGGATTGTTATTGTTGTTTGGCTTTTGTTCTCAAAGTCATCCATGACATGAGAGAGGGGATGCCATGCTGTGAAATAAGGTGTGCAAGGTCACTTGCCTCACCTTCTCCTCCAGAACCATTTAAGTTCAGTGGCAAAATATAGAACAGAATGACTGGAGCTAGTCCTGGATGCAATAGGAGATCTTGACCTTTTTAAGCTAAGGTTTTTTTTTTGTTTGTTTGTTTGTTTTGGTTTGTTTTTAAACAGGTCTCAGTTTGACTGAGGCAAGGCCCAATCAGTGATTAAGTCTGGGTGATAATTAGGCCTCTTTTACCTAATTAAAAAAATCAAATCCGACAAGGAGAAAGGGAACCTAAACAGAAACTATTGCTATTTACATTCACTCTGAGCTGATCAGGACTCAAACAGTAATCAAATGGATCTTGGCCTGAGACCTATTGTTGGCCAATCAATGTGAGCCAGATTGATTTGGGTTTGAGGCAGTCCTTGAAAAATAAATCTATTAACCCAATATGTCTTGCAAGATTTCAAAGATCAAAATTTATATTCCTTTGGGCAGAACACCTGAAGATAAGGGTATCTTACCAAATGTAAATAGGAGAAAGTGGGAAAGAAGAGGGAAGTAAATGAAAGAAGAAATTCCAGGCACAGAGGATGGCCCAAGGAAGGACATGGAGGAAGGCTTTGTGAGGGTCTTTTCTTTCCAAATTGACATTATTTTTCTTTTTTTTTTTTTACTAATTGAGGCCATTTTTTGCCTCATTTCTTACCTAGCCTTAATCACTGTATGAGCATTACTTTAGTCAAACTGAGATCTATTAAAGAACTTTGTTTAAAAATCCAAAGTCTTACATTGCATCCAGGGTCATCTCCAGTCATACTGATTGTGCCAATGTATCCAGATAGCTCTGGAAGAGTGAAACTGGTGACTTTGTCTCACTTAAAACCAAATCACTCTCATGTCATGGCATCATTTCCCTGATATTATGGTCCTCTTCCAGAACAAAGGACAAGCACAACCTCTGTGAGAAGGACTAAAGTACTGGATAGACACTTAGTGAAGGATCTGTGGAAGAACTTGACATAGCCATATCAATGAAATAAGAATTAATATTTTTGTAGTTAAAATAGTAGTTTTGCATGCCCTGGACATATATTATCTCATTTGATCCACACAAAAATATATAAAGTATATAAAATATATAAAGTATAAAGTATATAAAGTATAAAAATATATAAAGTATAAAATATAAAGTAGGGACTATTTGTCCCACCCTAGGAGAGGTTCAAGTTTGTCCAAAGTCACATGAATGGTAAATATTAGGATTTAAACTTAAGATTTTCTTGATTTCAATTCCAGTTCTTTATTTTATTCTCTATAGTAAAAGTCTAAACATCAACAGTATTTGTTTGAGGATACCATATAAGGACAAAAAAAGAAGGGGATTTTACCATTATTTTCCTGGTCTGGTATCAACCTTAGAGGTTGACAGAAAAATTGTTAATATCAATTGTGATATTATTTGCCACTCTCTCTTAATGCTCATAGTAATATCAGAATTCCAGTAATGTCCCTGCCTTCCTACTACTCTAGATTAGGTTGAGTTGAGCCATACCCTAGAACCTTACTCTTGAATCTTTTCTTGTAAACAAAGCCAGCTGGAGCTAGACTACCAGACTACTTTCCAAAGTAGCCTCTGATATCTTTATCCCCTTTAGTTTGAATTCATGGAATGAAGGGCAAAACAGCCAGAATGAAGTGGAAATTTTTGCTTGGATTGCCAAGGGAAGTTGGCATCTCATGAGCAGAGTTTGCTGTCTCTAATGTGATCTCCCCTTTACCTTTTCTCCTAAAAGTCTTTTTTTCTTTTCTGCGGGTCTCCTGGTAGGCCTTCCCCGAGAGAGGCAGATTTGCTACCTTGTTATCTCAATTATAGATGCCTTATTCCTCCACCTAACTTTACAGTGTTGTTTTTTTTTTTTTTTTCCAAAAGAGGTGGCTGTCTTAGCATGACAAACAAAACAAAACAACTCTTACCACTTCTCTGTTTGGTTGTCTTTATTTTCCTGTGCATCTCATCCCAAGGAATCTCTACTAGGAATAAACTCCATTAAAAGATTTTTGCTTTTCATGTCCTTCCTGCTCTGCTCCTCCTGCACTTCTGAATTCATTATTCTCTAGCATATTAATGTTCTCTTTTCCTGGTAGCTACTTATATAACAGAGAAGGTCATTAATGCTTACAAAATATTTGACTTACTCTATAAGTAGCCAAATAATTCTTTGCCTAAAGATTATGTTTTTACCCTTTCTTTTCTTAAAATGTATTTTCTTTTTAATTCACAGAATAAAACAAATGTTTCTAGGATATAGTACAATAAATAAGATAATTGCACATGAAACTGTAAATTACTATGTACAACTTTTTATCCCCTCTAAATATACAACAAACCTAGAGATGGCTATTATTATATACAAATAGGTACATATGGGTAAAATATTCTCTAAATATTTCTATACATTAGTTCTTTCTCTGGATGCATCCTTTATTTTTAATTTATGTATTTATAATAGTCAAAATGTCTTAGTTGCTCAAAGTCATTGCTTGAAGACTTGGGATGAGAGGAATACCATTACTATCCCATCTCCTTTTTATCAGTTACTGAAGTAACCCATTTCACTTTGGGATGGCTCAAAGTTTTAGGAAGATTTTTTTTAATAGAATATTGTAGTTGGAATTAGGAAGATCTACCTGAGATACTTACGGTAATTCAATAGCAGAATTACAGACAGAACCTAGATCTCTTAATTTTGTCTGCTTCTCCTTAGAAGTTGACCAGAGGAGGGAACAAGCATTTATGACTGCTGTGTAACAAGCACTTTACAAATGTTTCATTTGATTTTCCTAATAATCCTTGGAAGGCAGGTACTATCATTATCTTCTTTTTACAATTGATGCTGCTATCATAGACAAAGGTTAAGTTACTTGTGCAGGGTCATACAGTTTGTGTCTGAGACTAGATTTGAACTCAGGTCTTCCTGACTCTATGTCCAAGGCTCTATCCACTATGCCACCTAGCTGCCAACAATTAACTATTCCATGTGAATTTTGTAGTTCTTTCCCCATCCAAAGTTTATTGTGCTTGACCCTAGGAATTATTGGTAATTGGAAATGATATATTCTGTTTGTTGAAAAATAGGTTTTTAGGGCTGGAGAGGGTAAACTAAGTGACCCTTGAGCACAAGTCTATGACCTTAGTTTAATTTAGTGCCTGTCATTCATGAATATATAGTGATTAATGAGGAGAAAATAAAGGCTTGACTAAGTCATCGGAGACTTGGGGACAGGGGGAGATGCCATCCATTTGCACTCAGATGTAGCCTCCTCAGATCAGATCCAGAACACACTGGAAGAACACACACAGGTCACTCTGTATTGGGTCAATGAAAGGTGAACATTTACCACAAAACTTCCAAACAGACCTGAACATCTCTACTTTTTTTTTCCTTTCGTCTTCTTTCCTTCCTTCCTTTCTTTGTTCCTTCCTTCCTTCCTTCTTACCTTCCTCCTTCCATCTTTCCTTCATTCCTCCTTCTTACCCTTCCCTTCTTCACTCTTTATTTTTCCTTTTTCCTTCCTTCCTCTTTCTTTCCTTCCTTCCTTCCTTCCTTCCTTCCTTCCTTCCTTCCTTCCTTCCTTCCTTCCTTCCTTCCTTCCTTCCCAGTCTATCTATGAAGTCCTATTCTGATGATTCATGCCAGTCAGGAAGTAATTCTGGCCTCTTGAAGTATATGTCACTGGAATGCAAGCCCTATCTGATCCTATACAAGTTATAAATGCTTTGAATAGGAAGGCTGGGGGAAGCTAAGTTGCATAGTGGATATTGTGTGTCTCATTTGGAGTCAGGAACATCTAATTTTAAATCTAGCCTCAGACACTTACTAGCTATGTGACCCTAGTAAAGTCATTAAGTCTATTTGCCTCAGTTTCCTCATCTATAAATTAATCTGGAGAAGGAAATGGCAAACTAGTCTGATTTTTTTTTTGCCAAGAAAATCCTAAATGGGGCCACCAAGACACATGACTGAATAACAATAATGTTAATATGAATTTTCTAAGCCAATATACAGCTGAAGGAATCCTCATATTCAGCTTAGTGGTCCTCCATTTCTATTTGAGTTTGACACCACTAGTTTACTCCAACATCCAAACTCTTCATCCACTATATGAATAATAAATAAAAATAAATGATGATTCAATTAGTTGAACAAACATTTTTAAGGGTTTATTATGTGAAGGTTACTATGCCAGATGCTAGGGATACAGAGGAAAAATTAAAATGAGTTCCTGATCTCAAGGAATTTAAATTTTTTGGAAAGGAGATATTTATATACTTAGGTGTATATAGAGAGAGTCTAAATCTGTACAACTAAATATATATTCTAAATATATATTATATACATTTTCATTGGGTAGATATTAGAATATATATTTAGATGTGTGTGCATCTGCAAGATAACTATAGCAGAGGCATTATTTTTAAAAAGTTAATATTGCTTAATACCTCAAGCCAAATATAATTAAGGAATAAGCCTATACTTCACCCTTAGCCTACTATTTAAGAGATTTAAAAAGAGCTATTTTAGATTTGAGAAATCAATGAAAAGCCAGGTGAAGGGAGAAAAAACAACAACCAATACCACGACCAAAAACATCTGTTAGATGAAAAAACATTGCTACATTTGAATGAGTAAAAATTTGCTACAACTTGTCAGATGAACATTTATCACATAGTTCATGTGTCCCCTTCTTCCCACTCATATAGCCATCAGATTCTTCAGGCTCTCATTTTCAACTTTGTTTCATAATAGCAATATAATTGTTTTTCTTGCTCTCAGTCACTCTGCTTTTCATTTTGTCCTCCACACAGCTGTTTCAAAAATCTTTATAAAACACAATTTTGGTCATGTCGTTCCCCTATCAGAAGTCTTCAGGAGCTCACTGTTTTCTCTAGAAGAAAATACAAACTCTTCATCTTAGCATGTAAAACCATTCACCATCTCAATTCAGTCAACCTTTCCAGATTGATTCCACATCACTTTCCTTAACATACTTTCTATTTCAGTGACATAAGTTTACTTGGTGTCATTCTTAGCCTTTGTATAAAATGTTCCTGTGCCTGAAACAAAATCCTTCCTCCTATTTGTTTCTTGAGATCCTTCTGAATGTGACTAATATAACACCTCCCATTGAGGTCCTATTAAAAGTCTATCCTGATCACCCCAGTTTTTATACATTCTCCTTCTTCAAATTATCTTATCTTTAGATACCTGAGGTTGCTTTATTCCTTCCAAGAGAAAGTAAGATCCTAGAGGGGAAAACATATTTTTTCACTTTTATCTGTTTATCCCCAATTCCATGCAAATTGCTTTGCACTTAAAAAACACTAATAGTGTTGATTTTTGAATTAATTAAATTGAATTTGTTTATTTAATAAATGTTTGTTTATTGATAATCTTACTAGATGGCCGTTCTTCCTCCCTTACCTACTATGCCAACTTTTTCTACCTCAAATTCATTGTAGAGAGACTATAATGCATCAGGAGAAAACTAGACAGAATGGGAATAGCTTTTGCTTATTTCTTTTGCATTAAACAAAAAGATGATACAGCAGAATAATGACTGAAAGCAAGGGAGAGAAGAATGAACAGTGATGGCCAAAGTAAGATACTGAGAAAGAAAGTCCAACTACCAATAGCCCTATTCACATGGAATTATGCCCTCAAAATGATTAAACTATTCCTGTCTATTGAACAAGTATAGCTGTTGCTAGGCTTATAGCCCAAAGAGATCAGAGACAGAACAAAAAGACACACATGTACAAAAATATTTATAGGAGCTTTTTTTATAGTGGCAAAGAATTAGATTCCAATATGGTATTCATTGTTAGGAGTTTAAATGTGATAGGTATGCCCCAAGAAATGAAAAAAGAATCGTTTCACAGAAATTTGAGGCGACTTCTATAAAGAATGAAGTGAACAGAACCAGGAGAACAATTTCTGATGACATTTTAAAGACAAATAACTTTGGAAATTTTAAGAATTCTGATCAATGCAAATTCTACTCATGATTACATAGGATTTTGATTTCTTTTTATTCCTTCCCTCCCTCCCTCCCTCCCTCCCTCCTTCTCTCCCCCTTCCTTTCCTTTCCTTTTTCCTTTCCTTTTTCCTTGCCTTTCCTTGCCTTTCCTTGCCTTTCCTTTCCTTTCCTTTCCTTTCCTTTCCTTTCCTTTCCTTTCCTTTCCTTTCCTTTCCTTTCCTTTCCTTTCCTTTCCTTTCCTTTCTTTCTCCTTTCCTTTCTCCTTTCCTTTCTCCTTTCCTTTCTCCTTTCCTTTCTCCTTTCCTTTCTCCTTTCCTTTCTCCTTTCCTTTCCTTTCCTTTCCTTTTTTTTTCCTTTCCTTTCCTTTCCTTTCTCCTTTCCTTTCTCCTTTCCTTTCTCCTTTCCTTTCTCCTTTCCTTTCTCCTTTCCTTTCCTTTCCTTTCCTTTCCTTTCCTTTCCTTTCCTTTCCTTTCCTTTCCTTTCCTTTCCTTTCCTTTCCTTTCCTTTCCTTTCCTTTCCTTTCCTTTCCTTTCCTTTCCTTTCCTTTCCTTTCCTTTCCTTTCCTTTCCTTTCCTTTCCATTCCTTTCTTTTTCTTTCCTTTCCTTTCCTTTCTTTTTCTTTCCTTTCTTTTCCTTTTCTTTCCTTTCCTTCCTTCCCTTTCCTTCCTTCCCTTACCTCTCCTTTCCTTCCTTTCCTTCCTTTCCTTCCCTTTCCTTTCCTTTCCTTTCCTTTTTCCTTGCCTTTCCTTTTTCCTTTCCTTTTTCCTTTCCTTTTCTTTCCTTTCCTTTCCTTTTCCTTTCCTTTCCTCTTTCCTTTCCTCTTTCCTTTCCTTTCCTTTCCTTTCCTTCCTTCCTTTCCTTTCCTTTCCTTTCCTTTCCTTTCCTTTCCTTCCTTTCCTTTCCTTTTCCTTTCCTTTCCTTTCCTTCCTTTCCTTTCCTTTCCTTCCTTCCTTTCCTTTCTTTTCCTTTCCTTTTCCTTTCCTTTCTTTTTCTTTCCTTTCCTTTCCTTTCCTTTCCTTTTTTCCTTTCCTTTCCTTTCCTTCCTTTCTTTTCCTTTCCTTCCTTTCCTTTCCTTTCCTTTCCTTTCCTTTCCTTTCCTTTCTTTTCCTTTCCTTTCCTTTCCTTTCCTTTCTTTCCTTTCCTTTCCTTTCCTTTCCTTTCCTTTCTTTTCCTTTCCTTTCCTTTCTTTTCCTTTCCTTTCCTTCCTTTCCTTTCCTTTCCTTTCCTTTCCTTTCCTTTCCTTTCCTTTCCTTTCCTTTCCTTTCCTTTCCTTTCCTTTCCTTTCCTTTCCTTTCCTTTCCTTTCCTTTCCTTTCCTTTCTTTTCCTTTCCTTTCCTTCCTTTCCTTTCCTTTCCTTTTTTCCTTTCCTTTCCTTTCCTTTCTTTTCCTTTCCTTTCTTTTCCTTTCCTTTCCTTTCCTTCCTTCCCTTTCCTTCCCTTCCCTTCCCTCTCCTTTCCTTCCCCTCCCTTTCCTCCCTTTCTTCTCTTCCTTCCCTTCCTTCCTTTCTTCCTTCTTACATTAAAATAAAATTTTAGAAATAAAATAAAGAAATGATATGAAAGATTTGGGGATGGTCAGGAGAGATGTACCGGATTTTGAGGTTTCTGGATTTTCTTTTAGAATGAATTCTCCTGCTTTTTTGAGATTACCAGGAAATAGGTTACAGATAAATAAAAAGTAAAGTTGCCCAATACCCTTAGAGTAATAGCTACCACTTTGTTCTCTTTTCTGCCTTCCTCAAAATGACAAGTTGCAGGGGAAAAAAAACGATTTCAAGCTGAGGTTAGTTTTCTTATGAATTTTTTTAAATGATGTAATTTTTGGTTCGATCAGAACAAGGCAAATTGAGCTTCGTGTACAATTTAGGGACATGTTATATGATCCAAACCTAAAGGAAAAACATGCCCAACTCTGAAAAGATAAATAACTACATATATGCACTCAGACTGAAGTAAATCAATATCCTGCACAGAAGCTTGGGTCATTCATTCATTCACTCACATATTCAATAGCTATTTTAATGAATACTATATTTGGTACTTTGGAAGTTAGAGAAGTATGAAAAGTGGTTTCCTCTCTCACCATGTTACTTTTTATCCCTTCTCAATAAAGTCTCATGGCTTCCTATACTACTAGGATCAGACAAAAAAAATTCCTCTTTAGGAATTTAAATTCCTTCACAAAATTATTCCAATCTACCTTAATAGTCTTGATATATACTTCACCCCCACTCATATTATACAACTTAAACTGGCTTTCTTGATGATCTTCATGTATACTCCATTTGCCATCTTTGTATCAGGTACCTCCCCATAATTTTGCTTTTAATAATTTCTAGTTTCTTTCAAAGCTTAATTACAATACTACTACAATACGAATTTTCATATTTTCTCAGCTGCTAATGTCATTGTTGATCTGTCATTCAGTCAAATCCAACTCTTCATAATCCCATTGACTTGTCCATGGGGTTTTCTTGGCAAAGATGCTAGAGTGATTTACAAAAATTTCTTTCTTCATTGTGTCCCCATTTTATAGATGAGGAACTGAGGCAAATAGGGATAAAATGATTTGCCCAGGGTCACAAACCTAGTATGTGTTTGAGGATGGATTTGAACTCAAAAATTCCTAACTCCAGGCCCAAATACTCTAACAATTGAGGCACTTAGCTTTCCCCTGATATCTTCTCCTCCCTAATTGCCTTGTATTTATTTTGTATATAATTTCATGAATGTATGTTGTTACTGCACTCCTTCCACCTCATTTCAGAATATAGGGCCTATCTTCAAGTGTCTTAAGGGAAAGTTATTTCATTTTTTTTTCTATGAGGGAAATGATTCTTTAAGGACTCCTACTCAAACTCTGATCAGTATTAGTTCATTATGATTTTATAAATGGTAATAATTGTGAGCAATTATTTTAATGTATTTATGTAGAAGTATGAATCTAGTCAATCACCTAATAATAGGTATAAGTATAAACAGTATCCATATTTTGTATGTCACATCAGAATATAGATTCTAATAGAAGGGACCTATAATAGAACTCAAACTTTAATGTAATGTTCATTACTTGTTAACAGTGTGGAGCTTACTTGTACAACAATAAGAATGCTGACAAAGGTTTCTCTACCCTGTTTTGCTCAAATTCCATGACCAATCCAAGTATGGGGTGATGGTATAGTATGGAAATTTTTCCTCAATATGTTCTTGAACCGTATAACTTGTATCATCTCTTCCTGCCTAATTTGAGAATCTCAAATATCTTCCAAACACTTATTCAGCAGAGATATTCCATTCTTGATCCAACCCATGACCCTACTATGTTATTTTTGGCCCCTAAAAGCAAGATTTTTCAAACAATGAGAATATGTATGTCACCGTGCTTCTTTTGCATTTTGGGTATCAAACTCTATAAATATAAGGTACTGGAAGATGCAGGCATTTCAGATCATGAGGAAAACCTGAGATCTACCTCATTAGATGGGACCATGGATCCTTTAATAAAGTACCATTGGCTCTGATTTCTGCGTCAGTCTCTTTTATTGTAGTTTTATTATAGTATTGTAGTTTTAATCTCCACAATTATTGAATCCCTAGCACCTAATATGGTGGTGGCAATATGGTAGACCTTAATAAATACTTGATGATAGAAATGAATTGATTGATCTAGTGTAACTACTTTGTTTCAAAAATGAGGAAAGTGAGCCTCAGAGAAGCTAATAGGTACCTTCCCCAAAATCTTAATAAGTGTGAAGACAGGATTGAAAATTAGGTTACCCACTCTCTATAGCATATGCACTGTCTTTCTTCTGTTTGTTTGTTTTTTGATGGTTATTTCCTATCAATTAAAATTTTAAGATACAGTTATTTCCTTATATTTCCATGGCTATTTCTCTGTCTTTTCTTGAGATTTAGACTGCTGAGGTTTGGCCTAATTGGGATCCATTCCTCAATATTGGAAAATAGAGATAGAGAAGGTTGGATAGGTAGAATGAGATTAGATTGTGGATCGTGAAAGTCTTAGAAAAAAGAGTTTGCACTTTATCTTGTAGGTACTGAAAAACTATTAAAATTATTAATCTGAAGAGTGACATAAGGAAGTCAGTATTTTCATCTATATGCATGGAGCAATTTGGTCAAATTTCTTATTTTTCTTTTTCTCTTTTTTATTAAAGCTTTTTATTTACAGAACATATGCATTGGTGGTTTTTTTCAACACTGACCCTTGCAAACCTTTTGTTCTAAATTTTTCCCTTCTTCTCCCTTCCACTCCCCTAGGTGGCAGGCAGTCCATTATATGTTAAATATGTTAAAGTACATGTTAAATCTAATATATGTATACATATTTATACAGTAATCTTGGTGCCCAAGAAAATCTGAGAAAGAAAACAAAATGCAAGCAAATAACAACAGAGAGAGTGAGAATGCTGTGCTGTGTTCCACACTCTGTTCTCTCTGGGTATAGATGACTCTTTTCATCTAAACAAATGGAATTAGTTTGAATCCTCTCATTGTTGAAGAGATCCACATCCATTAGAATTGATCATTGTATAATCTTGTTGTTGCTGTGTATAATGATCTCCTGGTTCTGCTCATTTCACTTAGCATCAGTTCACGTAGGTCTTTCCAAACCTCTCTGAAATCATCCTGCTGGTTGTTTCTTACAGAACAATAATATTCCACAACATTCATATGCCATAATTTATTCAGCTATTCTCCAATTGATAGACATCCACTCAGTTTCTAGTTTCTTGACGCTACAAAGAAGGCTGCCACAAATATTTTTGCACATGTGGACATTAAGATCTCTTTGGGATATAATTCCAGCAGAAACACTGCTGGATCAAAAGGTATGCATTTTGAAAACTTTTTGGGCATAGTTCCAAACTGCTCTCCAAAATTGTTGGCTCCATTGACAGTTCCACCAACAATGTATCAGTGTCCCAGTTTTCCCACATTCCCCCCAACATTGGTCATTATCATTTCCTGTCATCTTAGCCAATCTGACAAGTATGCAGTAGCATCTCAGAGTTGTCTTAATTTGCATTTCTCTGATCCATAGTGCTTTGGAGCATCTTTTCATATGACTACAAATAGTTTCAATTTCTTCATCTGAAAATTGTTCATATCCTTTTATCATATACCAATTGGAGAATGGCTTGAACTATTATAAATTTTAGTCAATTCTCTATATATTTTAGAAATGAGGACTTTATAAGAACCTTTGGATGTAAAAATATTTTCCCAGTTTATTGCTTCCCTTCTAATCTTGTCTGCATTAGTTTTATTTGTACAAAACCTTTTTAACTTAATATAATCAAAATTATCTATTTTGTGATCAATAATGATCTCTAGTTCTTCTTTGGTCACAAATTCCTTTCTCCTCCACAGATCTGAGAGGTAAACTATCCTATGTTCTTTTAATTTGTTTGTAATATCATTCTTTATGTCTATATCATGGATCCATTTCTGCCTTGTTGGTATATAGTGTTAAATGTGAGTCTATGCCTGTTTCTGCCATACTAGTTTCCAGTTTTCCCAGCAGGTCTTGTCAAATAGTGAATTCTTATCTCAAAAGCAGGGGCTTTGGGTTTGTCAAATAACAGATTGCTATAGTCATTGATTATTTTGTTCTGTGAACCTAACCTATTCCACTGATCAACTTCTCTATTTCTTAGCCACTACCAAATGGCTTTGATGACCTCTGCTTTATAATATAGTTTTAGATCTAGTATAGCTAAGCCACCTTCATTTGATTTTCTCTTCATTAAGTCACTTGACCTAATGTTCTTCTTGACCTTTTGTTCTTCCAGATGAATTTCATTGTTATTTTTTCTAGGTCAGTAAAATAGTTTCTTGAGAGTTTGATTGATATAGCACTAAATAAATAGATTAGTTTAGGTGGTATTGTCATCTTTATTATATTCATTAGACCTATCCAAGAGCACTTGATATTTATCCAATTGCTTAGATCTGACTTTATTTGTGTGGAAAGTCTTTTGTAGTTTTTTTCATATAGTTACTGACCCTCCTTTGGCAGATAGGTTCTCAGATATTTTATCTTTTCAACAGTTATTTTAAATGGAATTTCTCATTATATCTGTTGCTGTTGGATTTTGTTAGTGATGTATAAGAATACTGATGATTTATGTGGATTTATTTGTATTCTGCAACTTTGCTAAAGTTGTGAATTACTTCTAATAGTTTTTTTAGTTGATTCTCTAGGGTTCTCTAAGTATACCATCATATCATCTGCAAAAAGTGATGATTTGGTGTCTTCCTTACCTACTCTAATTCCTTTAATCTCTTGCTCAACTCTTATTGCTGAAGATAACATTTCTAATATAATATTGAATAGTAATGGTGATAGTGAGCAACCTTGTTTCATTCCTGATTTTACTGGGAATGGTTTCAGTTTATCCTCATTACATATAATACTTGCTGATGGTTTTAAATAGCTGCTACTGACTGTTTAAAGAAAAATTCCACTTATTCCTGTACTCTCTAGTGTTTTTAATAGGAATGGATGTTGGAGTTTATCAAATGCTTTTTTGGCATCTGTTGAGATAATCATATGGTTTTTGTTAATTTGGTTATTGATATAGTCAATTATGCTAATAGTTTTCCTAATATTGAACCAGCCCTGCATTCCTGGTATAAATCCTACTTGGTCATGATGTATTATCCTGGGGATGATTTTCTGTAATTTCTTTGTTAATATTTTATTTAAGATTTTTGCATCAATATTCACTAGAGAGCCTGGTCTATAATTTTCTTCCTCTGTTTTTATCCTACTTGGTTTAGATATTAGTACAATGTCAGTGTCATAAAAGGAATTTGGTAGGAGTCCTTCATATTTTTTCAAATAGTTTATATAATATTGGAGTTAATTGTTCTTTAAATGTTTGGTAGAATTCACATGCAAATCCATCTGGTCCTGGGGATTTTTTCTTAGGGAGGTGATTAATAGCTTGTTCTTTTCCTTTTTCTAAAATGATACTGCTTAAGTAATTTATTTCCTCTTCTATTAATTTGAGCAATCTGTATTTTTATAAGTTTTCCTCCAGTTCATTTATGTTGCCAAATTTATTGGCATAAAGTTGCTCTAATTTCCTCTTCATTGGTGGAAATTTCTCCCTTTTCATTTTTGAGACAATTTGATTTTCCTCTTTCCTTTTTCTATACAAATCAACTAAAGGTTTATCTATTTTTTTCATAAAACCAGCTCTTAGTTTTATTTATTAATTCAATAGTTATTTTTTTTTCTTTCAATTCTATTGCTCTCTTCTTTTATTTTTAGAATTTCAATTTGGTATTTGATTGGGGGGGTTAATTTGTTCTTTTTCTAGCTTTTTTAGTTAAAAGCCCAATTCATTGATCTTCTCTTTCTCTATTTTATTTAAGTAAGCATCTAGAGATATAAAATTTCTCCTTATTACCTCTTTGTCTGTATCCCACAGATTTTGGTATGAAGTCTCATTATTGTCATTCTCTTGGATAAAATTATTGATTGTGTCTATGATTTGCTGTTTTACACATTCATTCTTTTAGGATGAGATTATTTCATTTCCAATTACTTTTTGGTCTATTTTACCCTGACCTTTTATTGACTGTAATTTTTATTGCATTGTGATCAGAAAAAAAATGCATTTACTATTTCTGCTTTTCTGCGTTTGATTTTAAGGTCTTTATGTCTTAATATATGGTCAATTTTTGCATAGGCTCCATGAATTAAGGATTACAGAATAAAGGTAAAAGGTAAATAGATTCTGGAGCAGAATCTATTATGCTTCAGATGAAGTAAAAAAAAAAAAAGAAGCAGGGGTAGTCATCCTGATCTCAGATCATGCAAAAGCAAAAATTGATCTAATTAAAAGAGATAAGGAAGGAAACTATATCTTGCTAAAGGGTAAACATATATGCACCAAGTAGTGTAGCATCTAAATTCCTAAAGGAGAAGTTAAGAGAGTTGCAAAAAGAAATAAACAGCAAAATAATAACAGTGGTTTCAGTTTGTCCTCATTACATATGATGCTTGCTGATGGTTTTAAATAGCTGCTACTGACTGTTTAAAGAAAAATTCCACTTATTTCTGTACTCTCTGGTGTTTTTAATAAGAATGGATGTTGGATTTTATCAAATGCTTTTTTGACATCTGTTGAGATGCCAAGAAAAAAGTGTGCTCTTTTCTGTCTCCATTCAATTTTCTCCAAAGAACTGTCATATCTAGTTTTTCTAATATTCCACAGTGGAAGATCTCAACCTTGCCCTCTCAGAATTAGATAAATCAAACCACAAAATAAATAAGAAAGAAGTTAAAAAGTAAATAGAATATCTTACTTTTCTTTGTATTTGTCCAATTGAATTTTTAAATGAGTTGTTTTGTTCTTTGGAATTTTTTCCATTTCACAAATTCTGTTTTTTAAAGTTATTTTCTTTTTCTTTTCAAAACTTCTGTTTTTCTAGGAGTTGTTTTCTTTTTCTTAGATTCTTAGATTATTTAGGTTATTTTAATCTAGCTTTTAATGAGTTATATGCTTTTTCCTCTCACAAAGTTTTCATTTCCTTTCCCCATTTTCTAGCTGTTTTTAAAGATCCTTTTTAATTTCTTCTAGGAGAGCCTTGTGTGTGTGGACCAGATTATATCATCTTTTAGGGCTTCATCTGGAGATGATCTGATTTTAGTTTCCTCAGGGTTTGAAATCTGTTCTTCTCTTTCACCATAAAAGCTGTCTATGGTTAGACATTTTTTTTAACTCATAAAAAAAAATTAAGGTTCGCTTTTAGGGCAGGGAAGGTTTTCCAAACTTCCTCTATAAGCTGCCATGGCTGTGCTGGGTCAGTGCTGAGTCACTCCCAGTGCTGGGTGGGCATCACCAGGTCCCCTAACATTTTGGCATTTTGGGGTTCACTATTTACCTTTTGTTTTTGTGTTGGATATTTTCTAATTTTTCTGAGGATCTAGTGGCTTGCAACCAGGGCAGAGTGGCCAATACTGCTGTAGATTCTTGTAGATTCCTCCCTTCTGCCCAGCAGAGTCTGCAATATCCTGCAGAGTCTGCACCACCCTGGGACTCTATGCTGTCTAGGCTAGCATTTGTGCTCAGCCTGCTTGTTCTTGGCTGCCTCCTTCCCATTTCCAATTGAAACTGGCCTTTTCTGGCAATCTTCGAAATTATCTTCTGCTGGTAATTTGTCATACTCCCAATATTTGTGGATTCTGATTGTCCATAGCTAATTCAGAGGTTGTATTTGCTAAATAGTTGGAGGGTTGTAGAAGAAGGTCAAAAAAAAAACGTATGTCCTCTCCACCATCTTGGCTCCACCGATTTGGTCAAATTTCATATCACTATCAGTGAAATACTGAAACTGCAAATTCTAAGCAGGTATACATTCATCTTATAGGAACTAGTTTGTCATTATTAATCTGAAGTTTTCCTATATATTAGACATATATTTGCCATTAAAATCATTTTTAAAATTTTGGTTTTTCAATTCAGTGACTTTTACATTGTAGAAATACAATTTTAATTTTAATTTTTCATTTGAAACTGTTTACTTCCCAATATGCTTTCTACTATGATCATTTCTCTTTGAATTCTTGATGTATAGGTCTTTTTAAAGAATCATCTCTTCTAAACAGTTTTCTCCCTGTAAATTACCTTATTTTGGTAAAATATGTGGCCATATTTTCCCCTTTGTAATTTTGCCTGAAGCATGTTCTATATAGTTACATGAGGGACAGAGAATTCAGGCATAACTTTGTTTCTCTATTCATTTTCCCACTGAGATAAGCTGAGTTTTGATTAATTTTCTTTTATTTTCTTTTTCATGGTTGAGGGAAAAGGAGGCGTTTACTTCCTACTAAATTCCACTTTGATTCTTCCCCCCCATCTACTTTAAATGTCTTTCTATAAAAGAAAATTAAAATATTCTTCTGGGAGAAAACAGAGAAATAAGAACCTGGAAGGGGAGGAAAAATTTTTTCTTAACATTTTATTGTGTGACCTTTTCTTCTCCTCCCTTCTACTAGATTGTAAGAGCTCAAGAGACTTTGAGCTGGGAAGGACCATAAAGGACAATGGTCTAATGCTGTCCTTTCACAGATCAAAAGCTGATATTTAAAGAGATTCAGTGGTTTCCTCATGGTCACATAGGTAATAAAAAGCAGAGACAGGATTCAAATATATATTTTCTGATTCCCAATCTTGTATACTATACAGAACCATGCTTCCTCTCTCAGTAACCATCTTTATGGCAGAAACACTGTTAATTTTTTTTTTTTGATCCTCCCTCAGTGCCTAGCACAATGCTTTATAGAAAAAAGACAATACAAATTTCAAATATTGAATAATTGTCACTTGTCACTTCTAGATCTATTATATCTACATTGTCTATTTTATCAAATAACATCACATTGCATTACATCATGCCATGTCACATCATATCATATCATGTCTTATATCATATATCATATTACTATATTTGCCTAAGATTCAAATGGCTTCCTTGTTTTATTTTCCTGAGAGTAGGTGGAGTGACAAAACTTATCCAACAATAACTGAAGGACAAGAAAACATGGGAATTTTTTTCTGGACTGTGCCTTCCCAAAACTAATAGACTGCAATACACATGGGGTGCATTTTTTGTTGGTTCTGATGGTGCTGTGGAAATGATAGCACCTAACTTGCACCCAGGGAGTACAATGGATAGAGTTTTGGGCCTGGAGTTAGGAAGACTCATCTTCCTGAGTTAAAATCTTACCTCAAACACTTATTATCTGGGTGACCCTGGGCAAGTCACTTAACCCTGTTTGCTTCAATTGTCTCGAAAATGACTTGGGGAAGGAAATGGCAAACTAGTATCCTTGTCAAGAAGATAAAATGGGATCATAAAGAATAGGCTAAAACTAAAAAAGATTTAAAACTTGCTCCTGATACATATTAAGGTTTATCCTGCTCTCATTACTTCAGCCCAGAGGTAAGTTTAGAAGGCAGAGAGAAAGAGATAAGACTTGAAAATGGCATATTGTTGTTCAGTTATGTATAACTCTTCATAACCCTATTTGGGGTTTTCTTGGCAAAGATACTGGAACTGTTTGCCACTTCCTTCTCCAGCTCATTTTTTTATAAGTGAGGAAACTGAGGCAAACAAGATTAAATGACTTAGCCAAGTATAAGTATCTGAGGTAAGATTTGAAATCAGGCCTTTCTAATTCGAGGCATTGTGCTCTAACCACTGCATTATCAAAAAGGCTAGCAACTTCTAAGGGTACTATTGTGGAGAATGCTTGGGTACATAATTATCAGTCACCATAACTTGGATGTCATAAGATTATAGTGGGGATCTTGGAGATCATCTAGTTTAGCTACATTATTTACACATGAGGAAACTCTGGTCCAGTTAAGGACTCTGCACTGTTTAAGATTGTCCAGAGAGTAAGCATTAGAGGCAGGGTTTGAACTTTTCAAGACTGTGTTCTTTGCCTTGCATAATGCTCCAGATAGGAGGGGTAGGAAGGCAGGTAAGATGCTATAGGTGGTGTCATCCAAAGGCATAATCATTAGAAACTAAATAAGAAAAAACTATGAAAATAATGGGAAGTCTTTTAGGATAAATAATACAATTAGCAAGAAATAGAACTACAAGATATATGTCAATTTGTATAACTTCCTATTGCTTGTCATCAACTTTGGACTCTAATCTTTTTGCAGATTCATCATGAAATGTAAAATGTGTTCCTCAAAAGGTATTTGATCAAAGCAAAATTTTACCAATTGATCCAAGTGTATTTTAAATACATTAGAGGTTTTTTGTATTTCAAGTAACCCTACCATTAATTATTTTCTAAAGCAATGAATCATTTCATTATTGTACAAGTTATCTCCTAGTTGACTGATTTCACAAATTCAGAATTTCATTCATGTGTTGTTTTGTTTTTTAAAAGGGCAAAACATTGAATACATGTCATGAGTCACTCAAGACCTGACCTTCTTCTAAAGACTAGGCAGGTTTTTTTCCTGCTTGGACTGTTTAGGGCTGTCTAGTTTGAAATAGATGAAAATCTAAAATTATAGAATTTTATTTTCATTTTAATTCATCTATAAAACACACACCATTTATAATAAGTGTATATTAACAACTCTCTTGGTCCATATTGATTTCACTCATGAAGAGAATTCCTATTGCTTGCAGAAACCCCTCATATTAAGGAGTTTCACAATATTTTTATCTTCATAATATTTTTCTTTCTTTTTTCCCCAAAAAATATTATTTGTTGAATGTGTTGGTTTTTTAAGAGGGGGAGAAAAGTGACTGGAGGAAATTATGATTATGTAAAATATGACATCAACAAAAAATTTATTAGAATGATAATATCATTGCTTAATTACTACTTTTATCATTGGTGTAAAGAATGACAGATTCTGGGTTCAGCCCATAAAATATTCACATATATCAATAAATATTATGAATAGATAGATATAGATGTAGATATTACCAATAAAGATTGGCAACTCATCTATAAATTCTAATCTTAAATGTTTGTCTGAGGCATTGAATGGTTAAGAATGGCCTGTAGTCACAAAAGCATTACATTTCATAGATTAAATTTAAGACCAGATTTTCTTGATTTCACATTCAGAATTCTGTCTAATTTAACACTTTTATTTCACAGATGGGGAAGCTGAGGTCCAGAAAGCTTTAATAGTAAACATAGTAAATCATATAGTAAACATAGTAAACAACACATAGTAAATCACAGGGGAGCTAGGTGGCACAGTGAATAGAGCACCAGTTCTGAAGTTAGGAGGACTTGAGTTCAAATCTCACCTCAGATACTTAACACTTTCTAGCTGTAAGACCCTGGGCAAGTCACTTAACTCCAATTGCCTCAAAAACAAAACAAAACAAAAACAAACAAACAAACAAAAGAACAGTGTATCATATCATATTGCCTTAGAAATTATCAAGGGACAAGTCTTCTTTCCATCATCCACTTACTTTTTTATAGGAAGAACATGAACATCAAAGATGTGAAAGACTTGCTCAAAACTATCTTATAAGTAGTAGAAGAAAGATTTAAGCATACAACTTTTAATTTCAAATCCCTTGCTTTTTGTATTACACTATCTTGTTTCTTGAGACAAACTGAATTACTAAAACAAAAACTAAAAACAATACTAAAACAAAAAAAACCCCCATAATCCCTTTTATTTTTCAAATGACATAATCAAAAGAGTAAGAAAGTACTTCTTGCACCCTACAGACCACAATTAAAAAATAATGGGAAGGAGTGGAACCAAGATGGTGGAGTAAAGGCAGGAACCTGTCTAACCTTTCCCCCAAACCATCCAAATTCCTTTAAATAATGACTTTAAACAAATTTTAGAGCATCCAAACATCAAAAAAGACAAAGTAGAACTTTTTCCAGCTGAAGGCTACTTAGAAGCTCAATAGAAAAAATCTGTTGACACTAGGATAGGAGTCCAGCATGCAGTCCAAGTGTAGACCATGCCAGTGCACCCCACCTCATCTCCCGGCCCCAATACCCATTCCATCCTCCTACTCCAGCCCCAGTCTCAGCTTTAGCCCTAGTCCAGCTTGAGCCCCAGCATCAGCATCAGGGACTTCTGAATCAGCGGCAGCACTGGAGGCTTCTGGACCTTTCAGCCCAGAGATACCAGAAATGACTTGGGAAGTCAGCAAAGAGGATCTGTGGCAACATAGCACCTGCCCCGGCCCAGCTTGGTGTCAGCAAAACTTTGAAAACATCATCTGCAGGGGTCTGGCTCACCTCTTACAGTGACCACACAGAATTTTCTTTAACTCTTTCTCAGTAATTGATAATTGACAATTCACTCAAATTTTTTGGTGAAAATGCTCTTGATGAACATAAATCTTGGCCTGTTGTGATAGTTAAGATTTTCTAAAAGCTGTTAAGTTACTTACCTCTTCCAAGGTATCAGTGGAGCTATTCTGCATGTTCATAAAGATTTCTGGTTTAGCTTGAAAGAAAAATACAAATATGATTAGTTGTGCTGAAGATCATTTAATGCAAGCAAACAGCAACAAAAAAGTGAAAATACTATGTTGTGATCCACATTCAGTCCTCACAGCCCTGTCTCTGGTGTAGATGGCTCTCCATCACAAGACCATTAGAACTGGTCTGATTCACTTCACTGTTGAAAAGAGCCATGTCCATCAGAATTGATCATTATATAATCTTGTTGGGATTGTGTACAATAATCTCCTGGTTCTGCTCATTTCACTTAGCATCAGTTCATATAAGTCTCTCCAGTCCTCTCTGAAAGTATCCTGTTGATCATTTCTTATAGAACAATAATATTCCATAACATTCATATACCATAACTTATTCTCCAACTGATGAGCATCCACTCAGGTTCCAGTTCCTTGCCACTACAAAAAGGTTGTTACAAACTTTCTTTGCTTAGAGATCAGATTTGCTTAATGCTTAACTCAGGACCTAGATTATGCTGAGCAGAAATCCAGTCAGAACTGAAGATTAATACAAGGAACATAAAGTGTTTTTACTCATTATACATCTTGAGCAACTCATGTGTTTTATCTGAAAACTGCCTGTGTGTTGGCTGATTCACTATTCTTGTTACTTTGTTTGAATCCTATATAATGTGTAACCTACATACTCTGAGAACAGTGGGTCACCATTTTTCATGTTTCTGCTCTGCTGGATGACCTTCCTTCTAAATTATTTCAGTTTAGAATCTTTTGTTCTCAGCTAACAGTGGCAAGACAGACAATAGAAGCTTTGACAATCGCAGGAAAAAGGAAGAGAAGGGAGAAGGGAACATAGATTCTAAATAGTAACAGTGGAGGGAATGAAAGAGATTTTTCTGAGATCTCAGCACTGGAAAGATGAATCTTGAACTGGAGCACTAGTTCAATGATATTCATGATACAAATAATCGTGGAATTCTAAAGCTACAAGAGACAAAGATGACCAAGTTCAGGAGTCAACATTTTGCATGTCAAAAGCATCTCTGGCATTCTGGCACCTAAGTGGTCTCTCCCTTCTAGCTGATTGTTTTTCCCAGAGTCCCCTTTGGCAGAAGCTGCCTAGTCTAGTCATGTATCGCTTATCTCTATACCATATTCCATTTTTCCTATATCATGACCTTTCTCCTTATATCTTTTGTCTTTTTTCAGCTTCTATTTATGCATTATCTTTTGCCATTACAATAGAAGTTCCTTGTATTTAAAGAATGTCATTCTATTTGTATTTATGCTCCTAGCCTAGTACAGTGCTTGGCACATAGCAAGTGCTCAATAAATATTAGTCAAATTGAGTGGTACGTTTTTGGACACCTGCTCAGAATAATGTTTTTAAATGCATGAAGCAAAACATCTAAGTTTATAAAGAAAACCAATATACAATTGTAAAAAGAAGAAATTCACAGATCAAAGGCTTTATTCCTGATGTCATCCAACATTTAGTTTTAAAGATGAGACCCTAAGGCCTAGAGATGTTAAGTGAATTTCTTAATTACGGTTCTTATTGGCTCTTAGAGACAGATTCTGTTCCCAACCCAATTTCTAATTAGACTTTTAGTTCAGCTTGTAAGTTCAGTCAGAAAGTGAACCCTAAGGATCCAAGAACATCCATTAATGTTTGAAAAGATGAATTCTGTATAAAATGTATATATACACACACACACACACACACACACATACATATACATTCATAATACAATATGTATATATACACACATATGCAATATACCCATACATTTGTGCATGTACATATATACATATAGATAGATAGATAGATAGATAGATAGATAGATATTATGCTGACTCAAAGACCCATTGTTCCTGGGTATTAGTCAATCAGTGTTGGGGAAGGCATCATCTGCAGGTTTGTATTTCCTGGCATTTGTTACGGAGCCAAGTCACCCCTTACCTGTTTCTTTATATCTGGAAGTTGTCATATACTCCTGCTTTGGGAAGGGATTGAGGTTCAAAGCCTCACCCTCTTTTGATGACATGGAACAATCTGAATTGTCTTTATCTCATTACCAAAGTTATCAATAAAAGTTAAGCCCACCTTGGAGCATTGATGATCTCTAGTGACCAACAAATCAATATGTTGCTACGTTGACATACTCTAATATATTCCATTTAATTCTCTTTGTTCTCTGCCCAAACAAAAAAAATTCCTTTTAACATAAAACACATGTGTGTATATAAACAACACACACGTGTGTTCATGCATGTATATATGTCCACACACATGCACATTCTCACACACACACACACACACCCAATGAACATATGCGTATAGAAAGCAGCTATCTATTGAGTTCAAATGTAGTCTCAGATACTAGCTGTGTGATGATCCTGGGCAAGTCACTAAATTTCTGTTTTTTTTAGTTTAATTAGCTATAAAATGTGTATAATAAAAACACCTACCTCTCAGTAATACTGTAAAGATCAAATGAAATAATAATTATAAAAGTACTTAGCATGGTGTTTGGCATGTATGTGTATATGTATATGTATATGTGGGTATATTCTTTACTTTTAGAATGTACTCCTGGTCCCAACCAAACATTTTGAAAATATGAACCAAGGAGGCTTTGGTGCGAGAATCTGAATATATAATCATCACCACAATTGGCAAAAATAATAGCATTAACAACAAATACAAATAATAGAAAACCAAACCTCAAAACATCTTTGAAAACAATGGAAACCATTTACTAAAAGACCACAGAATACAAAATATTAAAATTGAGTTAATTGAAAGAAGTCCTATAGAATCTGTGCTACAGAAAAGCAGATGTTCCTGGGGCAAATGACAGGGGAGATTTCATTTAAACTTTCTATAAGCAAATAGCTATGTGATTTTGTTTGGTATGGACCCAATTCTGGTTCTTATAGTTAATGATGAGAATTAGGAATCTAGTTCTGGTTCAGATTAGCTTTCACTAAATAAGAAGGATTAGGTTGGCTTGAATCCCTCTCATCTTTAGGAGTATGGGAGATTGGCTTGATTTTAGACCTTATGGAAGAATCTAACTCCATTATAACTTGGAAGTCTCAAGGAGTATAGCTCAATTTACAGGAAAAGTTCTTAAATTTTTTTTTTATCATGGATCCCATTTGGTCCTCTGGTGAAACTTATGTATCCCTTCTTGGTTCCTTTAATGTATAAAAAATGCATTTAGGATTAAAAAAGGAAACTAATTACATTGAAATAAAAATAGCAAAATACAGATTTGAAATATAAATTTCTAAAAATCCTTATCTCTATAATACACATCTGTAGTTATCTCTATAGTTATCTGTGTCTTTATCTATCATAAGTTCCCAGATCCCAGGTTAAGAACTCTGGTTTAATCTATGTGACAACTCTCAAGTTTATTCCAGAGTGAATTAAAAAAAAAAAAAAACTTATTGAAACAGACCTGGAAACATCAAAATTCCAAGGATCATTTCTTGGATCAGATATGACTCAAGACAAGATAAGAGATAACAGAATTATTGAGTGAAAGTCAGTACATTTTAAAAAATAAAGTTGATACTGTCTGGTGCCATATGGAGATATTTTACATAGTCAAGTATTAATTTGCCTGAGTGCAGCTGATATAGAGATTAATATTAGTATTTAGTTCAAAGAGATATAAGAGAGGGGCCTATCTCTGAATATGCTTTTAGCAAAAAATGTTGCCTGAATTAAAGGACCAAAGGCCTACAAATGAGACCATTGTACAAAGCTGAAAGGGATCAGGTTCATCAGTGATGTAGATGGTTCCTGGGCTAAGGCTGACTTCATTTTGAACTTAAGGGCTGGACCTTTGATAGACAGTAATTCCCTTTCAAAGTCTGAGAGGCTAGACTCTTGAATCAAGATACAAAATGTGCAGTGATGTCAACGAAATTGTTGCAAGAGGACTGATAGACCTCTTTGTCTCTCACTTCTAAGCTGAAGATCACAATCTCAGGAGGCTGTACTGTTGAAATCAATCAAAGCTTGGTAAGAGACAAGGCAAGGCATGAGAAAAGACTAGAGTTTTTGAGATAGTAAGAGTGGATAGGAGGAAATTTTCAGAATTATTTTAATGCATTAAGTCACTTTGTACAAGGAATCAAGGTTTCCTCTAGACCAGTCCAGTTGGAGAAAATTGGACTGTCCCCCTAATTTTTAGAAAAGAACTGGAAGAAGCTCAAAATTAATTTAGTCTACATGCTTCCCTTTACAAAAGAAGGCATTGAATTGAAATAATTTGCCCAATGATTTAGGTTTCTTTTTTTTTTTTTTAGGGTTAATGAAGGACAGAGACAAAAAAGAACTTTGATCTTTTGTCTTAAGCATATAAGTCAACTAATGAATAAATATTTATTAAACACCAACTATGTGCGAAAAAGCACCTAGGTGACTCAGTAGATGGAGGGCTAGGCCTGGAGTCAAGAAAACTTGATTTCAAATCTGGTCTCAGACATTAGCTCTGTGTCACTAGTAAAGGAATATAATCTCTTTTTGACTCAGTCTTCTCATCTGTAAAATAGGCTGGAGAAAGAAGTGGCAAACTATTCCAGGATCTTGGTCAAGAAAATCCCACAAATACTATTGGCATAATATAGTCTATGGGTCATGAAAAATTGGTCATGACAGAATGATTGACAACAACATGTGCCAGGCACTGTATTAAATGCTGAGGATACAAAAAGAGGTTAAAAAAGATAGAACCTGCCTTCAAGGAGCTTACAACATAATGGGGAGACAACAATGCAAACAAATATATACAAAGAAAGCTCTATATAGGATAAATAGGAATTAATTAACAGAGGGAAGGTCCCAGAATTAGAAAGGGTTGGGGAAGGCTTCTTATAGAAGATAAGATTTTAGTTGGGACTTAAAAGGAAGCCAATTAGAGGAACACAGAATAGTTTACCTCTCAGACCTGTGGAAGAGGAAGGAATTTATGACCAAAGAAGAACTAGAGATCATTACTGATCGCAAAATAGAAAATTTTGATTGAATCAAATTGAAAAGGTTTTGTACAAACAAAACTAAAGCAGACAAGATTAGAAGGGAAGCAATAAACTGGGAAAATATTTTTACAGTCAAAGGTTCTGATAAAGGACTCATTTCCAAAATATATAGAGAATTGACTCTAATTTATAAGAAATCAAGCCATTCTCCAATTGATAAATGGTCAAAGGATATGAAAAGACAATTCTCAGATGAAGAAATTGAAACTAATTCTAGCCATATGAAAAGATGCTCCAAGTCATTATTAATCAGAGAAATGCAAATTAAGACAACTCTGAGATACCACTTGACACCTGTTAAATTGGCTAGAATGACAGGGAAAGATAATGTGGAATGTTGGAGGGGATGTGAGAAAACAGGGACACTAATACATTGTTGGTGGAATTGTGAATACATTCAACCATTCTAGAGAGAGATTTGGAACTATGCTCAAAAAGTTATCAAACTGTGCATAACCTTTGATCCTGCAGTGTTTCTATTGGGCTTATATCCCAAAGAGATCATAAAGAAGGGAAAGGGATCTGTATGTGCACGAATGTTTGTGGCAGCCCTCTTTGCAGTGGCCAGAAATTGGAAACTGAGTAGATGCCCATCAATTGGAGAATGGCTGAATAAATTGTGGCATATGAATATTATGGAATATTATTGTTTGATAAGAAATGACCAACAAGATGATTTCAGAAAGGCCTGGATAGACTTATACGAACTGATGCTGAGTGAAATGAGCAGGGCCAGAAGATCATTATATACTTCAACAACAATACTATATGATGATCAATTCTGATGGATGTGGCTGTCTTCAGCAGTGAAATAAAACAAATCAGTTCCAATGGAGCAGTAATGAATTGAACCAGCTATACCCAGTGAAAGAACTGTAGGAGATGACTAAGAACCATTACATTGAATTCCCAATCCCTATATTTTTGCCTGCTGGCATTTTGGATTTCCTTCACAGGCTAATTGTATGCTATTTCAGAGTTCGATTCTTTTTGTACAGTAAAATAATGGTCTGGTCATGTATACTTATTTTATATTTAATTTATACTTTAACATATTTAACATCTACTGGTCATCCTGCCATCTAGGGGAGAGGGTGGGGGGAAGAAAGGGAAAAATTGGAACAAAAGGTTTGGCAATTGCCAATGCTGTAAAATTACCCGTGCATATAACTTATAAATAAAAAAAACTATTAAAAAAAAGATTAAAGAGTTCATCTCTACTCAGAAAAAAAGGAAGCCAAAGAAATCAGTAGTTGAAGCAGATAGGGAAAACATTTCAGGCATAGGAGACAGGCAGAGAAAATGTCTGGAGCCAAGATATGGAGTATCTTGTTCACAGAATAGCCAAGAGAATGGTGCAAAAAATCAGAGAACATTGTATTAGGGTAAAACTTCATTTCAGGAGTCTGTTAGACTTTTGAAATGCTATCAATTCTGGATACTTTTTTTTTTGCTTAAAAAATACAACACAGCACTTTGTAGTGCCTCAAAGGTCTGACACATGCCACTATTCTTAAATCAATGATTTGAGATAAAGTGAGGAAGAAAAAAAAGTGTATGTGTGTGTGTGTGTGTGTGTGTGTGTGTGCATGCTTATTTTATGGGAATGTACCAGTTTTTATTTTTATTTTGTTCTTATCTAAGGCAAATGGTAATATGAGGGGCATCAGAGAAGAAAAGGTATTCTGGAATAGTCTAAAGTTTTCACATTTTTGAAAGTGCAGCAGTCAAAGGGAAGAAATACAACAAGAGGATCAGAGATGAAAGGATAAGGAAGAAGGAGATGAGGGACAAAATCAGAACCACTAATATCAGAGTCAGGGTAAGCAGGATGATGTCAACATCCTATAAATTTCTTGCCTGGGACAAAGTCTTAGCTTTCACATCCTAGTTACTGCTCTGAGGAAAGGTTAAGTAATTTGAGATATAACATACAACTCACCTGACCAACACTCCTTCTAAACTTGTAATTGGTTTTTCCTTCTTTTGTTGTTCAGTTGTTTTTCAGTCATTCTGATTCTTCATGACCCCATATGAGGTTTTCTTGGCAAAGTTACTGGAATGGTTTGCTATTTTCTCCAGTTCATTTTACAGATGAAGAAACTGAGGCAAACAAGGTAAAGTGACCTGCTTAAGGTCACATAGCTAATAAAATGTCTAAGGTTAGATTTGAATTCAGGAAGCTAAGTCTTCCTGTCTCCAAGCCCATCACTCTATCCACTACAGCACCTTGGAAATATATAATAAGAAATGACTAAGATTCTAAATAAAAGTTTTGGCCAGCTCTGTTACACATAGGATCAAAAGAAAACAACAGTTCTCTAATATTTGCCATTACAGACTCAGATTTTCATTTCTTTCTCAATATTTTAAAATTATATTTCAGATTATTGTTTCACTTTTCCCTCTACTTTGTCTCCCAACATTCACATTTAAAAATTAAATTCTTGTTAACATAGGCATGGAGAGAAATCAAAACTAAGGACTTTTGTTTTTTTTTTTAATTTTCTTTGCATCACTGAGTAACATAGTCAAACAAAATTTCCTCCTCGTCTTCCGAAATTGTTTTTGCTGAATTTTTGCATTGTAAGTCAGGCTACAATGAATGATTATAGTTGAGTTACAATACTCCTAAGACTCAAGAGATGATAAAATGGGAATCTTGACAGGTCACTTTCTTGGAACAGCTTGGGTATTTATTCATTCTAGCATATCTGGAATTGGTCCTGCAAAGGCTACTAGAGACTGGGGATAAAGGGAGGTACATCACTTGTCTTTCTACTGCTATACCTTAGTGCTCTGGGAAGTAATACCATATGATTAGATTTTTAGCAATTACAGTAAAAGTGATTTCCAGTACTAGTGGAGGTGGGGAATGGAGTTAAAATGAGTCATTGGTCATGAGGTGGCTAACAAGTTAACAGTGAAGCTTTTTATCTTATTTATTTTGTTAACTGAGTTTGTTATAGAGAATATGAGAAAAAAGTTTTTGATGGGACTACTCAGAATCAGTTCTTGCCCTCTACAATGCAAGGCAAAGTTATATGCAGGAGATCCCCCTGAAAATACCAGTGTGATTGAAAAGAGAATCAAAAAGTTCTTACCAAAAACTTTAATTCTGGTGACATTCTTCAGGATTTTGCCAGATTGCATTATAACATGGCAGGAAAACTTTCTGTCATCATCAAAGATTTCAACTGATGGCAGATAGAGTTCATGATCTTTAAGAAGGATGTTTCTGTTCTTTATAAAGGTGCTGTTTTGGATAAGAGTTTCTTGCTTTCCATTTTTCTCCTGTTAAAAATATCATTAGATTTGATTTTCAGTTATCAAATCAATCAATCACCAAGCATTGATTGAGGTGATATTTGTCAACTATCATGTTAGACTTCTAGGGATATTAATACAAAAATATAGCCATCTTTGCCCTCTGTGAGTATTTATCAAATCAAGGGAGTTCATCTAAGTTCATAAATAATGTTGGCATGATTGTTATATTAGTTGGCAGAAAGGCAGAACTCCCAATCACTTATATTCTTTTCTCCCTACCTTTTGGTAGTCTCTGCTACTCCCCCTTTTACAATGACTTTCCCAAGTTACTCTTTCAGCTCCTTTCCCTCAAAGAGTGACTTTCCTTTCATATTTATCCCAGGAAAATAGAAGAACCCTATCTCTATTACTATTTAGCTAATCATAGCAGTCACTATTGCATGACTCATGGCCCAGGGGAACCCCAGGATGAGTATTCTCTCTACTCTGAATCCCCAACCAAAGATCCCCATATGGCAAAATGTTATTGTTCTCTCTCTCTCTCTCTCTCTCTCTCTCTCTCTCTCTCTCTCTCTCTGTCTCTCTCTCTCTGTCTCTCTCTCTGTCTCTCTCTCCCTCTTTCTCTGTTTCTCTCTCTCTCTTTATCTCTCTCTCTCTCTCTCTCTCTCTCTCTCTCTCTGAGCTCCCCAATTGCTATTACATTTGAACAATAATAATATATAGATAGATTGGCAGCATTTAACACAATTGCTACTTGGGGAGAAAAAGAAAACATTTAAGCATAGAAAGGTAAACAGATTTTTAAGACTCGGAGGCAGCATCTCTTTCTATAGAGAGGCATTGAAACTTAAAGACATAATCTCATGTCACTGGGAAGCAAAGGAAAAGTGGGGAGGAGTCTTAAGGGAAAGATATGGAAGCCAAAGAGAATTTATTAGGAAAAAAAAAAAGATTAGCTCAGATACATCTAGTGCACAGTATACCCTCGCAGACTTAGTCCTAAAATCTGGCATTAACTAATGGGAACTTCCCTCCATGGATTTCTCTATCTTAGCTCCTTATAGTTTTTCTGCATTGACCTTCTCCAGTACTGGGCTTTTCTTTTTTTACCTCTAGAGTGCCTTAGAATAGAAAGATCTAATTTATTAAAGTCAGGCCCCAATAGTCCTAAGATTAAGAGGTAAAAATTACCAAGTTGTTGAAGAAGAGATCTTGAGAAATTTCTGGCTGAAAACAGCAGGCATCTATCTCAAGCTTCTTGTTACATAATTATATGGTCATTTAGTCAATCATTATTTAATAAGCACCTACTCTGTGATAAGCACTGTGCTAAGCAATGGAAATACAAAAATAGGTTAAAGATGGTCTCTGCTTTCAAGGAGCTCTCAGTCTAATGGGAGAGACAACATATAAACAACAAATATGCATGTACTTATAGGATATAAACATACACACATATACATATTTATCTGTCTCTATCTATCCACACGTATGCTATATATAAAATAAATTTGAAATAATTAACATAGAGAAGGCATTAGAATTGAGGGGGCCTTAAGAAAGACTTCCAATGGAAGGTAGGATTTTAGCTGGGATTTTGACAGGATACATTTTCAAGATGTCTAAGGAATTGGAGATATCAATCTAGAGCTCAGGAGAGAGGTTCTAGTTAGGCAAGTAGATCTGAGAATTATTAACATACAGATAATTTAATCTATGGGAGGTAATAAAATCACCAGGTGACATATATATATATAAAGAACTTTGGGAAGGGAGGTTATTAACTCCTAGAGGAGTGAGATAAAGTAGTCTTTGTGCAGAATATGGAACTTCAATTGCATCTTGAAAGAAATAAGAAATTCAGAGAGGCAGAAACACTACCTAGTTAATCCCACACCAAACTGCCTAGCTATCATCCTCCTCTTCCTGAAAGACAAAGAATAGGAAATTCATCCAAGAAGATGTTATCAGATAGATAAATTTTTGCCTCAATTTGCCTAGAACCAGGTCTTGATACTGCTTCTCAAATATCTCTACTTAGTGTAACCTTTCATATCCCTGACTGCTTTCCAGTTCCCCTCTATATACTGTTTTTTTTTTCCCCTCATGAAAACGTAAGGTCTTTGAAAACAGATATTCTTCTTTACCTGTATTTGTTTCCTTAGTCTTTAGGACAATGTCTGTCTCTCTGTCTCTGTTCCGTCACTGTCTTTCTGTCTGTCTCTGTCTTCTGTCTTTCTGTCTCTGCCTCTCTGTGTCTCTCTGTGTTTCTTTCTCTTCTTTTCTGTCTCCCTCCTCTTTCTTTCTTTCTCTTTCTTTCTTTCTTTTTTTCTTTCTTTCTTTCTTTCTTTCTTTCTTTCTTTCTTTTTTTCTTTCTTTCTTTCTTTTTTTCTTTCTTTCTTTCTTCTTTCTTTCTTTCTTTCTTTCTTTCTTTCTCTCTCTCTCGCTCTCGCTCTCTCTCTCTCACACACACACTATATTTCCCCATAGTTGGGAAAGAACCATGCCTGCCTATTAACTTATGTTTTTATACAATCACTCATACTCAGTACATTTCTTAGTAGAGAAAAAAACAGATTCCTCTGAACCAGTTAAAGCTTCATTTTAGAAGATGTGTGACAAAAACAAAAGGTATTATGATGCCAGAAGATGGTGTCAAGGTTTTTGACAAGGAGATGAAGTTCGTTTGAGAAACCTTGGCTTTCAAAGGACTTACAAGTAACTGACCAATGGAAAGCTAACCTATACAAAGTTATTGAGAGATTAGATAACATATCTGTTTACAAATTTCCCTAGAGAATGGAGGCACCCTATCAGAAGTATTCACTGTAACCATTTATGAACCATAGAAGAGTTCATTGGAATCTCTAATGAATAGTTGGAGAGAACTGATAGTCACTTTAAAAAAGACTGAGCAAAAGACCATCCTCTTCTATGCAAGGACTTTCTAATCCAGTTTAGTTTAGTGAACTAAACTAATGATTTTAGTGATAAGTTTAGTGAAGGTAACTGTGTTATTACAGAGCAGGAATATTTAAAACAGAGGCAACTCCTTTCATGCCCGAAACTACTACAGAGAGTCCAATAATTTAATTTCAACCCACAGAGCAGGAACACATTAAAAGCCAGTCTGACATGGTTGCCAGATCAGGTATAGACAAACAAGTCTGTAATGATCCTGATACTCAGTCCAGGTACTATCTCTGCTATATGAGCAGAGAGATTAGTCAGTGGCAAGAAAATTAGGCCTATTAGATGACTCACTAGGCTAAAGTTATGATGTTACAGGTAAATCTAAAGAAATAGTTTCACATGTATCTAGTTGACAATATTAGATAAGGTCCATGTGAAATGTGCCTTGCATGCAAGTGCATATGCTTACTGGTATAGATGGGACAATTAAGTGGCACAGTGGATAAAGCATTGAGTCTGTAGTCAGGAAGAGCTGAATTCAATCTAGCCTCAGAATTAGGTCTGTGATTCTGAACAAATTACTTCATCCTCTCTGCCTCAGTCTCCTCCTCTGTAAAATGAGCTGGAGAAGGAAATAGTAAACCACTGCACTATTTTTGCCAAAAAAAACAAAAAACAAAAAACAGAGTCAGAAAGAGTCAGACATGGGTAAAACTTCTGAACAACAACAGCTGTTGTATGTGTGAATTACAGAATGCTTGAATATATAAGTTCTTATTTTACTATTTTATTCACTTATATATGTTTTGCATTATATTTATGTTATATCAATGGGTCTTTTTATTGGTTTGCATATATGCTACTGCTTATAATTAAGTTGCATTTTTAATATAGGTCTATTGATAGGATTATTGCTGTAGTTAACTAACTTTGCTTTGATAGTTAACCTTATATTGTTTTGATTTATTGTTGTATATTATGGATATGTGTGTACTTTCAAAATGTTCATTAGGCATGTTGTCACTGTTGAGCACTTTGCAAACATCAAAGTGTTATATAAATCCCAGTTGTTTATTATTATTATTAATTATTAGTAATCTTACACTCTGTGGTGATATCTTCATTTCATTAGTCATCTACTTAACTCCTAGTGAGCTCAAAAATATTTATAGAGCAATACAGGGGTATATGGGTAAATGTTTAACAATAAAATAAGTTTCCAAACTTTCTGGGGAAATATTTATTCATACACATTTATAAATTTAATCTTCATTATTAATATTTCTTCATTCATTTTCTAGAGTCTAGATAATCAACAAAATAACAAATTCTAATTTGTAGCAAAAGTATACTTTGACATGTTAATGCTCACCTTAAAAAATTAATAATTGTTCTTCTAGCTAGGTTAGAAATGGCTCTACTATACTCCTGTGTCTTTGACTGAAATAGTGAAAATTGGAAGAGAGAAGATTGTTTGAAGAGAAAGATAATGACTTCAGTTTTTGACATGTTGTATTCATATTCCTGGCATCTAAGACAGTGCAGGGCACATAGAAGATACTTCATAAATGCTCATTGGTTGACTAAGTGACATGACCAAGTCACAGCAAAGCTCAGAAATGTCAGAGCTGGATCTTAAACCTATTTCTACTGCTTCTAGGTCCAATGTACTTTGCAATTTTGTCACATTGCCTCAAATAATTTCCTATATGATGAAGAAGACTTTCCTTTCTTTAGCCCATTGAGATGTTTTTCTTTGGAATTTGGCCTTCTTATTCCCAACTTTGGCTGTTATCTACAAAATTCTTTATCTTTGAAGGTTGTTTGGAGATTTAAATAGTATGTTACTTTCCTTTCTCTATAAACTCTTACTTTTTTCTTCAGAAAAAGCTACTTCTTTATTGTCTTAACTAATGGGGGAAAGAGGTAGTGAATGAAAGCAAATGTTATAGCATGTCTAAATTTCATTTACTATGTTCAGATTACCTAATACAGCTAGGTACTTAATGCCTGTTAACTGGTGGGTTTATTCTCAATTGCAGACATTGTTTTACAAGAATTACTAACAAGCAATAATATTGGTTGTATCTATAAATCCTCTGACAGAATCTTCAAGCCTTTGAATTTGTATCATTAAAGCTTAGCATGGTACCTAGCATATAATAAGTACTTAATAATAATCTCTTGCTGATTGATTTATTTATGCAAGAGTTCACCTGCAATGAAAAGATCAGTAGTCAGCAAGAAGGAAGAGGTGATACAAAAAAATCTGCAAACTGCATGTTCAGTCTCTACTTTCTCACTTTCTCTATAGGTAGAATCTAGGAAAACTAGAAGGCTATTTGGGAATCTAAAAATAGAATTAATTTTTCCTTTCTTTTCATGAGTGTTTGTCCATCTTCAGCTATAAAGGATAAATTAAGCAATATTTAAGAAAGTCATCTTGTGAGAAATGACAATCAGAAGGAGTTAGCATGAGGGATCTTTGTGGTCTATTTCTGACTTTCTTAATGAATGAACTTTGAGAATATATTTGATTGTTTTCTATACCTAAGTATAAAAAATGAGCCTATTATCCTCTGTCTCCATCTTTTAATTCTAGCCTATCTAAACAAGATTATTCTCTAAGACCTCTATACTTAGGTCCAAAGTAATGATCCTGCTTCTTGAAGGGCTAAGTCAACCAAACTAATCAAAACAAAGACAAGATGGCTACTATTATTATTTAATTCCTATATTTGCTCATTTACAACCTAATTTAGCAAATTTATAATTAGTATGGGTCAGGTATAAAGTACAGTTATAGCTTTGGAATATATAAACATAATCCTTGCTGTGAAGGCAGAATTTGCCTTCGCTTTCCTCAGAACCTGCCTGGACTTGCATAATAGATAATAAGTAATAGACCAAGGATTAAGAGTTTGTGTCTGGAACTGAAAACTGTGGTCATGTCAGCTACCAGTCACTCAACAATCATTCATAAAGATCATACTATGTGTCAGGGATTGTATAAAGCATTGGAGATAGCAAGAAAGATAAAAACATGGTTCTTGTTCTCAAAATTATGAATTTTTACACTTAGAAAGACAGATTGAATGATTTGACAGGAGATGCTAGAGCTAAATTAGATGTCACACTTAGCCAACCTGCCTAGGACTCTGGAGAGAAGCATGAATACTATAGAGGTAAAGTAATCCTTTGCTACCCTCACCCTACTCCTGTTCACTCTGTTTTTTTTTTTTGACAGCTAACTCTAGGGTAGTCAGCTAGGTGGATAGAGTACTGGCTCTGGAGTCAGGAAGACTCATTTTTGTCAATTCAAATCTGGCTTCCAACATTTACTACTTATGTGACCCTGGAAAGTCACATAATCCTGTTTGCCTCAGTTTCCTCATCTAAAAATGATCTGGAGAAGGAACTGGCAATCTACTGCAGTATCTTTGTCAAGAAATACCAAATAGGATCATGAAAGATTGGACATGGCCTAACAAAAACTCTAGGGCACCTATGGAAGTTTTCAGGCACTATTATAGGAGGTAGAATGGAGAGGGAGCAGGGCACATCATCCCAGCCACAGAACATTCCTGCAGTGGGATTTTGGGGGTTTCTAAATACAGGAACTGAATTAGATAATGTTGAGATGATTATTCTTTTTTTTTTCCCTCACTGAGGGCTCTAGAAATCTTCTCTAAAAAAAACTTTCAGGTTTCTCTGATTATAAGTCTTGAACTTGAACTGGGGGAATCCAGAACATGCTACTTCACACCAAACTTTTTGTGATGGATAAATGTATGAATTCAGTCACTAATGGGCCAATGACTTTGAATGATTATAAAGAGGCTTAACTATTTTTGCTAAAACATCAGCTCAGAGGAAGTTCAGTACTGCAATATGTTACCTTTCTGTTTCAGTCATTTAAAATAAACCAACCTCTAATGTGTGCATATTTCTTTGTAGGGTACAGATTGTAGGGAGATAAGAATCTAAAAAAAAATGAGCTACAACCTCTGTGAAAACAAGGGAAATTTTTTCGCAATTAATTTTAGCTTTGTCAAGTTTGAGTGGGTGATGTGGTAAGTTTGTGAAATATATGTGAATGGTTATTTTACATTAAAATATAGTATTCCCATTTTACTGAATTCTCAAATTTATCCCTCACAAATAGCCACCTAGGATAGAACATTTTGGATTCTCTCTCTCCCTGCTTCCATATTTTCCTATTTTTCTTTCTTTTAAAATTTTTTGTTATAAAAGAAAGATTTCTAGAATGAGAGAGAGAGAAATTGGGGAGGAGCAGGCCAGGTGATATAAAAACAAAATACAACAACAAAATCTTAAAAAAAAAAAAAAAACTCTTACAGGGAAAATACACCTTTACTGAACTTGAAAAAACCTGGGCCAATATACAGGGCTAGATTCTAGATGTAAAAAGAATTTCTTTATTTATCTACAGCCACAATTTCAGCCTTTGATCTGGGAGGATACTTGACTATTATACAGATAAGATCACTCTCTACCTTTTCCTATCTACCTTTACAGATGGGAATGAAAATCATCAATTCATAAATATGAATAAGACACAACATCTGCCCTCAAGCATGTTATTCTATAAAGGTGTATTAGCCTGGTAGACCAGCATATATAGGAGAATTATAAGCTAGAAATAGTTATTAAGTAGTATATCAAAGTGTCATCAAACTCAAATAGAAAAGGGAAGGGATCACTGAATTGTATAGAAAGATCCCCATGGGCTGTATATTAATTTAGAAAACCACATGTTAACATTTTCTATGCTCTAGTGCATTTTTATCTACTTTGCTAAATATTTCCCAATCACATTTTAATCTGGTTTGGGCTGCACTCTGCAGTATTGTATGACAGGAGTGTTTGATATCTCTGAGGACATAAGATTAGGTAAGAATTAGTAGTCTTACCACCCTTTCCCTAAGTCCCAGAAAAGGTACATTAAAAATATTGTTTGATTGATTGATGAATAGACAATGAGAAAGGATCTAGAGTTATGATATTGTTAGAGAAATCTCTATATTAAAAATCTTTTCATCAGAATCATATTTATATTTCCTTTGTAATTTATAATTTTTAGAAATTTGTCTGAAATAGTAAGAAGTTCAGAAGTGGTCCTATTCCTAATATTTGTCAGTGATATATCTTCAAGCTAGATCTGCCTGATTCCAAAGCTAGATATCTATTATGCTTATAATAATATAGACACTAGATAGACAGATAGATGGATGGATGGATAGATAGATAGGTAGATAGATAGCAAAAGAGAGTCAGAAAAGAGATGGGGGAGGAAAAGAGAGGAAGGGAGAAGGAGAGAGAGAGAAAAAGAGAATGAATAAGCATTTATGAAGCATTTACTATGCATCAACCACTGTGCTAAGAACTGGGTGTATATAAAATATAAAGGAGAGCTGGAAGGGGAAAGAAACATATTGGGAGAGAAGGTGGTTACTGGAGAGGGTGCAGGACAGCCAGTGTAAGGTGAAGCAGACTAGAGAATAAGCAGTCAGTGAGTAGGTCTCAGGATGGAGTCATTCTGGGGTATGTGTGGAGGAGTGATGCAGCATTAATGATTCATGACTTCTTTACTATACATATTCCTTCAACCAGGGCAGACTGCCTTCTCATTTTATTCAGTTCTTGTACATGTTTCTCTGATCCCCCTCATCTCAACTCCCCACAAATCTTCCACAAATTACCTACCCAACATGCATAGATAATAGTCACTAGATTGGGCCCATAATAATATTAATTTAATATGTAATAAAATGCCTCCCGAGGTTATATTTTAGAGATCGCAAGTCTTCTGAGAGAGATTAAGTACTATAAAATGAAAAGCCACATTTTATCCTATGATAGGACGAGAATAAGTTGTTTTGCATTCTACTCTCAATCCCACAGCTATCAATTAGAAACAAGGACTTAAAAATACAAGCACACTTTTTCTGGAACAAGAAAACACACAAAGCATTTAGTTACCAAATGTGTCAGTGAAATGATCCTTTAAAGCAGAAGTTTCTTCCAAAGAGACTCCACTAAGCTACAGTATCAGTATCAAGTATTACTTTTTTTTTTTTTTTTTTTTTTTTTTTTTTGAGCAAGGGCAGACTTCTCTGGTCTGGTAACAGAATAAAGGTAAGACAGAGCTCTGAAATTTGCTTCCCTCATCCTTTCACTGTGTGACCTTCAGAAAGTCATTTGATCTCTCTTTCTCTCCTCCATTTATCTAAGCAGATGTCTCAGCAGGATGTTGAGCTAAGGCCTAAAATATTAGATAAAAGAATTAGCTAGTCAGTGAGTCCCTGTTCATTCAAAATACTATTACTTTCTTACTATATATAGCACAGTAAAGGGTCACCTATGGGGTGAAGGGGTTGGGGTAATATTATACACAAAATGAAAATATAGCCTTTTTTGAGGGAAACACCTTACTCTATGCCCATTAGGCAAGAACACTACAAAGCAATGATTTAGCAAATACAAATTAACATACAGTGAAGATGTTCAAGATTTGGAATAATTAGGACAACAACTAGATTCATATATGTGAGCATTTTTCCTATTCCCCACACATCATACTCTATCTCTCATCTTTATGTCTTTGCATTGCTTGTCTCTCCAAGTCTAAGAGCACTCTCATAGAATCCCAAGGTTCTTCTAAGATTCAACTCAAACATGAATCATTTTTGAGTCCTTTCACATTTCCTGTATTTCTCCCAAATTACATATGTACACATTGTTTCCCCCAAAAAACATGTAAGTTTCTAGAGGGCAGGATCTCCTTGATTTTTGTCATTGATTCCTATTACTTTTCCCAATGCCTGGCTCATAGGCCCAAGGCCTAATAAATACTTGCTCATTGATCAAATATTGCTATTTATCATTACTCTTCTAAAACTCAATTAATATGTAAATTCCAGGTCAAATTCCAGGTCACCTTTTCATTGAAAATAGTACTGCTTACCATCAGCCAGGCAACAGTAATCCCAGATGAAATGACTGAGGATATGTTTTGAAAACATGGAATTTTCAGTATGTGGTTGAATAATGCTTCTACTGTATAGTTGCCACCCTTCTCATCTTGTGCAACTGTAGCAAAATATAAGAAGAAAAAAAAGAAAAAAAATTATATTTTGAGCTTAAAAATTGTCTTTCATTCAAAGAACATGGATACTTTCACCAAATGTGATACATTAATCCTCAGAACATTCCTATAAAATAGAGGGGAAACAAGGACTATCACCTCACACTTTGCAAGTGTAAAACTGAGCTGCCAGGAAAGAAAATGAGTTGTAAATGTAAGAATGTAAATGTACAAAATCATACGCAGAAAAGAACAGAACTCAAATGGAAATTTAGCAGCATTCTCTGCTCAGTCTTGACTCTGAATTAAGTATTTAGACTCTGGTTCACAAAAAAGTACTTCATCTTTTAATTCAACGTTCATTTTGTTCCTTTAGTTAAAAGTAGAAATTGTGTGTGTGTGTATGTGTGTCTGTGTATGCGTATGTGTATGCCTGTGTGCATGTGTGTTTGCCTACACGCACATATGCAAACAATAAAAAGTAATAATGCAAAAATAAAGCTGAATGGGCCCATAACCTCTGAATTTTTTTCCTACCTAGATAATACTACCAAGAGTATATTTTAAAGCATGAAATTTCCATGTTACTTGGAATTCTGTGAAAATCTCCTTCTACTTAAGTACATATGATACAATAAAAATACCCTTTTCATTCTTTCCCTTCTCCTCTTCTCCTCTGTCTCTTTACATATCCATCTCTCTCTCTTTTTCTCTCTCTCTTTCTCTCTCTTTCTCTCTCTTCTTTCCCTCTCTCTCTGTCTTCTTCCTTACCTCCCTTCTTCTCTCTCATCTCTGTTTCTTTTTCTCTCTGTCTCTTTTCTCTTTCTCTTCCAGATGAGCATTTTACAATTTTGCGAATTGATATCTTTTCTTTTACAAATATAATTTTAATTTTTCATATGGATGAGATCATAGATTCATCAAGGACAAAAGCAGTAGAAGAATTCTTCACATTCCCAAATAGCTTGCAGATCAAGGGAGAAAAAAATCAGCCATGGTAAGAGAAAGCCAAGAATATAAGACCTTTCTAAAGTTTTAGTAATAATTGGAGAAACTACAACAACAAAACCTATACTACCATTTAGAGAATGTGTATGTATGTGCATGTACATGTGTGTATGTATGTATATGTACATATGTTTATTTCTTTGCACATGTCTTTTTTTCTATCTTGTCTTCATCTTTGCCTACACACATATATAAATCTCAGAGCCTAATTTGTCTGGATGCAAATCAGAGATGCTATAGTACATAATTATGTACCAAGTACCTGCAGTGTAGCTCTTGGGATCATTTTAGAAATTTCTCTCCTGTGGATTGGGAAGAAAGAAACTATTTCCTTTTAGTATCCCAAGGAAGCATATATGCTGAGTTTTCAATGCTTTGACATTTTGCTAAATGTTGTTATTCAGGCTTTTTCAGTTGCATATGAATCTTTCTGATTCCATTTGGGGTTTTCTTGGCAAAGAGAATGGAGATGTTTGCCCTCACATCTCCAACTTGTTTTACAGATGAAGAAACTGAAGAAAGCAAGCTTAAGTGATAAGATCACATAGCTAGTAAGTACCTGAAGCTGCATTTGAACTCAGGTTGATAGTTTTTCTAACTCCAGACCCAGCATTTTATTGACTGTACCAAGCAGCTGCCCATTCTGTTAAGTACAGACTGCCATATTTTCATACTAGTCCTATAGTTCCATAGCATAGAAGGTTAATCCTCTATCTAAATAACATGCTAAATGTAAGGCCTCATGGGAGAGAGAAAAGAATTTCTTCTCAAAGACTACCTAGTTCTGACAAGAATGGGCACATGTTAGTACTTTGTAAACAGAGAAGAGGAAGAGAGATGCAAATGACTTTGAAAGCTAACAGGAAATGCTGATTAACAAATACCTAAGCAGTGATAGATTTCATTTGTGTCATACTACTTCAACATTCATTTGTATATATGTTTATGTGTAAGCATTTTGGAAAAGATTTTACTCCCACACAGGGTTTACCTACTCGATCATCTTGCAAATTCCCCAAAGACAGTATATCTATTGATTTCAATGGCTACTGTTGACTCAACAGGAAGGTGGGTGAGCAAGTGAATGATTGCTTTGTTTTGTCATTGTCAGCTAAAGGATCAGAAATTGCATGAGACACATGTGAGAGATATTAACAGGGATGCTATATCTCTTGCCTAGATACTCTGAAGCTCAGGTTAGAAAAAATGGAGGGGGTAAGGTGAAAAAAAAGAATCATTGACTCATAGATATGGTGTCATATGGGACTTCAAAGATTATCTAAGTCAGCCTCTTCTTTCCCTCATTTTACAGTTGAGGAAACTGAGACCCTGAGATGATGTTGCCTGATGAAAAAGAAGAGGAAAAAGAAAGGGAGGAACTAAAGGGAAAATGGGGCTGGGGAGAGAAAGAAAAAAAAAGTCCTATTGGTGGGAGTGAGCTAACATATAATAAGCACTGGGGGGCAGATAATAGGATCACAGATTTAAATATGGAAGTGATCTTTAATGTAACATAGTCCATCCTCTTTATGTAAAAAAAAATGGAGGAATACAGTTTCTAAATGATTTTGTTCAAAATCATATGTTTAGTTATTTTTCAGTCAAGTCTGATTCTTCATGAACCCATTTAAAGTTTTCTTGGTAAAAATACTGGAGTGGTGTGCCATTTTCTTTTCTGGCTCATTTAACAGATGAGAAGATTGATGTAAATAGGATTAAATGACTTATCCAAGGTCACACAGTTAGTAAGTGATTGAAACTAGATTTGAATCCATGAACATAAATTTTCCTGACTTCAGGCCAGGTTCTCTATTCAGTACACCACCTACCTCTCTGAAGTCATAGGTAGTAAGTGACAAAGGGAGTGTGTGTGAACCTAGACTCCTTGGGTCCTAACTCCAATATAATCTCTACTATACTATAGTGTTACTACCTAGGGAACAAATTATCTGACATCCTCTCTCTTTGCCAATGTCATAGCTATCAAGCTTATGGGTATTGCTTGTCTGCTATAGTTTGGCCCTCTCTGTAAACAGATAGCCCAACCATTTCTGAAAGACTCAGACCATGACTTTGAAACTGATCTGCTGTAGTTAGAACAGGGAAGTATTAGTTCTGCCTCCATGTCCATGACCTCTATCTCCCTAGTGATTTGAGGAGGTTTTGGATATCTACCAGCTTAAGGAACCTAAGTTCATATCACATTTTTTTTTGTTTTATCAAAAATGCATTTTCCTTAAAGGTGTATAATACTCTCCTCTCTTCTTGTCTTCTCTTTCCCTTCCTTCTTCCTTCCCTCTCTTCCTCCCTCCCTTTCACCTTTTCTTCCTCTCTCCCTCTCTCTCTTCTTTCCTTCCTTCCTTCCTTCCTTCCTTCTTCTTCCTTCCTTCCTTCCTTCCTTCCTTCCTTCCTTCCTTCCTTCCTTCCTTCCTTCCTTCCTTCTTTTCTTCCTTCCTTTGGAGCCAACAAGGGTTAAGTGACTTACCCAGAAAGCTTATAAGTATCTGAGGCTGGATTTAAGTTTAGATCCCCTTGACTCCAGTTCTGGTGCTCTAGCCATTATGTTATTTAGCTATTCCTCTCCTTTTTTTTTTTTTTTTTTTTTTTTTAACATCTATTGTCGCTTTTCATCTGAACCACCATATAATTAGCACTCTATCTGGATGGTGAATTGATTTAAGTTACTAATGTTGAATTGGAATAGTATTATGACTTGGTCATAAACAGCATGTGAAGACAACACAATGGTTTCCTTTTTTCAGAATAACTGTGTAAATCATTAACCAGGAAATAAAAAAATAATGACTAATTTCTAAACTATGATTTATGAATATAGAGGATAATTGAATGATCATCTACTTCAACATCTTCCTAAACTATGCAACATTTCTCTTTAGAGGTTCTTAAACTGTGGGTTGTGACCCCATACAGGTCATTTAATTGAATGTGGAGGTTTTGAAAACTTGGCAACAGCAAAAGGTTTCTAAAAGCAAAGACCAAAATTTAATTAAAAATCAAACATAATGCTGATATTTTTCTGGCAATGTCTGGCCATGTTATATCCCTCGAATTCACTGAAACTGTGGTTCTGAACCATGTACTCTTTGAACTACATACATGCACAAATGCTGGCAGAAACACCTTGACTCAAATTTATAATGGGGTATAATTATATATGTGTGTGTGTGTGTGTGTGTGTGTGTATTATAATTACATAATTATAAAAATTTCTTGGGCAAAAGGGGACTCATGTGGAAAAAGATTAAGAATATTTATTCTATGCCATTAGTGATAGTGGTGGAGTTAATATGGTAGAATAAAAGCAGGAACTTCTCTGAGCTCTCCTCTAAATCCCTCCAAAAACATTTAAATAACAACTTTAAACAAATATTAGAGTATCAGAACCCACAAAAGAGGGAGTAAAACCATTTTCCAGCAAAGACAACTTAGAAGATTGATAGGAAAGGTATATTGCACCAGAATGAAAATGCACCACTTGGAAGAGCCAACAAGTTACCTTATTCCCAGAATTATCGCTGAAAACAGTCCCACAAAAAATCTGAATCTTAAAACAGTGTCTTCTCCATTTGGGAAGACGAGACTAACTTTAGTATAAGAGTTAAAAGTCAAGAATGGCTAGAAAATGAGCAAACAGCAGAAAAAATATCTGACCTTGGGAAGTTACTATGGTAATGAGGAAAATCAAATCAAATCCTCAGATAAAGAAAACAAAATCAATTTTCCTGCATCCAAAGCCTCAAAGAAAAATATAAATTGGTTTCTGGCCAAGGAAGAGCTCAAAAGGATTTTAAAAATCAAGGCAGAGAAGTAGAGAAAAAATTGGGAAGAGAAATGAGAGTGATTCAAGAAAACATGAAGAAAGAGTCAATATCTTGGTAAAGAAGGCACAAAAAATACTGAAGAAAGTAATATTTTAAAAACTAGAATAGAATAAATGGTAAAAAAAAGACACAAAAATCCATGAAGAGAAAAATACTTTGGAAAGCAGAATTGGCATAAAATCTCTCTGAAGAAAATAATTCCTTAAAAATCAGAATCGAATATGTGGAAGTTAATGATTTTATAAGACATCAAGAAACAATCAAAATCAAAAGAATGAAAAAATAGAAAAAAGTGAAATATCTCAATGGAAAAACAACTGACCTAGAATTTAGATCCAGGAGAGATAATTTAAAAATTATTGGTCTATCTGAAAGTCATGATCACAAAAAGCCTGGATATCATCTTTCAAGAAATCATCAAACTATCCTGATATTCTAGAACTAGAGGGTAAAATAGAAATTGAAAGAATCTACCAATCACCTCCTGAAAGAAATCCCAAAATGAAAAAATTCAGGAATATTATAGCCAAATTCCAGACCTTCAGATCAAGAAGAAAATACAGTAATCAACCAAAAAAAAAAAAAAAACCCTTAAATATCATGAAGCCACAGTCAGAATAACACAAAACTTAGCAACTTCTAAACTAAGGGAGTTAGAGGTCTTGAAATATGATATTCTGGAGGACAAAAGAGCTAAGATTACAACCAAGATCTAATATAACAGAGTATAAACCTTCAGGGGGAAGGGGGCAAATTCAATGAAATGGAGAACATTCAAGAATTCTTAATGAAAAGAACAAAGCTGAATAGAAAATCTGACTTTCAAATACATGATACAAAAGAAACATAGAAAGGCAAAAAGGAAAGAGAAATCAGAAGAGATTTGATAAGGTTAAACTATTTATATTCCTACATGAAAAAGTGATTTTTGTAACTTCTAAAATTTTTTTTTTTTTTGGTGAGGGACTGTTTTTTTAGAAAGAGTGCACAAAGACAGAAAGTCAAGGTATGAGTTGAATGTGATGGCATGATTATCTTAAAAATTAAATTAAGGGATAAGAAAGAATAATGCACTTGGAGAAGGGTTAAGGGAGAGGTAGAATGGAATAAGTTATCTGAAATAATAGTGGACTGGAACATATTTTTACAGTGAAGAGGGAAATGGAGAAAGCAAGGAGAAGTGCACATGGACTTTACTTTCATTCTAAACAATTCAGGGGGAATAATATGTACATTCAATTGGGTGAAGAAATCTATATTTACCATACAGGAAAATAGGAATGGAAGGGGTTAAGAGAAGTGGGGAGGGGGAGCTGATAGAAGGGATGGTAGTTTGGGGGAGATAAAAGTCAGAAGCAAAATACTATTGAGAATGAACTGGGTAAAAGGAGAGAGAGAGAGAGAGATAGAAAATAAGAAAAATGGAGCTAATAGGGATGGAGAGAAATATATAGATGGTAACGATTCTGTGAAAAACAGTTTTTATAGTGAGTGTCTCTGATAAAGACTTCAACATAGAAAAATGAGTCAAATTTATAGATATAAGCACCATTACTCAACTGATAAATGGTCAAAGAATATGACACAAATTTTCAGATAAAGTAATCAAAGCTAAAGACATTTCTAAATTACTATTGATAAGAGAAATGCAAATTAAAACAATTCTGAACTACTACTTCAAACATGTCAGATTGACTGACATGACAGAAGAGGAAAATGATAAATGTTGAAGGGATTGTAGGAAAATTAAAACACCAATTTACTGTTATGTAGTGATTCAGCCATTCTGGAGAACACATTGGAACTATGTCTTAAGGACTACAAAACCTTGCATATCCTTTGACCAAGCAATACATTTCTTAAGTCAGTATCCCAAAGAGATAAAAAAAAAAACAAAAAAGAAAAGGACCTTTGTGTACAAAAATATTCATAGCAGCTCTCTACCAGTAGCTAAAAATTAGAGATTGAGGTAATGTCCATCAATTAGGGAATGGCTCAACAAGTAGTTGCATTAGATTTTGATGGAATACTACTGTCTTTTAAGAAATGACCAGCAGGATGCTTCAGAAAAATAAGGAAAGACTTACATGAACTGATACAAAATGAAATGAGCATGATCAGGAGAATATTGTATATAGTAACAGCAATATTGTATGATGATCGACTATGAATAATTTGGCTATTCTCAACAATACAATGATCCAATAAAATTCTGTAGGGAATGATGATGAAAGATGCTGTATATCTCAAGAGAAAGAACTGGTATAACCTAAATGTAGAACAACAATTATTTTCCTTTTCTTCCTTTATTTCTCTTATTTTGTTTTGTTTTTAAATGTGTACTTTCTTTTACAGAATGATTTATATGGAAATGTGTTTTGCATGACTACATGACTACATATGTATAACCTATGTCAAGTTGTTGGCCTTGTCAATAGGAAACAGGGGAGGAAAGAAGAAAATTTAGAACTTAAAACTTAAAAAAAGAATGTTAAAATTGTTTCTACATGTATTGGGGGAAAATAAAATATTAAATAAGATACAAAATAAAATTGATAATAAATTGCCATTCATTCTCTTTTTGAACATTTGTAGTAACAAAGAACTAACTCCCTTTCAAGAAAAGACCATTCTATTTTTAGAAACCTTCATTTTTAATAAAATTATTCCATAAACTGCTTAAAAATGCAATGACTCCCTATAACTTGAACCCATTGGTTCTAGTTCTGCTCATTGGGCTTGTGAAAAAAATATCCAGTCACTTTTCTTCATGATAATTTTTCAAATATTTAAACATAACAATCATGTTTCCCCTAGCTCTAAGTCTTCTCCAGAATAAACATTTTTTGTTCCTTAAAACAATCCTTGTATGACACAGTTCCAAATCCTCTCACTCTCCTAGCCATGATATAGACTGGTTTGTTCTTCTTAAAAGATGGTCTTTAGAACTCAACACAATAATTCATATGTGATCCAGCACAGGTAGAATACAGTGGCACTATCATTTTAACTTTTTTTTAAAACACACACACAAATACAGCCTAAGATCACATAAGTTTCTGATGTGGGTTTGGGTTTGTTTTTGTTTATTTGTTTGTTTGTTTTTGGCAACTATGTTAAACAGTTAATTTATATTGAATTTGCAGTTCCATAAACCCCAGGTTTTTTTTTCTTTTTTCACATGTACTGCCATTTCGATATACTATTATTTTTTAAAACTTAAATGTAGTGCTTTCCCTTTTTCACAATCAAAATTCATCTTGTTAATGATGACCTTTCTTTCCAAACTATACAAATTACTTTTGTCCTCCTAATTCTCTTATCCTGGTGTGAGCTATCTTTGTGATTTCTTTTAATTTTGAAAAGTAGAAAGAGCACTGGATTTGAAGAAAGGAAAACAGAGTTTGGATCTTAGCTCTGACACTTGGTACTTATGAGGCTTTGACATGTCATATTTCCTATATGGGCTTCAGTTCTTCATCTATAAAAGGAGAAGCTTGTGACCTTTAAGCTTCCTTCAAACTCAGAATCCAAGCTTCTATGAACTCAGTTTTATGAACAAAAATAGGAATTGAGAAATGAAAGATTTATGAAATCTACTCCCTCTTCTCTATCCTATTAGACAATATATTATGCAATGCTAACATCTTTTTTTTTTTCTGAATTCAATGGAAGCAGAATTCTTTAAATGAAATATTGAGGAAGTGTGATTCATGGTAGCAGGATGTATCAATTTTGTAGACTTAGAATCAAACCATTTACCAACTGGGGAAATAACTTGTAACCTTATAAATTTGACTATATTCTGTAACAAAAGTAGTAGGCAAAAGATGTGGAGTATATGTGTGTGTACATATACACAAACATGTGTATATATATACTTATATAGACATATATATATATGTATACACACCTATGTGTATGTACATAGTCACAAAGCTATATGTATATATGCACTTATGATTATATACACATGCATACATATAAATATGGATATATATGGATAGAGAAAATAAAATTTATCGGGGGCTTTAAGATTAAGCATTTTAAAGAGTCAGAAAAAAGTTGGCTCTAGAACTTTAATGTTCAGCAAGATTTTCTTGATTAATATTACAGATGATCTATTCTCAAGGTATTTATTTTATTTGAACCCTGTAAGATAGGTAAGTATCTATAGGAGATTTTATCCCCATTTTGCAGATGAGGAAATTAAAATCATAGAATCTAAGTGTTGTGCCTTTGGTCACACAGCTAGTTAGCATAGATATGTGAATGTACATAATACTTCAATAAATAGTATATAGCTTTGATGTATAAATCCTGCTTAGATTATGAAGTTTCTACCCCCACTGCCTATATGCTTTTGAAGACGTTTCCCCTTCGCCCCTGAACTCCCCCAAAAACACGAGAATATCTTTGACTAACATTTATTAGTTATTATACACTATAGACTTAGAGTTAAAAGATTTAGAGGTAATATAATCCAAACACCTTATTTTACCTAGGATACTAAAGAGAACAGAGATGAAATGGCTTGCCCAGTCTTCCACACTTAGTAAGATGAGATAAGTTTCAAATCAAAGTCTTGTTGATTTCAAGGTCAAAGCTTTATCTACTTCTATACCACATAAAATGGAGAAATTTCATCTCTGTGTTGGGACTGACCCACATTCATCTTGCTGTGTTGAATCAGTATTTTTGAATGGTGCTTAAATCCTCTTTTGCTTATCATCCTATGTAATACCTTTTTAAGGAGCAGGTCTCAAAACTTCTTACTTGCAGAGACTGATTAACATGAACACTTGAAAATACTGAATGACTCTAAAGACAAAGTGACAGGAGAATTAAGAGAATGACAGGCTAAATGACTTGTCAGATTACCAATAAGTGGTAAGGAGAGTCAGAAAAAAGTTGGATCTAGAACTTTAATGTTCAGCTAGATTTTCTTGATTAAAATTACAGATGATCTATTCTCAAGGTATTCTTCCTCTTCCTTGATTACCTGCCAAATCAATGCAAGACTTTTCTTTGAGCAATGTCAAACAAACAAAGCAATCCAATTGCTGAATACCTTGATTCCTAATCTTGGATTTAATTATGAAGAGGCAGTTAGATGATGTAGTGGATGGGAAGGAAAGAAACAAGCATATACCTATCCTGTGCGAGACACCATGCTAAATATTTTATAGATATTATCTCATTTGGTCCTTCCAACAACCTTGGCAGGCAGATGCTCTTATTATTCCCATTTTACAGTTGAGGAAACTGAGGCTGGTAGCAGTTAAGTGACTTAGCCAGGAACACACAGTTAATAAATGACTGAGGCTGTGTTTGTCCTCAAGTCTTTCTGATTTTCTAAATTCAGCATTCTATTTGCAGTGGGCTTGGTGTTTGAATTCTACCTTAGATACTTTCTGGCTGTATGACCATGGGTCATACAGGAACCATAGCAGGTTCCTAATATTATTGTAATAGGCAAGCTCAATAAAGAGCAACATCAGACTTCAAAACCATCCTTAGATAAATATAAGGCTGAAGCTGAAGGCTGTGAATTTTAGGGACAATAGATTCAAACTTAAAAGGGATCCCAGGAGCCTTCTATTGCAACATTCTTATTAAGGACCCTGAAGCCTGGTAAGATGTGATCTGCCCCAAATCACAGACTTGATAAGCATGAGAGGGAGAATTTGAATTCAGGGTTTCTGCTTAAAGGTATACTGTTCTTCCCTCTATCCACTGAATTTTAAAGATAGGGCTTAAATGTAGACCTGTGATTTCATTAGAAAAGGGAATTTGCTGAATGAGGACACTGTCTACTCATACAGATCAGCTTTTTTCTCCACAACCTATTATCCTAGAGAGTTGCCTACAGCAGAGGAGTCAAACACTGACTGGTGGGCTGCTTGATATTCTGAAACTGGATTAACATTTAATTGGGAAATGTTTTTAAAAATAAATTAAAAGATTATAAAAATATTGATTTGATCTTTTCTAAGTCAATATGCTGTTAACAGGGATTCAACTAAATTTGAGTTTGACACTATTATCATCTTAAGCAACACATTTGCACAGGGTTATACATGTGGCAAATATTAGAGGCAGAATTTTAACCCAGGTCTTTCTAGTTACAAAGTCAAATCTCTACCCACTATACCATGCTCCTTCCTTAATTTGGAATAATATAAGAAGGCACAATCACCTTTCCAGTTCTTATTATGCTCAGTTTCTATTGCTTACCTTCATTCTGTACAAGGAGATTCTGGATCTTTGTCAAAGTGCCCTCTGGAAACAAAGTAAAGCTACATTCGTATTTCCCACTCGATGCAGAAGACACATTTCTCAAGTACAAAGTCCATTCTGAAACATTTGGTGACAATGCAGTGAAGGAGACTAAGGATTCACAGGAGGTTCCAGCACCACAGTTATAACCATACGAAGGGTGATAGAGACCTATTATTTCTGTATTATTGGTGATTTTGGACCATTGTGTTTGCACCAACAAGCTTTTCTTTTCAAGCTGACATGTCAAGTTCACATCCATGCCAGGAGTAGCATAGATGACGTTTCTTTCATCAAATCTTCCTTTTAGAAGACCTAAAAGAAAAGAATACCAAGCATCATTTTATCTGGTTTATTTTTCCTTGGTCACCAGATCCATTGGAATTGTTGATCAAACTGAGAGAACTTGTCAGTATAAGGACTCATGGTGGTATGAAAGAATCTGAGCAGCCCAGAAGACTTAGCTTCAGGATTGGTTCAGACAACTCATCCACTTAACTAGGAATGGGTTGGCAAAAATGTTTGCTTTTGAATCTAATTCAATTTTTGAAATAAGAACAACGAAACAATTCTTAATAAGAAAAATTTAAAATTCAAGATGATTTGTTTCCTTGATATGTTTTCTATGTCTCTTAATAATAAAACCTTCCTTCCAAACACTAATATTTGCGACTTTGGTGTCTTCCCTTCTCACCTTCTCTTCCTACATCTATTCATTTGCTTGGTGTTATCAATTCTACCTTTATAGCATCTGTAACATCTATTCCCTTTTCTCCACTCACATGTCCACAGCCCTAGCTCAGGTTCCTATCACCTGATTCTTATTTATTACAGCAGAGAGGTAATTGGACTCCTGGCACTTAGTTTCTTCCTGATCCACTCCACTCCCCACACAACTGACAAAATAATATTTTTAATGACTTATTCTGATTCCAGAGGACTGATGATGGAATATCCTACACACTTTCTGTAAGAGAGGAGATGGATTTGGGGTATACATTGAGGTACACTTTTTGGACATGGACAATGTAATAATTTGTTTCACTTCACTGTGCGTATTTGTTACAAGTGTGTTTTTCTTTTTCATTTAGGAAGGAATATGAAGAATACATGAGGAAGGTAAAATATTTTTGTTGAAAAATTTTAATATTTTATAATATTCTCAAACAGAAGTCTGCTTATACCAATCTTGCTTATACCAAAACTTCACTGGCTCTCTAATGCTCTAAGAAAATATGAACTTCTCAACTTAAAATTTAAATCACTTCATAATTTGGCTCTGGCTTATGTTTAAAGGTTTACTGCATAACACGCCCTGTAATGTACTCTTAAATTTCAGCTGAACTCAACATTCCATCTTTTATCTCTGTGACTTTGTAAAGGCTTTTTGTGCTTTCTTAGAGTGCATTATGTATTTCCCCCATTCACAGAATCCTTGTGTTTCTTCAAGGATCAGCTTGGGTATCATCTCCTATAAGAATTCTTTCCTGTTCTTATTATTATTTTGTTTTTTATCCTAAATCATTATGTATAGTCATAGCTATTTAGTATATTACTTCCAACCCATCCCTCTTGGAGAATGTCATCACCTTGGGGACCATTTTTTTGTCTTGCTTCATATCCTATGAACTTTGCATAGTGTATAGTACAAAACATGTTTTTATTAAATGATTATTGGACTGGATTGTATTGTTTGAATTTCAGACTTACATATGATACATGCATATATATATTAAATATATACATGTATATATATAAATTAATCACATATAATAAATACTATACAACATAATAATTAATTTTCAAATGAAATATAACATTTAGAAGATTGGAATAGCTAACACAAGGAGGAGTTCTAAACCTGAGGCCAATGAATTTTTAAAAATTTGATAAACATATTTAAATTTAATTGTTTTCTTTTGTAATCCTTTTATATTATGTATTGGAAAACATCGTTTTTAAAAGGAGTCCATATGCTTCATCGGAATGCCAAAGGGGTCTAGGAAATACACACACACACACACACACACACACACACACACATACATACACACAAGCAGAGATTAAAAATTCTATTTTAGAGGAGATAATATCATCCTCAAAACAATCATTACAGAGTCTTCCATGTTCTATCATCCCTGTTAAATATATTAGGGAGGAAGAAGGGGGAGATGTAGCTGAAAAGTCAGCCTTGAAAAATAATCCATTTGGTATGAGTTGGATTCTTAAGTCCACAATGGAAAGGAAATTTAAAAAATCCACTTGACCAGTACTATCTACTCTGGCTAGGAAGTCTGAAGTCTTAGATGTAACAGAATCCATGTTTCTTAAGCTCCCTTACAAAATGGGGCTGCTTCTCCCTTATTTAAAGTTGTTCAGCTTGAGAAGACTTACCAATCTTGGTTTCAGCAGACATACACAACCTTGGAGGACCCAGGGCAATGTTTATACCACAATGAAACATCAAAGAAAGATTTTTGTTGAGGATAGGAGCAGGGGAGGAATTTTTAAGTGGATTATTTCAAATGATGAGTTTAAATAATGATTTTTCTCAGAGGGCTCTATATAAAAAGCATTTGCCTTAGTTTAGCACTCAATACTGAGCACTGAAATATAATGGTAAATATGACCCAAATACACAATAGAAGACTTTAAAAAAATAACAAGTGACAGAGATTAAGTGAGGATTTTTGACAAAAAAAGAATTTTCAAACTGTTGTAGATAAAAAATTGTGGTAGTCAGAGGTCAGTGCAATGTAATGTCAGTGCCAGGGAGGTATATAGTGCTTCAGAAAATACTTTTAAAAAAAATATTCTATAGACTTTATTCCACAATATAGTTTGTGATGTAGAGATTTTTTTTTTAAATGCTTCCTAATCATTTTGGTTTGAGTAATACAGTAAATTACAGAGACATTGGGGTACACTCTAATATACACAGGATGGAATGCAAAATTCATCTTTCTCCTTTCTATTTTTAAATGTGACTCTTGAGTCTCAAGTTCCTGTTCACATAAGGATGCTCTATTTTGTCTCCCAGGTCCACTATAGCACATACCTCATTAAAGTCCAAGATATGCTCAACTCCCAAGGATCCTTGTATTTGGAGGAGAAGTGCTTTTTTATATTAAAAAATACTTAAGAGAGGAAATGGTGTTAAGGAGTTTCTCTGCATCTCCAGCAATATGATTCCCCCCTGTGTTTTAGAATTATCCTGACTATCATTCAGAGAACATTTCCACTAGAAGACACAATTTCTTAAATTATTCTAGGAGTTCTTAGGAAAGAGTAGGTGAAAATGTCTTGTAGCAGAGAAGCAAGATCACTTTTCACTCTTCTTTTTCATATTGAAATGTGACATCTATAAGTCAGAAGGGAGATACTATTGTTATTCAGTCCTGCCTAATTCTTCGTGAACCCATTTGGGTAATATGCTGACCAAAACAGTCTCTTTTTGGCTGGTTTTCTTGGCAAAGATACTGAAGTAGTTTGCCATTTCCTTCTTCAGCTTATTTTATAAATAAGGAAACTGAGGCAAACAAGGTTAAATGAATTTCTTAGGATCACATAACTCGTAAGTGTTTGAGACTAGATTTAAACTCAGGAAGAGTAGATCTCCTGACTCCAGGTCTGGTAATCTATCCACTGTGCCACTAAATATATACTCTTAAAGATATTATGATATTATTCTTAGTGACTCATTTCTATTGAAATTTTAAAGTCATTTAAAAAGATAAACAAAACTTTCATTTGCCCCCTCCCCCCCCAAAAAAAAGTCGTCTGATAACAAAGTATAATTAGGAGGCTTACCCCAGATAAGATGTATTTGCATGAATGAGTAGATAACTCCATATGTCCATTTCTTCTCCAAAGTTTTTGAAACAGCCCGCATCAGCAGTTCCATTATGATCATAAGTGTGAATTGGTTATTTTAACTAGAGTAAAGAAAAGTAATTTTTTCTGTACAAGAACAAAAAATACTTTAAGCATATTACATATAAAATGCTGTTTATCATTTGGCAGTGCTCTAGGAAATGAGCTCTAGACAGGAAAGCTATGTGGTTTGCAGCTGAGGTTTACTTCTAATTAGTAAGTGTGAAGTTATTAGGCTCTATAGCAGCATGTTCAAAGTCCCAGTCTTAACTCCCTCTTCTCAAAAATCTACAGGGCAAGAGTAGCATCTAGATCTTTAATACTGCAGGTGTTTTTTGTTTAACTACTTTACTTTATTCAACTTTAGGGAGGGGGAAGAAGCATACAGAAGAGATTGTGACCTAAAAACAAGTTACAAGTAAAACTGACTTAAGTAAAATAAGTCATGCTCTTTTTTAAACAGAGCATTTCAGTTCATGTGTATATTTTGGGGTATTGTCCAGAATTTCTCTTCTAGAAGAAACACATAAAAGTTTTCCAGTAAAGAGGGTTTCTTAAAAACTAAGCCAGGAAGATAAGGGAAATAAGGATTAAAAGAAATAAGAAATAAATACAAATAATAGAATATATACAATAGAAAATATAATATGCAATATAATATACTTTGATATAATATATTATATTATATACTATAGGTTAATAGTAACAAATAAAATAAGCAATAAGAAAATAAGAATGGAAATATAATAAAGAAATAAGAAAACCATGCATAGCAACTATGACTTGATCTGATTTTCCATACCTTTTTTTTCTTTAGGAGAGGTAGTATAGTATAAGTGGATTGAGACCTAACCTCAAAGCCAAGAAAACCTAGGTCCAAATCCAATCTGTACACTGACTATGTGGCTCTGGATGAGTTAACTTCTCAGTATTCTAGGCAATACTCTTAAGACTGTAACTATTGTAGAAATGGTGCTGACCTGCATTGATAGAAGAAACTTCTTCACCTGGGAGTTCTCTCTATCTAAGAAATCATAAATATATTTATTCAGGAGCTAAAAGAACCATTTAACAAATGGGAAATGACTATGGACTATATTTCTATCTTTAATTTTAAAATGTATTCCCTTTACCTTAGTGCTATAGGGTACAGAATTAGAAGGAAATAGTCTGAATTGCAACAAGAAATAATAGATTGATTTCTAAATTTGATTACCACCCTCATCCCCTTTCTTGCAGGAACATATTGATTTGCTGAGAGTGGAATGATTAGAAGCCTTTCCCATCTACTTTGCTCATTCATTCCCCTAAATTACACTTGTTTTATGTGTTTCCTTGCTGATGGTCAACATAGAGACTAGGAGCAGAATTTCTTGGCCCAACCTCTATCACTGAGACTTAAAGGAAATCCCCAGCCCTGCCCCACCCCTAGACATCCTCTTAGACTGTCCTGGGGCTATATAAGAAGAGAGTGGTTCTTGAGCAAAAACTTTTAACATTTAAAGTTAGAAAAACTGCAGCCAAGAAGGAGTTAATGTCTTGTCCAGAGTATCAAAGACAGGAAGTGATCGAGGTAGCATTCAAACCCAGGTCTTTTGATTTCAAATTTAGGGCTCTTGCCACTAACCTATATGGTACCTCCCAGAGAAATGGGAAAAAAGGCAAGGTGAAATACAGCAAAGAGAGTGTTGGAGTCCCAACACCAATTCTACCACATTCTACCTGTGTTGCTTTGACTAAGTTATTTAACCTCTCACTTTCCTTATCTGTAAAATGAGAATATAGGACTAAATAACATTTAAAATCCACTCCAGTCTGGATCCAGCGTCCCTGGTGAACAGTAGAAAAATATAGGAAATGACAAGTGATAAGATAGGCAGCTAGGTAGAACAATGGATGGAGTGACAAGTCTGTAGTCAAGAAGATCTAAATTCAAATGCAGCCCCTAATATTTATTAGCTGTGTGACCCTGGACAAATCACTTAACCCCATATGCCTTAGTTTCCTCATCTGTAAAATAAGCTAGAGAAGGAGATGGCAAACCCCTCCAGTATCTCTGCCAAGAACATTTCCCAAAAAGAGGGGTTCCATAAAGAGTCAGATTTGACTGAATAACAACAACAAACTTGAAAGGCATTGTATTTTGCCCTTATCAGATCTCATCTGGAATACTATGTTCAATTCTGGGTGCTAATATCTAAAAAGTACAATAGCACACTGGACAATATCCCTAGATGGGCAATCAGGACATGAAAAGATTATGAATCCATGTCATATGAAGATTAGTCATTTGTCTTGGCAATGTTGTATTATACCAATTGTTCTCCTGATTCTGCTCCCTTCATTCAACATCATCTATTTAAATTTTACCAACTTTCTCTGAAACCATCTGATAAATACAATGACTAATGATGATTTTGAAAACTGATAACAAAGCATGTTATCTGTATCCTGTTAGGTAGCTAGGTGGTATAGCAGATAGAGTGAAAATCTGAAGTAAGGAGTACCTGAGTTCAAATACAATCACAGATAGTTACTTGTTGTATGACATGGATAAATTTTTTAATCTATTTGTATCTCAGTTTCCTCAACTGTAAAAAGAAATTATGATAGCACCTACCTCCCAGATTGCTGCAAGGATCAATGGAATAATATCCATAAAACCCTTAGCACAATATTTGGCACATAATAGTCAGCTAAATGTTTATTCTGTTTCACCTTCCCTGTCAAAGAGGCAATAGATTCAAAATGTAGAATGAGACATTTTTTTTTAAATAGCTAATTTGGAAATTTGCTTTGTTTGACTATGAGAATTTATTACAAGTTTCTTCTTCTTATCCTCCTATCCCCCCAATGGAAGATACAAGAAGAAGAGAAAATGTTCATTTAAAAAATTAAAAAATAATTTTTTTTAGAACATCTGGGCATTTTTAGGCTAGAGACAGAAAATTGGAGAGGATGGAGGGGGTGAAGGGAATGTTACAGTGGGTATCTTCAAGGTATTTGAAGAGTTGAGATACAGCATAAAGTTTAGACATTCTATTTGACACTCTGGAGCAGAACATGAAAAAATGAGTACAAGTTACCAAAAAAAAAAAAAAAAAAAACCCAAACAGATTTAACTTGGTGTCAGGAAAAACTTAAAAATTAGAGTTTCATCTCAGCAGAATTGATTGCCTTCAGAGATTGTTGGACAACCACTTGAGAATGCAATAGTAAGAGTTACTTTGGTGTATAACTAAGAAGAATAGGATGTTCAGGTCCTTTGCTCCAATCAAGTTCTGTCATTATGTCACTTAAGATACACTTGTCTCAAATTTCTAAAAGATACATTAGAATCATTATCAACTGATTTAGAACAGTCTTAAATATTTCAGTCATTTTTTCAGTGGTTTTCACAACTTTACTTGGATTTTCTTGACAAAGACATTGGAATGGTTTGCCATTTCCTTTCCAGATCATTTTACAGATAAAGAAACTAAGTAAAGAGAGTTAATTGAGGGGCAGCTAGATGGCACAGTGGATAGAACACCAGATATGAAGTCAGGAGTAACTGAATTCAAATCTGGCCTCAGACACTTACTACTTCCTAGCTGTGTGATTCTGCCCAAGTCACTTAACTCCACTTGCCTCAGGGGAAAAAATAGTTAATTGACTTGTGTAGGTCACACAGTTTATAAGTCTCTGAGGCCAGTTCATCTTCCTGACATCAGGCCTGCTACTCTATCCTGGCACTCGAGCCACCTAGCTAGCCTTTTTAAATACAGTCTCTTCAAAATCAAGAAAAATAAATTTAGTAACAATGAATCTCATAACTATAAGTATTGATATCTGGTTATTGAGCTATATTCAGTAATCTCTTCTATGTCATCTAGATGGAATGGATGGAATACTTCCATTAACAAATCACTTGGCCAATTTGTTAGCTGTGCTATCAGAACACAAACCAAAAAACATTCAATGTTACTCCCACTTGAATTACACAATAGAAAATAAATCTGAAATCTTTGCAACGGCATAACAAAAAATTTTACATATACAGTTTATGTCAATTCAGCCTAGTTGAAGGTAAACTGAACCAATTATCTGTAGAAGAAAAGAATTGCTGTAGCTTTTTCCCAACAGATATCCAGTGGAATTTAATCTTGAAAGCATTTCATTTTGTTTCTAGCATCAAACATGGTGCCTGATGTCAGGCAAGCAGTCAATAATTATTGTTCAATTGAACTGAATTGTATATACATTTTAATTGACTCTCTAATATAGGAAATTTCCTTATCCAGAGTTCCCAATATTGAAAAAATCAACAATTAATAGTAATTTATATTTATAAAGCAAGCAGGATGGCAGAATAGATAGAGAAATGGCTTCAAAGTTAGGAAGACATGAATTCAAATCCTTTGCTGGACTAATATTGACACAAGAATGGTCCTTCTCAGGACCCCCAGCAATTTTTTGAGTCTGTAATATACAAGACAGAGTCAGTCTATCCTGGGAGTGGTTGGTTTTCTCACCTAGAAATCCTTATGCTGAAGAATTCACAGGTTTCTTTATTTATGCAAAAACACAAAGGTTTGAAAAAAAAGTAATTTCCTCATTACAACTCTGTGAAGTAGATAGTACAAGTTTATTATGCTCATTGTAAAAATGGAGAAACAAAATTTGAGAGGCTAAGTATCTATGATAATACCAGTAGAAAGCATCTCAATTGAAATTTTAGTTCTTCTTACTAGATTTAGACACAGTCTATTTCAGAGAAATTTTCATTTTATGTGAAGAGTTCCTTCAAATTGAATTATGCTAGTTTCCTCCTTTCTACCTTACTCCCATCTCCCACCCACCCAACCTCACTTCCTAGCATGGAAGGGAAAGGATGCTTGTCTTTGAAGGTGTCCATCATGTGTATAGGTACTACAATGTTAACTAGGGCTGAAAGAATGGTCTGAAGCCTCCATAATTTAACCCCAAAGGGTAATAGATGTTCAAACATTATACTCACTCAGGTTCTTCTTCATACTCTCTGGCTAATTGTATTATCACTACAGAAAGATTAACTTATACACACAATTCATAGGTAGAGAGATAGAATGTTAGCCTTTAATAGGATGTTAGGAATATTCTAGTCCATTCTGTTATTATAAAGATGAAAACATTTGAACAGTTAGATGGTCCAGTGGATAGAGCATAACTCCAGAATCAGGGGGACCTATGTTCAAACCTGGCCAAAGACACTTAATACTTACTAGCTGTGTGGCCTTAGGCCAGCCACTTAGCTCCAATTGCCTCACAAAAACCAAACAACAACCAAAAAAATAAAGATCAAAATGTTTAGGCTAAGAAAAGTAATTGCCTGCCCCAAAGGCACAGAGAATAGGGTCAGCTCTTCTAAAAACAGAAAAAAAAAGAATGACTTTATCCTGGACTTGTGTGTTTCTATGTTTTACAGCTGTATGCTCTTTGTTCAGTTTTTTCTTTACTTATGTCCAGTTTTTAATGACACCGTTGGGGTTTTCTTCGTAAAGATACTGGACCTATTGAAGGGAGCAGGGGAAATTACATGAACACTGCATATATATGTTAAGAGTTTGGTCTCTAATGTGAAATGTCACTTTCTCCCTCTCATTTGAAACCTTAGGGCCAGTCTATTCAACGACCTTGCTTTAAAAATTGAAGTATAGAGAGTGAATGTGAAAAAGAATGGGAGTATGTTTCCACAAGTTAATCAAAAATTTAGTTTCCTTGTCTTTAAACCATCCTATCTTTGTTTCACATTGGGGGAGGAAAGTGAATTTTTGAAATCTAAAAACAAAACAAATAAAAGAACCTTCTACTAATGTGGATTAACAATGGCTCTTAAACTTTGCAAATCTAGTCTTAGAGAATAACTCCAGATTCTCTTTATAAACTTCATAATGCTATATAAATGGGAGCTATTATATGGTTTTTCTGCTTTTGATGAACCCACAGAAATAGAAACCCACCAAAAATAGTTCAAAGACTATTTCATCAATTTTTCACCCTTCCCTCCTACCCAGTCCCTTGAAATGTGAAAAGATTTCCCAGTTTTTACAGTCAGTATGGAGTAGGAGAGCCATATTCTGGACTCAGAGTCAGGAAGAAAGAGGAAGTCTTGTCTCTAATCATCATTGCACTATTCAAAACAGTTGCTCAGTAATTTGTAGGCAAAGACTTGGAGGAGCTTCTCCTTGGTGAAAAAGAGAGATGTGGGTTGAGTGAAGCAGAAAATATCAGTAATCTGCTGTCCTTATAAATGCCCATGACTTGGAATGATGCGACATTGCCTCTGGGACTTCTTTAAGGAGACCCTTTCAAGCTCCCATACATATACCTCTTCATAATTCAAATAGCATCTCCTCAATAGCTGTTTGCAAGCAGCAGATGGCACCAACAACTCATATTCACAAGTATCTCAGGTGATGGGAATTTCACCCACCGATTTTTCAATCCCAGTAGTATTTTCTAAGGGCCTTTTCAGCATGAGAATAGGCATTCTCTCTGTTTAAAAATAACTTTTCTAAGGAAGACATGTCAATCTCCTCTATCATTCTTCCTGCAATTTCAACAGCACACTATTTCTTTGCCTAGATTACAGTCTGGTGCATATATGAAGAAAACAGAACCAGTCAGCTCCACATATAAAAAAAAAGGAATCTTGAACTTCCTGAACTTAAGAGACAAATTCAATTATTTACAAAGAGAAGCAAGAGCACACATAATTTCTGCTCTAGGCAAACCACAGTTGTATTTTTTTTAACAAAATGCTTTTTAAATGCTACCACTATGCACTTGTCTCCAGGGAGAAAGAAGCAAGTCCAGTACCAGGAAGCTAGCCAAAGAAATAACATTTGAACATAGAGCACCAAGGTCATTCGTGGGCCTGTCTTTGGCTTTGATTCTCAATCATAAGGCAATAATTAATGAAAGGGTAAGAAGCTTTATCTGTCCAAGCATTTGACTTCCAACAAGTCAATCAATCAATAAACAATCATCTATTAATATCTACCATATGCCAGGCCCTCTGCTAGGGCTTATTGTCTAATAGGCTATTGTCTAGGGATAATGTCTATTAGACACAAAAAGATAGAAACAAAGTATTATCTCTCTTCAAAGAGCTTACAGTCTAATAGGAGAAACAATATTTACACCTATAGGTAAATACAAAATACACTGTAAAGTAAATACAAATTACACTTTAGTGTGGGTAGGATTAGAATCACACGTAGTATCTGGTGAAACTTCTTTAGAATCACAGGTAGTATCTGGTTTGAATTAATAGTGAAACTTCTTTAATGATTGAATGAATTTGAATTCATACTATTTGAAATCGCAATTATGATTGGTAATTGGTTCTAATCCAATGGAAATATTCATTTCTAATTCAAATAATGTGACCATTTCAGATAAGGAAAGGAGAACTTACTATATTCCAGATACTATACAAAATGCTGTACAAATATTATTTCATTTGACCCTAAAACAACTCTAGAAGGTAGGTTCTATTATTTCCATTTTACATTTGAGGATATTGAGGCAGAAAGAAATTAAATGACTTGTCCAGGTAATAAATATATCAAGTAAACATCTGAGATTGGATTTGAATTCAGGTCTTCCTGATTCCACACTCAGCACTCTATTTTGTAAGGAGCTGCCTCCAGGTAGATTCATTATTTGTACTAGTTGGGACCAGCCTCAAGTATGAGATGAAACTTGAGCTGAGCCTTAAAAGAAGCTAAGATTGTAAAAGATTGAAGTGAGATAGAATACATTCCAGGCATGAAGTACAGCCTACAAAGACTGAGAGGGGACATGGGATGCTATGGATGAGTAACAGAAAGTAGATTTAGCTTGAGTGCAATGCATAGTATGTAAGGGAAAGTAATTTATAATGAGTCTGTAGAAATAGGTAGATTTAACTAATGAAGAACTCTAAAGACCAAACAGGAATTTGTATTTCATTCAAGAGACAAGAGAGTGCTACTAGAATTTCCTGAGCAGGGTACAATTGTTGTTGTTATTGTTGCTGTTACTGCTATTGTTCATCCTTCATTCTCAAAGAGGTCCAACAACATCAAAAGGGTGATGTCTTAATTTGCTCATGAATTGGATTTATGTGAGGCAGGGCTGTGCAAAGTTATCATCTTCACTGTGTCCTCCAGAATCATTGGAATCCAGTGGCAAGACAAAAATCAAGATGACCAGCAATCTCCCAAAATACAGTGGGTAATCTTGATCTTTTTAAACTAAGATATTTCTCAGGTCTCAGTTTGTCTGAAGCAATGACCATTCAATGACCATTACTTTAGGAATATCAAATATTTGGCTTTGTCAATAAATCATCAAATACTCATTGAGCTCTTATTTTCAACTATTTCCTGACAGGGCAGCATCATCAATGCCTTGATGCATAGAGGATATATCTTATCTTTGCTCGCTATATTATAGACTTCTCAAGGTCGGGGACCTTCTTTTTTGCTGAGGCAATTGGGGTTAAGTGATTTGCCTAGGATCACAAAGCTAGGAAGTGTTAAGTGTCTGAGGCCACATTCGAACTCCTGACTTCAGGACTAATGCTCTATCCACTGTGCCATCTAGCTGCCCCCTTCTTTCTTAACAACATCTTTTCTTCAGTACTTAGTGCCATCTCTTATGCATAGAATATCCTTAAAAATTTGTTGAATTGAAGTAAATTTTTATTCCTAAGGAATTTTTCAGTTGAATTGAGGAGACACAATATACAGATTTGGGATTCCAGTCATGTATCTGACAAAAGTTTACTGTGTGTTCATGAGCAAATCTCTTGACCTCTGAGTGTCACAGTCAATTCTCATCATTATAGATTAGGGGAATTTCCACATTTATGAATTCCTAGTTGCAAACTAAAACAAACTCCAAACGATTCAAGACAGTGGTAGAATTCGCATTACCAGACCTAAATTCAGAACCTAAATTTGCCACCAGCTGCATGATCTTGAGGCTCAATTTCTTCATCAGCATGCTGGATTGGGATAATACTTTTACTTTCTATCTTGTGGTTATGAGGAAAATATATAAAGTTCTTTGTAAATAAATTGTAAATCCCAACAGGGCAAGGAGGGTCAAATGAGATGAGTATATAAAATTCCTTGTAAATAAACTGTAAATCCCAGCTTAGCAAGGTACTGAAGTGGAAAGAGAACTGGATTTGAAGTCAAGGGACTTGGGCTCAAATCTCCTCTATCGCTTTCATGGACAAGTTATTTATCCTCCCTCAATTTCCTCATCTACCGTAGGAGAGGCTTGGACTAAATACTCTAATTTTGTGATCCTATTATCTATGTGGTGGCATTGTTGGGATTTGCTTCCTACTACTATAAGTTACAGATTGTCGAAAAATCTAATTATGTTTAGGTTCTTGGCTGTTTACTTCCTAGGGATTGTGATTTTATCATGTGTTACTTACATGTTTTCTATATAATTTTGCCTCAGAGTGCATTTGTGAAGAGTTAACCATATTTTTTTAAAAGTATTTTATTTTTTCCCAATTACATGTAAAAGCAATTTTGACATTTTAAAAAAATTTCAGTTCCAGATTCTCTACCTCCTTCTCCTTACAATCCTCCCTCTCTCTACCTTACCATCTCCTTTAAGAAGAGTCAAGCATCTAACAGAAAAATCATATAGATAAATACTCTTTCAATTCCTTGGTAAGTTAGAAGGAGGCCAGGATCTACCCAATTTTCTTTCTATTTGAATGAACTCAACAGAGCACTACTGCTCAGTACTAGTCTAAATGGTTACTTAGGTGTTTGGATTTTTTCATGATAACTTCCTGGACACACTTACTTTTCAGTATTGTAACCCAGCTCTGACTAAAAAGCGATGATGCAAACTTATTTTGGAAATGAAGATAATTTGAGGATGTCTTCACCATATTTTGTAGTTAACTTAGAATAACAGAATGTAAACTGTGTAAAGGCTGAGATTTTTAAGGAAGAAAGAAACAAAACAGACTGTGTGCTAGGAACTCTTTTACATACTTTAGGGATATTATCTTATTTGGTCCTCACAACAATCCCAGAAGTTTATTATTATGATTTCCATGTTACAGTTGAGTAAGTTAAAGTAGACAGGTTAATTGACTTGGCCAGGGTCACTGAGCTAATAAGTATCTGAGGATATATTTTAACTCAGCCCAGAGTTCTATTGATTATGCCACCTAATTGTCTTTCTTAAAGTTTTTTTCTCATATTCCCCAAAATTAACACAATGTCTGGCACATAGTAGATGTTTAATAAATGCTTTTGAATTCAATTAAATTTGGCATTAATGCTATAATTATGCTTCTGTTTTCCTTTGATATTATGTATTAGTCCATTGTTTTGTTTCTGTAAGAGATGGAGATCCACAAAGTCCAACGAATGAGTACTCCTATAAAATTTTCTTTCTTTTCTCCCCAGTCTCCACAGTAAATCACATTTACACTCACACTTACACCCATACAAGTCTGTAACAATTTTCCAATTTTCCAGGGTAAATCTTCTAAAATAACAAGTTGAAGATACAGCAGAAGAGAATGTAAAAATATCAAGCTGCAAAGAAATGAATGGAAAGAGAAGAGAAGGATCATTTATTAAGTACCTACTATGTTTCAGGCACTATGCTTTGTGCTAGGGGCAGAAATATGAAAATGAAGTCATCTCTAAGTCAAAGAGCTTACATATATTTTAAAAAATCCAGCATACACACATACAGTCTGTTAAAATACATATATAAGATAAATATATGATCATTTCAGAGAAAAGTCACTACTAGCTGGGTGAATAAGCCAGAGTTAAGAATTAGCCAGTGAGATAAGATCTGAAAAGGGATCTTATACTCTTCAATAAGTATTACCCTATTTTTTAATTGATAAGTCATACCTAGTGGCAGACTTCATTTTTTAACTCTGGTACATCAGCTATCTACTGAAGGCATCACAAAATAAGCAACTGTCTTTATGCTATATATTCTAACCTTAGTCACTTTCATCTCATATTTAGAGCCACTGATCCAGACAAACATCATCAAAAGAGTGTGGCAGACTAATGTAAGACATCATCACAATGAATCCTGAACCATATCTTCTTCTGACCTTGAGAACCCATTACAAGAAATACTGAACTTCATTCAGAGAACCAAATTCAGAGACCTCGTTGGTATTCACTTAAAAGGGGAGATGATTTGAAGCAGGGCTTTTTAACCTTTTTTGTATCAAATGCCTTTGGTAATCTAGTATGACCCATGAACCCATTCTCAGAATAGTGTGTGAGAGATATTTATCAATATGTACATATGTCTGTTTATGTTTGTATATATATATATATATATATATATATATATGTGTGTGTGTGTGTGTGTGTGTATATATTAAGAAAATACTTACTTTCAGATAAAGATTAGTGAAAAGAAAGAAATATTTTCTTTCTCATTCAAGGTCCCAAATTCACTGATTTCAGTTTCAGATCTGTCATTTTCTCCTATGGAAGTAAGAGAGAAGAACCAGACTGATGATAGGAGCTCTAAAGATAGCTAATACATATGCATATATCTATATTTTTGTCCACATACATACAAGGTGACCTCCCAACCTGACAAGTCATTATTAGAATGCCATTGTGAAGTGCACTTTCATGAAGGGTGCATGAGAAACATTTCTAATGTAGGTTAATTCAGTTGTTTGGGCCAACATTGAATAACCATATTCCATGAAACCAAGTAAAATACTATCTATATCTTACATAATACTGAGATACAAGGGAATGACATTTTTACTACTTTATAAATGAACAATGAGTGTATGCTACTGTTTTATGTTTTTCAAATCATAAGAATAAAATTTTGCAAAAACATGCTCTTCCATTCAATTTATGCTTTCATTCCTTGATCAAAGAGAGTTTGGCTTTATTATTCCTACTCCTATCAACTGTGCAGAATCAAAAGAGCTATAGAAAAATGATGTGTTCTATTTTGTCCCATCATCCATCATTAACAAAATTGCCCGGTACATTCTATTCCTTAACACGGGGAGAAGTATACAAAGCAGAAAGTGGTCAGAGTGATTTCCAGGTACAGATTTGAGTTTAGAGCATCAGTTATTTGGAAAAATCACATTTAAAAAACAATATTTGCTACAGAAAAGAAAAATAAAGAAACAAAGAAAGTCAAAGCACTGAATCAAGAGCCAGTAGTTCAGAGTTCTAGTTCTTGATAATCAACTAATTTGGCTACTTTATTTATACCCTCTCTAAAACTTTAATAGATAATTATTTAATAGATAAAGGGAAGAGGTTGGATTATGTGATTTCTACTATCTCTTATATCATTCTATGACTCAGGTAAAGAGAATTTAAATACTCAATATATGTCAGTTGCATGAGTGCTGGGACCATGTTTATTCTTTATATTCTCCATAGTACTTTACATATTGTAGCTACAATGAATATTTTTGTACTAATCAGGCCCAGGGAAAAAAAAGAAAATTATAATAAATTAGCTACAGATTATCTTCATTTTGGCAGATGTACTCTGAAATCCCAAAGGTATTTTTCCAACCCATGAAGGACTTTTTCAGTTCTTTGAAAATCAATGTCACAGTAAATTAATTTTAACTTCATTCAACCGGTTTGACAAGAAAAGCTAGCTCAGTTTTCTTCAATCTCTAAAAGTAATTTTTTAAACCCAATCAAAATGTTTATTTGGCAATAAATAAATTGAAAAATGAATGCATTGATTACATTGATTTGCAATAAGAAATGTTTGAATTGTCATTCTTCTCACCTTAGCCAACCCAAGACCATATAAGAACTTACTAAAATAGCAGGGTTCTTAAGAGAATCAGGGATAGGAGATATTCCATATGCATATACTGAGCACCTCTTATGCATTATTGATAGCTACTGTGTACTATTTTAAAAATGATGGTTATGATTTTTGTAGGTAAATCTGTCTTATATAGAGTAATTATACAAAATTCTTAATTTTGGGAAGAGCACTAGACTTGAAGGAGGAGGAACTGGGTTCAAATTTTGGCTATGCTACTTACTACATGAGAGACTTTAGGAAGAATTCTGAGTCTCAATTTCTTCATCTGTAAATTGAGAGGTTTGTTTCTCTTCTATAGCTCTGATATATTAGGAAATTCATCTTTTTGATTTTTAAGAAATCACAACTAAATTCTCAATAAAACATTTTGTTAAAATCTGAGAAGCACTGAGTATTGGAAGAAAAAAAAAAAGCATGTCTGTGTTAGGGATGGCATAGGGAGAAAAGGCTAGCACCGAGCCTCCATTTTAAAGAATTCATCTAACAATGGTAGATATAAAGACGCAGAGGAATATTGGTCAGTCTATACTCAGAGCTGTTCCAAAGACTCTAATTTATCATATTTAGGGTTTTTTTCCCTTTCCCAAAGAAGCAGGTGACAAAGTGGGAAATAAAACAAAATGAATCTATTCTTATTTGGTTTTGGCTACAATCTCATATTGTGTTCATATATTGGATTTCCCTGAAAGCTTCCTATGTTGTCATCATCTTATTACTTCCTCGGGAACTAAGGGCCTATGAGCACTGTGCTTATGCCATGAAGTGTCTCAAATGGATGACATAATTTGACTGGACTCTCTAGCCAGCAGTGGTCACTTAATAAGTTAGTGTTCATATATAGGGTATGTTTTGAAACTTGATGGGAACACAAAATAAGCAATGGTCTTTGCTTAAAATAATGATTTTATAAAAGAAATTTATAAAAGAAAATGCTCAGGAGCAGCCTGAGGTTGAATATTCTTGCAGGTGCTATAAACCCAGAGTGGGTAGTTGTTGTCTGCCTGAGGATGCTCTCTCTGATAGAAAAGGGGTAGAATGCCTCCTCAGGGCTACTTTTTACTCATTTCAGTATATGTAGTTAAGACAACACCTGCCTCTGACTTTCTTTTTATACTTCACTCTGGCATGTTTCTTTTTTCTCAGCATTAAAATGTCACATATAAACCCAAGCCTTTTTAGGGCCCACACACTTGAGGCCGGCCCTCTAAGTCTTGCTGACACAAACTGGATCAGTCTACTTCAAGGCCTGGGGTGACACAGTAATGAAACAACTCCCTTTGGTTTGAGTTAATGCCATAGCATAAGTCAGTCCTCCCTTCTTATAAACATGATGCCCGGGGTATAGGCCTTGGGCTTTATGACAGACAGAAGATATCATGGCCTTTGATTATTTTCCATTTTCTCAAATAAAAAAGAATGCTTTTACTGCTGTGTTTCTCCCCCAATCCCCAATCCTCCTCAGGCCATCTGGCCTAACATTTAGAACAGGAAGCTGAAAAGGAGGACTACTTTATCCTCACCTGCATGCTAAAGTCAGTGATTTTCATTCTGTTAGATGAACCTCGACTGTGCTCCATACCTTTGAAAGGGAAACATTAGATATAAGAAAATAATGAGTCCTATTTCCAGCAAGGGAGGGAAGTTTTTTTTTTTTATTTTAATGAAAGAGTGTGAGGGAGCTAGGAGAATGGGGAGTTATTAATAGAATGAGTGAAAAACCATTTACTGAATGCTTACTATGTACAAAGTACTTTGCTAAGCACTAATGCTAATAGAAAACTAAGAAAATTTCTGCTTATAAGAATTCATGTTCTAATAGGTAAGGAAAGTATAAAAAGGAAATTTCAGCTACAAGTTAGAAAAGGTCTCATAATTCTTAAAATAAAAGAGCAAAACAGGTATTAAGTACCTTTACTTTGTACTTTTACTTAACACTTTGTATTAAGTACTCTTTACTGTGATTTCCACTGATAAAATCACATGCATTTCTGATGTCGATTTTGGTGTGAGAAATAAAGATGCCTGAGGAAGGAGGAGGTGAAATGATAGAAAGGCAAAGAGATGATATGGTTGGCTTCATAGAAACATGAAAGCTAGTGTGAATCAGCTGATTATTAAATTTTTAGTATTAGCATTTATAACTCAAAAATAAGTAAATGCTACAAATCAAGGTCTGATTTATGGTTTTGTTGATTGCCTAGACTTTAGACAGTGAAAAAAATCTTAATAAAGCAGCTTATTCAAAGTGTTTGTATACAGTTTTTTTTTTTTTTTCAGAGAGCATATTGTAAGTATTTACCAGTATAACCCTGATTTCAGATTTGCTGGGTTTTATTCTTCAGTGGAGAAAGTCTTCAGTATACAATTTTTTAAAAAATGAGTCTGGAGCAAGCTTGAGAAAAAAAGTTGGGACTGAAGAAATGGAACTGAGAATTGCCCTCTAAAAATAATACTTCCTTTATTATTAATGGCCAAAATTTTAACCAATCTAAAGAACTGAAAGCACTTATAACAACTAATCTATGAAGTGAATGGGAGGGACCAGAAGGAAAACCACATTCAAAATGTAAATAAAAGGGAGTTGGGTTGGAGACATAGCAGAAAAGAACATGTTATATAGTTCCCTTACATGCAATGTTTCAAAAATTACAATGCATTTAAAAAAATTAACAGCTTATAATTGCACTAAGACTTTTAGGACATGCTTTTACAGACACAGGGTATCTTCTACAAGGGGAAACTTTGTCCAGTAGAATGTACATTTCTTGATGATCAAAGATTAAATCATTTTCTATCTTCCTCTTGTTAATTGATAATTAATACTGATTCTTTGAGGATATTATATCTCTCTTTTTTTAATATTTTATTTTATTTTATTTTATTTAATAATAACTTTATATTGACAGAATCCATGCCAGGGTAATTTTTTTTACAACATTATCCCTTGCACTCGTTTCTGTTCCAATTTTTCCTCTCCCTTTCTCCACCCCCCCCACATAGCAAGCAGTGCTATATATGTTAAATATGTTGCAGTACATCCTAGATACAATATATGTTTGCAGAACTGAACAGTTCTCTTGTTACACAGGGAGAATTGGATTCAGAAGGTAAAAATAACCCAGGAAAAAAAACAAAAATGCAGATAGTTCACATTCGTTTCCCAGTGTTCTTTCTTTGGGTGTAGCTGCTTCTGTCCATCATTTATCAATTGAAACTCAGTTAGGTCTCTTTGTCAAAGAAATCCACTTCCATCAGAATACAGAGGATATTATATCTCAAAAGAATCAAATAGGAGAATGAAAGAAATGAATAGTTCTCTCTTATATTAATAACCAATTAATATTGGAGAAGGAGAATTTAGGATTTTTCTTGCTTTCCTATTTCCTCATTCAAAGTCCAGTCTCTCAAAGAGATTACTAACCTTGTCCTAAAAGCTACCTCACCTAGACCATATTATCTTGGTGGGATTGTTACCAAGCAGAAGATCTTACAAAGAAAATGTAATCTAGGAGAATTCTGACCCATTGAGTTCTATTCAGACATGTTAGGTGGAGGTATATCCTTTTGTCTAGATTACCCAAGATTGGAGGTAGTCTGGGCAGAAAAGAATAAACGTGACACAAATGAAGCCACTGTTGCAATATTCATTCTCTCATTGTTACAAGAGTTATTCACTGTTTAGAATACCTACTCTTCCAAGGGCACATAAGCTTTGAGAGAACTCCATGATTCCTCTTTGGTTAACAAGAGAAAGCCAAATGACCATCCTTTTATTAAGTATCTATGAGCTATAATTAATAAAATTATATATTTAAATAAATTGATTATTAATGCTAATAATCAATTAAGTCTTGTCGTGTATCACAAAATAATCAACAAGTATTTATTATCTCGCATTATACTAAATGACTCAGAACATTTGTCTCAGGGGCACTAGGCAGAACAGTGGGAATCCATCCCAATAGAAACTGAGGAGCAATGAAAAAATGAGAAGAGCTTCCTCCTATTCTTCCTACCCAATAGCACCCAATAGGGTATCAGTTAGTAAATTCTGAATTAAGTAGAAAAGAAACAAAAGCTCAGGCTTGAATAGGATTTCAAAAACCTATCTCATTAATTCACAAAATTATACAATCTTAGCGTAACATGAACTTTAAAGGCCATTGAGTTCATCACTAGTAACATGCTCTGCTTGAAAATATCCAGTAAGAGGTAAAGCTGAGATAAGATGAAACTACTTCAAGACAATTGTTACTGTTACAAAGATTTGTTTCTCTCATAAAAAACTCAAATCAGCTTCTCAGCAACTTCCACCAATTCTTCCTAGTTCTTTCCTCTAGAATCAAGGAAAGCAAGTCTGATCCTTTTTTGATTATTCATGTGTTACAGATGACAGCATTTCAAATACTTCTGGGCTTTAGCACTTTTTGTCTGGACTTTTACAATACTTCCTTGCTTTCAGCTTCTTTCTTCCATCAGTCTATTTTCCACAAGGTTGCCAAAACAATCCTTCTAAGGCACAGGTCTGACTGTCCTTTTCCTGTTCAGAGATCTTCAATGGCTCCCTATTACCCTTACTATAAGATATAAAATCCTGACCTTATATCTTGCCACTGGAGGAGAGAGTGAGGCTGATGATTTTGCACAGTCCTGCCTCACTTAAATTCATTTCACTTGCAAGTTAAAACATCACCCTCTTTGCCTCATTGATTCTCTTCCAGAACAAAGAAAAAAGAACAACAATCTCTATACCTTGATGTATTCCTTTCTTACCTTTGCCTTAAATCCTTGCATGATGACTACTAAGCTGAAAGATGCACTGCCACTAAGAATACTCTCCCTCTCACATACCTTCACTTCTCTCTTCTTTCCCTGGTTTTGTGCTGCTCAAAACCCATCTGGCCTGCTTATTTGCTCATATGGCTCAGATGACATGGAAATCACCAATTCCATTCATTCCAGTGAGATCAAAGACCACGAGTCCTTACTGTTTGCCCTGCAATTGGTTTCTAACATTCTCTAGGCCATCCACTCTGTTCTGTCTCTATAACTTGCAGGGTCCCAGAACTGTTATTTGACCTATCGACATAGCAAAGGACCCTGATCTTTTCTATCTGTCCTTCTGAAGAGCTTTTAGTAAATATTTGCCTTTTTATTGATTTTGCAACTGAATATTAGATGTGCTATCTTCCCCCAGTGAGAATATAAGTTTCTTGAAAACATGAATTATCTCACTTTTTAAAATTTATATCCCCAAATTTACATTTAGCTGGATATTTAATATGTACTTAATAAATTCTCATTCATTCAAGGTTAGCTTAGATGCTACCTCCTCTAAGAGGAGCTACCTCCTCTCTATTTCTTGAGGTTTCTAAATCTCACTCCCATCTCAAATCACTTCATATTTGTTTACCTGTATAATTGAAATATGTGAGAATCGTGGTTTATAATTAGTTTGAAAGAATTCAAAGAGATTCTCTTATAGTCACAAAAGAATTTAGTAAAGCCATAGCTGTCAGACTAGTCTCTAAGAGAGACTAGCAATTAAAGGAAGTTTAAGAGAGTTTTTTAATACTGAAAATTTGGTGTTTCAGTCTTCAGGCTTACAGCCTACAAGGTTGTAAATTATAAAAGAGACATAAGAAAGGAGATAGGATGTTTTTTAGATTTATTGTCCACATTTCTTAGTTCTTCCTTTTGAGGAGATGCTGGACTTTGACCCATAATACCTGTTACATCTTTTTAGCATCTATGTTCCAGGGAGATATTATTTCATTTGGGGCTTTGTACATAGTAGGTATTTATCTTCTTTCCTCCAGGGGAGGTCAAAGAATATGTTGCAGAGGTCCCAAAGATTGTACCTGGTTTGTGTGAGTAGACCTTGAGTTCTGGAACATCATTTACAATGATATTTAAGACAAGACATTTGAATGAGCTTTATTTGAAGCAACCAGGTGACCCAATGGATAGAGTTCAAATCCAGTCTCAGATCTTTACTAGCTGTGTGACTCTTAGCAAGTCACTTAACCTAAGCATTCCTCAGTTTCCTCAAATGTTAAAGTATAAAAATAATAGCACCCACCTTTCCAGGGGTGTTTTGAAAATCAAATGATAAAATATTTGTGAAACACTTTGAAAATCTTAAATATTTATGTAATTATGTTTATTCATTTTCTTTACAATTATAAGTTTTGTGTCCTCTTTCTCTCCTCAAATTATATTATATTTACTCAAAGAATCACAGAATTGAGAGTTGGCAGAGACCTCAAAGTTTCTTTTAGTCCAGCCCAGAATGCAAAAAGATTCCTTGTTATAACATAATGATAATAATAATAATAACTAGCATTTATAAGTCCTTAAGGTTTGCAAAATACTATAAATTTCTCATTTGCTCATCAAAACCACCTTGTTTATTATTACTATTATTATTTTATAGACTGAGTCATAGAGAAGTTAAATGACTTGCCTGGGATTGCTACTAATAAGCATATGAGGCCAGATTTGAACTTAGATTTTTCTGACTTTTGAATAGTACTCTAATCCTGTACCATTATATTGCTTCTTTAACACATTTTATGTCCAGCTTCTACTGGAAATACTACAAGGAGGAATTTTTTTGGTCAGCAATTCCCAATTTTAGAGGGCTCTTTGTTAAGGAAGCAGAGCTGGGGGCCACAGTGGATAGAATGCTGGGCAGTGACAGAAGACTTATTTTCCTGAGTTCCAATTTGACCTTAGACATTTGCTAGTTCTGTGACCCTTGGTAAGTCACTTAATCCTACCTGCCTCCATTTCCCATCTGTAAAGTGATCTAGAGAAAGAAATGGTAAACTATTTTAGAATCTTTGCCAAGAAAAGCCCAAATAGGGTTACAAAAGAGTTGGAAACAACTGGAAAATAATTGTATTGTTAGCAATTGTTAAGAAATTTGAAGTTTTTTTCTGACATTGGTCCTAAAATTACCCCTAAAACTTTCAGTCATTGTTCATCTTCCTCCACAAGAAAGTCCTTCAAATACACTTGAAGACAGCTAGCATGTTCCATCTAAATAGTCTTTCATCCAAACTAAACATGCCCAGTTGCTTCCATATCCTCACTGATTAACTGATTCATCCAATACATATTTATTTAACACCTACTCTGAGTTTCAACAGTGTTACTTATCTGTATTTTGTATTCATGATAGAATGTGGAGGGATGGGAGACAGGAATTTTTTTCCCTTTTTATTCATAGCAACTAACAAGATCCTTAGCATTTTAAGAGTATTTAATAAGTATTTATTGAACTCAATGGAATTGAGCCATGAAGTGGTTGTGTCAGAGAAGAAAGAGGAGGAAAATTTCAATAATGAAAGAATTATGAACAAAGTCAAATGCTAGTATTTGCTATATGTAATAGAAATAAGCTGGAAATTGGAAGTCCAGTTATTGAATTAAATGATATCCTTATATAAATGTAATGAAATAATATTATATCATATGGATTGACATCTATTAGAAGACTTGCATTGATACTGTTGCAAAGGAAGAAAGCAGATTCCAAAGAATAACATACAGAATGACTACAAAAATGTAAATGAAAAAAACAATAAAAAAAGGAAGAATTTAGGTCAAATACAATGGCTTAAGCTGGTTGCAACTGGTTGAAATTAAATCCACTTTCTTTCTCTTAACAAATGGTCAGTTAAATGAATAGATTTGTCAAACATAATCTCTATATTTATATTAGACCATTTTGTTTAGCATTTTTAAAGGAAATCAACTATGATGGTTATTTATCAGTAGATTTTTCAAGCTTCAAAGCAAAATACATCAATATAACTAATTCTTAAAATTGATACTTATATATTATGTATCAACTTTAAGAATTAGTTATATATTTTATATATGATATAATATACAATTAATATTTGATAAAAGAACAAAAACTGAAGGCTACAGAAGAGTCAACAAGCTTGAATATTTAGAGAAAAATAGTTATTGCTGGATAGCAGGTTACAGAGAAAAATTCTATAGAGCCGCAAGGGCTGAAGTCAAAGGGTGAAGAGGCATTGTACAGTTTAGAAGTAGAATAGAAGATAGGATTGTTAGCTTAAAATGTTAGCAGCTGGATTTGAGGGAAACAGAAGAGATTTGATATAGACACTATAGAAAATGTGATAGAAAGATAAGATATGAATAAAAAGTTTGCTAAATAGCACTGAGGACTCAGTTGAAATTAGATAATGGATACAATATTTCAAGGCTTTGACATTTTCATGTGCAATGCATAGAACTTCATAATAAGAACAGAGAAAATGTATTATGTCAAATATCTAGATCTGAATATTGAAGCAGATTATATTTTTTCAAAGGGAAGGGGAAAAACAGTTTTTCTTTGTGCTGGAGAAGGCATCATCAGAATGACTAACTATATTTTCTGGTTTGGCTAGTAAAGTAAATGAAACCTAAATGGCCTACAATGGCCTAGAAATTTAAGAGTTAAGAGACAATAGGTATGGATAAGGGCACAGAAAAACTTCTCTTTACCTCTGAACTTCTCTCATTGGAAGTACCACATCCCACCTCTCCAGCACCACTCCACTTCTTCCTAGAATTTCCAGTTAAGGAGGATCCCTGGCCAGTCATGTCTTCATTCCTCTATAGCCTGTATTCCTTATTTTCTGGACTTTTTCTACCATCCCTTCTCACTAGCTACTTTCATCTCTGCTCCTTCCCATTTCCAGCTTCTATTTATGTGATATCTTAATTTATTAAAATGTAAGCACCTTGAGGGCAGGGATTATTTCTCCTTGTTTTTGTGTCTCCTTGCTTTAGCTCAGTACTTAGCACATAGTAAACATTTTTTAAAATACTCCTTCACTTGATTTTAGTTGACTTGAGTAATGCTCAGGAGAATTTGGGAAGTAGCTAATTTGAGGGAAATTGAAAGGGCAACATTTTCCAAAATACCTTCCCTCCTACCTAGCTCAAAATTGTACCATTTATATCACTGATGGGCAAAATAACATCGGACATTGTTTATAAAGTACCTCCTTATTAATGAAAAATAGTCTTATTCCATTTATATACTAACCTAGTTGTGTTTATCCAATTAGGTCATATTTGGAACCCTGGAGAGAGGAGATACAGGAAGGAAGGTTTTGATCATGCCAGGAAGGCAAGCATGAAAGCACCCGGCCAGCATCAGGCCAGGAAAGACAGATTGAATGTGAAGGTCCCACAAATGAGAGGAGGTGCTGAACAAAACTGGTTACTTGCTTTATCACAGTGACCAGGGCAAGCATTTCACAGTGAGTTGAAACTATTAATATAACTTGAATTCACCATGGTCATTGTGGCCCTGCTAAGTAAGCTATATAGCTTAATGTCTCTTCAAATGAAGATCCTTTATCAGCCAGTCATGATTTAAGTTGCACAGGAACATATGTGGGGGAGTGGGACTGGGAGGAAAAGTGTCTGCTTTAAACTAAGAAAACTAACCCACCTTCAAGCAGAAAGACCATTAGCTCTCAATTTCTTTTTGTGTTTGGATAGCTGCCAAGATCCATCCCAGGAGACCATTATTTCCTTTCAAGAGACCAAAAAATCAATCACTTAATTCTTGGTGAGACTGAGGTGGAAGATTAAAGCTGATTAAAGCAGATTATAAACACAATCCCTTCTGCCAAGTTTCCTGGGGACCCCCAGAAACCATTCAGACCTTCATTAAATCAATTACCAGCATGCACCATTGAGATACAGTACTTATTTTGTTTACTCATCTTCCTCTTCTATTATTCTGTTTCTATGTGGAAAATCTCACAGCCTTCAACTAGAAAGGGACTGGTGGTTATCCATATATTTTTTCATGAGTTCATTCGATCACAATCTTATGATGTTATCTGTACAGTGAAATTCTCACGTGGAAATTCTCTCCACCAAAGCAGAGAGGTAACTCATCCACAATATATATTTTATAGAATTCTCAAGGGGACCAAGAGATTAGATAATTTAATCATATTCACATATTATTTCAGAGAATTTGAACCCAGAGCTTCCTAATTACAAAGCTAACTCTCTAGCTGCTATGCCATCATTATCACCTCCAAGATCAAATATAAAATCCTGTTTAGCATTCAAAATTTAGAACCACTCCCATGCACCTTTATAGTCTTCTTATTTCTTGCATCTCTCCCCCCCAACCAGAAACAGAGAAAGAGACAGATACATACACAAAGACAGAGAGAGACAGACAGACAGACAGACACACACACACACACACACACACACACATAGATTCATTGATATTGGCCCTTTTGCTGTTACTCAAACAAAACATGTACAGATTGGCTATTTTCATTTGCTGTTTTCTCATAAATAGAATATCCTCCTTCCCTGTCTCTACTTTAGGCTTTTCTTAGCTTCTCTGGTTTCCAAGCATTGCTTTCCACAGGAATCTTTTCCCAATCTTTTAATGTTCGTGATTTCTCTTTATTGATTATTTTCTATTTATCTTGCATACAGCTTGTTTGGAAATAGATGTTTATTTGTTGTTACTTCCATTATATCGGGAGCTCCTCAAGGGCATGGATTGTCTTTTGCTTCTCTGTATATTTTCAGTGCTGAGAACAGTGTGTGACTCTGTAGGGGCTCAATAAATGTTGATTGAACTTACTGTGCTGATTCTCATTTTTCATTATAGATAGAGAAAATATCAAAGATTCTTCCAGAAATCTTCTTGCTTCTGGACTTGATCAACATGTACATTGAGATCACTTGTTTCTGAGATAAAGATAGGAAACTGAATATGTTGTTTTGGTGCAGAAGATTGATATAAAGCTGCCATCAGTAAACGGCAAGATGCCAGTGATCAACATAATAGAGAAGTTTTAAAACACCATTATCAGCAGCTCTCCCACACCAAATGAAAGCACATTTCATCAGTGATGTGATGGATGGAACATTTGCCTAGGTATCATAGCTGCCAAGGAATAGATTCAATATGATATATTTCTATTACTCAACAAAATGGTTAGATATGCCATTTTAAATGTCTGTCTAATACCAGGTGTGAACTGAGGTTTGATAGCACAAAGTCCTACTATGTGATCTTTCTATTATTTCAAACTGTTTTCAAGTCTTTTATAAATGTTAATTGTGTCAATAATACTTCATGAAATATTTTGCAATATTTTAAGCCCAAGTAACAATGATTCATTTTTAGAATAATTCATCAAATGAAAGTGAATTGTGGACAAAATTAACATAAAGCTGAGATTTTAATTACACCAAAGGTAAGAAAATTTAAGTTGTGATTCCCCAAACAACTACAATCAGATATCCTGGCAAATAGCATTTTCATTAACATATATGGCATTAATTTTCAATTCTACAATTGTAAAATGTTCAGCAATATTTACTCTGAGAGGAATTACTGATATTTTCTGACATTTATGTAACTGAAAACCCAAAATTAATTATGACCTACATATACTTACTTCTGCTTAATCTCCATTCTTTCTTCTTTAAGGAAATCAGTGAGAAAAAGAAAAGAGCTATGTGCCTTCCCTGATGATTTATGTACATTTTCTTTACCACTTTATGAGGTCTTATGGTCCAATGGAGATCCAACAAGGTTTTTATGTTGCAACACCTCATGTGCCTAGTTTCAATTTCATGACATTCCTAGAAAAATCTCATTATTCTAAACTTAACCACTCTGCTGCTAACTCTACTTCTTCCAGACTCTTTCCCGCTCTGACTGAAGGGATGAAACATGGAGTACTAAATTCTTCTCAATGTCTCCCTTTACAGAGAGAAAAACTAGACTCTAAATTGACTATACTTTGCATTTGCTGCTCTGCCTCAATTCAACTTCACAGAAGGGAACTCCTTACGCCTTCTATCTTATTTATTGCCTTCTTTTAAGTATTTTCTTTCCCCTTTTGATTATAAGCTCCTTGAGGGCAGGGATTGTGACTCATTTTATTAAATTTTAAAAACCAGTTTTATTATTTTTATTTTAAAATTTTGCTAATTTATTTCATTTATTATTATTAATTTTAATTTTACTAAATTTTAATAATCTCATCATTTATTTATGTTTGTTATTATATATCCCCAGCACTTAGGACAGTGTCTGGTACATAATAGATGCTTAATTCTGCAGCTCGTTCTGCATCAAGAGTTGTCCAGATGGGCCTAAACCCAGAAGAAGACTTATATAAGAAGTTTATATAATGACTTTGACTCAAGAAGAGACAATGAGGAAAAAACAGGCAAGTAGAAAAAAATAACCCTGTAAGAGTGTATTTCATGGATTCCTGGAAGCTAAGATGGTGGAAAAACAGTTACACATCATAACTCTCCCATATTCACCTCCAAACAATCACAAAATTACAATGCAAAACAAGTCCTAGAATGGCAGAACCAGCAAAAAGATGGAGTTTACAAACTTCTAGCCCCCAAAACTTGAAAGAGCAGCAAGAAAGGTTTGTCTCACTTGGGTAAAAAGGAAGCTTATTCTAAGAAAGGAAACATCCTGGCAAGCCAGAAACAAGCCTCCCTTCAGCAAACCATTGAGAGATCCTGAGCCTCAGTGTGATTGAGCAGACAAAAGCCAACCCCAAGAAGCTCCAGTGTACCTCAGTATAGCCAGGAGAAAGGGCAGGATCCAATATTGAGAACTGCCTCAGGTGTCATCATTGACAACAGGAAAAGAGGAAATCTGCTGCAGCCGGATTTCCACCTGCTTCAGTGTAGCCCTGGGCAAAAAAAGTCAAAATAAACACCAAGGGTCCACAAGAACACAGGCAGTAATTAGAAATGGCCTGCCCACACTTCAGAATAGTTGGGGCAAATAGGCAACTACCAGCAATCAGACTTCCATGTGCTTTAGTGTAGCCCTAGAGAAACATGGAAACAACCTACTGGCTTCAATTCATGCCAAACAGTACCACTAGAATCCTCAATTAGTACCAAATAAGCTGCCAGATTCCTAAAGCTTCCAGCAGAGCCAGTCACCTCCTGCTCCCTCAGATTAGTACCAAACATGAGAGTCCCAGTGGACAACACTGGGCAACATCAATGCAGCACCATGTAAATAGCTATGGCCTGTAGCTCCTGGCACAAAAGAAGCCTGAAACAGTGCTTCTTCTGTCCTCAAACTCAAATTTGAAAGGAAGGCAAAAGGCCAAAAAAAGATAAGCAAAAAGCAACAAAATTTAATCACAAAAAGTTATTGTGGCCACAGAGAAGATCAAGACACAAACTCAGAAGAGGACAACAATATCAAAACACCCATAGGCAAAACCCCAAAGGAAAATGGGAAGTAGGCTCAAGCCCAGAATAAATTTATGGAAAAGCTCAAAAAGGAAATAAAAATTATATAAGAGCAGTGGAAGGTAAACTGGAAAAAGAAATGAGTGATACAGGAGAATTATTAAGAAAAAAAGTAAACAAATTGGTAAAAGAAAACAACTGCTTAGAAAGTAGAATGACCAAATTAAAGAGATGCAAAAATCCATTGAAGAAAACAATTCCTTAAAGAATACAATTAGCCAAATGGAAAAGAAAGCACAAAAGCTAATTGAGGAAAACAACTCTTTAAAAGTTAGAATTGGGCAAGTAGAAGCTAATGATTCTTTGATAATTCAAAGAATTAATCAAGGATTGATCAAACAAATTTAAAAGAATGAAATATGTGTATGTATGTATGTATGTATGTATGTATGTATGTATAATGCCTCACTGGAAAAACAACTAACCTGGAAAATAGGTGCAGAAGAGACAATGTCAGACTCCTTGGACAATCTGAAAGCCATAATCAAGGGGAAGACCTCAACATCCTCTTTTAACAGATTTTCAAGGAAAACTGCCTTGATCTCCTGCAACCAGAGGGCAAGATGGAAAGAATCCACCAATTACCTCAGGAAAGAGATACCAAAATAAAATTTCATGGGACATTATAGTTAAATTTCAGAAATATCAGGGCAAGAAAAAATACTACAAGTGGCTAGAAAGAAACAATCCAAATATCAGGGAGCCACAATTACAATTACACAAAATTTGACAGCTGTAATATTAAAAGATCAGAGGTCATGAAACATGATATTCCAGAAGGCAGAGAAGCTAGGACTACAACCATGAATTATTTACCCAGTGAAAATAAGCATAATTCTTCAAGGGGAAAATGGTTATTCAATGAAATAGAAGGATTTCAAGCTATCATAAGACCAGAATTGAACAACAACAACAAAAAAATGGTCTCTAAAATCAAGACTCAAAAGAAGCATAAACAGGTACAAAGAGTTAAAAAAAAACATAAGGGACTCAATAGAACCAAACTGTTTATGTGGGAAGATAATACTTATAAGTAAACATTTTATCACTAATTATAGAGATAGAAGGAATATACAGAGACAGAGAGTATGGATATAAGATGAATTTGAGGGAATGACATAAAAATTAAGGGATAAGAAAAACAAGTACAGTGGGTTCCAAAAGAATGGAAATCTATAAGGGGGTAAATTAATTCACACGAAGAGACATAAAAGACCTATTATGGTAGAAGGAAGGATAGGAAGGTAGGAGATGAGCATTACATGAAACTTACTTTCATAGAGGGAATAATGTACACAATCAGTTGAATATAAAAATTTATCATGTCAGACTGAGAAGTAGAAGGGGAAGAAGGAAAGCAGATTAGGAGAGGTGGTAGACAGAAGCAAAACATTGGTGTAGAAGGAAAAGGTGAAAGGAGAGAGAAGATAAACAGAAAGAAAAATAGTATGGAGAAAAATGTACCATTAGTAATCATATAGTGTTAGAATCCTAGTGTTAACTCAATGTAATTGATACAATGTTGGTGTTCACACCTTTACTCATTGGAGTTTGCACGTTTGGGAAATTTCAGGGTTTACTATGAGATATCCAAATTCACACCTCCCTTGAGTTATCACCTTGTTTCAAGTTGACTTAACACTAGGATTCCAACAATAAAGGAATGGGATGAACTGTCCCATAAAAATAAAAGCATATAGCAGAGTGGATCAAAAAAACAGACTGCTATAATATATTGTTTATAAAAGACTCAGATGAAAGTTGTAGTGTTTCATATATAGAGTAAAGGTAAGGGGCTGGAGCAGAATCTATTATGTCTCAGCCAAAATAAAAAATAAAAAACAAAAAAACAGAGGTAGTGATTCTGATCTTAGACAAAGTAAAAGCAAAACTAGACTTAACTAAAAAGTTAAGGAAGGAAACCATATCAGGCTAAAACCATATCATAAACAATGAAGCAATATCTATACTAAAAACATATGCACTCAATGATATAGCAACCAAGATCCTTAAAAGAGAAAGTTAGAAGAAGAAATAGACAGCAAAATTATACTTATGGCAGATCTCAACTGTACCATCAGAACTCAATAAATCTAACCAAAAATAAACAAGGAAGAAACTAAGAAAGAAAATGGAATATTAGAAAAGTTAGATATGGCAGACCATTAATGGGCAACTGAATGGGAACAGAAAAGAATATATCTTTTCTCAGCAGTATATAACACAACACAAAAATTGATGATGTGCCTATCAGGCACAATGAGCAATGTGCATAATGACCATGTACATACAACTTCAACATCAAATGTAGAAAGGCAGAAATATTAAATGTATTATTTTTGGATCATAATGCAATAAAATGTTCAAAAAATGGCAGTAGAAAACTTTAAAATTGAAAACTAGATAATCCCATCCTAAAGAATAAGTGGTTCAAAAAACAAAATAATAAAAACAATAATTTCATTAAAGTGAATGATAACAATGAGACAACATACTACAATCTATGGAATACAGCCAAGCAGTATTAGGGGAAAATTAATTTTCAAAAATTCAACAAATTAGGGAAATTAAAGAGTAAAGAATTGATCATGCAAAAAAAATTAGAAAAAAAAAACAGATTTAAAATCCCCAAATTGAACACCATATTGAAAATCCTGAAATAATCAAAGATTAAAAGTAAAAGGAAACAACATGAAACAACTATTGAGCTAATAAGTAAAACAAAACAAAAAGATAGACAAGTTATCAATTAAATTAAAAAGAAAAAAGAAATAAGAAAACCAAATAACTAACATCAAAAATGAAAAGGGTGAAATCACCACCAATGAAAAATAATATAAAACAATCCTTAAGAAATATGTTGTCTAATTATATGCCTAAAAATCTGATAATCTTAGAGAAATAATGAATATTTAAGAAAATATAAATTATCTAAATTAACAGATCAGGAAATAGAATATCCAAATAACCCTATTTTAGAAAAATAAATTAAACAAGCCATTGATGAGTTCTTTAGTAAAAAATCCCCAGGGCCAGGTGGGTTCAAAATTGAATTCTACCAAACATTTAAAAAAATAATGTTCCAACAGTTACATAAAATATTTGAAAAAAATAGACAAAGAAAGAGTCCTAATAAATTCCTTCTGTGACAAAAAATATGGAGTTGATATCTAAATCAGAAAGAGCTAAAACAGAAAAAGAAAATTATAGCCCAATTTCCCTAATGAATATTGATGCATAAAATTTTGAACAAAATTTGAACAGAAATATATCAAAAAGAATATACATTATGAGCTTATGGGCTTTATATCAAGAATTCTGTGTTGGTTCAATATTAGGAAAATTATCAGCATAATTGACTATATCAATTACAAAACCAACAGAAATCATATGTTTAACATAATAGATGATGAAAAAGCATACAGCATTCTTCTAAAAAACACTAAAGAGCATAGGAATAGAAGGAGCATTCCTTAGAATGAAAGAAGTATCATCTGAAACCATGAATGAGCATTGTCTATAATGCGGATAAGCTAGGAGCCTTACCAATAAAATCACAAGGATGACTATTATCACCACAATTGTTAAACATAGTACTGGAAATGTTAGATATATCAGTAAAGTATGGGGGGAAGAAATTAATGGTATTTAAATAGGTAATGAGGAAAAAAATTATCTCTCTTTGGAAATGATCTGATGTTATACTTAGAGAACCCTACAAAATCAACTAAAAAACTACTTGAAATAATTGACAATTTTAGCAAAGATGAAGGATATAAGATAAACCCACATAAATAATCAGCATTTCTTTATATAACCAACAAAGTCCAGCAGCAAGAGATAGAAAGAAAAATTTCATTTAAATACTGTAAACAATATAACATGCTTGGGAATCTACCTGCCAAGATAAACACATATGAACACAACTACAAAACAGCTTTTCATAAATAAAGTCAAATCTAAACAACTAGGAAACTATCAATTGCTTATGTGTATACTGAGTCAATCTCAGGGTTCTACCTGAGATGGGCAGCAACTTTCCTTACCTAGGCGCCACTATGACCCTTCAGACATCTCCAGATTACTTCAGCAGAATAGTCAATCACGACACGCAAGGAAAGTTTCAATCTCTTTATTAGTATCACCTCTTTCGCTCTCTCTCTCTCTCTCTCTCTTTCTCTTTCTCTCTCTCTCTTCTCTCTCTCTCTCTCTCTCTCTCTCTCTCTCTCTCCCTCTCTCTCTCTCTTTTTCCCCCCCTCTCTCTCTTTTTCCCTCTCTCTCTCTCTCTCTTCTCGGTCCTGCTTATATCCCCTTTCCCTGTTGCCCTTTTGTTGCCCTAACAACAGTACCACCATTTGAGGGGAGTGCTTTCCTGTTACTGGCACATACTCAATGCATGACTGCTCCGTGTTTCCTTGACCACCTATACATTTGGTGGATAACTATAACAGAAACTTGTCTGGCTTAACTGAAACTCGGGAATGCATGTCAGCAGAATACATGCCCAGGGCGCCTCTTGGACCTTCTTGGTATGTATTGTTTCCAGGCAACAATCAAAGACAAGGTTGGGGTTTTACAAAGGATAGAGAGACAATCCATCATACCCTTATATGTTTATAGTAACCAGAGCATATTTAAAGTGTAATTATTCTGGGGTCCAACAAGTCAATATAATAAAAAATGATAATTATGCCTAAACCTAATTTACTCATTCAGTGCTGTATCTATCAACTATCAAAAATTATTTTATAGAGCTAGAAAAATAACAGTATTCATCTGGAAGAACAAAAGATCGAGAATATCAAGGGAATTAATTTAAAAATCAAAAAATGTGGGTAACAATATCAGATCTCAAACTATATTATAAAACAGCATATATTAAAGAGTATAAAACTACTGGCTAAGAAATATTAGTGGATGAGAGGAATAGATTAAATACCCAAGACATAGTGGTCAGTGACCATGGTAACTTAATGTTTGATGAACTCAAAGGCTCCAGTTTTGGATATAGAAACTCATTATTTGATTAAAAAACTGCTAGGGTAATTAGGTGGCAATATGACACAAATTAGAGATAGACCAACTTCTCACATCATATATGAAGATAAAGTCAAAATGGGTGATATAAAAGAGGATATAAAGGTTGATACCATGAGCAAAATAGAGAAGGAAGGAACAGTCTACCTGTCAAATCTATGGGGAAAGAAAGAATTCATAAGCAAATAAGAAATACAGAACATTGCAAAATGTAAATACATTAAGTCTGATGATATTAAATTAAAAAGCTTATACACTAACAAAACCAATGCAACAAGGATTAGAAGAAAAGCAGAAAGTTGGGAAACAATCTTTATAAGTATCTCTGTTAAAGGCCTCATTTCTCAAATATATAAAGAACTGAATCAACCATTTCCCAATTGATCAATGGTCAAGGGAGATGAATAGGCAATTTTCAGATGAAGAAATCAATGGTATTTTTGAGCATATAGGGAAATGCTGTAAATCATTTTTATTTAGAGAAACACAAATTAAAACAACTCTGAAGTACCATCTCACACTTATCAGATTGGCTAATATATGAGAAAAAAGGAAAATGATAAATGTTGGAGAAACTGTGGGGAAGATGGATTGTTTATGGAGTTGTGAACTGATCCAACCATTCTAGGAGAGTAATTTGGAACTATGCCCAAAAAGCAACCAAACTGTTAATACCCTTTGATTCAGCAATATCACTACTTCATGATGGTTACTGGGATACTCCATGGTGATAAAATATTGGAAATGGAATGCCAATCAATTGGAGAATGGCTGAACAAGTTGTGGTACATGAATGTGATGGAATACTGTTATGCAAGAAGAAATAAGTAATTTTTATTTTGACCTGTTTCCTTTTTTTACAACTGTAATTAATATGGGAATATATTTTATGTGATGGTAAATATATAATCGATATCACATTCCCTCCCATTTTTGAAAGAGGGAGAGGAGAGAGGAAGGGAGAAAATTTGGAACTCAAAATCTTATAAAAATGAATGCTAAAAAATGTCATTATATGTAATTGGGGAAAAAACAAAAAATGAAATACTATTTAAGAAAAAAAGTGTCCTTTTTATATTGTTGAGGCTATCTATAATACAGAGTAGATTATTAAATTTAATGAAAATGTCTTTTTCACCCCTAATACATGCTCATTTAGAAAGAACAGGAAGGTGATAAGTTCAAAATTGCTTATCACAGCAGCTTTGCATTCAATTTTTCAGTCACTTCTAGGAGAAAATTATCTGAACCATAAGAGTCTATAATTATAAGAATTTGATTGTGTTTGAATTTTTTGTACTTGTATATGACATTCACTTCATGTAAACCATGTTCAACATCATTCAGTTCCTTAGTTGTTGACAAGGTGGGATATAAAATTACCTATTTGCTTCTATGGGTAGAAGGCAAGGGAGAATAAGCTGGAGTCACAATGAGGAAACATATTCCTACTAACTGCCTCCTTCCCCTTATGAAGAGGATTCCCAAGCAACTTCTCCAATGCCTGTTCTACTAAGGTGGGTGCATAGAAATGGTGTTTTTTTTTTTTTTTTAACAATTAAACAGAGAAGGGAGGAAATTTTTTTGAAATATTGTTGAAGCAGTTAAAGGTTCTGATAAAGGCCTCATTTCCAAAATATATAGAGAATTGACTCAAATTTATAAGAAATCAAGCCATTCTCCAATTGATAAATGGTCAAAGGATATGAACAGACAATTTTCAGATGATGAAATTGAAACTATTACCACTCATATGAAAGAGTGTTCCAATTGATCAGAGAAATGCAAATTAAGACAACTTTGAGATACCACTACACACCTGTCAGATTGGCTAAGATGACAGGAAAAAATAATGATGAGTGTTGGAGGGGATGCGGGAAAACTGGGATACTGATGCATTGTTGGTGGAGTTGTGAATGAATCCAACCATTCTGGCGAGCAATCTGGAATTATCCCCAAAAGTTATCAAATTGTGTATACTCTTTGATCCAAGTGTTATTAATGGGCTTATATCCCAAAAAATATTAAAGAAGGGAAAGAAACCGGTATGTGCCAAAATGTTTGTGACAGCCCTCTTTGTAGTGGCTAGAAACTGGAAATTGAATGGATGCCCATCAATTGGAAAATGGTTGGATAAATTGTGCTATATGAAAGTTATGGAATATTATTGTTCTGTAAGAAATGACCAGCAGGATGAATACAGAGAGGCTTGGAGAGACTTACATGAACTGATGCTAAGTGAAATGAACAGAACCAGGAGATCATTATATACCTCAACAACGATACTGTATAAGGATGTATTCTGATGGAAGTGAATTTCTTTGACAAAGAGACCTAACTCTATTTCAATTGATAAATGATGGACAGAAGCAGCTACACCCCAAAAAAAGAACACTGGGAAATGAATGTAAACTATTTGCTTTTTTGTTTTTCTTCCTGGGTTATTTTTACCTTCTGAATCCAATTCTCCCTGTGCAACAAGAGAACTGTTCGGTTCTGCAAACATATATTGTATTTAGGATATACCGCAACATATTTAGCATATATAGGACTGCTTGCCATCTAGGGGAGGGGGTGGAGGGAGGAAGGGGAAAAATCGGAACAGAACCGAGTGCAAGGGATAATGTTGTAAAAAAATTACTCTGGCATGGGTTCTGTCAATAAAAAGTTATTATAAAATAAAATTAAATTTAAAAAAAGAAATATTATTGAATTTCTAACTACTGTATGCCACTAATGGAGATCAGAACACATAGAACACAAAAGAAAAATGGAAACAAGCATTTATTATGCATCTATTACATGCCAAGGACTGTGCCATGGCTTTTATAAACTGGGAGTTAAATGACACTGTTATGCCCATTTTATAATTGAGGACAATAAGGCTGAGGAAAATTAATTGACTTGTCCAGGATCACAAAAGATGTCTGAGGTTATTTGAATTCCAGGTTCAACACTCTATCATTTCTCTTCAAATGTAAGAATTCCAATCTTATTATTTATAAATAAGAAAAGAGTATGAGGGAAGTTGTGACTTGCCTATTTGATACTGGAGCCTGGGCTAGAATATACTTCTCCAACATAAAACTTGTTTCCACTTTGGTACTGCCTTAAATAATAAGTACTCTGACTGGGAGAGAAGGCAAAGAGGAATCAGGTCTTAGTTGCCTTTGTATAGCCTTTAGCCTAGGATCATTCACAAAGTGTGACTGGTGCATAATAAATGTTTAGAAAGGAGAACAGGCATCCATGAAGAGAGGCAGGAAGGTAGAGACGAAGGAAGGAAGGAAGGGAGAGAGGGAGGAAGAGAGAGAGGAAAGAAGGGAATGAGGGAGGAAGGGAGTGAGGGAGGAAGGGAGTGAGGGAGGAAGAGAGGGAGAAGGTGAGAGATGACTCAGAGGACATTGTGTTAAACTTGACATCTGAAAGACATGTTTGAGTTCTCCAAGTCATTTATTCCCTTATAGCCTTAGTTTCTTCATTGGTAGGATGAGCATAATAATAGCACTTACCTCACAGAGTTATTGTGACAGTATAATGGTAATTTACATAATATACTTTGTAAATTTTAAAGCACCACATGAATGCCAGCTATTATCAGTTAAGGAGGAGAAAATTAATCAATAATCATTTATTAATCAAATATTTTCTGCAAAACACTGTGCTAGGCTCTGGGAATACAAAGACAAAAAGAGTAAGACAACATTACTTATCTATCCACTCATCTATCCATATATATATATATGTATATATATATATATATATATGGAAGCAAGTGGGAGGTGGAGAACCATATGTAAGCAATAGAGAGAACACTAGTTCAGTGTGAGAAGGGGAATTATTTATAGTGAAACTACAAAAAGTTAGTTTGAAGAAAGGTTGTGAAGAACTTTAAATGCCAAAGGGAAGAGTTTACATTTTATCCTAGAGGCAATAAGGTGCCATTCATGTTTATTGAAGAGAGTGACATGGACTTCCGGTTAAGATGGCGGAGAGGAGGCTCACAGTTGCATAAGCTCCGCGCTTTCTCTCACTATCCACTTCATTACAAGCCTCTGAATCAATGCTTGACTGAAAAAAACCCACAAATAGTTACCAAGAGAAGCCATCCTTGAGATCCGCCAAGAAAGGTCTGTCTTTACTGGAGGGCTGGGGCGGTTTTAGATCGGGCGCAGGCGGCGGGCAGCGGCAGTGAGGGCACAGGAGCAGACTGGAGAGGGGGTGGAGAGTGATCGTAGCCGTTTCTGCGGGGAGAGCTTCGCTACAGGTTTGGATACTTTCCTCCGGCAGCAAGTCAACAGTCCAGCAGAGAAGCTAAAAACACCGGGGGTGAAGAATACAACCCCAAACAGCTGGAGTCTCTCGGGACCTGGCCGCCCCCCCCTTCCCCCCCCCCCCCCCTCAGTGACTCAGCACGCTCTGGGATCTCAGAGCGCAGGCGCAGCACAGTCCTGCTAGTGCCTCACTGCTGCCCCTGCAGTCTGTAGAGGAAGCTCGATAACACACCCAGCCCCCCCACCCAAAGAAAGACTCCAGTTTTTTTCTGTTTTTCTTTGGTAGTTTGTCTCTGATTAATGGACAGAATGAGCAAGAAGCTGAAGAGGACTTTAACCCTTGACAGCTTCTACACAGATAGAGAGCAGACTCTAAATCCTGAGGAGACTAAAAACAGGCAGTCCCCAGGTGATTCCCCAAAGGAGGAGATTGTCTGTTCCTCAGCACAGATGAACCTCATAGAAGTGATTAAAAAGGCTCTCACAAGGGAGCTAGAAGAAAAATGGGGAAAGCAGAGTGAGGCTTGGGAAAAGGAGAGGGAGGCTTGGCAAAAGAGCCTGGAGAAAGTTAAAGAGAGAGTGGATAAAGAAGTAAAATCCTTGAAAAATAGGATTAGTGAACTGGAAACAGAAAACAGCTCTCTAAAAAACAAAATTGGCGAAATGGAAAAAAATTCCACAGAACAAAAGAACTCAATGGGACAATTAGAGAAAGATTTTAAAAAAGTGAGTGAAGAGAATACTTCACTGAAAATCAGAATTGAACAAGTGGAATTGAATGACTCGAGGAGACAAGAAGAATCAGTCAAGCAAATCCAAAAAAATCAAACAATGGAGAAAAATGTGAAATACCTTCTGGGGAAGACAACAGACCTGGAAAACAGATCCAGGAGAGACAATCTGAGAATCATTGGACTCCCAGAAAAACATGATGAAAAAAAGAGCCTGGACACTGTCTTCCAGGAAATTATCAAAGAGAACTGCCCAGAAGTCATAGGAACAGAGGAAAAAATAAACATTGAAAGGATTCATCGATCACCCACTGAAAGGGATCCTAAAATCAAAACACCAAGGAATATAGTGGCCAAATGCCAGAACCCTCAGATGAAAGAAAAAATATTGCAAGCGGCTAGAAAAACCCAATTCAAGTATCAAGGAGCCACAATAAGGATCACCCAGGATCTGGCAGCATCCACATTAAAAGATCGAAGGGCCTGGAATATGATATTCCGAAAGGCTAAGGAACTTGGTATGCAACCAAAAATAACTTACCCAGCGAGAATGAGCATCTTTTTCCAGGGAAGAAGATGGACATTCAACGAAGTAAGCGAATTTCATCTATTTCTGATGAAAAAACCAGAACTTAACAAAAAGTTTGATCTACAAATATAGAACTCAAGAGAAATCTAAAAAGGTAAAGATTAATCTTGGGAACTATATTTTGACTATATAGATGTATAAAGAATACATGTATACCTTGTTCTAGAAATTGATGTGGAAAGGACATTGTACCAGAAAAAGGGTAAAGTGGGGGTAGTACATCTCATGAAGAGGCATAGGAAACCTATTATATCTGAGAGAAAGAATGGAGGGGGATGAATATAGTGGGTATCTTACTGCCTTCAGAATTGGCTTTAAGTGAAAAATCTTAAGACATATTCAATCTATGGTGAAACTTCTCCCATCTCATTGAAAAGTGAGAAGGGAAAAGTGGAAAGGGAAGGAATAAGCTAAGCGGAAGGGAATACGGGAACTGGGAGGGAAAGGGGTAAGATAGGGGGAGGAACTCTAAGGCGGGGGGAGGGACACTAAAAAGGGAGGGCTGTGAGAAGCAAGGGGTGCTCACAAGCTTAATACTTGGAAGGGGGGGAAAGGGGAAAGAAGGGAGGAAAGCATAAACCGGGGTTAACAAGATGGCAAGTAATACAGAATTGGTCATTCTAACCATAAACGTGAACGGGGTAAACTCCCCCATAAAGAGGAAGCGGTTAGCAGAATGGATTAAAAGCCAGAATCCTACAATATGTTGTTTACAGGAAACACACCTGAAGCGGGGAGATACATGCAGGTTAAAGGTAAAAGGTTGGAGCAAAATCTACTATGCTTCAGGTGAAGTCAAAAAAGCAGGGGTAGCCATCCTGATCTCAGATCAAGCTAAAGCAAAAATTGACCTAATTAAAAGAGATAAGGAAGGACACTATATCTTGCTAAAGGGTAGCATGGATAATGAAGCACTATCTATATTAAACATATATGCACCAAGTGGGGTAGCATCTAAATTCTTAAAAGAGAAACTAAGAGAGCTGCAAGAAGAAATAGACAGTAAAACTATAATAGTGGGAGATCTTAACCTTGCACTCTCAGAATTAGATAAATCAAACCACAAAATAAATAAGAAAGAAGTCAAAGAGGTAAATAGAATACTAGAAAAGTTAGATATGATAGATCTCTGGAGAAAATGTAATGGAGACAGAAAGGAATACACTTTCTTTTCAGCAGTTCATGGAACCTATACAAAAATTGACCATATATTAGGACATAAAAACCTCAAACTCAAATGTAGTAAGGCAGAAATAGTAAATGCATCCTTTTCAGACCACGATGCAATGAAAATTACATTCAACAAAAAAGCAGGGGGAAGTAGACCAAAAAATAATTGGAAACTAAATAATCTCATACTAAAGAATGATTGGGTGAAACAGCAAATCATAGACATAATTAATAACTTCACCCAAGAAAACGATAATAATGAGACATCATACCAAAATGTATGGGATGCAGCCAAAGCGGTAATAAGGGGAAATTTCATATCTCTAGAGGCCTATTTGTATAAAATAGAGAAAGAGAAGGTCAATGAATTGGGTTTGCAATTAAAAATGCTAGAAAAGGAACAAATTAAAAACCCCCAGTCAAACACTAAACTTGAAATTCTAAAAGTAAAAGGTGAGATCAATAAAATTGAAAGTAAAAAAACTATTGAATTGATTAATAAAACTAAGAGTTGGTTCTATGAAAAAACCAACAAAATAGACAAACCCTTAGTAAATCTGATTAAAAAAAGGAAAGAGGAAAATCAAATTGTTAGTCTTAAAAATGAAAAGGGAGAACTCACCACTAACGAAGAGGAAATTAGAGCAATAATTAGGAGTTACTTTGCCCAACTTTATGCCAATAAATTCGACAACTTAAATGAAATAGAAAAATACCTCCAAAAATACAGCTTGCCCAAACTAACAGAGGAAGAAGTAAATATCCTAAACAGTCCCATCTCAGAAAAAGAAATAGAACAAACTATCAATCAACTCCCTAAGAAAAAATCCCCAGGACCAGATGGATTTACATGTGAATTCTACCAAACATTTAAAGAACAATTAACTCCAATGTTATATAAACTATTTGAAAAAATAGGGATTGAAGGTGTCCTACCAAACTCCTTTTATGACACAGATATGGTACTGATACCTAAACCAGGTAGGCTGAAAACAGAGAAAGAAAATTATAGACCAATCTCCCTAATGAATATTGATGCTAAAATCTTAAATAAAATATTAGCAAAAAGATTACAGAAAATTGTCACCAGGATAATACACTATGACCAAGTAGGATTTATACCAGGAATGCAGGGCTGGTTCAATATTAGGAAAACTATTAGCATAATTGACTATATCAATAACCAAACAAACAAAAACCACATGATCATCTCAATAGATGCAGAAAAAGCATTTGATAAAATCCAACATCCATTCCTAATAAAAACACTTGAGAGCATAGGAATAAATGGACTTTTCCTTAAAATAGTCAGGAGCATATATTTAAAACCATCAGTAAGCATCATATGCAATGGGGAAAAACTGGAACCTTTCCCAGTAAGATCTGGAGTGAAGCAAGGTTGCCCACTATCACCATTATTATTTAATATCGTATTAGAAACACTAGCCTCGGCAATAAGAGTCGAGAAAGATATAAAAGGAATTAGAGTAGGCAATGAGGAAACCAAACTATCACTCTTTGCAGATGATATGATGGTATACCTAGAGAACCCCAGAGATTCTACCAAAAAGCTATTGGAAATAATTCATAATTTTAGCAAAGTAGCTGGCTACAAAATAAATCCCCATAAATCCTCAGCATTTTTATACATCACCAACAAAACCCAACAGCAAGAGATACAAAGAGAAATTCCATTCAGAATAACTGTTGATACCATAAAATATTTGGGAATCTATCTACCAAAGGAAAGTCAGGAATTATATGAGCAAAATTATAAAAAAGTCTCCACACAAATAAAGTCAGACTTAAATAATTGGAAAAATATTAAGTGCTCTTGGATCGGCCGAGCGAACATAATAAAGATGACAATACTCCCTAAACTAATCTATTTATTTAGTGCTATACCAATCAGACTTCCAAGAAAATATTTTATCGATCTAGAAAAATAACAACAAAATTCATATGGAACAATAAAAAGTCGAGAATCTCAAGGGAATTAATGAAAAAAAAATCAAATGAAGGTGGCCTAGCTGTACCTGATCTAAAATTATATTATAAAGCAGCAGTCACCAAAACCATTTGGTATTGGCTAAGAAATAGATTAGTGGATCAGTGGAAAAGGCTAGGCTCACAAGACAGAATAGTCAATTATAGCAATCTAGTGTTTGACAAACCCAAAGCCCCTAACTTCTGGGAAAAGAATTCATTATTTGATAAAAACTGCTGGGATAATTGGAAATTAGTATGGCAGAAATTAGGCATGGACCCACACTTAACACCATATACCAAGATAAGATCAAAATGGGTCTATGACCTAGGCATAAAGAACGAGACTATAAATAAATTAGAGGAACATAGAATAGTTTATCTCTCAGACTTGTGGAGGAGAAAGAAATTTGTGACCAAAGATGAACTAGAGTCCATTACTGATCACAGAATAGAAAATTTCGATTACATCAAATTAAAAAGCTTTTGTACAAATAAAACTAATGCAAACAAGATTAGAAGGGAAGCAACAAACTGGGAAAACATTTTCACAGTTAAAGGTTCTGATAAAGGCCTCATTTCCAAAATATATAGAGAACTGACTCAAATTTATAAGAAATCAAGCCATTCTCCAATTGACAAATGGTCAAAGGATATGAACAGACAATTTTCAGAGGATGAGATTGAAACTATTACCACTCATATGAAAGAGTGTTCCAAATCATTATTGATCAGAGAAATGCAAATTAAGACAACTCTGAGATACCACTACACACCTGTCAGATTGGCTAAGATGACAGGAAAAAATAATGATGAATGTTGGAGGGGATGCGGGAAAACTGGGACACTAATGCATTGTTGGTGGAGTTGTGAACGAATCCAACCATTCTGGAGAGCAATCTGGAATTATGCCCAAAAAATTATCAAATTGTGCATACCCTTTGATCCAGCAGTGTTTCTATTGGGCTTATATCCCAAAGAAATACTAAAGAAGGGAAAGGGACCTGTATGTGCCAAAATGTTTGTAGCAGCCCTGTTTGTAGTGGCTAGAAACTGGAAAATGAATGGATGCCCATCAATTGGAGAATGGCTGGGTAAATTGTGGTATATGAATGTTATGGAATATTATTGTTCTGTAAGAAATGACCAGCAGGATGAATACAGAGAGGACTGGCGAGACTTACATGAACTGATGCTAAGTGAAATGAGCAGAACCAGGAGATCATTATACACTTCGACAACGATATTGTATGAGGACATATTTTGATGGAAGTGGATTTCTTTGACAAAGAGACCTGAGTTTCAATTGATAAATGACGGACAAAAGCAGCTACACCCAAAGAAAGAACACTGGGAAACGAATGTAAACTATCTGCATTTTTGTTTTTCTTCCCGGACTATTTATACCTTCTGAATCCAATTCTCCCTACGCAACAAGAGAACTGTTCGGTTCTGCAAACATCTATTGTATCTAGGATATACTGCAACATATCCAACATATAAAGGACTGCTTGCCATCTAGGGGAGGGGGTGGAGGGAGGGAGGGGAAAAATCGGAACAGAACCGAGTGCAAGGGATAATGTTGTAAAAAAATTACTCTGGCATGGGTTCTGTCAATAAAAAGTTATTATAAAATAAAATTAAATTTAAAAAAAGAAATATTATTGAATTTCTAACTACTGTATGCCACTAATGGAGATCAGAACACATAGAACACAAAAGAAAAATGGAAACAAGCATTTATTATGCATCTATTACATGCCAAGGACTGTGCCATGGCTTTTATAAACTGGGAGTTAAATGACACTGTTATGCCCATTTTATAATTGAGGACAATAAGTCTGAGGAAAATTAATTGACTTGTCCAGGATCACAAAAGATGTCTGAGGTTATTTATTTGAATTCCAGGTTCAACACTCTATCATTTCTCTTCAAATGTAAGAATTCCAAACTTATTATTTATAAATAAGAAAAGAGTATGAGGGAAGTTGTGACTTGCCTATTTGATACTGGAGCCTGGGCTAGAATATACTTCTCCAACATAAAACTTGTTGTTTCCACTTTGGTACTGCCTTAAATAATAAGTACTCTGACTGGGAGAGAAGGCAAAGAGGAATCAGGTCTTAGTTGCCTTTGTATAGCCTTTAGCCTAGGATCATTCACAAAGTGTGACTGGTGCATAATAAATGTTTAGAAAGGAGAACAGCATCCATGAAGAGAGGCAGGAAGGTAGAGACGAAGGAAGGAAGGGAGAGAGGGAGGAAGAGAGAGAGGAAAGAAGGGAATGAGGGAGGAAGGGGAAAAATCGGAACAGAACCGAGTGCAAGGGATAATGTTGTAAAAAAATTACTCTGGCATGGGTTCTGTCAATAAAAAGTTATTATAAAATAAAATTAAATTTAAAAAAAGAAATAGGATCTTACTAAGGTGCATGTGTGGCTATAACACCAAAAAAGGTCTAATCATGTCCTAAGAGATTTATAAAATATTGATACTTGAAAATCAAGACAAAATGGATGGAATAAAAGTTTTCTTTGGTAAGAAGTATTGTTCATAGGGCACAATAACAGCTAATTGGCACAATAGAACAAAATAGCACAATGGCAGCTAGGTGGCATAGTAGATAGAGTTGTGGGTCTGGAGACAGGAAAGGACTTCAAAACTGTCCTCAAATACTTATTAGCTGTATGTCTCGGCAAGTCACTTAACTCTGCCTCAATTTCCTCATCTATAAAATGAGCTGGAGAAGGAAATGGAAAACTATTACATATCTTTGCCAAGAAAACCTCAAATGGGCTCACAGAAAGTCAGATATAACTGAAATGACTGAACAATAACAATGACAAAAATGATTCATTCATAATGTCTTCTCTCAGATGGGACCAAGGATTCTAATACAATTATTGCCATTACATGCTGTTGGTGGGAGACATATATGTACTCATGTTAAAGTCATCAATATCTGTATCTAAGATTGTTTCTGATTGAAGTGGTATTTTAGAGAGAAAAGAAGGGTCAAATGGGATAAAGTAGTGTGTCCTCACTACTGCAGATATCTCATTCTACAATGATTCCTTCATCCCCAAGAATCTCCTCCATTTGGCTAAGGAGCTACTTTTTCTCCTCTTTTGCTATGGTTTGAGATTAAGGGAGAGGAGAATTTTAGAAATAATTTTTTTCCCTTTGATTGAGAATTATTGGATGCTAAATATATTTCCTGGTAATTGAGTAGTAGTATTCAACACAAGCACCGCTGAGAATCAAAAGTACATTGGAGAGTGCCTTCTATAAGAATCAAGCCAGAGATCTTACTAGCTTGGGGAGCTACTAGGGATGGAAAAGAGGAACTCATAAGCCAAGAACTGAATGGATACTTTGAATGATATTTCACAAGAGTTAAACCAGAGAGGCTCAGGAATCTGCAACAGTAGCACTGGGGCTGGCAATGACTAAAGAAGGCATTGCTAATTATAGAGAGAAGGACTTGCTTTTATCTATGGCCAAGTGGCCTGATGTAATGTAAGGTCCTTGAGGAAACAGATTGTTTAGCTTTTATTTTTATATCCCCAGAAACAAGAGCTCAATCAAACAAGTTCTTAATAAATTCTTGCTCAGTGAATGAATGAATAAAAAATCACTTATCAAGTTCTTATTTTGTAAAACACTGCTAAATTTTTATAGTTGTTGTATAGTCATTTTTGTCTCTTTGTGACCCTATTTGAGGTTTTCTTGCCAGGGATAGTTTGCCATTTTCTTCCAGCTCATTTTACAAATGAGGAAACTGAGATAAAAATAAAAATAAATTGAGGTTTAATTACCTTGCTCAGCTAAATGTTTAAAGCCAGGAAAATTTTTCTTCCTGACTCCGAGACTTTATCCAGTGAACTGCCTAGCTTCCTCCACTGTGCTAAATAGCTGGAATACAAATAGAAAAGTAAAAGAGTTTCTACTGTTGAAAAATTCACATTCTAATTGGTAAGACAATATATATAGAAGGTTTCAGTTACAAATCTGATAGCAAGGGATCATAGTCATTAAGTTTCTTTTTTTTTTAAATTTTATTATAACTTTTTATTGACAGAACATATGCTCTGGATAATTTTTACAACATTATCCCTTGCACTCACTTCTGTCCCAACTTTTCCCTTGCCTCCCTCCACTCCCTCCCCTAGATGGCAAGCAGTCTTATAAATGTCAAATATGTTATAGTATATCCTAGATACAATGTATGTGTGCAAAACTGAACGGTTCTCTTGTTACACAGGGAGAACTGGATTCAGAAGGTAAAAATAACCTGGGAAAAAAAACAAAAAAGCAAACAGTTTACACTCATTGCCCAGTGTTCCTTTTCTGGGTGTAGCTGCTTCTGTCCATCATTGATCAATTGGAACTGACTTAGATCTTCTCTGTCGAAGAAATCCACTTCCATCAGAATACATCCTCATATAGTATTGTTGTTGAAGTATATAACGATCTCCTGGTTCTGTTCATTTCACTCCACATCAGTTCATGTAAGTCTCTCCAAGCCTCTCTGTATTCATCCTGCTGGTCATTTCTTACAGGACAATGTTATTCCATAACATTCATGTAGCACAATTTACCCAACCATTCTCCAATTGATGGGCATCCATTCAATTTCCAGTTTCTAGCCACTACAAACAGGGCTGCCACAAACATTTTGGCACATACAGTTCCCTTTCCATTCTTTAGTATCTCTTTGGGATATAAGCCCAGTAGTAGCATTGCTGGATCAAACGGTATGCACAGTTTGATAAATTTTTGGGCATAATTCCAGATTTCTCTCCAGAATGTTTGGATTTGTTCACAATTCCACCAACAATGCATCAAAGTCCCAGTTTTCCCGCATCCTCTCCAACATTCATCATTATTTTTTCCTGTCATCTTAGCCAATCTGACAGGTGTGTAGTGGTATCTCAGAGTTGTCTTAATTTGCATTTCTCTGATCAATAGTGATTTGGAACACTTTTTCATATGAGCGGAAATAGTTTCAATTTCATCATCCGAGAATTGTCTGTTCATATCCTTTGCATAGTCCATAAGTTTCAATGGCAAAGTGGATAGAAATATCTTTTTTTTGTTATTTCCTCTAATAATTTCATATGATTTCTAATGTCAAATAATTTGGTAGAATATTGGGCCTGGAATCAGGAAAAACTCATCTTTTGGAGTTCAAATCCAGCCTCAGACACTCACAAGCTGTGTAACCTTGACTTTTGTTTGTATCAGTTTCCTCAATTACAAATTGGGGATGATTATAATGAATACCTCACAAAGTTGTTGTAGGGATTGAATGAGATCATATTTGTAAAGCACCTAGCACAGTCCCAGGAGCACAGTGTGTACTACATACATGTTATGTATTATTAGTATATGTATTAATAGTTACTAGTATTATTAGTAGCATTAGTATTATAATACTAATAATACATTATAATAATAATGCAGGGCTTGCTTTCTAGGGATGAAGACTATTTTAATTTTTGAATTGAATTAATGCCTATTTTATGGGAGTATTATTTTTATTAATTCTCAAAAAGTTATTTAACCAAGTTAATCCCAATTCCTTCTCTAGCACTTCTTTTCAGGTTTGAGGACCAGTTTTCCTTTGGCATATGGATAACAATGTTATTACCAAATTGAGAGTTGGAAGTTACTAATATGCTTCTAAATATGGTTGTCCAAACCATAAATCTGGATGATCTTAGGTAATGAGAAACTGGAGTCACTTCATTACTAATATGAATCTAGAACTTAGATCATCAGGACCTTCTGGTCCTCTTTTTGAAGCTAAAAAGGATTGGAAACTGGTAAATGAAGATCAGTGTTTAGATAATACTTTATGTGATAGAGACTGATGTAATACTGGAAGTACCTACCAGTAAGTGAAGAGCCTAATGAAAAGAACCCATGCCAGAATTATAGGTCATATTCTAAGAGATCTTTTTCTTTTTTTATTTATGAGAGAAAAAAGTAATTGATTTGTCTATGAGGGAAGATTTTTTCCCCTTCTTAGTAAGGATAACATTGTGTCCCTGAAATCCTTCATGATGAAAGACCGAAGTTTGTGTGATTGGTGACATAAAATAAAATATTTAGGTTTTCTTGTCACCTTTAATTAACTTCTGAAAGTGGTGGCACTCTGTCTGGCTATAAAGTTGATCAGGTTCACTTGAGTCTGTTTGTGTGAGAAAACCATTGTATATCTCTATTTAAAAAGCTATTTGTGAGCTGTTTGACCAAGTTTAGTTGTAATGTTTCTAGACTGTCTAAGAAGTGACATTCTTATCTCACTCCCTCTTCTTTTTCTGTCATTTCATAATTATCCCTAATAGGCTCATATTCATAGAGTATTAGATGTAGAAGTCACCTTAGAGATCATCTGATCTAATCCCTTAAATTTAAAGATGAATAAGTGAATTAAAGAATAAAATGAAGTTAAAACCAGTTCTATGATTTGCCCAAGTTTATACAGTTACTAAGTGGTTGTGGAAATAGAAGAGGAATGCATAAAACGAGAGATCTTTTGTATTTATGTCTATTTCATAGGTTGTTATAACCAAAAAACCAAAACAGCAAAAACAACAACTAAAACAAATCCACCATTATCTATCAACTGTTCATCCCATGATATCCCAAGCCTTTGATTTTCTAGGTGGTCCTTAGGAAAAAGAAACATAGGCTTTCTGTGGGTCCATATTCAAAGCCTATATAACTTAGTGGAACTTTTCAGAGGAGTATTTGAGAATCCAAGGTCACCTCCATGTCACAACAAGCTATTAGAGTGAGGTTTTTATGGAGAATTAAAAAAAATATTGCTTTTGAAGACAAGTGAAATGTACCTCTAATAGAAATATGTTTGAACGAAATGAAGAGGCTGTTATACTGATTAATAGATTTTTGATATTTAATTCAAAGTAACTTTTAAAATCACTTCTGAGCTCTGGACTATGAATCAGATATGAAAGGATTAATGTAGAAAAAGAAATTCATTAGGAAAAGATTTTCATGGGGTGCATGATGGGAACATGGATATACATGATTTTCCTTTTTGAATTTTATCCTAAGAGAAGAATTAAGTCATACTGAGCAGAAAGTCTGTTTCTTCTCTGCAAAAAAGGAATAGAAGGTTATGTGCTAAGCAAACAGCTTAACATCTTCTCTGTTATAAATAGGTAGAAAACATATATATTGGAGTAGAAAAGGACACTCTGAAAAGAATGGAATCAAAGAACTAAATCTTTTCTTACCAGAAAACACTCTGATGCTCTGTACCAAGAGATAGAAATTCATGTATTTGATCACAGATTTTTTTACTTTCAAAAAGATTCAAGTTAATTTGGTTATTCAAATAATGAGGAAGAAAAATAATTAAAAATAGTTATTAATATTAGATTAAACAGTAGTTATTAACAGGTTAGGTTTAATTAGGAAGATTCCAAGTTCTACCTAGATTCAGAAAGATTGACTATCATAATCCCTAATGTAAATCATTGACACCAAGATTCATGTGTGCTTTTATTTCTTTAAATGTATAAAATCTCATCTTATTGAAAAACATTTTATAAAATCAACAATTAGAGACTATTTATTAAGAATGCAAATTATTTTAATAATAAAGTTTTTAATAGGATTGGATTTTTAAAAAATAGAAGACATATAAATGACTGAATCCGTTACTCACTCCTGGCAAAAGATTATATCAATGGTATATATACCATAAATGAGGCACCACCATTCACATGAATTGGAAGCTTACTACCTAATAGGAAATGACTCCTAAAAGCTAGCCTGGCAAGCTGAAATCTACAAAACATAGGAGCCATCTTGATTTATAATGATAAAATCTTCCAGTAAAATTAGACATCCTAGAAAATTTTCAAAAAAAACTTGAGATGAAAAATTGGAAGAAGGGGTTTATGTTGCCTGAAGAAGAGAAAAGCAGAAAGGATCTGGAGTTCATGCAGGGCTGTGTGATAAGTAATTATTCTCTACCTTCTTCAAGCTATGTGATGTGATTATTCTCTATTTTCTTCACGGGTATGTAAGAAGCAGGCTTAAATTGCAATAAGAAGGAAAGAAAAAAAATCATTATTAAGGTTTGGAAAACAAAAGGAGGAGGTTGAAGAAGTTCACTCATTTATGTTATAGGAGACAGTATCTTTTTTGGAATGGATAATTGAATTTAAAGCATGACAAAAACTGAGAAGTCATTCAGTCTAAATCCTTAATTTTAGTGATGAGGAAACCAGAGCCCTATGATATTAAATGACTTGATATTTTCATTATGTCATCATGCTTATAACAATGAGATAAATTAATGTCAGTAGACATGTGAGTATTTTTCAGAGGATAAGAGTCTGCCCATAGTCTTTAAAGAAGCCCTCTATAAAGATCTCTCAGACTTAGCTAAGGGCTATGACAAGGTATGAGTAATCATTACTGAACCAGAAAATGGTACTTTATGCCTGATGTCAACTTTTCCATATTTCATCATATAACAATGTATATATATATATACACACACACACACACATACACACACACACACACAAACACATGTATATAAATATATATATAGTCATGTGATGAAATATGGAAATATAGTATATGTATATATATACATATATATGTGTGTATATATATTAATATATATAACATATATACATACACATATAAATACATATATATGTATATATATAGATATATATAGATATATCTATATATATATATATATACACTATAACTGCATTATGCATTTCTGAAGTTATTGGGGTTAGGGATATTTGTCAATCCATGGCCTTTGTCTACCAGCATAGCTACTAAGCCTAAATTCATCTCCAGAGAGTATGACTGCTGGAGTAGACTCCCCATCTTTAACATTCATTATGGGTCCTTTACCACCATGTCACCTATGCTAGGGAAAGTTGTTCTTGCAAAAGGTTTTATGTGCTCAAAGTCTATGTGCTATCCTAAGCAAGGAGAGAGCATTTTTAAAAAACTATTACATAATGTAAAAACACAAATTAGGTATGGAACAAATAATCTTTCTTCACCATAGAAAAGAGAATTCTAAACAATCAAGATGACTTAAATTATGAGTTCACTTACCTCTACTAATATAAACAGGTGGGAAGTCAATGTCAAAGGATTGTTGAGATACAAGCAGTTTTTGCAAGGCTGCTAATTAGCCAGTTGACATTTTACCTCTACCAAGTGCAGTCTGATCAAAGGCAAAGAGTAATCCAAATGTGATCTTCCTTTGCAGTAAGAACTTTCTTTCTTCAATTCTTTGGTGACAGTTAGCTCCTTTTGCTGCTGCTACAACCACAATCAACTACAGCCACTGTTTCACTGGCTTCCCAGGATCACATGTTCTTCTGAGACTCACAGGTGTCATAGACTCTATTATCTCAAGGTTGCTGCTTAGTCAGCTAGTGGGGAAGGAAACTTGGGAAAAGAGATGTGCTCCCATCCTAGATACAGGCTTTTTTTTTTTTTAACTAAAGCTTTTTATTGACAAAACATATGCATGGATAATTTTTCAACACTGACCCTTGCAAAACCTTCTGTTCCAAATTTTCTCCTCCTTCCCCCCATTCTCCCCTAGATGGCAGGTAGTCCAATACATTAAATATATTAAAATACATGTTAAGTTCAATTAGGTATACATATTTCTACATTCAGGCTTACATATCCTTACATAGGATATGTTCTCACAGCTATACAAGGCTAAGTGGAGTATAATGTTGCTCTTCTTCTCCCATGCAACTCTCCCATACACAGCTGGAGATAATTCTCACACTTCAGAATTGAAAAGAAAGAGGAGCACTGTGGGCAGGACATCCTTTTTAGTATAGCCATAGAATTCTGGCTCAGCCACCAAATGAAAGATTTTTCATCATTGCACAGCAGAAAGAAGATGGGAGGCACTTTTTCAGTGCTTCTTGGTTTGATTGATTGAATGAGCTATATATATATATAGCAGTCAGGCTTGCCATGGAGGAATCAAATCTTTGAGAGAGAGGGAGTCCTGAATCTCAGAGGGACAAGGAGATAAAAATTTGGGCTAAAGACACAGGGACAAGGAACATAGGAGAAAAAGTTAATTGCAGATATAGTCCATTTTCTTCTGCCCATGTATTCAAAGGCAAATTTTATGCAATTTAGGTGTCAACTTCACACTCCATGAAAAATGAAGTCTGAAAGAAAAAGTGCCATTTAAGGGAGTTGCCCCGGAGGAGTTCTGGACAGACAACCTTAATTCAGGCTCAGGGAAACAGAAATATGTTTTAAATTTTATCCTGTAGCACAATGCAATGACACATCAATAACAAGAGCCTGTAGCTATATTTTCAAATGACATATTGGAATTTATCCTGGTTGGCCTCTCTTCCCCCTTCCAAAATGAAGGCTAAATAAGGTTGAGTGAAAAGTGTCTATGATACTGTTCCCCTTCTCTTTCCCTTAATCCAAATATTTTATTTAGGTTACCTTTTGTTAGGATGCGCTCTATAATTCATCATCTTCCTTAAAAATATTTGCAATTTGTTCTGGCCTCTTAGAAGACAGTGAGTTTCAAATTGGGCTGCTGACAGAAGGTAACTGATAGACTGTAGTGTTTTTTCTGCTATTTTAGGTAAAGTCTGTTCTTGATATCATTCTGATGAATGGTTGCAAAAAACACAATGGGCCAGAGGAAAACGGAGGCAATCAGCAAATGTAATCGTGAAATTTCCCCCCAAAGAAAATGACATGTCAGGGAGAGCCACAAAATGAAATATGTGGTTGTCCCTTTACTTAGTACAGCTCAAGGCTGTACTGACTCTGTGTCTTCATGGGAAGTGCATAAATGCCTGTTAGAATAATCATTGTCAGTCAGGGCAGAAGTGATAAAGAACAGAAGGAAAGAAACTTTTCTAAAGCCCTGGAGTGATGTCATTTCCGGCTTATCACAGTTACCAGTCCTTTCTTCCTTGACTAAGTTCTCCAAGTTCATCTTCAGTCATGTTTCAATGCAATACCGTCTAATTAATTTATATTTTCCTGGTGTTTTTGTACCTGTTTTGGATTTATTTGTTTGTTTGTTTGTTTTAGGAAAAAAATAGCTTTCATTTTTACCACCCACCACCATTTTTTTCTCAGTTTTTTGTATATCAACCAAATTTGTCCTTGCCAGGGCAAAATTGTATTGAAAGAAAGCAGCTTCTTGCCATCGACTAAGTTGGGGAAAGAAGAAACCAGGTTATTTATCACTTACTCTTTCACAGTTTCTTTCTTCATCTAAATAGGGAAAATCTGTTTCTCCTCACTTTGCTTCTTTCTATCTCTGAGTAAATATGACCTAGGGTTACAAAAGTTCTTTGATCTTTCTGTAATTGAACTAAAAGTACTTAATTCCCAAATCTGAATCTTGAATGAAAAACAAAACCTTACCTAAACATTATCTTTTATCCATTTGCAAATCATTTTTCTTGTCATATGTGCTATCTACAACTTTGTCTAAGGCAGCCTTTCATTATTAAATGAGAAAAATTCTTTGCAGAATTAAATTGGAACAGAATAATATAAGAGAAATTCACTGGAACACAGAGCTTGAAAATCTGGAGTCTGGTCTCAGTTTTTCTAATAGTTTACCAATTTCCTTTTATAATTAAGTTAAACATGACCTCCTTTTTCTCACATGCAAAATGAGGGTGTTGACCTTGATGATCACTATAGTTTCTTTCAGTTTTAACATTTTAGGAATCCAGTTGAATTTGCTATGTAATTGCTATGTAATCCTGATTAAGGATTGGTGTTCAGTAATCTAAACTACGGAATTCCTGCTCATTTAAAAATAAATGTGAAGGCCTGCACAGGTTCAAAACAAGATGGGAAAAATTTCTATACATAATAATACACATAAAAAAAGATCCAAGAGTTTTAATTAAGTTCAGATTCAATATGTAACAAAGGTATGGCATAGCACCCATAAACAAAACAAAACACAACAACAATGCAATATTAGATTTTATTTAAAAAGGCATAGTATTCTAAATGCAAAAGTTTATAATATCATAGTAAACTATCATGGTCAGATCACTTCTAGACTATTACTTCAGTGCATATTTTAGTATAGGAGCGAGTGTTATAGCTATTGTAGGAGTTTTCAAATATAAAAGTTCATTCTCTGTTAGTTACCATAGCACCACGTGCCTGCAAATATATAAAACCAAGGAATAAACATGAACACACATATAAGGACATGCATAGCCAAGGAGTATGTACAAAAGAGTATGGTCATGTGGCCAATTATGGAAAGCACTCATGTAGAGAACATATGCATTCAGGGCAGTTTATACCCTCATCCCAGTAGCAATATGGTTACACTGCTCTTGCCTGCTCTCCACTGAACACTGATACTCTCTTAATCATTGCCCTTTCTTATGCTTACTGCTGCTGGGCTTGTACCTCTAGGATTCCATAACTAGAAAGTTTCTACTTGACAAGGTAGACACATCTTTTGGCTACAATCCAGGGGTCCTCAAACTTTTTAAATAGGGGGCCAGTTCACTGTCCCTCAGACTGTTGGAGGGCCGGACTATAGTAAAAACAAAAACTTTGTTTTGTGGGCCTTTAAATAAAGAAACTTCATATCCCTGGGTGAGGGGGATAAACTTCCTCAGCTGCCGCATTTGGCCTGCGGGCCGTAGTTTGAGGACTCCTGAATTAAGATTAAGAACTAACACCAAGCTGAAAGCAGTCAGAAAAAAACATCCAGAATACCCTGGCCTACAGTGACCTGTAGTGTCGGTTGTTTATTCAAAGTCCATGTTTTTAGACAACCATTTGATTTAGGGTGAGGAAATTCCTTGTAACTCCTATGTAGCCCCTGATGATAGCCTTGTTCACTGAAGTAACACAGTAAATCTGTCCATCTCCTCTGGTGCTTTGTTCCAACAAACACAGAGCCATATGTGGAGATTAGGGCTATAAAGGCTACATTAATTCTAAGACTCCAGTGTGTGTAGATATATACTGTGTGTATAGGTATACATATAGATATAGATACATATATCTATAAACATATATTTCTCTGTCACCAACAAAAAATCCCTGACATTAATGATACATTCTGCTAACACAAAACTTCTCTATTTCCCTATTAGACAGGCCATTGATAAATTGCAAAGTATCCAGAGAAAGGTGAGAGGTTAGTGAAATGTTTTAAGATCACATGATACAAGGTTCAATCGAAGGACCTAGGAAGCCTTAGAGATGAGAAGATTTGAAAAGGAAAAGGGCACAACAGCTTTCTTCAAATACTGAAATGCTATATTATAGAAAAAAGATTAGAATTTTTCTCCTTCAGAACTAGGAGCAGTTAGTGGGAGCTATAGAAAGGCAAAAATTAAGCAATTTTTAAAATTAGGGTGATTTATCAAGCTGTCAAAAAGTAAAATGGATGACTTTAGAGTTAAAGGGTTACCTCTCAATAAGCTTTAAATAAAGACTGAATGTCATTTGGGCATATTGTAGCAGGGATTCTTGTTCAGATAAGGATTGGATGAGAAGGCCTCTGAGGCATCTTCTACTTCTGAAATCTGTGATTACTTTCTTCCCTCCTTTCATTTTACAGAGAAAGAAATAAAGTATGGGGATATCAGATGGTTTACTTAAGGATACATACCTATGAAGTGATTAAAGATATTTTTACTTAACCATTTCAATTAATTATTTCCTTAAGCAAGTCAATAAATAGTGTACATAAGATTGTTGAATGAGGCATTTATTTATTTATGAGAACAAACTATGTTAAGGTTTTCTGATAGTATGGCAAAAACTCATATACAAAGATATTAAATTTCCAGAACCTCCAAGCTTCTGGAATAGCTCCAGAATAGGTAGAGGAAACAAGAAAAACAAAGTGCTTTTGCCATAAAAATAGCAGTTCCCAAAGTCCAATAACAAGTGAATATAGTTAAGAAGTGAATAGAGTTAAGAAGTGAAGTGAGTGAGAACCTGTATACTGTGACTAGCCTGAATAGAAAGAAAGTATTGCTATCATTGGTTGGCAAGAACTAGAAAAGATCATTTTTTGTATGTGTATAAAAGTGTGAGAAAAGCAACAGGAGATAAGCAGAAATAGAAAAAGAAAAGCAGTCAGGAGAGGAAAGAGAGATGTAGAGCTCAGTGGTAGTGATGGTTCCCACAGTAAGCAAAAAAACAAACAAACAAACAAAAAACAGGGATAAAGAGAGGCAAAATATAATAAAACAACTCTTCAGTTTGGGATGGAAGATGGGCTAAAGAGATATTTATGCTTTCAGAGCCAGGAGTCCTTGAGAATTCAGGCACAGTGTCTTTTAGCACATTGGCTATGGAGCAATTGGGAAAATGGTAAAGAAAATAACCATTTTAACTTCAGTTGTCTTCTGGGTCCTTGATGTGCAATATTATAAGCATATCAGGGATAGGACAATGGTTATATGTGTACAGTTTTCAAGCTTAGGTGGAAGAGAGTTTATATCTAGGACTATATTTCTAAGTTTCCTATCCCCCAAATGTAGCTTCTTGAGGTAATCAAGAACCAAGGGTATTATTCAAAATACTATTAACATAAGAAATTTCCTGAGAAAATTGTTCCTTTGTGCAAGACTTTGTATCTCATTGAAATAGTAAACATTTTTCCGGTTTAATATTGCTCTTGCCTGGAATTCCATAGCATATTGTAGTCTGAAAGGTTCTGGGCTAGGGGATCATGTGACATGGATTGTATGGCTGCCATATTGGTTAAGTGATTATGTGACTTTGGATAAGTCATTGCCTTTATGGGCTTCCGTTTCAATCCAATATATTTCAACAATTATTTATTGATCATCTTCTATGAACAAGGTTCTATGATAGATTTGGGGTATACAAAGACAGAAACAAAAAAAAATACCCTGAATGAGCTACTCTTCTTATGATAAGATATAATTCAAAAAGTAAGGGGAAAAATTCAAAGAAGAATTGAGAAGTAACAAATAGGGGATTATTTAAGGCTTTCTTTTATAAGGTCGCAGGTTTGCTTAACTTTGAAAGAAGAAAGCATTCTAAAAAATTTATGTCAGGAACAAAGGACAATCTGTACAAAAACATAAATAGAAATTTTGGTTTAATTGAACGGAAGTTTGTCTGGAGCATGGGATATGTTGAGGAAAAAATAAGCTTAAATTGGTAAGTTGAAGTTAAGTCAATCATAAATATTTATTAATCACCTATAATAATATAATAAATATTTAGGCTGGGGATAAAGGACAAAAGATGGTTTCTGCCCTCAAAGAGCTTACAATCTAATAGAAGACACAATATGTCAGAAAATATACACAAAGTGAGCTATATATAAGACAAGTAGGGAATAATTAACAGAGGGAACACACTCATATTAAAAGGAGATTGAGGGTTGATTTTTTTTTAAAGTGAGATCAGGGTTCATACTTAAAAGAAACCAGGAACATCAGAAGGCAAAATTGACAAGAGAGAGTTCCAGTCATGAGTGATAGTGAGAGAAGTGTGTAGATCTAAGAAATGGGATATCTTGTTCATGAAACAGCAAGAAGACCAATATGACTGGATTGAAGAGTATATGGTGGGGGCAGTGTGAGAAGACTGGAAAGGTAGGAAGGGATAGATTATAAAAGGCTATGGATGCTAAGTAGAAGATTTTGAATTTGATTTTGGATGTGATCGAGCACCATTGGAGTTTATTAAGTGAAGAGGTAGTGTGACACAATCACTCCTGAATTTTAGGAAAATCACTTTAGTAGTTGAATTGAGGACAGATCGGAGTAGAGAAGGACTTGAGGCAGACCCAATATCAGGCTATTGTAGTTATCAAAGTATGAGATGATTAGAGCCTGAGCCAGGACAGTGGCAGAATCCAAGCAAAGAAGGTAGTGTGTATGAGAGATGTTGCAAAGGCTATTTTAGGAAAAAAACTATTTATTTATAAGATTACTCAAATCACTGGGGTTAACCATGATTCTTTACTCTAAATCAGTATCAACCAAACATTATCACCAGTGAGAATGGTTGATTGGTCATCAGTGTTTGTCCACCAAGGTCCAGAGATAGTCACTAAAAAACTTCTTTAAGTGCTGGGTGCTCTCTAAATGGACAGTATGGGCAATGTTAGGAATATGAAAATTGCATTTGATCATCATTCATATTCATAATCCTTTTCAGTTTTGCTCACCCAGTGATAAAGGTGTGACATAGATGTAGCAGAAAGGATCACGACAGTTGATATTTCATCTTCTCCCTTCAACCTTGTAAGGTCCAATTACTTTTTCCCGAGCACTTCTTGTTCTTTTATTAACAAACGAAGACCAGCCTTTAGACTTGTATCCTTCTCTCTGGCCTTCTGAAGCTCAGTTTTAGAATTTTCTGCAGCTTGGATTCAGCATATTGTGCCATTTTTTTTCTCACTGACAAATTTCTGAGCCATATCTTCCTCTAAGCAGGGATTTCTGAGAAGAGTCATTGAGCATTCTCCTACATGCCCAGTAGCCTCTTGACTACTCCTATCGCCTTAGGAGTCCCCATATCTGTATCTTAGACCAGCTGGTGCTAAAACAGACTAAGCAGTTTTTTTTATAACTTTTTATTGATAGAACCCATGCCAGGGTAATTTTTTACAGCATTATCCCTTGCACTCACTTCTGTTCCGATTTTTCCCCTCCCTCCCTCCACCCCTTCCCCCAGATGGCAAGCAGTCCTTTACATGTTGAATAGGTTACAGAATATCCTAGATACAATACATGTGTGCAGAACCAAACAGTTTTCTTGTTGCACAGGGAGAAATGGATTCAGAAGGTAGAAATAACCCGGGGAGAAAAACAAAAATGCAAGCAGTTTATATTCATTTCCCAGTATTCTTTCTTTGGGTGTAGCTGCTTCTGTCCATCTTTGATCAATTAAAGCTCTCTTTATTGAAGAGATCCACTTCCATCAGAATACATCCCAAACAGTATCGTTGTTGAGGTATATAATGATCTCCTGATTCTGCTTGTTTCACTTAGCATCAGTTCATGTAAGTCTCGCCACAAACTAAGCAGTTTTAATGAAGAGATCTAAATGTCAAAATATTTGTATTTATCCTAAAACAATAAGAAGCTATTGAAGGTTCTTGAGAGAGCAATGACACAGCCACTTTTGTGCTGTTAGGAATGTTAATTGGATAGCTATGTAAAGCAGATGTTGTGATTCCCATTATTCTAGTAATCAGGTCAATCAACGATGGATGCCTGATGGATGAAGAAGATGACTATGTGGATGAAGAAAAGTGAAGATATAAAAGTCGCTGTGGAAGTCGTATTTAAATGTTTTAGTAATTGGATATTTCAGATAAAGAAGAAAAAAAAGAAATATAACTGAAGTTGTAATGAAAAATAGTAGTTCTTTAAGTGGAAATAAAGGAAGTTAAAAAGATCAATGGTTTTAGGATGGAAAATGAGTTTGAAATGTTGAGTTTGAGATGTATATGGAACATACAGTTGGAGATAGCTAACAAATTACTGTCGTGGGATTGGTAGTCAGGATGGAGAATAATAAGGCTAGATATATAAACCTGGAAATAATTTTTAGGGATAATCATTGAGTCAATGAATTAATAAGGTGACAAACAAAGAAATTGTAGAGAAAAGATGCCTATGATGATTTCATAAAGAAGAATGGGGAGGAACTGTATGGCAGGACAATGAAATGTCAATTAAAAAAGAATATACATTAATGAATCAATCAATAAGCATTTATTAAACATAGCATTGGGATGTTTACATAGGGGAAAATGAGACAATCCCTGTCATCAAATAGTTAATATCTGGGGTCGGGTTAAGTAATGGCAAAGCAAGCTAGTTGGTAGAAATGAAGTAAAAGAATCAGACAGGATAGGAAACAAGGAAACAAGGATATGCACAAGAACAATCACTATGATCAAGAGTAGAATTTATTAGAAAAAAGAGGGATAAAATCACTGATCTCAGACAAAGTCAAAGTTAAAAAAGATTCAATGAAAACAGAGAAATCTACATTATATGTCAGCTATATTAATGTTGTTTTAGATTATTCTAGTGTTCTAGATAGTGTAAGGCTGTAGAATTATTGTGGCATAGAAGTGATAAATTGGTAGATTTAGAAAAATTGGAAGACTTGGACCTAAGAAGGATTGTTATCTACTTCATAGAAACAGAGGACAAATAAATATAGTGCAATCTTACAAAGATGTATAAGAATATATATATGCATGTATATATATAAGATCAAAAGAGTCTATGTCTATGTATGTGTATATATAATGTATATATGTATTTGTACGTAAAAATGTTTGTATGTATGTATACATAAATATATAAAAATGCTTAATTCTAGCCTGCTTGGGAGATATGGGGGGCAGGAAAGGGGAACAAAAGAATAAAGTAAAAAATACACAACAGAGAACAACAGAAAGCTTACAGGGAAGAAAAAAAGATGGGCAATTCTGAATACAATGTATTCTATTATATATACTTTCTTGAAATGGAAATTTATTGTTAACATATTTTGAATCCTCTCATGTTCTGCTGAGCATGATAATATTTTTTTCCTTGTCTATTTTTTCTATTTTGTATTTAAGTTTTAAATAAATAATTTAATTAAAATTTTAAAGAATTAATTAACATCTATATGTTCACTCTCATGAAGCTTCTTAATAGTGATTTTTTTCAGTGATTTGTAAGTCAACTCACAATAGAAAAAATAGGTCCTGAGAAGAGAAAATATAAGAAGGAGTTCAATGTGAGAATGTAATGAGAAAAAAGTCACCATGTTTGTTGTTGGGGTTATTTTGTCCTTTGTTCTCAGAAGAGGACTAATGACATAAGGATAGTAATCTCTTAACTAACAAGTGAGTTGGATTTAAATGATGCAGAGTTATGCAAAGTCCCAAATTCTGACCATATTTAGCAATTATGAGATTGTTGACCGTCTCAGAGAGAACAGTTTTCCTTCAATGGTGGTACTGGACATATAATTCCAAGGGAATTTAGAAGTAAGCAGAGGTGGAAGCAATGAGTATAGAAAATGAACACATATATAGATAAGGTTTGCCCAATAAAATAAAATATAGTGGAGTTGGAGTGGATCCAGTTTCAGTCATCCAGCTCAGGAAGAAAAATAAAGAATCTGGGGAAAGGGGTGAAATTTAGCAGGACATAAGTTAGACAAAAGGACAAGTTAATCAGGGATGCAGGACAATCCAGATGTTGTACCTGGCACACTTTCTCACAAGTGGGGACCCAGAGAAATTTCCCCAGATTTAAAGCACTCAGTGAGTCATACCCACTCAAAATAATGGCATGTAGACCTCCACCAGTATGAATAAAAGTAAAAGTCCTTACTTTTATTAGTTAGCCAAAAGACACATTGCATGAACATATAGTTAATGAAACTGTGGCAAATAAGTGATAAGAGAAGAATTCCCTGTGCTTCCCTTCCCATAAATAGGAAAAAGTCTTTTAAAGAGCACTAAATTCATAGAGGACGAACATGTAAAGAATTTATATACAAAGGAATTGAAATCCTTAATATATATGGCTAGGGTATATGAATAGGGGACATGTGACACTGAATTAATCAATCAATAAACATTTATTATACATTATGTGCCAGATAATGTACTGATTACCAAAAATACCAAAAAAATAGTTCCTGCTCTCAAAGAGCTTATAATCAAATTAGAAAGATAACATGCAAGTAAATATATACAAAGCAAGTCATATATAGAATAAATAGGGAATAATTAAAGAAGGAAGGCACTATATTATAAGAGCTAAGGAAAAACTTCCTATAAAAGGTGGGATTTTAGTTGGAACTTAAAGGAATGCAAGGAGGTCAGTAGTCTGAGTGGAAGAGGAAGAGCTTTATGGATATATATTGGAGCAGGCAGAAATAATACCTGTAGTGGAGAGATGAAGTGCTTTATTTGTGGAATTTGTGGAAGAGGCCAGATCACACAGATGGCCATGGAAACTCACGCCTTTGATTCTGCAGAATAGTTGATGCTATCTGAGGATATTACACTTGTCTCTGCTATTATACTCTTGGAATTTTATCTCTATTATGGCATCCTTTCTACAAAGCATTATACCTCTGCTGAGCATATCTGTAGATAGTGATGGTGGGAAGTATTGGCCCCAGATTTTGGTTAACCCAGATTGAATTGCACTAACATTCTGTGATTGCTCAGCATCTGCATGCTCAGGTGAGCCATTCCTCTCTTTTATGGAGCATATATTTAACCTTGAATAAAGTCAGATTTTTTTTTTTTAGATCACAGTCCTTTCAGTAGTTAGTCTGGTGCCTAAAGCCCTGATTGGGAAGATTTAGTCCTTTGCCTGAGGTCCCAATTTTCTTTCCTTTAAATCTACTCAAGAACGAATACAAGAAGTTGCCAGAAACCTATAGCAATAGTGTCAGGAAGTCTGTGATTGTTACTATAATAAGAAAAGTTGATCTGTAGACTGGTGAATCAAGAAAGTGTACTTATAGGGACCATCAATATCCCTGATGAGGACACTAACCTTCCCACCCTGAGATTTCCTGTATTTAGTCTATATAAAGCAGACTAACTCAGGCTACCACACCAGTGTTTCTAAACCAGCCTTCATACTTCAGTGCAGACATCAGAAAAAGCAGGTGGCACTATTATGTAGCAAAATAGTGCAGCTAAAAAGGCTAATTGCCTAGTTTTTTGTCCTGTTGTTCTGGGTCAATATTCCCCTCTGTACTGTGTATCACAGGGGAGACTCTTATGCAATGCAGCTGCCAGGGGTCTTCAGGATATCATGCATCAAATGAAGCAATGACTCTGTGTTACAATGAAAATGAACACATTCTTGATAGGCAATCTTTTACCCCTTTCTTGGGAATACCAAAATTATGGGCAGTTCCTATCAATCAGAATTCATAGGATCCTTTTAAAAAGATCTGAATGTGCTCATTCTATTAAAATATGCAGATAATTACAAAATGTGATATTTTAAAGTGTGATATTTAAAAATTTATGTTAAGGACAATAAGAAAATTGAAGTCCAGTAGTGATATTGAATAATAGAAAAAATAAAGCACACTCTCTTCCCTGTTTCTCTTCCTTTCTTTTCCCTTCCTTTCCCTTCCTTTCTTTTCCCTTCCTTTCCCTTCCCTTCCGTTCTTTTTCCTTTCCTTCCCTTCCCTTCCCTTCCATTTTTTCCCTTCCCTTCCCTTCCATGTTTCCCTTTTCTTCCCTTCCATGTTTCCCTTCCCTTCTCTTTCATTCCCTTCCCTTCCCTTCCTTTCCATGTTTCCCTTCCTTTCCCTTCCATGTTTCCCTTCCCTTCCCTTCCATGTTTCCCTTCCCTTCTCTTCCTTTCCATGTTTCCCTTCCCTTCCTTTCCATGTTTCCCTTCCCTTCCCTTCCCTTTCCTCATGCTATTATCTAGCCCATGTTATGCCACATTAACTTCATTTTCTTTTTTTGTCAGACCTGCTAGACTAGTAGATGAGAGAAATATAGAGATAATATATTGGATTTCATCAAAGCATCTCATGATATCCTTGTGGGCAAAATGTGGGCTAAAAAACAGTACAGTTAAATGAATCTGGAATTAGATGAGTAATCAGAGATCCAAAGTGAAGATTAATGAATCAACTTGAATATAGAATAATATAGAGTCAGAAAGTTTTGTATTTGAGTTAGTTTAGTTACCATTCTTACCAATGACTTTAATAAATACATAGAATCATAGAATTTGGATCTGGGGGAAAAATGCAAAGATTTATTCACCTCTCACCTTCATTTTATATATGAATGGAGTCCAAGTCTGGCATGTGTTGTTCTTAAGTCATTTTTTTTCAGTTATGTCCAACTCTCCATGACCCCATCCAGGGTTTGGTTGGTACCCAAAAAAGGAATGGTTTGTCATTTCTTTTCCAAGCTCTTTTTGCAGATGAAAAAACTGAGGCAAACAAGAATTCAGAGACTTGCCCAGGATCATACTGTTAATAAATGTCTGAGGCCAAATTTTTATCCACTGCTCCACCTACCTGGCTCAAACAACAAATACTGTGTTATTAACTGCCAAAATGTTAAAGTAAAATTTGAGGGAAGTATGGTGCCCAAGATGAGGGAAGTAATGGTCTCACTGCTCAAAGTTGGAAATATTATTGTGCTTTGGTCTGGGTCCCACATTTTAGGGAGAACATTGACAATGGGTGCCATTATTGGAATATGAATCATGAGAAAACATGATCTCCAAAGAACCTTCATTGTGACTGACTCAAAGTGCAATGAAAAGACTTATGGGATAGAGAATTGACTTGTGATTTTATTCTATAGAGAATTACCAGGTGAGAAAACTCCCTGTACTAAAAAGATCCATACCTTCTTTGCAATTTAATTTTAAGAAGCCTCCTAGACCACTGGGAATTTCTGTGACTTGCCCATGTGACAGATCTTCCTGGCTTGAAGACCAACTTTCAATCTGGTAGGGCAAGCAGACTTTGAGACAGATTCCTGGTAGATATAATCTACAATATATTACTAATGATGATGTGTGTAAGAAATAATATAAAAGTATATCATCAAAAAGCTAAAAGTACCTTTCAACACTCACTAATAATATGTATGTTAACACTCCTCCTCCTCCTATTCCTCCTACTCCTCCCAATAATGGTTAGTAAAAGATATGGACTAAGCATATAATAAAAAGGAATAGACATGTTGTATTAGTATTAAGAAATATTAAGAGAATAAAAAGGCCTTCTGCACATAATGGAGATTCTCTTTGGGCATCTACCAAAAATAGACAAGAGTAGCAGGATGAAAGGACACAGATGAGCTGTGGTCTGTACTAGTAGTAGAAATGTCCCAAACAATGAGAAAATGGATTCACTGAGCTGAAGTAGGTCACAAGGAAACAAACAGGATAATGAGGGTATCTGAAGCCATATTTATTGTGAAGAAGAGAAGACTCAGGGGGAAACACAATCATAATCTCCAATAGGTAAATTATTGATATACTGAAGAGATAATAGCTTTATTCTTCTGGACCTCAGAGAGCAGAACTAATATTAGTGTTTAGAAGTGACAAGTAGACATAGTATTTCAGTATGAAGACTTGGTTCACAAAAAATGGAATAGTGTACTTTGGGAGAGCAGTGATGGTGTTCAAGCAGAGGGCAGGTGACCTCTTGTCTGGGATGTTAAAAGGGAGATTATGTTTCATGTAGAGATTTGATTCAGTGAAATCTATCCTGTTTTCATCTATAGCTAAGAAGCTAAGATTAAAGATTTGCTATCATCCACAGCAGAAATGTTGCTTCAGGCCAGTCTTGAAACCAGGAAACTCTAGATTAACATCCTGCCTCTGACACACATTGACTATGTGACCCTGACAAATCACTGGCTTCTAGCAATTCTGCAAGACTATACATTTCAATGAAGTTGCCAGTCTGCATTACTAAAGGAAGTTTTCCCCCGGAATTATCCTGTATATATGATTTGTACATAGTTTTTTGATTATTGTCTCCTTATTAGATCATGAGCAGTTTTTTTTGTTTTATTTTGTTTTGTTTTTTATCTTTCTTTATATTCCCAGAGCTTAGCACATAGTAGGCTGGAGAATAACAGGTATTTAATAACTGTTTATTGATTGACAGACTGGATGAAATCATAGATCCAGTCTCTTATGACTATCAGTTATCCCATTTATGTATAAACTATGTATCCTGAATTTAAGTAAATACCAGTTATGCCTGTGATTTGCTAATAGTAAACCATTCCTTTCTAATTATTACAAAGAACATCACTATTTGGTAACATTTTACCATATCTAGTTTTAATGTTGCTTTATATACCATAATATGATAAAAATAATATTATTTAAACAAGAGAACTAATTCAGTTTCTTTTTAAATCAGACAAATTTCATTGTCAGAATTATTGCTCTTAAAAGATCTTGACCTCTTAAAAATATTTCTAAAAGGAATAACTACTCTTGTTAACTACAAAGTTTCTCATAGTGTGTGAACAAATTGCTAATGACTAGGAATTATCCAATGTCCTTCTCTACGCTATGTATAGAACCAGATAATGGCCAGATTCACACTCCACTTTTCAATATAATGGTCAGATATGTAGGAGATTGTTTTTGATTTTCTGAACCTCAGAACAAGGTCATTGCAGAAAAGTAGTTAATGAACTCCCCAAAGAGCCTAGTTTATATCCAGGGAATATATTAGTAACTCATCAAGCAATATCTGTCTTCTTTGAAATTATTGCAAAGATTACAATGGTAGCCCTCTGGCAGAGAGCTGAGTTTATAAATTCTGACATACACTATGCTTGAATACTTGAATGGGTCAGTAATCTCACTGAAGTGGCTATTTGTTCCAACAGAGTACATTACAACCTATCCATGCCTTCCCATTTTGTACAACTGTCCATGTTCTCTTATAAATCATCCACACAGGTCTATTCATTGTGTTGAAGACCTTTTCCTAATCTCTTGATATTGTGTTTGAGTACATATGCTATGTCTCAGCTACTCATCATTTTAATTTTAGGACTATTCCTCTTCATTTTTTCTGTATAAATTCCTCAGATAGTATCTTTTATAGTAGGGCAATTCTTTCTTTCTACAGCCTATTCATACCCATTATATGCCTCTCCTTTGCCGTTGGGTAATGAACAACTTTCATATTTTGAAGACTGATATGTCATATTTTATAGCCATATAGAATCACTGAGAGAATATTAGAAAAATAAAACTTTTTTTTTCAAGGAGAAACTTAAATTTTTTTAAATATTAAAAGAATTATAATTTTCCAAATATAATCTAGCCTGTTCTTCTATTTAATTTTGAGCTCATTCAGTGTCCATCTTCCTAGTCACTCTATAAATCAGCAAGTACTGATATTCTATGGGTTATCCTTACAATTTAATATAATAGTTTAATAAAAACATTCTTGATCTATTTTTTCCCCAGTGTGAATACTGTAGGAAATTCCTTGAGTAATTGCAGATTTCATTTAGGAGACTTTACTGAGCTCCAATTCTAGAATCAACAAGTCCAATGTTACCCACAAACAAGAGCATCTGTAGTACCTCTCTATCTAATGGGAATCTCTCTTTCATTTGGACTCCTCAGTAAACAATTTCCATGGCTACAGCAGATGTGTTTGACCATCACTGATCTCCTTAGGCTGTTTCTTGTTTAATATCAATAATAAGAGAATTGTCAAATATGTTAAAATTTTTAAGTTCAATTCTGTACATCTTACACTACCAATTCAATTGTTTATAGAAAACAAAAATTAATAAGCAGAGCCTTATATTTTATGTTCCATTTAATTACTTTTGCAGCTGTAAAGATGTGATCTGCTATAACAAGAGACATAAATAGGGACTAGATCTTTGATTTCATTGACATAGGTAATTCCCCTACAAGTAAACTCACTCTACCAAAGGAGGTTGGCATTTTGTAGCAATTTATTGTCCCAGCCTAACACTCTGGGAGATTAAAGGATTGGAACTGAATCACCCTGTTAGAATGTGTTAAAGGCTTAACCAGGGTCTCTGGGGCACCAAGGCTAGCTCTCTAAGCACAATAGTTATCCTTTCCACATCACAGGAGTTAGGGGCACACTACCCCCATGATCAGAAAATCCACACAGAATCTGTAGCAATACACCCTTCGTCTTGATTTTCTTTTTGGAAATCACCTAAACTCTTTGCGTTTTCTAATATGATACAAGTCTACTAAAATACCATTAAAAATAGCAATCCTGCATTTTTGAGTTTCTAAATTTTTCCTGTGTCATTTGCTGGTCTTCATGTGGCTTCTACAAACTCCTCCTAAATTTTCTTTTAATTTCTTATGCTGACCAGTGATATATTGAAATCCACAATGGGGAAAGTCATGATGTGGAAGAGATAATTATATATAACACTGATATCTCTTTGTCATAGCAAGTCGTTTACAAAATACTGCCTGCATGTTTAATAGAAAAGTTAAAAATGACATGATTATGAACCTATTTTATCCTAAATTTAACTGAATTTCACCATAGCTCCTCAAAGCCTAGCATAGTCTTTTATTTATTTTGTAACATGCTCCTGTAACATCCAATAATGCTCGATATTTGGTGCTCAAAAAATGCAGACTGATAAATATACTGCCCAAAGATTCAACTTTCTGAATACCAGCTTGATAATATTCAGTTACAGAATGATGAAGGAGCTCACAATAGATCATGGCTTTCAGCCCTAAATCCAGCCATTTCAAGAAATGTGGCACAATGGATGATTCATATCTGAACTTGTTCCATCTGGATCAATGTGGTTTGGCTGCAGATATCCTGATCAAACTCTGCCCAGTAGGGTTCTCTGCTAGGTCACAGCTCCCTGCACAGACACAAAAGTGGGTACTGCTTACTTCATTTAGCACTAATGAGGTTGGGCACCGAGGCTACCACTCTCAGATTGTCCTAAGTGCTCTGTACAGGGGCCAAGTCTCAGTGTTGGTGGGAGAGGACAGCTCCCAGAAAATATTTGTCATTTCATTTTATGGGGAATGGCTCCTTTGGAAGCCAGCTGCCTTGGCTTGCTAGCTCTCTCCAACCACTCCATCCCTGTCTTGGCTCATAGGGCTTGAGTGTAACGGTGAGTGCTTGGGGCAATTAGAGCATTTCTATATGTCTAAGCTTTCCTGTTGTTATTGCAGCCCAGGGGATATTTGATAAAGACTGATAATATATTTTTTAGATCTTCTGAAAGTTGTTTTGATTCTCAGTGCCTTAGAGGAAAGCCTTTATGAAGCAGAAAGTATTTATTTGCAGAGGCAGACACTGAAGATGATGTATTATACATTCTTCTGAGAAAAAATGCCACTTTGGCAATTCAGTTCTGGTGGTAGTTTTGTGTGTGTGTGTGTGTGTGTGTGTGTGTGTGTGTGTGTGTGTGTGTGTATGAGAGAGAGAAAGAGAGAGAGAGAGAGAGAGAGAGAGAGAGAGAGAGAGAGAGAGAGAGAGAGAGAGAGCTTAAAATATTCCTAAGGCAATGGATGTGTTCACATAAAGACAAATGCTGTTTTATCCAAAATCCCCCCCTTATTTATCTTGTCAAAGGTTTTGGGAAATTCTAAATGGGTCAAGGACACATTGAAAATTAATAATAGAAATTAAAGTGTGTTTGTAATTTTGAAAGAATAAAGGAAGTTTTTTCCAGTTAAAAATACTTCTAAAAATAAAAGGATTATAAAATGGAATTTTAAAATGAAATATAAAATACTTTCCTATATAAAATTTAATTTAACTCTTGCTGTTTAGTTATAAATAGCAAGTAGTAGGATATGATGTTGAACTTAGAACCAGGAAGACCTAATTTCAAATTCAACAACTGATATTCATGAGCTATGTGACCATACATAATTAACAATCTCTGTAAATCTTAGGCAATTTTTTAACATAGTAAGTTATAGACAAGTTAGTGTCTGTAGGATTAGAGAGGATTCCTGTTCTAAAAAAAACCTCAAGTACTTGAAATTTTGAATGTGTGCATGTACAAGTGCAAGCACATATATTTAAAGATTCATCCCAATGGTACCCATAATATTTAAGTCAAAGCAACAAACTTTTTTATGTAAGATCTGATGTGACTTACTCTCTTCCCCTATCAGGAAGAAACTATTATCATATGATAATTCCCAGACTATATAGGAAGGAACTCTTTACCAATCCCCATCATTCATCTCCCAACTTCTGGGTAGCTTCAAACAATCTTTTGAGATATTGATTAGCATATTTTTAGCCAGGTATATTTTATCCAGCTCCTGACCCCTCCCTTTGAGTTCCTGTGGTCTCTTTCCTCTGTTCTCATTGAGAAAAATATCTTTGGGTAAATTTTCTCTGTAAAAGATCTATTTATGATGAAAATCTTTGCTAAGTTCTTTTCAGGTACTGTCTTTCTCTTCTTCATAGTACCTTCCTTCTAATGGCACCATTCTCTTTACCCTAGTTAACTCTGGTCAGTCTAACGTGACAGACAATGGTTTCTCCCACCTTAGGGAGTATTACCTTTCTCCTGGTTAAGTGAGTTTACCTAGGGGAACTTGTCTTTTTCCTTTTCTAACTATATGCTTCCTCAACTTTATTTTATATTTACAATTTCTGGTGTCTATTGTATCCCTTCTTTTTGTCTATAATTGCTTCCCCTAAATAAATTTACCTTTTTGTCAAAATGGTCATTGTGAATTTGTCACATGTTTATTTTGAACTAGGTCTTGCTATCCCACTATATCAGGCCTGCACTATGTTGATCTCCCGAAAAATGTTGAATTGGAGTTAAAATTTAGATAAGAATTGGCCCCTGGCTTTGTAGAGCACATACATAGGAGATATGACATTAAAAACAGACTATACAAAATAACACAGGATCAATACCAAAGAAAGAACATCTTATAAAATAGCTCAGGGGATACCAAAATAATGAGGGAAAGCATGTAGAACATTGAAAATCAAAAAGGAAATTAAGAGAACATAAATAATTACCAATCAATATGTTGAATTTCTCAGCTATATAAAAATTTTATTTGAGACATAAAATTATCTAATGGATAGAGAGTCAGTTCTGGGTCTAGGAAGACCTAGGTTGAAATCTTATGGAACCTACTGTCTGTATGATGATGAATAGGTCACTTAGACTTTTAGTGCACTAAAAAACACAAGTAAACACTGGTAAAGGCATTTTCCTTAGATAAGAATTTTCTACCAATGAAACTGAAGGAAGTAAAGTTGAGAGGATACTACACCTGGAGTCTGGAAGGCATGAGTTCAAATTCACTCTCTGACATTTACTAGCTATATAACTGGATTCAAATTCCATCTGCCTCAGTTTCCTCATCTATAAAATGAGAATAATATCACCTATTTCTTAAGTAAAGATATAGAGACAATATTTGCAAAATGCCAACCTTAAAGTTATATTATAATTATTTTATATTAAATTACATTATATTATAATGAATTATTCCTATAAAATCTTTGAGTATGAGAATGGATCAGAGTATCTTTGATGAAAATATGACAACTGAATACTAATACTAATGCTAATTACTAATACTAATACTAATACTAATACCAGCACTCATAAAATGGATTCCCAAAGAATAGCTGATTTCTTTTCTCCTTAGAGAAATAAAGATAATCTTGAAGGGCTAGAGTTTTTAATAATTTAGTTACCAAGCCCCACCCTATCATGATCCATATAATCAATATACCATTATAATTTCATTAGCTTTATATAAATAAGAATGACTGAGAAGGCAGAGCAAAAATTCTAATTACAACAATCAACCTCTTCCTCCTGTTGCATATGTGAGTTCTCTGGGGGGAATGAGATCAAATTTAAATTATATTAAGACACATAGCTAGATTGTCATTATCCTGAGATTCCATGTAGAAGCTGACAAGAAAGATTATGTTGCACAGGATGATTTGAAATAAAACTAGAGCTACAAACCATATTTCACATGAGAAGGTATTTTTGATGGTAGAAAAGAATACTGCACTGCTCTAAAATTTTTAAATTGACAATAGGGTAATTTTGATGATAGGAAGTACATCACTTTAGATATTGTTCAATATCCTTATTCATGAGACTTGTCTACTCACAGGTATGACTTGTAAATGATAATATTTATTTGGAAAGCAGTTCAAAAGAAAAAAAAAGAAAGAAATTGGGAATCCAATTAGAAATCCAACTATTGCTAGGGGAACTAGCAAATTTATTTCAAGAATAAGTGGATGGCCTCAGGAGCAATTGGAGGTATAGTAGAGAGAAATGTGCCATTTTGGTTGGAATCTATGTTGAAGTCAATTGTTACTGTGATCTGGGGACATAGAGGAGTTGGCAGAGATTGCAACAAATTTGCCAACTACATTATGGAACCCATGTCATGGGCACAAGATTCAGAGATTCAGGAAACCCTGACTGATGTTGTACTTCCTATATCTTGGACCACTAAAAGTCTTGCATAATAGCACATAATGTTTTTTATAACAGGTCTATTTGTTCTACCATCAGGAAATCATGTCAGATACAGTGAGTACTGCCAATGAACCTCATAAAGAAAAAATGTTCAGGCAGGCATAGAGTTATAGGAGTCCACTGGAGATTCACTCTTCTTTGGATGTGGGAGTTTAGCCAGTTTGGACGGCTGACAACTATGCTTCAGTATAGTCATCCTGTTCCTATTGCTGACAGATCAATCCTGCCGGCTAAATGGATATAAAGTTTTTGGTCTGCAGGAAGGCTTGTCAAGATGGCAGATCTACCATCGAAATTCTAGTTTTCACAACAGCTGATATGCCTTTTGTTTGTGATGTTCTAGAACTAACTCATGATAAAGTGGAATCTTTTTTACAAAAATTAACTTTATTCAATTAAAATGCATTTATTTTCTTTTCTTCCCACCTCCTCTTTCCATTGAAAAGAAGAGGCTGAGAATTCTAAAAAGAATTAACACTCAGCAGATCTGACATTAATAATGTTGATGGGTTGACTGAAAGTACTCAAAGTTTTTAAGATGAATGATAATGATGCATTTTGGGGGGACCTAGAGATAGTACCACAAATGTCCCATTTACTTTAAAGATCTTCTTCCCCAACATATAGTTTCTTCCTGCCTTGGTCAATTAATAGAAGCTGTTGTCATTTGGTAAAGATAGTCTCCACAGAAACACACTTTTCATTCCCTACAATGAACTATTCAGTAGTAGATTAAAATGTAAGACAAAGAAAACTGTTTCTAGATCTCTAGTAACCAGTGGAATCATTTGAAGTGTTTCTGCAAGCTGCTATTGTAGGATTTAGTCTACAAGTTGGCAGTTGCCTACTAATGCAGTTCATAGATATAAGCATCCTGATATAGAAAGTACTGAATGAAAGCCCTGAAAGTGAATTTATTGTACCTGTAATAATGTGTGTATGTGTGTATGTGTGTGTATATATATATATATCTATATACGTATATAGATATATATATATCTATATATGTGTATATAGATATATATATATATATATATATATATAATGATGATGAAGACTATCTGAAAAGAATTAAGTTTCCAAAGAAATTCAGATTATCACCAATGGCACTATTTTTTATTTATTTTGATTGAAGCTCCTGGTCCAAACTATTAATGAGCTCGTGGCTAGCTAATCTCCAAGAGACTTATGGATAAGTGTTTCAGAGCTAAACAAATCCATCAGAACAGGCCCAATAAGTTTGCCAAGTAATTCATGAGATGAGTAAAGCTCTTCCTCTTTTTTCTTTCTTTCCCCTTCAATTAATTTCATATTCAAATATCTTAAAGCATCGTTCTGGGAACAGAGATAATAAATGGCCTCTTGCTTCCTACTAATCACTGTCCTAGATCACCCAGAAAGCAATAAGAGCTGGTAAAAACATCAGTTATGCACATCAAAGATAACATCTTTCCTGTATATAAGAAAAGCAAACTGGAAAACTAAACTTGGTAATTCATACTAACTATTCTTTCAGGGTTACTGGCACACTTGTGAGAGCTGTGAGAACACAGCTAGTAAAGACTATACTTAAGGTTTATACTAAAAAATCATAAATCCCACTATTTCCAGTCTTTGAACAGGTTCAGATGGCTGTGAAAAACATCCATCAATTCACTTCATTCAGTAATGTAAGCTTTATGCATGAGATGTACTTTTCTCCTTGAATATACTTGCTTACCAAAAACTAACACATTTAGAGAGCATTTATTGCTAAATAGTAGGAAAAATAAATAGCAAGAATGATTACCATTTCATTTCCAAATACACCCAGGAACCCTAGAATAGAACTACTTCAGTTGGGGAGAGGTAAAAAAAAAACTTAAAGACTTAAAAACTTGAAGATGAAGTTTCAGTACTGCAGAGAAATAGGAGCTATAGATCTACCATTGCAGGGATTCTCTAAAGTAGCATAACTTTCACTTTATAGGTATCTATATATATTTCTTGTAAGGCTATTTCATATCCTAAAATTTAATATCCTTTGGAACTGATCTGTCTCAAATTTAGCATATACCTAGCATTAGTACATGATGGTCCAGACCCAGTCAGCAAGCTATGATGAATACTTGAAGTAGATTAAGGAAAACTCCCATTCCAGTAGGTCTTGATATAAATAGAGCTCATAAAACTGAAAACCCACAGGGACATTGCACTAATATAAAGCCATAACTTGGCTTCCAAATAGGTTATACCAGGTTGAATATCATTAATGTAGAGTAGAAAGCATTGGTCATGGATAATAACTCCTTGCTCTTGTTGACAATAACAGGTTCAAGAAGATATGGAGGGGGCTCCATGATTCTTCCTGCTTATTCTTTTGAAGAACCCTTGGCCCACTGGATATGTGCCTTCTAGATCACTGGTCCAGACAAAATAGGGAGCCCATCTATTGTTTAATATGGGGTTTAGTATGGGGTTGAAAAGGCATTGGGCAAAGACCAAGTCCATATTTTGCTTAGATACAAACAACCCCCTAAAAGTCTAGTTATAGATAAGCGAACTATCTGAAAGAAATTGGTCAGCCTAGAGATTACTGGATAAAAGGAAAGAATCAACATCTTTCCCAAGAAGAGCAGGTAGACTAGCACAGAGATAATCCTAGTCCTAGGTGATTTTGACCCTGTGCTAGGATGAGATGGCTATCATCTATGCCTGCAAGGCCTTTCTTCTTGACCTCTTTCTCCTTCCCTGATTTCCTCAGTTTCTGTGGTTTTCCTCTCTTTCTTAGAGATTCACCTTAAATCTCACCATGTAAATGTCCTTAAGGTATTCAGAGGACCATAGTTACTGCCCCCCTACCCATTGAGAAAAAAAGGAGGAAGGAAAAGTTTTACAAAAGAGATGTGTCAGTATAATAGAGAGAACAGGGTGCCCATCTGAAATTTCTCTTGTTCCCCTGTCACACTGCCCAATAATTATTTGAATGCCAGATAATTCAAGGTGATTTAAGACAGAATTGATGTAATCACCTTATATTGTTGATTGTGAGTAGGTTAGGGGTTACCTTGCTACACCTGGACTAATTTTTAATGGACGAGTATTAAATCATGGAACAATTTAGCAAAGATAGCCTACTTGTATGTCATAATTTGCATGCCATGAATCATCTCCATGCCTTTGGGAAAGATATCATCCATATCTAAAATGTTTTTCTCTTTCCATCCATGTCTTGAAACCTCTAATTTTCTTCAAGACTCAGTCAAAATTACATCTCCTACAATATTTCTTTCTTGATTTTGCAATTTTTATGGCTGTCATTTACATATATATATATAAGAAATAACAATTTCTTGTTATTTATTTTAAATGTTTTTTGTCTTAATTCTCTGTATACATATTATTTCCCTTCAGTTCAACATAAACTCCTTGAAATCAAGGATGATTTTGTTTTTGTCTTTGTATCCTTAGCACTTTACTAAGGTGGTTGGCACAAAACCACCATGATATGAAGATGCTTGACTTGGTGGGCAGTAAAAGGGGAGGATTAAGACATGGTCTAAGAGAATGGTTAGACTTAAGGTAACTGTAAGTCAAGTCAAAGAGTCCATAGCTGCTGACAAATCTAGAGCATAAAGCAGAAGCTAATAAATAGAAATCGGTGAAGGGCTAGAGAAGGTAGTATAATGGAGTTGGCAAGATTACACTGTGGAAAATTATATCAGACCTACATGCCTTCCAGGCTCAACCATCTCTCTCATGTACTAAATCCACTGACTTAAAAAAATTTCTTATTGATGTCTTTTATTTTTCACAGCATTTATCCCTTAATATCTACCTCTGCTCACCAGAATTCTTCCCTGTAATAAAAAAAGAGTTCAGCAAAAACAACTGGAATAAGTATGTGCTCAATTTTTTAATTGGGAGACAGAAAATATATTTCATCATTTGTCTTCTAAAATCAGTATTGGTAATTTCCTTGAATTTTAATTGTGCTGTCTATCTTTACAGAGGTCATTATGTATTTAACCAGGATCTTAGTCCCAGACATTTATAATTCTAACCCAGTGCCTTTCCTCTGAGGAGAGTTGAGTGGCCAGCCTTATGATAACAATATTTCATTTTCTCCTCTTGGCACTTATCAAAAAATTCCCCTTAGTAAAGGAGGGGTAGAAAAAAACTATAGTTATTGAACCAATTCTCTCCGGAAGCTACATCTAGGCAGGCCCATGTGGATGCACACAACAATCTACATGAGCATATCCATACAGCTTTCATGTATTATTCCCCTTTTTTTCTCCTTTTTTTCACCCCAAATGGTATCCATCTATCTAATCTTACGTGTTTCTCATGATTTGCTCATTATTTGGATTTTGATGGCTCTGAGTAAGTTCTGTTCAAGCCAGAAAATCTGAGGGTCTTTCCCTCTCACACTGATTCTTATATGAAAGTACACTAAGGCATCTTTTACTTCAATTTTACCTAGTCTATAATTACAGAATGGTAATTGGCTCAGACATTGCTTGAGACTTAGGAAAGACCTTAGATTAAAGAAGTCAAAGTTTTTACAGCCATTGTTAGTCATCTTGACTTTTGTCCTGATACTGGAGTCCAATGACTCTGGAGGAGGGAATAAAGTTGATGCCTTTGTGCAGCCCTGGCTCAGTTAAATCCAAATCATTTCCAAGCCAAGATATCACCCTCCTGATATCAATGGTACTCTTTGAGAACAAAGCACAAGCAACAGAATATGATTCTCATATTTGTTTCTTTCTATTCACTTTGACAATGAATTCTTCTTGCAACCACCAACACACATAATCAATGCAACATATAACTGCATAAATGTGTGCATAAATCATGTATCTGAAGGATTATGGAAATCAATAATTACTGATGCAATGGTTTTATGCATCTAAATTGCATAAAGAGCATCCTAAGGGACTCTCTCTCCCAGGGCAATGCAGAGAAAAGCTTCTACTTGTTTCTACCTCTATGTCCCTAAACACCCTGTTCTCTCTATTATACTGACACATCTCTTTTGTAAAACTTTTCCTCCCTCACTTTTTTCTCACTGGGTAGGGGGGAAGTAACTATGGTCCTCTGAATACCTTAAGGACATCTACAAATGGTGAGATTTAAGGTGAATCTCAAAGAAAGAGAGGAAAACCAAAGAAACTGAGGAAATCAGGGAAAGAGAAAGAGGTCAAGAAGAAGGGCATTGCAGGCATAGATGATAGCCAGCCAGTGAAAAGATTTAGAACTGGGATATAGAATATTATATTCAAGGAACAGCAAGCAACCAGTATAGCTTTATATGTGTGGAGGTTAGTAAAGTGGGGAAAGGTTAGATAGAAAAGAAAAGGTTGGTTTGTAAAGGGCTTTAAATGCAAAATGATATTTTTATCCTTGATTCTGGAGGTAATAGGAAATCACTGGAAATTTTTTAACATAGAGGAGATGATATTGTCAGAAAACCACTTCTGAGTAGGGAAGAATGGAGTGAGACTATTGAAATTATCTAAGCAGGTGATTAAGGAAGCCAATACAAGGAAAAAAAGGGGATGTAAGTAAGATATATTGCAAAAGTAAAAATGACAGGATTTAACCACAAATTGAATTGTGAGGAATGTAGAAGTAAGAAATTGAGGATAGTGATAAAGTTTCAAGTCTGAGTGACTAGAATAATAGAAGTGTTCCTTATAACAATAGAAAGAATTGGAAAGCAATAGGCTTAGAGCAAGGAGACAATAAATTTTGTTTAGGACATATTGAGCTTGAGATGCCTTTATGGCATCACTTTCTAGATTTCTAAGAAGCAGTTCATGATATGGGACTGGAGTTCCAGAGGGAGAGATCAGGGGTGAGTATCTCAATCTGCAAATCATCTCCAAGAGATGGAGATATGGGAGATGATAAGATCACGCAGTAGAGAAGGAAAAGATAAAAAGGTCCAAGATAAAACCTTGGGGAACACACATAACCAGAAAACATAAGGAAAGGTTTGTAAAATCTGTCTCAGTGCTTTCCCATTAGTGCTCTCTGAATCATTCTGTAGATAGCCTCTTTAAACTTCTGAGAGGGCTGATTTGTGCTAATGTTCACTGCTATATCTTCTATCCTTTCTGAACCTTCAGGGTTTTGTCAGAGATAATGAATGGCCGGCTCCTGCACTTACAACCCAAAGGTTCTTCACCTAGAACTGGAGGCCTGAACTGAAGGCTTAACACTCATTAGTTTTTGTTCGTTGCTTTTTTTTTTGTTTGTTTTTTATTCCCCTAAACAAGGTCTACCCAGTTCTTTTCTTAGGATCTGAGCCCCTTCAACACTTTGGCAGAAATGTTACTGAAATCAGCTGCCACCTGATTTAATTACAACTTCAAGTGTTCCTGACTTAATTACAGCTTCAAATACTTCAGTGCTTTCTTGGGTTGAATACATGGGTGGGCTTTTCTGGACAATGGCTTTTTCAACAGCTGAAGCCTGCTGCACTCTGCAAAATGCAATGGATGTTTGGAATTTTATTTGTAGGAACAACCATGGTGCTGTGGGAGATTGGGTCCATCTATTTCTTATGCCATATTGTCACTACCAATACAACCCCTATTTGGGGCAAACACTAGGAGAAGAAATGTTTGTATTAAGGGTAGTATTATAACCTCTTTATTTGCTTGTTAACAGTTAATAGGTTTTTTTTGAAGTATATTGCAACCTCTTGTAATCTCTTAGCTTGCTTGTTAAAAGTTTAATGGTTATTTTTCCCCCAGTTGCAATGTTCTTGAGCTCTGTGAGACGCCTCTCTGTGTAAAACCTCCTGCCCCCACCTTCTGCTCTGAATTAATCATAGTTATCTTCAAAGCCTTCACTAAATTTAGAAAGCCTCATTGAAGAGGTTGTCCACCCTATACAACAACTACTCACAAAGCCATACCCAAAGATAACAAGATGTGATAATTTCTTGGCAAACTAAAAAGAAATGGCCAACTGTATTCTACTCAGCCATTGCTCTGCACCTCCCAAGCTTCTTACACATAAATCAAATAGAAAGGGATTGTTATTTATTTATCAAAAAAAGTCTCGTTTCTTTTTAAAACAATGGGGAATTGAGCATTAAAATGTGTTGCTGACCCCTACATATTGGGAGGATCTTTGGGGGCAGGTATTTTCTCGTTTTTCTGTATTTCCAGACTCTAATACAATCCTTGGACCAAAGAAGGCATTTAGAAATTTTTCTCAAAATTATTAGATTGCATAACATGCAACCCTTCTTAGGTTTTGTGCATATATGTGTGTATTTTTAATAAAAATTTACATCAGAGAGAAATTCCAAAATGGCAGATTAGAGGCAGCAATCCAAACTCCTTCAAATGAGGCAGCAGAACCAACAAAAGGTAGTTTGAGGCATTTTTTTCTGCCTAAGACAATTTAGGAGGTCAGCAGAAGAGAACTATGGCACTGGAATGGAGCCTGTGCCAGTTCACAAACAGTGACAATGCAATCATCATTGAGCAGCTTCAAGAATTCTCAGCCCAGAGACAGTAAGGGGCTTGGACAACTGGCCAGAGATTACAAGGGAAACTTTTCTTGCCCGGGAAGTAGATGGCACTGATTGGCAACTGTATTGTCATACACAAAATACAAAATCTCACTGAAGAAAAATAATTCTTTAAAAATTAGAATTGGACAAGTAAAAGGTAAAGGCTCCATGAATTGCTAAGAAAAAAAATCAAAAGAATGACAAAATAGAAAAAAGTGAAATATCTCTGTAGAAAAATAATTAACTTAAAAATAAAACAAGAAAAGATATCTTTAAAATTATTGGACTACCTGAAAACCATGATCAAAAAGGAGACATCGTATTTCAATAAATTATCAGGAAAAACTGGCCTGATATCTTAGATCCAGAGTGTAAAATAGAAATTGAAAGAATCTGCTGATCATCTCTTGAAAGAGAGCTCAAAATAAAATATCCCAGGAATATTATTGCCAAATTCCAGAGTTTCCATATTAAGGTGAAAATACTTTAACCTGCCAAAAAGAAACCATTAAAATATCATGGAGCCACTGTAAGGTTGACACAAAATTTAGCAGCTTACACATTAAAGACATGGAAGGCTTGCAATATGATATTCTTGAAGAATAACCTACCCAGAAAAACTGAGTGTAATCCTTCAAGGAGAAAATGGATATTTAACAAGATATAGGACTTTTAAAGATCAGAGTTAAATAGAGAATTTGCCATTTAAGAGAAGCATAAAGAAGTTTTCATGAAAGAGAAATCACAAGAAACTCAATAAAGTTAAACTGTTTATATTTTATGTAGGAAGATAATACATGTAATTCCTGAAAATTTTCTCATTATCAGGGCAGTCTCCATAAACAGACAGTATGAGAGTGAGTCAATTATGTTAGGATGAAATTTTATTAAAAAAACAACTTTACAGTAAGTTTCTATGATTGAGGTCTCATTTTTCAAATATATAGGGAACTGAGTGAAACATAAAAATAAGAGTAATTTCCCACTTAGCAAATTGTCAAGAAATATGAACAGCTATCAGAAGACATTAAAACTATCTATAATTATATGGGGGGGAAACACTCTAAACCACTATTGTTTTGCGAAATATAAATTAAAACTATGAGTACCACCTCATAACTATCAGATTTTCTAGCACGACAGAAAAAGGAAAATGACAAATATTGGCAGGGATTAGTATACTGTTGGTGGAACTGTGAACTGGTTCAACCATTAGGGAGAACAATTTGGAAGTAGGTCCAAAGCACCATAAGACTGTATTTCCTCTGATCCAGCAACCGACAACAAACAATAACCAACAATCAAAGATATCAAAGAAAAATCAAAAGGATCTATATGTACCAACATATTCATAGCAAATCCTTTCATGATGACAAAGAATTAGAAATTGAGGAAACATTCAGTTGAAGAATAGCCGAACAAACCTTGCTATATGATTGTGGAGTACTATTATACTACAAGAAATGATGACTGATGCAAAGTGAAGTAAACAGAACCAGATCATTGTAAATAGTAACAGCATTAATGATCAATGCAAATGTTGTTAGCTACTCTCTTCAATAGAATGATCCAAGAAAAATCGAAAGATGTAGGATGAAAACTGCTATTTACCTCCAGAGAAAGAACTAATGAACTTGAGTACATATTGAAGTAGATTTCTCATTATCTTTTTCTCTCTCTTTCTCTCTCTCTCTCTTGTTAACAGTTAATAGTTTTTTTTTTTTTTTGAAGTATATTGCAACCTCTTGTAATCTCTTAGCTTGCTTGTTAAAAGTTTAATGGTTATTTTCCCCCCAGTTGCAATATTCTTGAGCTCTGTGAGACCCCTCTCTGTGTAAAACCTCCTGCCCCCACCTTCTGCTCTTTCTTTCTTTCTCTTTTCTTTCTTTCTTTCTTTCTTTCTTTCTTTCTTTCTTTCTTTCTTTCTTTCTTTCTTTCTTTCTTTCTTTCTTTCTTTCTTTCTTTCTTTCTTTCTTTCTTTCTTTCTTTCTTTTTTCTTTCTTTCTTTCTTTCTTTCTTTTTCTTTCTTTCTTTCTTTCTTTCTTTTTTGTTCTTTTTCTTTTCTTTTTTCTTTCTTTCTTTCTTTCTTTCTTTCTTTCTTTCTTTCTTTCTTTCTTTCTTTCTTTCTTTCTTTTCTTTCTTTCTTTCTTCCTTCCTTCCTTCCTTCCTTCCTTCCTCTCTTTCTTTCTTTTTTTTCTCCTCCTTTCTTCCTTCCTACCTTTCTTCCTCCTTCCCTCCCCCCCCACTCCTTTGCACAATATAATTAACATAGTTGGGAAAGATTGCTAAGGAAGAAGAGAATTTAGAGCTCAAAAATTTTTAATGTTAAAAATAATAAATATTAAAAAACCATTTGAATTGAAAAATATCTACACCACTAAGCTATATAATGTTCAATATATGTTGTGATTGTGTATGAGAACGTTTGTATCTATAACAACAAATAAAAATGAATATCATAAGCTCATAGTGTTTGTGTACTCATGCTACCAAATTCAAAGATCTTTTCTAGTATTGAAAAAAATGTCAGAATTTAAATAACACATGTGGAAGCCAGCACAACTCCACGGCACTGAAACAATTCTGTTCAGGTATACAGCCAAGACAAGACTCATATTATAGGGGAGTACCTGAGCAATCGCTATACGATACATTAAAATGGGACAACAGTTAGAAGCTAGTCAAAATAAAGATTTTGAGAACCTACTATATTATTCTCTCTCTTGTGCATTGCAGAAAACACACATTTTCACAGAAAAGCTTCCTTGGCATAACCATGAGTTTTCAATGACTTGTCAGACTCAAAATATGTACTGTCTGCTTTGCTCTCCAGGCAGCAACAGAGCATGATAAAATGCTAAAGTTGGAAGGGACCTTAGAGAGCAGGGCAATTCTTTGATTACCCCCCTTGCCCCTGTGTTAATACATTTGCTTGGCTTTATCCCTTTTGCATCCTGAAATGTCTCCAGTCCTACTACCTGAAAATGATAAAAAATGTGTTTCCATAGGGCACAGTTTTAGTTTTTCTGCAACTCTCTTTAAATGGTGCTTTGTCCTAAAGGTCTGATGTGTTCATGCTATATTAACATAAATTCAATTGCTGGAGAATTCTCTCTCAATGTTTTTGTCCTCTGGCTATGAAACCACATTTAGAATTGGCATTCTTTGGCAATGGTCTTTTATTGATGTGGCCCTTGAACATTGTGCCGGACATTTTATTCTATTAGACCATTTTAATGGCTTTTCATTTCCTCAAACTGTGGATGGTCATTTTTACTATCTACTGGGCATTTTCAACTGGCAGGTGGAAGTTTCCTTTATTGTGTTGGGAGAAATGATGTGTAAGAACTCTCATCATCTTGAATTAATTCATCATCACTTTATTTTTGTATATTATGACCTGGTCCTTCACTACCTCTTTTTGTTAAAGTGTCCCATGCTGTAGACCAGGCAGAATATGTTGGTCTTTTCCTATTGTATCGATCAATTTTAGGATCAGTATCTTAGGCAGGCTGCTTTGATTTTTAAGACGGGGTAAGGAAGTGTTTACTAATTAAGTCTTATTTTTTAAGTGAAGTGATTATCTAGTAAATCATCTTACTGGAGTATTAAGATATTTTTGAACTTGGACAATGCTTCCAATGCTGCCAACCACTTTTAGTTCCTGATTGGTGAACACTCAATTTGCAAACCATTGTTAGGTTAAATTTGAATTTTTCCTGTTGGTTTGATCAGCTTACCTTCCATCAGCATAAATTCAACAGGACTTAATCACTCTATCCCTTTATTAATTGTCATAATGTTTTACTAAATCAAGCAGTTGCAAGTTTGTCATGTAAACTCCCAGTCTGGGAACTCATTTCACCAACACAGATTGTTATCCATAATGCATAAACTTAGCTGCTTGAAGATGAAAAAGGATGGGTATCTTATCCCTGGCCGTAAAACTAATGTGCTATAAATTTGATTTGAACCAGGTCTTTTGATTCCAAGTTTATTACTCTTCATCTCTCTTATGAGTATTAATTTTCCCCTCTGGTAGATTGCCCTCTACTTGAGTTGAAGAGTTAACCTTGTATTTCCCAAAGGGCCTTATATGGGGTATTGTACATACTAGTTATTTGAATTTTATTGAATTGTTTATTGAATTGAAAGATATACTGTAGGTTCTTAATAAATAGTTGTTAAATAAATTAATCATAATAGTATTAATCACACATTCTGCTTGAAGCATTCTTTTTCTCTGATGTAGAAGTGCTATTATAATTTGATGTCTTTTAATTTGTGCATAAATTGGATTTATGAGGCAAAGTTGCACAAAGTTTTCAACCTTACTCTCTCTTCCAGAACTACTGTCCAGTGGCAGGACAGAGTCAAGATCACTAGTGATGACTCAAGATGCAGCGGATGACCTTAGTGTGTTTGATGTCTAACCCACACTCCACAACACCTGCCTCACCTGCCTTCATGACCACTGGAACAATTTTTTCTTATCCACCCATTACACCCAGCCTTTACGTGCTTGGGGTACGTAACCCCCCCCAACTCACTAGAGGGTTTGAGACCCCTCGGTTATCTTCAACCTAGTTTAGTCCACCTGTCAAAACAGTTTGCTGGAGTGTGACCTCTGTTTATGCTACAGCTTCTTGGAGCCATGGGTATGGTAGTAAGAATATGTTTGTAAATATTTGTCAACAGGCTTCCCAGGAAAAAAAGTATTCCTGATACACTTTTAAATTTAATCTACTATAATCTATATATAATCTACTATAATCTACTAAGTTTAATCTACATTTTCTTCTTCATTTTCTTAAGTCTAGACAATGAACAAAACAATAAACCAAGCCCTAATTTTTAGTATTTAGTGTAAGTATAAATAGTCTCACTGAAAATTAAAAATGGGAGCAGATTAGAACTGTATCTAGCACACTCTTTCTTATATAGGAACTTCCAGTCTCCTCTCTCCCTTCCCACAAAATCTGTAAATTAATTTAGCAGGTATAATCATTTTATTTGCTACTGATTATAAAACTTAAAAGAAGATCAAACTATATGATTAAAATTTAGATACAAAGGAAGTAATTTCCAATTGATTCATATGGAAAGAAAACCACATGTCCTGCAGCTCCTATAAAAAGCTAAATTTTCCTCTGAGGGAAATGGCTTGATTTATTTCCTTTTTTTCCCTTTCCCCTTGTCCTTCTTGCTCCCCCTTTCTTCCCTTTTTTCTTTTCTTTTTTCAAGAGTCAAAGGATAACACAATGCATCACACTCTCTGGAGCTACTTTCCCAAATGGCACTAGTAGGCTAGAATTCCCAAAGAGTGCTGACTACTTTCATTCTCAGGAACCCAGGAGAACACTAAAAGGTAAGATTTCTAGCATTCTCATGAGCCCCAACTGGTGTGCTTGCCTCTAACAATTTGTTAGACTTGATTACTTTTGTAGAAAAGGTCTGGGTGGGTTTGGGACCCACTCTTCCACAAATACAAATCTTTGGAGATAGTACCCCAAGCAGGTAGTAATTTTTGAGAATTTGGGGAATTATTTGCATTTCTCAAGCTATATCATCACATTTTTGAAAAGTATGGAGAGAATGTTAATTTCTTTTTTTGTGTGAATCATCTGTATGATTTTTTTCTGATATTCTTTAGTACACATCAGTAGAGAAAAACATTTTAAAAAGAACAATGCTCTAACCTTTCCAGGTTATTAGAGAGAAATCTAGAACTAAGATTATGGACTTTGACAAAAGCACTCCAGTTTAATTGCAAATAAAAACAAACCTTTTTTGAGAGAAGGATTATAAGTGAGATCCTACCCCCTACCCTAATTAGTATAATTACAGGTGATTCAGGCTCCCAGTTGAATCAATTAAAAGTATACACTAAATGTTTACTTAACTGAAAGAATTACAGCTCTGTGACCACTAGAAGACATAAGAAAAATCTTGTCTGAAAGCATCAGACACATCTACTGCATCTGTTTTTTAAAAAGCCAGGACAGTGATAGACTCAGTCAGGGCAATGATGGAAGTATTCAAGTTCTAGTTCAAGAACTGGAGTCAAAACTTTATGAGGGAATTATTCTCAGGGAGATTCTAGTTCAAGAACGGGAGTCAAAACTTTATGAGGGAATTACTCTTAGGGAGAGAGGGGAGAATTTCTCCCCTCCACTCTCTCCCTCTTCCTCAACCACCCCCTTATGTATGGTCCATAGCATCATAAAGAGCTGGAATAAATTGTACATCCATGTGAAACTGAATCAAATGACATCATTTTCACTTGGGAGTGATAGTTTTCAAAGGGGAGGCAGCTTTAGGGAGTATGATTCTTCTTTGCCAAGAAAGGTGCTGTTGATGAACTTTGCAAAGGCATTGACACTTGAAGTTGAGAAGAGAACTTTACCTAAGGAGAACATAAGAGAATTTTATGAAGGAGGGAAAAAGTCTAGTAAACAAGATTTATGAGTTACTCTTTTGTCAAATGTGTTTTCTCCTCATGTTCCTTACTCATTTTGTACTCTAAGTTTGACCCTACTATCTCTAAGGACTCTGTATTTGTGGAAGAGTGGCCCCAGACTTTTTTGGGGAAATGTTTTTGTAACTACTGCCTCTACTATACCAGTTTAGTGAATACCTTTTCTACAAAGGTAATCAAGTCTGACAAATTATTAGAGGCAAACACACCAGTGGGGCTCATGAGTATGCTAAAAATCTAACCTTTCAGTGTTCCCCTGGGTTCCTGAGAATGGAAGTAGTCAGCACTCTTTGGGAACTCCAGCTTACTAGGGCCATATGGGAAAGTAGCTCCAGAGAGCTACTGTTTATCCTATGACTTTTGCTATTTTCCCACCATTTCAAAAATAATGGAAAAGATGGGGCTTTTATACACTGTTAGAATCTTGAAGTGCAAAGCTTTCCTTCCAAGGCCTGCCTGTCGAGCAATCAGGAGGTACTCTGAGGCCATTGAGTAGAGAAAAATGTTTCCCTTGGCACCTGCGCCGCTATCGTGCTTAGCAGGTTAATTTAGAAATGACTGCCTTAAAGGAATAATGTTTAATCCAGAGGAGGAGGAAGAGAATTTGTAATGGTTGAATGTTGAAATGAAGGGTTGATATAGTTGTGCTGGAGATGAACACTAATTATAGCCATTGCATTAAGTTCAAGATGTGACATATCTTCCCTTTCTGATTGGTTGTTCAAACACCCCTGGGTGTCTGATCTAAGGGATCAATCCAAGGTCCACTTTGGAGGACATTGATATAGTGACTTAAAGTGAGAAAAATGTGGATAAATATCCTGACTCAGACATTTAATGAGCTGCAGGTGACTCTGAGCAAATCATTTAACTTCTCTGATCCCAAAGGTAGCTCCTTTATAAAATGGGGATAATAATAGAACCTGTCTCACAGTGTTGTGGGGAGAACAATGTGATAATACGAGTAAAGTGTTTTATAAACCTTAAAACTATAGAAAAATAGGTTAATATTAGATTAACAAATTTGCTGATGCTATTCAAAGGATAGCAGTCACTAATGGATGCAGCAATGACTGCTTTCTTGTGGACTACAGTTGGTTCTGTCTCTCAGCCCCCTGTGTCATCATCATCATCAATATTATAAAAATCATTATCCTAATCAACATGGATTACATACATATTATGTGTGAGGCACCATGATAGGCATAAAGTAATCAAGCTCATTGTACTTTAGACATTTATTCTCATGTAGGATATTATTTATTAGGTCAGTAGCATATTACTTTTTCTCCAGAGTAAAGGGAAAAAACCTTCTAATTTCCAATCTGAATAACACATTGTCTGTCAAATACACAAAGGAACATTTGGATTCATTTTAGGTAGCTATCTTCATGGCCTGATAAGGGGAAATGAATTTAGGTAACTGGCTTTCATAGTCATTAGACCGGATTGTTACACTGAGATAAATTCTTGCCAAGCCCTCCCTATGTTAGAGTGTCTTCCTGAGAGCTTTTACATGGCACTAATTCCCCTATAGACACTTAATTTCCATTGTTCTATAAGATTTGTTGTTGTCGTTATGAAAAGCAATAAAAATCAGTGAAGCTATGAAAATTTGAGGATTCCTGGCTGGCTTTGATTTATCTAATCTAGGCTTGATTATCAGAGGTTTGCATAATTGAAGAGTCATTCAATTTGGCCAGTTGAATCAGGAAAGCAGATTTGTAAAATCTGTTTGTGAAGAAATAATCATTAGATTTGCAATAGTATAGGAAAGACAACTAAATTTCCTTTAACTCTAGTGGCAGTTAGTCATGTAATCAACAAGCATTTATTAAGTGCTTACCATATGCTAGTCACTGTACTAAACTCTGAAGATGCAAATCACTTCCTGAAGGCCAGGTAGGTCCTATTTCACACCCTCTTCAGGGTTATCTGATATCTGAAGGAGATGGAATATGTTTGAGGGGTAGGGGAGTGCTAAATTCTTTATATATGGAATGAGATCTTATGAAGCTATTTTCTCAGTTGTAGGGAGAGGTAGGAGAGGTCCCATGAACCCCAATTCCATTAATCACTCACAGACTACCTTGACATAAAAATATTTACTTCAAAAGGTATAATCATGAATACACAAACTTACCCTTCCCAACATAAGGGAGATATAACCACCTTCCCTGCCATATATTATAGTTCCTGGTTGAGAGTAAAACATCTCTCAGGCTCAAAAAAAAAAAAAAAATGATGAACAAGCTGATTTTAGAAAGACCTGGAAAGATTTACATGAACTGATGTTCAGCAAAGCAAGCAGAACAAGAAATACAAACAGCCAAATTGTAAGATGATCAACTGTGAAAGACATTTCTCTCAGCAGTTCAGTGATCCAAGGTTATCCCGATAAACTTTGGATGGAAAACACCGTCCAGGAGGCAGGGCCAAGATGGCAGATTAAAGGCAGGAATTTGTCCCATTTCTCTCCCAAACAGCTCCAAATTCCTTTAAATAATGACTGTAAACAAATTTTAGAGCACAGGACATCCAAAAAGATGGAGTAGAACATTTTCCAGAAAAGGCAGAAATTCAGAAATTCAGCAAAAAAGGTCTATAACACCAGGGTGGGAATCCAGCATGCAAGCCAGGATCCATTAGCCCCAGCCCCAACTTCCGAATTATTGCTCTACCTAAAAGTTACGATCAAAAAAAGATCCTGGAAATCCTCTTTCAAGAAATTATCAAAGAACAAGAATATCAAGTCCTGATATTCTAGAACTAGAGAGTAAAATGGAAATTGAAAGTATCTACTGAACACCTCCTGAAAGAGAACCCAAACTAAAAACTCCTAGGAATAGTATAGCCAAATTTCAGAAGTCCCACATCAAGGAGAAAATATTGCAAGCATCCAGAAACAAACAATTCAGTTATAGTGGAGCCAGAGTCAGGATAATACAAAATTTAGCAGCTACTATATAAAAGAGCTGAAAGTCTTAGAATGTGATTTTCTGGAGAGTGGAGCTAAGATTGCAACCAAGGGTGACGTATCCAGCAAAAGTGGGTATAATCCTTAAGAAGAAAAAAATGGTCTCTCAATGAAACAGAGGATTTTCAAGCAATCATGATGAAAAGATAAGAGCTTAATGAAAAATTTGATTTTCAAATACAGGACTGTGGAGAAGCATAAGGAGGTAATCAGGAAAATGATATTATAAGGGACCCAATAAGATTTATCTGTTTACATTCCTATATGGGAGCATGATACTTGTAACTGATTAGAACATTCTCATTATTATGATACTTAGGAATATATATATAGACATAGAACATGGGTGTGAGTTGAATATGAAGGGATATTTTTTTTTTAATTATCAAAAGAGGAATTTACTGTAAGAAAAGGAAAGGGAGAAGTGGAATGGTACAAATTATGTCTTATAAAAAAAGAGGCAGGAAAAAAACTTTTATAGTGGTAGGCAAGAGGGAGAGGAAAGGGGGAGTGAGTGAACCTAACTCTCATCAGAATGACTCAAATAAGAAATAACAAACATACTCAATAAGGGTATAGAAATCCATTTTATCCTGCAGGAAATTAGGGAGGAGAATGGGATAAGGGATGGAGGGAGATTGGTTAAAAAAAAAAAGGGCATATTGGGGGAGGGAGTGGTCAGTAGCAAAAGACTTTTGAGGAGGGACAGGGTGAAAGAAGAGAGAGAATAAATGGGGAGAATACAATAAGCCATAGTAATTGTAAAAAAATTTTGAAGCAAGTTGTTCTGTTGGAATATTATTGTTACCTGGAAAATGATGATCAGGAGGATCTCAGGAAAAAACACAGGAAAAAAAATACCTGGAAAGTCTTCCAGGAAAAAGTGAAATATAGTTTATACAAAGTAATAGCAATGTTCTGGAATGACCAGCTGTAAATGACTTTGTTATTTTCAATAGTACAATCATCCACACCTAGTCTGAAGGATTTATGATGAAAAATCCCATCTATATCTACAGAATGAACTGATAGAGTCTGAATATAGATTGAAGCATTCTCTATTACTTTCTCTATCTCTCTTTTTATTTTTAATTTAATTTTTTGAAGGTTTTTATTTTCATTAGGGTGGGAAATCTATGTTTTCTTTCACAACTTGATTTTAATGGAAATGTTTTGCCATAACTTCACATGTGGTTTCTTACTTGTGAGTAGGGAGAAGAAAGAAAATCTTAAAAAGAAATGTAAAAAATTGTTTTGAATATAACTGGGGGAAAATATTAAATAAATAAAATTTAAAAAAAGAAATAGGAAAACACCATCCATATCCAAAGAGAGAACTCTGGAGACTGAATATAATTCAACTCATTCTATGTTGTTTTTCCCTTTTTCTTCTGTTTTTTTGTCTCATGTTTTTTCCCTTTTTTTCTGATATTTTTCCCAACATGATTCATAAAGAAATGTATATTAAAAATTGCATGTACATGTATAAACAGAAAAAAAACAATTTTTTAAAGTCAAGAGAGAGAGAGAGGTAGCAGAATTTTGAGGGCTAGAACTGACCAGAAGTTAGATAATGAGGAGCAGAATCCCCAGGAACTTAAGAGGTCAGTCCAGATATAGAGTCATCTACTTATAAATTACATCAGTTCAATGAGGTTGTAGCATAGAATGTTGCATATGATTAGAAGAAATGAAGGAACAGATACATCTTTGTTGTCTTCCACCCACCCTTCTCCAAAGGAGATTAATTTTTGCTAGAATGGAACAGAAAGAAACTTAACTAATCTGTTCTCCTCAGTGTGAGCGGATATTGGGCAAAATTACATTCATCCTCTCTCTTAAATATTGATAGTTTGGGTGATATAACTTTAAGGTTCAAGCTAAACTCCCAATTGCTCTTCATTAATGGGGAAAAGAGTATAGAGTATCCCAAGCTTTATAGTCAAGGCTTGATTTCCTGATAAATGCCAATTGCCAAATGTAAATATATCAGTTAAAATAAAGATAATTTCAAGGAAAGGAACTGCAAAAAGTCTCCATAATGAATACATATGACAAAGAAAAACAGTTATCCATGTCAATTGCAAAATAAATCAGAGAAATTATACATGTAATTATAATACCAGACAATATAGAGCCAAAGCACTGTCCCATTGAGAATGAGATATCTTAGTTCAACTATGAAAGAGTGCCCTAATTCTCATCCAATAGGAAATTCCCATATTGTCTCTAGCACTTAGCAAGTTAGAGATGGGGAAATAATGGAGAATTCTCATGTCTCTTTCTTCTCAGAATCTTTTTCTCCCTTCAACAACCTAAAGTGGATTGGCATTATATTTTTTCTCTCTCAAAGCTGGAAACCAGGAGAACCCCCAAAAGACTCAAGAAAGCAAGTGTTTCTTTTCTTTTGCTCTTGCCAGCCCATTATTGGGTTACCGGGCAAGATGTTACCCACCACCAATGAAGAAAGAATCTCATATGATGCTTGGGCTTTGAGTTACATGGAGGATAGATTTATGTCAGGTTTGTTAGCATATTTGATGGGGTAAATGCTTTGTAGAAACCATCCTATCTGAGCCCTCTTTCCCCAGAGCTCAGGTGGCAGAGTGTGCTTCTGGGTACTGAATAGACAGTTGTATTCTGTTTTTGCTATAGCATCAAAGTAGATAGCCCTTTGTAAACGCTAAAACCAAACAAACCCAGAAGAGCTTTTCCTCCGTGTGGAATGGGCTAGCTCTTTGAAATAAGAAAAATTGTATTCAACAATTCCCCAATTTCTATCAATTTCCCCTTGACATACTCTCCCACTGCTTGCTGCCTGCCTCTTTCAAGCAATATATCTCACCTAAATTATTCTAATGGCCTTCTAACTGGTCCTCCCATCTCCAGGGTCTCAATTCTGTTAGACAAGAAGCTGTAGGAGATGGAGTTGAGAACTAGTTAAGAGTAAAGAGATGCTAAAGTCAAGATGAACTGTTTGGTTACATAAAGACTAGTTCTCTGAACAGAAATTTGTATAGTCCTGAGATCTTGAAGCCCCTCCATAGGGAGCCACAATAATAACAAACATATTATTTAGTCTTTATAACAACCCTATAAAGTAGGGTTTGGAAACAAGGAAAAACACCAGGTCCCAAGGATATCAGTAGCCAGATTGGCATGGCAATTACAGGAACATAGCCTTACAGTAGTGAACTTACTTCAGTATTCATCTAACCAAGAATTTTATGAGAAGTGGTGCCATAGAGGAACATGGCACGAGCCTTTAGTCTGGAACTCAGGAAGAGGAGTTCAGATCCAGCTGCCAACAGCAGCCTAAGGCAATTCATTTAATTTATGTCTGCCTCTGTTCTCTCAACTGTAAAATGGGGACAAAGCAGTACCTACTTCTCAGGATTGTTGTGAGAATCAAATAAGATTTTTGTAAAATACTTAGCACATAATAGGTGCTTAATATGTGATTATTTATTATTTATTAAGTTCTTAGAAAATGTCAAGTTGCTCCACTCTGTGAAGGAGTTCTTGAAACAAAATAAATCTCAAACCCAAGAACCAACAAATGAAATGACAATGACATGTAAAAGCAAAGCTAGACCTTTCTCTTCACCAGCATTATAGGCTCATTTATTTGCTTTTCGTAAGTCTATGGTAAAGAGACTGATTCTTTAACAACTCCCAGTGTTTATCTCTTAAAAGAGAAACTGTATCCCAAACTATCCCTAAGCTCTTGAAGTCTATCTAGAAGGTACTGCATATATAGGGAAGCACAAAAATAATAAATATATATCATCTCATTTAGTTTTCACAAAACCCTATAAAGGAGGTACTATATTTATCTCCATTTTATCAATTAGGAAGCTAAGGCTGAGAGATACTATAGAGTCTGGGGGGTCTATAGAGATCTCAAAAAGAGATGGATATCTAGAAAAGAGGGAATGAGATTTATTTTGAATGTTTATAAATTTGAGTGTGTATTCTTTCTGTTCTGTGTTTTTATTAGCTTACATTAAACTTATCCTACATGTAATATCGTGTTGCATTGTTTTCAGTCATATCCAACTCTTCATAAATCCATTTGAATTATTCTTAGCAAAGATATGGGAGTGGTTCACCATTTCCTTCTCCAACTTATTTTACAGATGAGCAAACTGTGGCAAATAGAGTTAAGTGATTTTCCCAAGGTCATAGGGTTAGTTTTGAGACCAGATTTGAATTCAGGTCTTCCTAACTTTGCACTCTATCCACTGTAGCAACTAGCCACCATAAACTTAAATGTTTGCATAGTAACTGATGCTAGGAAAGAACCAAACTTAAGTAGGAGAAGGAGACAAAGAAATTTTTGGAAGTTAAATTGAACGTGGTCCATGTAAACCAAGAGGCTGGAATTCTGGGCCATGGGTTGCAACACTATGCTATTTTACTTTTTACAAAGTACTTTCAAAATATTGCCTTGATCATACTAGTCTTCTCTCTCTCCCTGATTAGTATTTTTCTGTGACAAAGTGGAGCCTCAGAGGACCATGGCACAAAACTTTGGCCTGGGATGATACTAGTCTTTTCTACATCAAATCCTGGGATATTGTCCACTGATGAGCCTATCCTGCTGTAACTCCCTCCACTCAGTGGCCTGAGTTTACAGGCAAGGGCCTGGAGTTAAGAACTCCTGAGTTCAAATCTGTCCTCAGATGTTCATTAGCTATGTGAACCTGGTCAAGAAGATTAACATTTGTCTTTCTTAGATTCCTCATTTGTAAAATAAATAATAATAGTACCTATATCCCAGAGTTGTGAAACTTAAATAAGATAATAGTATATGGCATGTCATAGGCACTAAAGTAATGCTTATTTCTTTCTTTCATGGGTCCCCTCACCCAGATTTCTTTCTTGGAAAATATCACAACCCAGCTTTTAGGTCTTACTTAAAGGCTTTATAAACACATAATACAGGGAAATATACAACAAAAACAATTATGATCATTGTCATTTATATAGGGCCCTTAAATTATCATCGAAATTCCTTTCTGACAAGCTATGTTCCCTGTAAGGAGGGTTCTAAGCAGTCATTATATCCTACTAAAATGACATTTATTATAAAAAAAATTTCTATAAAGACTTACAAAGATGAGTTGTGATAAACTTAGCCAGACAGTAAAGGAGACAAGAAACACTGCAAGCAAAATCTTGCATGACTTGCTTCTTTGCTTGTCCTGCCACTTTGGACCCATCGTGAAATGCCCTACTATTGGATACTATATCAAAATTTGTGCTAGCAGAGGACTTGGATGGGAAAAACAAATGGTTTTTGGAATAATTCTACAGCGTCCCTCTGGGAAAATGTATAGTAGCTACAGCAATATCATTCCAAACTCATCTTATTCTCAAGAAAACCATATGTACTGAAGAAAGGAAATAGCTCTAATGAGGAACTCAGATTGGCTACCCAACTTTGAGGACTAGTTACTCCCATCATAAATATCTAAGGAGAAAGTTTAGGTCATTAGGGAATATCAGAATAATTTTAAAGAAATTAAGTAAATTAATTAAAGTAACTTGTTTTCCTGTGATATGCTCTAATGCCCATTTTGGGGGGAATCAGAAACAAGAAAATAGAATAGGGTGTGAGAAGAAGGAATAATCAGTGAGAACATTTAGTATAAAAATAAACAAGAAAAAAAAGAAATATTTGGCTGCCAAGGTTTTACATATCAATAGATCCTTGTTCTATGTGGAATTATACATGGAAATTTAGACTTAATCTTTCTAAGTTCTCTCTTTTATCCCTCTTTCTGATTGAGCTCTTTCTTTCAGATATTTTTTTTTGCCTTCTGAGTCAGCTCAGTCCAAGTCTGATTGTCCGTTTTAATCTGCCCAGTTAGAATTTCCTGGAAGAAACCTGACTTTTGCAATAGGAAGCTGAAATGTCTTCTTTACTTGTTCTTCAGCTACTATTCCATCTCACAAGTGCATCCCCATTTGGGTCAATAAGTATTGTCTGGATTTCTCTAAGTAATTTATTTTCAGTCAAGACATTTCCAGACTGCTAGGATTCACTTTCTTATTTCTCCATAAAGGTAGCATCAATAGACTTGAAAATAAAGTTTTTGGCAAAAATACTTTTAAGGATCATATCTTTTAAAATACATATGTTGTTGTAAATATATAGCTGATATCTCCTAATAGAATATAGTCAAGAGAATTTTTTTTAAAAACCTAACAATTAATTTTGTGTACCTGGCCATTACCCAAGTGATTTCTCATTAAAGGGACTACTTTGGGGTATTAAATAACAGCAATATTATATTAAAAATCTAGTAATATTCAACTTTTCAATAGATTCATTTTACTCAATTACTTCAGTGGATCTACGCTCTCTTCATTTGAATAATCTTTCTATCAATGAAAGTTGCAATCCTCTAATGGCATCCTGTGAGATTATTGATTAAGTTCTTCCATAGATCTCTAACATAGTATAGGTCTCTCTCTCTCTCTCTCTCTCTCTCTCTCTCTCTCTCTCTCTCTCTCTCTCTCTCTCTCACACACACACACACACACACACACTTCTATATCTGATCATACATTTCTTTGTTGTTTTCCATTATATCAATTCTTGAGTGTCAGCAATCATCAGAAATAAGAAAAAGACTGATTCATTGATGATGATGGTTATTCAAGACCTTTACCCACACAGCCTTGGTGAAAGAACATAGATATTGAAAAGATGAGACTTTGTGTCAGATAGTAAACTAGAAACATCGCACTATCTAATTTCCAATATAAAATCTAGCCTGCTTTCATTTTCCTATTCAATACTGAGTCTACCTAGGGTAAAATAATAGACAATATTCTTGCTTGAGAGTCAGAAAATAAAATTTGACTCTATTAATTTCAGTGAATTTTATTATTATTTTTAACAATCACTGGCTTAAACAAAGGAATTTTTGAGAAGCCTTCTGGCCTGAGGGAAATAGCACAGTTTGTCTTCTCTTGTTCTTGTGATAATTCATCATAGGTATCCTGAGCCTCATTTCAACTGTCTCTAGCGTTTTTGACCTACTCACTTCTCTCTTGATCACAGAAAGAGATTGTCAGTCCATCTGCACCATGATTCTGGGGCTCATATGACTTATGAGTGGAAAAAAATGCAGGAATTTAGCTAAGCCCAGCTGTCTGAAGCTCAGGATAGAGAACTAGCCTTGAAATCCTTCATACCCAGTCTAGTTCTCTGAGATTTCTCCCTCCCCTATTATTTATTTAATGAAAGTTTCACTTGACTCTTCTCAGAAGTGTTTTTATGTGGTTATTTAACTTTTCAGGTACATCATTTGTAATTTCCTTGATTATAGGAAACGTACCTTAAAGCTTTTTGAACCCCAGGTTCTCCCACCCTCACCTGCCAAGGCATCATAGTGCCATGAGCACAGCAGGCCAGGGGTTGGCAGTTCCCCAAAGTAGTGTGCCAAGTTCCTTACCCATTTCATTTGGCCTGCCTAGAAAAATGGCAGATGAGGCATGAAAACATATTTCTGAGGGTAAAAGGTGAGAAAGGAAGATATGCAAATTACAATTATAAGTAGAATTATAGAATTAGAGCTAGAAAGGATTTTAGAGGTCACTTGGTTCAACCCTTTCATTTTATAGGTAAAGAAACTAAGCCACATAAAGTTTTAAGTGAGTTATCACATTTACATGGCAAAAATCAGTATTTGAACTCAGGTGCTATCATTCTAATTCTTTCATGCTTTCCAGTTTTCCATAGGATAGGTTTATTGATTTTTAAAATCAATTTTAATGCCTTTTCTTCTTTATCTCATAATAATTTCTTGGTCTCCTCACTACCACTGAACTTTTGCTAATAACAGAAAATAGAAAAGCAAAACCTATAGGCAATGCAACTCCATCTGACAAAATATATGGAATACCATATTTGTGGTGCCTTACTTCTTTATTGAGAGATGTGAAGTATATTTTTAATAATCTCTGACACCACATTTAATTGATCATTGAAATAGTCAGTGGGAGCCCAAATTGTTTCCAGATTTTTTTAATTTTTATAATAGCTTTTTATTTTCAAAGTACATGTAAAGATAGTTTTCAACATTCACCCTTGCAATACCTTGTGTTCCAAATTTCTCTTCTTCCCTATCCCCTCCCTCCCCTCCTAAATAGCAAGTAATTCAATATATGTTAAATATGTGCAATTCTTCTATACATATTCCCATATTTATCATGTTGCACAAGAAAAATAAGATCAAAAAAAAGAAAAAAATGAGAAAAAAGCAAGCAAACAACAATGAAAAGGTGAACATGCTGTGTTATGATCCACATTCAGTCTCCACAGTTCTTTTTTCTGGATGCATATAGCTCTTTCCATTATCTATTGGGATTGGCCCAAATCACCTCATTGTTGAAGAGAGCCACTTCCATCAGAGTTGATCATCATACAATTTTGTTGTTGCCGTGTACAATGTTCTTTTGGTTCTATTCACTTTAATTAGCGTCAGTTTGTGGAAGTCTCTCCAGGCCTTTCTGAAATCATCCTGCCGATCATTTCTTATAGAACAATAATATTCCATAATATTCATATACCATAACTTATTCAGCCATTCTCCAACTGATGGGCATCCACTAAGCTTCCAATTTTTTGCCACTACAAAGAGAGCTGCCCCAAACATTTTTGCACATGCCCTTACCCTCTTTTATGATCTCTTTGGGATATAAGCCCAGTAGAAACACTGCTGGATCAAAGGGTAATGCACAGTTTGATAACTTGTTGGGCAGAGTTTCAAATTGCTCTCCAGAATGGTTGGTTTAGTTCACAACTCCAACAATGTATTAGTGTCCCAGGTTTCCCACATTCCATCCAATATTTATCATTATCTTTTCATGTCATCTTAGCCAATCTAAATCTAATGATTTAGAACATTTTTTTTTTTCATGTGACTAGAAATGGCTTTAATTTCTTCATCTGAAAATTGTCTCTTCATATCCTTTGAACATTTATCAGTTAGAAAATGGCTTGTATTCTTATAAATTTAATTCTCTATGTATTTTAGAAATGAAGTCTTTATCAGAACCCTTGGATATAAACTTTTTTCTCCTTTTTCTGCTTCCCTTCCCATCTTATCTGCATTGGTTTTGTTTGTACAAATATAATCAAAATCATTCTTCATAATGTACTCTAGTTCTTCTTTGTCCATAAATTCCTTCCTTCTCCACAGATCTAAGAGATAGACTGTCCTTTGTTCTTCTAATTTGCTTACAGTATCACTTTTTATATCTAAATCAAGAAACCATTTCGAACTTATGTTCATATAGAGTGTTAGATGTTGGTCAATGCCTAATTTCTGCCATACTATTTTCCATTTTCCCCAGCAATTTTCATCAGATAGTGAGTTTTTATCCCAGAACTCTTTGTGTTTATCAAACACAAGATTTCTACAGTCATTCACAACTGTGGCTTGTTAACCTAACCTATTCCATTGATCTAGTCCTTAACTAATATCAAATGGTTTTAATAATTGGTGCTTTATAATATAGTTTGAGATCTGGTTACAGCCAGGTCACCTTCATTTGCATTTTTTTGTGAATTACATTGAAATTCTTGATCTTTTATTCTTCCAGATAAATTTTGTTTTTATTTTTCTAGTTCTGTAAAGTAATTCTTCCATATTTTTGCTCCCTCAAGAAATGCTGCTATAAATAATTTGTCTATATGACACCTTCCTGATTTTTACCTGCTTGAGATAAATGCACAATAGGAGGACCAATTGATCAATTAGGAAATTTTTATTAAGAAGCTGTTATGCAGGGCTGCTAGGTGCCATGGATAGAGCACCAGCTCTGAAGTTAGGAGGACATGAGTTAAAATCTGGCCTCAGACATTTAACATTTGCTGGCTATATGACCCTGAGCAAGACCCTAGTTGTCTCAGCAAAAAACAAAAAGGCTATTATGTGTCAAGTACTGTGCTAAATGCTGTGATAGAAAAAGAGGCAAAAGACCCTACCCTCAATGAGTTTACAATTTAATGGGAAACACAACCCATAAGCAAATATATTATGAAAAAAAACAAGCTATATAAAGGATAAACAAAAATAATTAAGGCACTAGAAGAGAAGATACTAGAGTTGAGAGGAATTAGCCAATGTTTCCTGTAGAAGGATGGATATTGGTTAGAAGAAAAAGGAAACTAAGGAGGTTAACAGTCAGATTGGAAAACGGGGACCATTCCAGGAATAGGATATAGCCAGAGAAAATGCTTGGATTACTGCATCAAAATTTCTCTGACATGATTTCAAATTGTTTTCTAGAATGGCAAAGAATGGAGCTCCCCCAATAGTGTATTAACATACCTGTCTTCATATAACTATTAATAATGACTCTTTTTCTTTTAGGGAAAGTCATAGACAGAAGCTCTTCATCATGGGGTGGGGGGGAAGGATAGATGTCACATTATCTGATTCATGTGCTATTGATGAGCAGACTCATGCCTATAGTAAATGCTCAAAAAGTATTTGTTGAATATATAACTGAATCCCATGATTCAGATTACTCTTGGAATTCATGATTTGAGATATTATGAAAAAAGATAGACCCTACCTTGTTCATTATCAACCAGATAAAAAACTAAAATCCAATCATGGAATTTTTATTACCACCTGAGCTTTGCAAAGCCAAAAGAACACTTGATTTTCTGAATAGAAAATGTCAGCAAGTCAGATTATCTACAAGAAAATTTTATTTTTTGCCTTTTAAACCTAGCCATATGATACAACCCAATAGAGAAAAAGTATGGAAGCTCAGAGAAGTTTCATAATTATTCCCAGTAATTTATATGCCACTTTAATATTCTCAATCATTAGTCATGTTTCTCAAACTTTTTAAAGGAATGACTGAACTTTTATCAAAGTGTTTTTCTCTTATATATTGTTATTCTACCCTCTAAGCCTTTTGATAGGCTAAATATTAGGAAGTCAAAGAGGTCTTGTCTTTTATAGTACATTGGGAATGTCATTTGCCAATTTGTTGTATGTATGTGTGTGTGTGTGTGTGTGTGTGTGTGTGTGTGTGTGTGTGTGTGCCCTACATGGACAATTAGATGAGCAATGGATCGAGCTCTGGATCTGAAGCCAAGAAAATTCATCTTCATGAGTTCCAATCCAGTCCCAATCACTTATTAGCTGTATGACCCTCAGAGAGTCACTTAACTCTGTAGGACTCAGTTTTCTCCATCTGTAACATTAGGTAGAGAAGGAAATGACAAATTACCACAGCGTTTTTTTTTTTTAATCAACAAAAGCCCAAATAGGGTTAGGAAGAGTCAGACATGACTGAAATTCCTGAACAACAATACTAGAAGATTCTTCTGTAGCAGCATTCTAAATTATATTATCCCATACTAATCAAATGTAAACAAAAAATACAACTCCTAATCACAAGGTTATAAATTAATTTAAAATCTTCAAAGGTTTTAAATTTATCAAAATTTTCAATGTTAAAAGTAAGCATTTATTAAATGACTATTATATATCAGATGCTTTATAAATATTATCTTTTCTGATTCTCACCACAACCTTGGAATATAGATATCATTAATATTCTTTACTGCTGAGGAAACTGAGGCAGAAAGCCATTAAGTGCCCAGGGTCATCCAACTAAAAAATATCTAGGACTTGATTGAGCTTCAGTGCTCTAACCTATGGGCCACCTACCTGTCTATAAGATTGTCTCTTTGACAGATTAGTCATCATATTCCATAATCAATTCTTGGATGGTTTAAACATCTACAAAATAATTGAAGAAGTGGATTAGATCACTTGACAAAGTTGCTTCCTTTTTCTGGTGATAGGAAAGAAGAACTCTTATGAAACTCTGATTAATAGCCCAGATTTTAAATTTCTCCTACTGTGGTTGCTATTATAGATAATTTAGTTCATTAAAATAAAGTATTTGCTTAATAAAATCTATTATGACTACTCAGGCATATCATATATATTTTCTATAGTATGATTTGTCTTTTATACTTATAAATGAAATGGATAACTTTCTTCTCTTTTCTTTTATCCTGACTCAGCAGTGTGAGCATGTGGAGGAGATGTGGAATATGAGAAGGGAGTTAATAATTTCAATGTCTGAGTTACTTGTATTACAATGAAAAAATGAATAAATGAATGAATGGATGGAAAATCATTTATTAAGTGGTTGCTAATTTTATATAACACTTCGAATATGGTCCACACCAGGAAAGAATACAGGGGAACTATTACTTTCCTCAATCCAGACACAAGACTTCTATCAAGATCTAGTAGATCTTTTCACAGCCATCTCTAGTCATCTTGATCTCTATCTAGCCACTCAACCCAGATGGCTCTGGGAGGGAAAGTGAGGCAGGTGACCTTGCATAGCTCTCCCTCATTCAAATCCAATTCACTTGCATATCATGGAATCACCTCCCTGATGTCATGGTCCTCTTTGAGAACAAAGGAGAAACACCAACAATCACAACTATATCATACTCATCATGAATTTTAAGTCTACTAAAAATTCCAAGTCAAATGTTCTTAAGTTTTTTGTCATAGATCCTTGAGGTGGGTTGATGAAGCCTAAGGATCCTTTCTCAGAATAATGGCTTCAAATACATAAAATACATACAATTATAAATATATAGGATTACACATTACAGAAATATAGTAATCAAAAATTGTAAAGAAAACAAGTTCTTAAATTCCAGATTAAGAATCCATGCTTTAACTTTTGACTAAAATCATTAACATTTTTCAAGTTTCCAAATATCCATTAGTTTTCTTGATTTTCACAAGTTTGCCAATGGGGGTATGAATTCAAAAATCTATTTTAATATTTTAAAAATTATATTCAAAATCTAAACCTTTTAGAGGAAGGAGTAAATGGAGAGATAGGGGGACATAGCTGATTAGCCCAGGTTAGAAATGAGTAGATGGAGTCAAGCATCCTGAGGTGGAAAGCGTGGGGTGCCAAGATAATTCTGTTCTGGAGAGTAAGCAGCAAGTCATTCCAAAGTTAAAGTCATAAATTTCTGAAGCAATAAATACAAGAGAACAGCAAATGGCATGAATGTAGTCTGAATCCAGGAGCAAAAGGTCCAAAGCTGGGAAAGGAGGAAGTGGAAAACTAATCACACAGAACAAGGACAGCAAACATCATGATGCAGAAAGAAAGTCAAGACTTAACACTATTTTTGCACATATAACAATCAACTAGAGACATTCTTTGTATGTGCTAGCCATATCTCTTTCCATTCAACTGAAGGCAAGTCTAACCTCTGTTGACTAATACTGGCTCTCTTGATTTTTCTTTTGCCTTGCTAACAGTTCCTTTCCCGTCAACTTCATTAATACATGGTCTTTCTCCTGAAAGTTGGCGTTATCTAAGATTCTTCCCTTAAAACAGAATAAAATAGAAGAAATATTTATTATATAACCCATGGCTCAGGTCCCTCTGTATCTTAGCTCACAAGCAGATCTCATTTTAGGGACTGATCAATCAGTCAACAAACAAATATTTTTGAGAATCTTAGGTATTGTGTTGAGTACTGGGGACATAAAGAAGAAAAAGACAGTTCCTGCTTCCAAAGAGTTTTCAATCTAAAATAGGAAAAAACAAACAAATGGATAGATACAAACAAGCTATTTAGCAGGATAAATACAATATGATTAGCAGGGCAAAGGCTAATAGAAGATAAGAAAGAAACAGGGAAGCCAGTAAGTGAAGTTAAAGGAGGACTCATAGATCATTTTATTCGTGAAATAGTGAGGAGGCCAGGGTCACTGAATGAAAGAGTATGTTATAGGAAGTAAGAATACTAAAAAAGTAGGAAGGGGACTAAATTATGAAGGGCTTTGAATGCCAAACTCCTAGAGACAATAGGGTCAAGTGTCAACGACTGAGGAAGTCGAGTTATATGAAGATTGAGAAAAGATCATTGGTTTTGGCAATTAAATGATCATTAGTAACATTGCAGAAAGGATTTTTGGTGGAATAATGATGTTGGAAGTTAGGGATTTTAAAAAGTGAGAGGAAAGAAAATGGAGAAAGCTAATGTGCACAGCCTTTTAAAATTTAGCCAACAGAAAAGGAGAAAGCCTTTATTTCACTCCCCGGAAATACATACAATGCAAAAGGCTCACAGAAGGCCATAAACAAAACCAGAAAATAGACACAGTGGTTCTCCTCAAAAGGAGTGATAATTCACAGTAACAACAAGATTGTGTGATGATATCTCTGAAGAATTTGGCTCTTTTAAATAATGAGGTGATTCAAAGCAGTCCAATAAATATCCACATCCAGAGAAAGAACTATGGAGACTGAATGTGAATCAAAGCATAGTGTTTTCACCTTTTTTTTTGGTTGTTGTTGTTTGTTTGTTTGTTTATTTGTTTTTTGTGTTTTTTCCCTTTTGATCTGATTTTTTTTTTTTGCACAGTATGATGAATTTGGGAATATATTTAGAAGAATTGCAGATGTTTGACCTATTTCAGATTGCTTGCTATCTTGGGAAGGAGGAGGGGGGAGAAGAAGGAGAAAAATTTGAAACACAAAGTTTTATGAAGGTGAATGCTGAAAACTATCTTTGCATGTATTTGGAAAAATAAAATACTGTTTTAAAAAAGTAATGGTGATTAAGGCTGCTATTAAGGCAAAGCTCTGAATTTCTGGGGAATCCTTAGATCTTCCAAAGAGTGATATAGATAGATAGATATAGATATAAATAGATATAGATAGATAGATAGATAGAGATAGATATAGATATATCTAGCTATATAGATATAGATATGCATACATATATCACATTTACTTTAAAAATTCAAGTTCCAAATTCTCTCCCTTTTACCTTTCTCTTACCCACCCATTGAGAAGGGAAGAGATATAATATTGATTATACATGTGGAATCATTCAAAACATATTTTCAAATTAGCCATGTTGTAAAAAACAATCAAGAAAAGTAAAGGAAGTAAAAATAAACCATACTTTAATCTACACTCAGATTCCCTCAGTTCTCTCTCTGGGTGGTGGTAGGGTTGGTAGCAGTAGTGGTAGTGCATCACAAGCATATATCACAGTTTATCCAACCAGTTTTCAAATGATGGACATCCCTTATTCTAATTCTTTGCACTACAAAAAAGACCTATTATAAGCATTTTTGTATATGTAGATACTATTACTTTTTCTTTTATCTCTTTGGGATACAGACCTTGCTGTGGTATTGCTGAGTCAAAGGTTATACATAGTTTTATAGCTCTTTGGACATAGTTCCAAATTGTTCTCCAACCAGCAATGTTCCATTTTTTCATATCCCCGCCAATATTTATCATTTTCTTTTTCTGTCATGTTATTCAGTCTGATGGGTGTGAAGTAATATCTCAAAGTTATTTTAATTTGTATTTCTCTAATCAAAAGTGCTGTATTTTTTCATATGATTGTAGATACCTTTGATTGTTTCTTCTGAAAACTGTTCATACCTTTTGACTATTTATCAATTGAGGAATGACTTGTATTTTTATAAATTTGAATCTGCTCCCTATATAATTGAGAAATGAAACTTTTTCAGAGAAACTTGTAAATTCTCCCCTCACTCACCCAATTTCTTGCTTTCATTTTAATCTTGCCTACTTTGGTTGTGGGATACTTATATGTCTCTCTCTAAAACTTGCAGTATCTCTTGCAGTTTGGATTTGTAGAAGACCAATACACATTTAGGCTGCTAAATTAGCAACCCTCTTCCCATTATACCTGTTCTATGCAAATAACCCAGTATAGGAAGGAGGGAAAAGGCCTTCTCAATCTTTCTGCAGATACCTTCCAGATGCAGAAACCATGTGGATGATATTCCTCTTTCTTCAAGTGTTAAAATACTCAAAATGCTTTATTCTCTCTCTAGAAGGTCCAACCACTGAAATCTCAAACTTAGGTTTTCTTTTGAGGCAATTCCCAAGAACAACAGTGCCTCAAGAAGTCTCCTTTTTCAGTTAGTGGGCCACATTTTTAGTATCAGGCTGCTGAAGAAATCAAATCCCTTCTTGCTTATATAGGAAGTCAGGATTTAAGGGATATTATTCTCAAGTTCCTATCTCAGATGGAGGGTAGAAGCAAATCTTCTTTGTCTCTGTGTACTTTTTCTACTCTGCCATATGAGTTCCAAAGGAACTTTATGAGAAATCTTTGTCTGGGAAAGTTCATGTTTGGATAAAAGTAGATAGAAAAAGTGAAGTTGACCAACAACTTCATGTCCAGGAATTCTCCTTTCAGGTCACCTGGACATGTACATACTGTTCATCATATGCTTCTGCCAATATAAAAACCCAATATTAATTCTTACTAATGAAGGTGAAAGACACTCTCTGTCCACCACTCTACTAAAGACATGTATGAAAGAAAAAGGTGAAAATATGGGAAGGGTCAGGAAAGGATGTTGAGTAAATCTATGCTTTGCAATAGAGAGGTAGCTTCTCTGAAGGAATCCATTCTTCCCCAGAGTCTCTATAGTCCTCTCTCTGGGTGTAGATGGCTCTTTCAATCACAAATGTATTGGAACTGGACTGAATCACCTCACAGTTGAAAAGAGCCACATCTATCAGAATTGATCATCATATAGTCTTCTTGTTGCCATGTATAATGATCTCCTGGTTCTGCTCCTTTCACTCAGCACCAGTCTCTCCAGGACTCTCTGAAATCATCCTGCTGATCATTTCTTATAGAACAATAATATTCCATAACATTCATATTCCATAACTTATTCAGCCATTCTCCAATTGATGGGCATCCACTCAGTTCCCAGTTTCTAGCCACAAAAATTTCTGTACATGTGGATCCCTATCCCTCATTTATGATTTCTTTGGGATACAGGCCCAGTAGAAACACTGCTGGATCAAAGGAAACCCACAGTTTGATAGCCTTTTGGGCATAGTTCCAACTTAAGAGTTGTAGTTGTTATCTCTAGTGAGTAGTCTAATTCTCTATAGGGAGAGAAATATGCTCAAGCACTTGACTGGAAGAACTCTTCTGGGTTACCAACATTATAATACTCCAATCACTCCAGCATTTCGGTGATCATGAGTTCTCTCTCTCCAGTCCCCCTCAGACTTGTACTGCCTCCTGGAACAGCTAGATGAGCATCTCATTCCCCTCAGAATCACAAAATCCAAATACCTCATAGGGGCATATGGCAAAGTCCATGTCTTGCTCTTTCCCCCACTCCCATCCAGTTTATGCCTCTAGCAGGGGTCCTCAAACTACAGCCCACGGGCCAGATGCAGCAGCTAAGGATGTTTATCCCCCTCACCTAGGGCTATAAAGTTTATTTATTTAAAGGCCCACCAAAGTTTTTGTTTTTACTATAGTCCGGCCCTCCAACAGTTTGAGAGACAGTGAATTAGCCCCCTATTTAAAAAGTTTGAGGACCCCTGCGGTCTAGTGCTTTTACTGTACTCTCATGATTGCAAGAATGACATAAATAATTTTCTTTCTTTCTTTTTTCAGGAGGTAGATTGCTCTGGAAATAGTTTTTTTCTCTAAGAATCCTAATCCTAAACTCTGAAGCTTGGTTTTATTACAGAAAAACATCTCAAGACTGATAGTACCATGTAATAAGTCTACATTCCAGGAAGAATTGATAAAAAATATATAATTATTCTATATATCTATACATATATATATATATACACACACACACATATATATATATACATGTGTATATAAATATATATGTTTGTGTATACATATACACATACCTATTTATATTTAATGATATATATTTCTGAGCCAGAGGGGCAAGGAAAAAAGGGGGAAGAATATTTTCAAAATTTGCAGTTTCATGTGCAATCACCTCTTTTATTGTGCTATATTATGAAAATGCTCATTTCATACCACACATTTTTTTTAATTGTCACGATTATGCATCTCCACACAGGAAATTGTGGCTCAGACTATGTGTGCACTGCTCCTTTCTCAGACCACACCTCCAATCACGTGTTGAAAAAAGGTTCTGTTGCTAAAATGTAGAATATAGGAGACTGAATCCCTGCTAAAATACTGTCATGGCCATTGTATTCTTTGAGACTGAAAGAACCCTCAGGAACTTTCTTTATAGACTGAGTGGACAAAAATATGCCATTTAATATATACCTCTGCAACAAGTGATCATTAGCTGTCCTGTGGGAGTGAAATCACCATCCTTCTTTGCCATATTCAGGATTTCAGGGGACTAAGGGATTCAAGTAGATGAAAATTAAATAAGTATAAAAGACGGAGCAAAGAGAATTAGATTTGAAATCAAATCCTAGATTCAAATCCTGTCTTTTCTACTAACGCCCATGTGATTACTGAGAAGTCACTTCATGTGACTTTCTGCTCTTCACAATCCAGCCAGATTATGTTTCCAAGTAAATTGAATATTTATCCCTTTCATGGATTCCACAGTGCAGCCAAAATTGGTGGTTCTCCATAACCAGCATTCCATCTTTGCACAGAATGCTTTGAATATGCTCAGGTCTCATCTCACCTCTGTTCCTTGGAATCTCTGGTTAATTCAAATGCTACCTCCTGCCGGACAATTCCTTGATGCCCCAGTTATTAGAGCCCTCACTACAAATTGCTTTGCATTTTGAGAAATGTTGTCTTTTTAATATGAATGGGAATATCTACAAACACACAAACATGTCACATATACCTACTTAATAGACACACGGGACTCAGAGATATTAGCATTCCTACAGGTAATTCAGACAGTTGATAGCTATAAAGGACACCAGTCTATGTTTTTGCCTAGAGAAAGTTCTTCAAGTCTTGTCTATGCTTCTTGGTAACTCATCCTTTTAACAGAATCTTGTTAGTTTGATGCTTAATCTGTCAAGACAAAGATTGGATGGTTGTACTTCTGCCCTTATTCACAAATCAAGCCTTTAAAATTTGCAGACATATTTTATGGAAGAGTAGAGGCAAAAGACAATAGCAACAAAAGACAGATATGACATTATTCTCACTTTCATAAATGCCTTTCCCAACAAGAGAAATCATGAAAGTCAATTAGAGCATATGCTGTGAGCAAAGTATTAATTTGTGGGAAATTGCAAAGGAAAAACAGAAAAATTTTTTAAAATTAAATTTTAAAGAGTTTACCACTTATTGTACATGAATAATAATAATAAAAAGACTCCCACCTAAAATTTTATGACATTTTAAGTTTTTTATTTGTGTTTTATTTGTATTATTTTATTTGATCCTTATAATAACCCACTGAAGTAGAAACTTGGAGGTATAGGAGGAGATTGCAAAGGAGGAAATTGAGACTCAGAGATGTTAATTGTCTTGCCCATGTCCCCACATCTAGTGTCTTCCTGCTTCCAAGTTTTGCACTCTCTTCACTTCCCCACTTTGATGAAAACCTTTATAGTGAAATTTATAATCAAATATAAATATATTATAAATTGAGTGAAGTACTGATGGAATATATTAGTGTTAAAATTTTTACTCCTGATGGACTCAATGAAAATTAAAGCATATTTTCTTTATTTTTCTTGCTTTAAAAAAAAAAAAAACTTGGCTAATATGGAAATGTTTTACTTGACCTTATATGTATATTGGTTATCTTATTTTTTACCTTCTCTATGGGTAAGGGAGGGGATAGAGGGAAGGAGAGAATTTGTTACTAAAAATAGAAATAGAAATATTTAAAAAGAAATTTTACTCTTCATATTCATTTTCTTCATCTTTAGTTTCCTACATTTTCCCTAATCAACACTTGATAAAAATCTCAAGTCAAAATTGCCTTTGGAGATCAGAGCTGTATTCTTATTGTTTGTTTATTTGTTTACACTAAGTACCATGGATACTATCACTTAACTTTCCTATAAATTCTATTCTTCTTATCAGGATGACTGATTTAATGATACAACTGATGTACATCGGAGATAGCCTTACAGCCACAAAATTGCCTCAAAACCAAAAGAGAATACATATTTGTATCTAAAAGATGAAACACACCGTATTCAACGGCAATAAAAGGTAATATTGCACCACAGTGCTTACCTTGGGCACATTTTTGACAGTAATACCTCATATGCTTTTTTTGTTCTAAAGGAAACACCACCAAATAGCAGAATTAGTAGAGAGAGGGAGGGGCAGTTCGGTGGTACAGTGGCTAGAGTGCCGCGCCCGGAGTCAAGACTGGTCTTCCTGAGTTCAAATCTTGCTTCAGGCACTTCTTAGCTGTGTGACCCTAGGCAAATTACTTAACCAGATTTGCCTCATTTCCCTAATTTGTAAAATGAGCTAGAAAAGAAAGGTGCAGACTACGCTAGTTTCTTTATCAAGATCATAAGGATTCAGACATGATTGAACAGAAATACAACAGCAAGAGAAGGGAGAGGAGACAGGAGCAATCATTTAAGAGCCTACTATGTTTCCAGGCTCTGTGCTGGGCATTCTTCGAACATTTGAGCATCGATTTAGAGTTCATGGTTATGTTAAAGGCTATGTATGGTCCAGCCTCTTCATTTTATAGATCAGAGAGCCGAGACTCAGACCGCGTAAATGATATGTGCAAGGTTATAAAGGAGGCAAGATCTGAGACAGGGCTTCACCCCGACTCCAGATTCAATGCTCATCCCACTGTATTGAAGCTCTTATGTCTCAAAGTCTACAGCAGAAATGAAGGAGCTCTTTGATTCTCTCCTTTGATTAAACATCCTCAGCAACATCATTCATATTCATCAGTCTCACTAAGGCAGTGAAACATTCCTTTCTAAAAAAAAAAAAATGCCTGTTTTCACGGCACTCTTTCTTCCTCTTCTTCCCTTTCCTTTTCAATGGTCTTGTGAGGGATGTAGAAGACCCTTACCCAAAATGACTACTCAGAGATCCCTCAGTAGAAGGCAGAAAAGTTGTTTATTGAAAAACCTCCGGAGGATGAGCCGTCCCATCGCAAGATAAGCTCGCGGTAGGAGGGCTAAAGAAGTAGTAAAGATACATAGCTTTTATACAAGAAATTACATCACAAGTAAGAGAGCATTGAAAGGGGAGGGGGAGGCATCTAATTGGTTGTTGCTAGTTGGGGAGATTGGAATGGAAGGTTTCTGTTTCCCTGAAATCTCCTGATTTCTGGGAAACAAAGTCAGGCCTTCAGGCTTAATCAAGCAGACAGTAGTCCAGCTAATAGACTAAATATTGATAAATGTCAAATACCAATAAATGTCATCAGTTCAGGTTAAGTAAATATGTTTCTAGCTGGCCAAGGCTCAAGTAGATATGAGCCTGCACATATTATACAGGTCATAGGGGAGACACAGAAATAATAAAATACAGAAAAAGAATGCATACATCCCTGTAAGTTCTTCACCTTATCTATTCCCCACAGCTCCCCCCTTCTAACATGTAAATGATTTTTATCATATTTCTATGAAGAACTTATACACTTTTCAAAATCAGTTAATATATCTATACATTGTTTATCAAGTTCACAATCAAGATCATCCCTCTTTAATACATTCCAGTCTTTTCTCTGAAGAATTATCATTTTAATAGCATCTTCTGTATGCAATATTTTGATAGGGACCACTGAACTATTCTGGTTACTAATGTAATTATACAGGATAGACATAGCAGCAACAGGATAATACCATTGATTGCAATAAGTTCATACCATAAAAATTGCTTCCACCAACTATCTTAGAAACAGTTATCACAGAACAGATTGGCATTTGGCAAACATAAAAATACAAAGATAAATAAAGATGACAATCTAGGGAAACTGAGGCACAACATTACACACTCTTCTTCTGAATATTTGAATTATTGAATTACCTCCCTAAGATACCTGGGAGGTCTCAGCACCATAATTTTGACCAATCCAATGTGAGGCAAATAAATCAAAATGAAACTAGAAAATGCAAGGACTTATGGCAAGGACAAGTCTCTTCCTGACAACCCCAGAGTTATCAGCAGTACAAAGGCCCTCATCTCAGTCAGAGAATCCAGTTTGAGATGGACAGTTCACTGTGTTAGGGGGTCTGCAGTCATTTGTGCACTTAACTCAGCTTCTGCTTATAGAGGGAGTAGCAGGGCTCGAGACAGTCATGCTGCCCATTCAGAGGGGCAACCCACTCTAGGGGAGAAGGGTGAGGCTTAGTGTAGCTCCACCTGTCCCCACCCAAGGGGACAGACAGGGCTGTTACTAGAATACAGATTTCTGAGCAGAGCTATCAGAGCATGCACAGTTAGAACATGAAGGCAGGCAAACCCCAAACTTTAGAGGCTTGATCTCAAAAGGGCAATGTTATTAAAAATGCTGAGGTACTAGTTAAGAAACTGGGGTTACAGGGCTGGAGATTGCCAGTCCCAAGACAAGTGTCTTTATCTTAGAGATTTCTTTAAAACAGAATAGTTCCCAAAACTGAGTCTGCCAGGGCAATTCCACAGAATAAGGGATTTCAAAGCTAAAACATAGTAAAAACAAAAAGGATTGTTTAAGGACTTCCAATTCAATCTGAATGTATAGGGGATGGGGCAGAAGTACGTAAGGCAAAAGTGAAAGAAAACTAAGGGTTCCCACTCTTTTAGGTATTTTGAGAAAAATCCACCAGTTTCCCTAGTTCCCTATCTCTTCCTCTCCTTTTTTTTTCCTCATGGAAAGGAATCATCCAAAAAAAAAAAAAAAGTAAGCAGTCAAATAACCATCCACATATAAATCCCAAGAGTGAATTAAAGTTCCTATACATAACAGTCTAGTACAGGAGGAGTTTCCTAAAATCAATCCAATCAAATCAAATCAAATACCTTAAACAATTACATATTCTGAAGTGAACATAGATATTATAAACATTTTATAGCTTCCTTAACAGCAACAGTTACCATTTTTAATAATATCCATCCCAAATCTTAAACACACAGTAATGTTTGCATTTTTTTTCTAACTCTAGTAATAGAATTGTAATTTTAACAATAATTCATCAACCACTTTCCCACTTCCCCCATATCAGTCCAAATTACATCAGGAGCACTGGCGATGGTCTCAATCTTAGCTGCTTCAGGCTGAGAAATGGGCGAAGGTGCTCAATCCATGCAAGGGTGTGGATGTGGTGTCAATCTAAGCTTCAGATGGGCCGATCCATGTCTCAGAAGAGATTCAATAATCTGTAATTTGACCAAAATCTAGAACAAAAAAACTAAATCTAACAAAGTTAGAACAGTCTGGACCTGCAACAACATGTGGGGAGGCCAGTATAGATTGGCCAGCAGTTCCTGTGTGAAGGAATAAGCTTGCTTCACAGGATAGGCAGACAGCTATAGTTCCAATAAATAGCAGTTAGGTTTCACAGACCATTGTAAATTGTCCTCTTATCATTAAAAAAAAATTTAAAAATAAAACACAAATATCCAGTAACAGACAGATGACCAGGCTAAATACTTATTTGCCTAAGTATTTAGGATATAATGATTACATATAACCAGATTGGAAACAGCAAGGTATGACATATTTGAATTACATTAACAGTTCTTATTAGCTATTGTTCTGATCATAGAAATCAGTCACAGGAGGAAAAAATGCAGGAACATAACTATAACATAATATAAGCAGTTAAAACTCAATCTTCAGCACACTGAAGAGTGGAGCTTTAAAACTTCCAAATAGCATTAATTACAAGCCCAAAGAATTTCGTCCTCAAAGTTTCAAATAAATCTCAGTTATTTACCATGACCTTATATCAATAACAGTAAGAAATTTATCCCAGAAAATTCACACAATTCTTATATACCCAAGTAGATGTTGCATCTTGAATAAATTTAATATACCAATCATTTTGCTTTTAAAATACCCAATATACAGAAAAATCCCAAACTACATATGGTTCACAACAAAAACATTTTCAAAAGGAAGAAGGCAAAAACTATTATCCTTAAAGTCCCATTTCAGATAATTGGCATCAATACAGTTAATTAAAATTTCCTATTTTCACATAAAAAGAATCTGAAAAGTTCTTGAAAACATCAATTAAACTTTTTGAAATAACCCTTTCAAACTATATACCACATTTCTGATCATATTCTTTAATATTCATAACCATTATGTATCTAAAGAAACAAATATTCAATCAATTAACATCTTTTAAGAGCAATTTGTCTCTTTAAATAACCATTTGTTTTCTTCAGCCAAAGGAACCAAGCGGCAGCCACTTTCCACTGCTGCTCACTTTCTCTCCTCCCACAAAAACACATCCCTTCTCACAGCCATCTCTCTGTGACTACCCTTTCCAACCAGTTCCTTCTTTTTCCTACTGACGACTTCTTGAAATCATTTGTTTCTACTAATCAATCCTTCTTAAATTACCTTCATTCTCCTATCCCATCTCTCTGTCTCTCTCTCTTTCCAATGCTTACTTGCTCAAAATTTATTACATACCTTAAACACTCCTAAACCAAAAATCCTTCTGACTATATGCTCTATTTAAACTATTAATTGCTTTTGTAAATCAATCTCTTTTCCCTTGTCTTTAAATCATCTTTTTTTAAACTTTAAACTTCAAGATTCACAATTAATTTTGAATCAAATTTCATAAAACTTATAATATAGTTTACAAATTACTCAATACTTTTAAAAAGCAACATACCATTTAAGTAGGGAGATACAAACACAAGCTCCCCCTAAGGTAAGCTACTGGCATTTTGTTTAATAACCTATATTTCAATTTGAAGTCCAACCAAATAATAAAAAAAAAGAAAAGTTTTTCTCTTCAGTTGTAAAGGCCACAATATTCGAAAAATTCTTAAGATTTTATACTCAGAATAAATCTAACATGTGTAAGGCAACAGTAAATTATTTCCCCCAATTTTAATTTTATTTCAATTTCAAAATTATAGTACCTCTTTAAAATATAGTAAATTCCCAAAACTCTTAATCAAATATTGCAAACAATTACCCAGTTTAGTCTTCTTAAACTTTCTGTTCTCTAATTCCATGAAGGCAAATTTACTAATAATGATTTTTCTTTCTTTTCCTGCAAATTTTTTCTTTAGAAGTATGCCTAGTTTTCCCACAGGTCCAACAGGTCATTACGCCCCTGTGTTCAACTATTTACCTCTCTTACTCTATATTTATTACTCCCTTCCAATATCTGCAGTTTCTTATTTCTGATCTTAAATTTTCCAATCTTAACACACACACTAATTTAAAGTTATTTTAAAGTTAACCAGTACTTCAGTTTGTGAAATTTCCTAAAATTTACCTAGATACTTCATTCCCACATCTTTTCTCTAGTAACCAGGAAAGAGTTAAGCACCAATCCTTGCTTTACCTTGAGAATTCTTTTCTCTGGCTGAGTCCTGATAACAGGCTCTTTGTTTACAGGAGCGATAGCCACTGTTCTTCTATTTTTCTCAAAACTTTCCAAACTTTCAATCTATGTTTTTATTTTTTCCCCCTTCTCTCCCCCTTCCTGCAAAGCCACTGCCAGAGACAGAGGGAGAGAGAGAAAAATGATTTTCTTTTCTTGAGAAGCCCAAAACTAGTTCCCAAATTCTAAGACCAATACATTCTGAGCCACTCTGAAAGAATTACTACTCTGAATGAATTCCAGTTCCCACAATTCATCCTGATATTTTTCTAAGCCTGTAACACAGAGCTGAATTCTTATCTCTTATGAGCTTTCTAACTTTTAACACAGAACAAAGGCAATGCAAAGCAGACATACACACAGACATTCACAAAACTCTATTTTCACCTTTTACATACAGATTTAAGTCTGATATACCCAAATAATCCTGGGATATACATCCTCCCAGTTTACTTCCCTTGTATATCTGGGAAGTTCATTCCAGTCTTGAATTTCCTAGCTAACGTCCTGATACAAATTTTCAGACTGCTTCTATACCACCCTGGACCTGATCCAGGTGTTGGCGGAGGCCCTATGTTATCCTCACGCCCAGGCGGAGGCCCTATGTTACCCTCACGCCCCCACAGCCACCCGAGAGCTTCCTTAGGAAAAGTCCTTTATCGTTGGGGTTAACAGCAGTCCACACCAAAAATAAATTTAAGAGGGCTAATCCCTCAGGGTCTCCCTCGACCCAGCCAATAAACCCCCAGACTTCCCAAGAGCTTTACCTCGAGAACATATGTTTCTTTTCAGGCTGCAAATGCCGGCCATCAGGACTCTACTTCTTTCAATCTTCAATTCTGCATTCCACTGAGTATTCCTGCTTCGGGTCGTTGTCTAAGAGGGGAGGGAGGCTACTCACCCAGAGCCAGAGACCATGGAGAAAACTACTCCGTGGGCGCCTGTCCCTGTTCGGGGTGCACATAGCCATCTCCCCCAAAGACCCCATCCCGGACGAGCCCCCATCTGTGAGGGATGTAGAAGACCCTTACCCAAAATGACTACTCAGAGATCCCTCAGTAGAAGGCAGAAAAGTTGTTTATTGAAAAACCTCCGGAGGATGAGCCGTCCCATCGCAAGATAAGCTCGCGGTAGGAGGGCTAAAGAAGTAGTAAAGATACATAGCTTTTATACAAGAAATTACATCACAAGTAAGAGAGCATTGAAAGGGGAGGGGGAGGCATCTAATTGGTTGTTGCTAGTTGGGGAGATTGGAATGGAAGGTTTCTGTTTCCCTGAAATCTCCTGATTTCTGGGAAACAAAGTCAGGCCTTCAGGCTTAATCAAGCAGACAGTAGTCCAGCTAATAGACTAAATATTGATAAATGTCAAATACCAATAAATGTCATCAGTTCAGGTTAAGTAAATATGTTTCTAGCTGGCCAAGGCTCAAGTAGATATGAGCCTGCACATATTATACAGGTCATAGGGGAGACACAGAAATAATAAAATACAGAAAAAGAATGCATACATCCCTGTAAGTTCTTCACCTTATCTATTCCCCACAGTCTGATCTCAGTGTCCGCTTTGCAAAGGTGATGGCAGGTGTGGCTGGGGAGGGAGTCCAGGATTGTTACCATTCTCACTTCAGCGCAGGCAGTCGGCACGTCCTCAGCATCTGAATCTCGCCTATTTTTCCTCATCTCTCATTTTGTTCAAACCCTGCAGTGTTGAACCACCTCATCGCAGCCTCTGTGAAGCAGTCCCTAATTAAGGAGGCTTGTGCCCCATTTCTCATGGCATCAAGGACATGCTGTTTCTTGATCTGCAGCAGGAGCATTTCCCTTCATCTCACGTAGGAAGGAGCTCATTGCCTGCTTTCCATAGGTCATCCCATCTGCAAGCAACTTGTGGAAGGGGCAGAGAAGGAAGAGGCAAGGATGGGGTCTGCGGGTCCTTCGTACACAGAAGCAGTGCCTTTCGGCATGGGTTTCTCTTTACTGTTTCTCCTGATCTCTCCATTCACTCTGCAGACAGCTTTTCAGTCTGTCAAGCATTAACAGAGAAGCTCACCCATCAGTCTATGGATTTCTTTCCTTTTCCTGCAACAATAGGCTTCCTTTCTGGCTGCCTTTGTAACACAGTGCAGCTGTCATCTGATCTTTACAGCAGGTCCTATTCTCTTAAAACAAGGGCACTGTCGGGTATCAGGCAGTAGAAGAAAGCTGTCTCAATTCCCTGTGTGGGACTATCTTGCAGGGGATGGGGATAGAGGTATGTTTATCCAGAATGGACTTCACACCAATATTCAGGAACGGTAAAATTAGCAGCAATGGCTGCTCCAGAGAGAGACGTCAAGTCCATCATGTCATGAGTGTTGAGACCACGGTAGCCGTCCATTACCTCATGCAAATTCAATTCCCCTCACTTAATCAAGGTCAAATCAGCTGTTTTAAAATACACACACTCACATATACAAATAGCAGAATGCTACTTGTCTTTTTTTTTTTTTTTTTGCAGAAGATTGACAAAGCAGATGGGATAAATTCACCTGTACATAAATTGTTAGAAGGAGTCTCCAGCAGTGGCAGGACAAGGCTGCTTCCTTAGTCCCACTCCTCAGAAAAGTACCAAAAATGTCCATTTATCTTTAGTCATTAGAAAGCAATAATTGGGCATATATAAAAAGAATTAAGCAGGGAGCAAGCAGTTAGGAGAGAGGAGTTGGGATGAATGTTATTGTCTGCATATGCACCTGAGAGGCACTGTTGGTAAAACTGGGTGCTGATAGTGATCCCCCATATGGAATTTTCTTGGCAAAGATAATGGAGTGGTTGGCCATTTCCCTCTCCAGTCCATTTGTTAGATAAAGAAATTGAGACAAACATGATTAAGTGACTTGACCAGGGTCACATAATAGTAAGTGTCTGAGGCCAGATTTGACTTAGGAAGATGAGGCTTCTTGACTTTAGGCCAGATGCTCTGTGCACAATAGTGCCATCTCACTGCTCTACAATGAGTACAATTTGAGATTTTTACTGCTTTCTTTACCTATCATCCACCATCTCTTTAGTGAAATCACTGCAGATCTTTAAATTTATCTAAATCCTGAAATCTTTCAAGATTGTTTTCCTTTTCATTATTGAAGAGTACAAAATGATGATACAGGGATTCTAAATTTAGTTGCCATTGCATTTTGCTATCTTCAAATCCATCTGTAGCTTTTAAAAAAGTTTTATTGATGGCTTTTGTTTTTAAAGCACACCCATTTCCTGACAGACACTAACTCCCCTACATATGCTCACAAAGGAAGCTTCCTTTGCAATTAAGAAAAAACTGACCCAGCAATCTGTCTGTCAGCCTGTGGATTCATACCCTTTAACTTAGTGATTCCTTTAATGGATTTATATCCCTAAGAGGTTAAAAAAAAACAGGAAAAAACTCACATTCTAAATACAATTTGTTGTTGTTGTTGTTGAATTGCTCATACCTGGCTCTTCATGACCTCTTTTGGAGGTTTTCTTGGCAAAGGTACTGGAGTGGCTTGCCATTTTCTTCTCTAGCTCATTTTACAGATGAGAAATCTGAGGATTAAATGACTTCTCAAATCCCTTCATCCCATCTCTACCTAGAAAAGGAAGTTGTCTTTTATTATCCTTTCTCTGGAAACAATATTGGCCATTGACTTTAATTTGAGTTCAACTGTTTTATTTTAATTCACATCACTCTACATAATAATTAGAGTTCTCCTTTTATTATTATTAGATTTATTATAATTATAATTATTAGATTCTTCTCCTTTGCTCATTCTATATCAGTATATATGTTTTTTTTTCCATATTTACTTCAATTCTTCAAAATCTTGTTTGCTTAGAGTACAACGATACTCAACAATATTCATATAGAGTAATCACAAGGCCACACCTGGAAGGTATTTTAGAGGTCATCTAGTCTAACCCCAACATTCAGAAGAGGAGGAAATTGAGGTAGAGAGATTTCCCTAGTGTCACAATAGAAATATCAGAATTGAGATATAAATCCAGGTCCTTTGATTCTAGAGTCAGTGATCTTTCTTTTCTATCATTGACTTCCACACAATGCTAAATTATTTTCAGTAATACTCACCCATTTTCTTCCTAGTGATTTCCTATCATAAAAGCACCATTATCATATTTAGAATGGATGGCACAGTGGATGAAGCTTTGAATTTGGAATCAAGAAAACAATTTCTTTTTTTAATTATAGTTTTTTATTGACAAAACATATGCATGGGTAATTTTTCATCATTGACCCTTGTGAAATCTTCTGTTCCAACTTTTCCCCTCCTTCCCCCAACTCCCTCCCCTAGATGGCAGGCGTGATCCAATACAAATACATTAAAGTATATGTTAAATACTATATCTATCTATCTATCTATCTATCTATCTATCTATCTATTTATCTATCTATCGTTATTTTGCTGCACAAGAAAATTGGATTTAGAAAGAATGTAAAAATAATCTGAGAAGGAAAATAAAAATGCAAGTGGACAATAACAGAAGGAGTGTAAATGCTATGTTGTGGTCCACACTCATTTCCCTTAGTTCTTTCACTGGGTGTAGCTGGTTCTCTTCATTACTTAACAATTGGAACTGATTTGGATCCTCTCATTGTTGAAGAGAGCCCCGTCCTTCAGAATTGATCATCATATAGTATTGTTGTTGTAGTGTATAATGATCTCCTAGTTGTGCTCATTTCACTTATCAGTTCATGTAAGTCTCTCCAGGCCTCTCTGTATTCATCCTGCTGGTCATTTCCTGTAGAACAATAATATTCCATCACTTTCAAATACCACAATTTATTTAGCCATTCTCCAATTGATGGGCATCCACTCAGTTTCCAGTTTCTGGCCACTACAAAGAGACCTGCCACAAACATTCTTGCACATGTGGGTCCCTTTCCCTTCTTTAATATCTCTTTGGGATATAAGATCAGTAGTAACACTGGGTATGTTAATAAAACCAAAGGGTATGCACAGTTTGACAACTTTTTGAGCATAGCTCCAAATTGCTCTCCAGAATGTTTGGATTCATTCACAATTCCACCAACAGTGTATCAGTGTCCAGTTTCCCCACATCCTCACCAACATTCATTATTATCTTTTCCTGTCATCAACAGAGTTGTCTTAATTTGCATTTCTCTGATCAATAATGACTTGGAACACCCTTTCATGTGACTAGAAATAGATTCAATTTCTTCATCTGAAAACTGTCTGTTCATATCCTTTGACCATTTATCAATTGGAGAATGGCTTGATAAGAAAACTCAACTTCATGAGTTCAAATCCATTCTCAGATCTTAATAACTGTGTGAACCTGGACAAGTCACTTAACTTTGTCTGCCTCAGTTTCTTCATTTTTAAAATGAGCTAGAGAAGTAAATGGTAAAGCACTCCAGAATCTTTGCCAGGAAACCTTCCAAAAGGGTATGACTGAAGAGCTGGGTATGACTGAAGCAATTCAACAATAACAACAAGAAATTATATTTAGAATATAAGTTTTTTTTTTATTTTGACCTTGGGATATAAACCCATTAAGAAGCTTACTAAGTTAAAAATATGAATAATTTAGTGACTTTCTTTCATAATTTTAAATTGTTTTCCAGATAGGCTAGACCAATTTATAGTTCCACCCACAGTGAAAGAGTACCTACCCTTTTTGCAGCTCCTTCCACATTGACTATTTCTGTCTTAGCTTCTTTACCAATTTACTGAGTGTGACATGGAAACTCAGAGTTACTTTAACTTAAATGAGCGAGTTAAGTCATTTTCAATGGTTTTAAATAGTGTACATTTCTACTTTTGGAAATTATTTGAATCCTTTATTTATCTCTTGTGGGGATCTTAAAAGTTGGAGTGGTTCATTATGTTATTACTACCACAAAATTTTTTTGCATATAGTTTTTTTCCTTAATTTTCAGAGGAATCCTTTTATTCCAAGTCTAAAATCCAGTCCACTCTGCCACCCAACTGTCAAGAAAAAAAATAAGAATTTTGAACTATTTCAAATTTGCAAAACATTTCAAAATTATTATTTTAAGTGAGAAAAAATCAAGTTATAAAATAGGTAAGAATTCCCTGATAAAATCTTGTATATTACAATAAAGCTCTAGGAATTAATCTAGACATTCACAACAATACCAAAAAAGATCCTGAAAGGCATAGTAGAAGCAATAGACTACATTTCCCTTAGATATTAGACTTAATATGTTCTACTTCTTATTTCACAATTATTAGTGAACAGAGAAGTACCCAATAAACATTTGTTAATATGATTTATTTATGCCATTTTATACTCAGTGTAAAAAATGAATCTCTGTGTAATTTTAAAGTAATTAATTAAGGGAGCAAATTTATTGTTACTCATTTTAATCAATAATCTTAATTAGTAACAGTAACAGCAACCAAAACTATATGTGATTTGTTTTCTTGCAAAGATAAAATACTAAATTTAACATTTCATTTTGCTGATACCCATCTTCCATATATTTACTTCCACATCATTAATGTTTTCATGATTCTTTTTCTGTTTCTTCTCATTAGCTTTTGTAAGTTGCACTTTCCCATCTTGAGTATATCCCTGAGTCTATACCACTGGTTCTATTTTCTCTCTCTCCATTCCGGTTTCTTCATTCTCCAGGATGCATCCTTTATACTGCTGTTAAAATAATTGAACAAAACTGATTATGTAATTTTCTTGCCCAAAAAATATCCATTGTTCTCTGCTGCCACAAAATAAATAAACAAGTAAACAAACAAAATTTCAATCTGGTATTCAAGGTTTTCCATAAGCTGTTTTCAACTTACTTTTCCAACCTTATTATATACAGTTCCCATTCATTCAATCTGTTATAATAATAAACAAATTATGATGATAATGATGATAGCATTTATATAGTACTTTAAGGTTTTCAAAGTCATAATTTTTTAAAATATAAAAATTTATGCAAATTTTTATTTATAAAATAATTAAAATTAATATAAAATTTATATCTAATACATGAATTGTAAAATTTTATAAAATAATATAAATTTATAATTATTAAAATTATAAAACATTAAAATGTATAAATGTGATCTCAGTGCTCACAAAAACTCTGGGAGTTAGATACTTTTATTTCCTTCATTTTACAAATGAGGAAACTAAAGCAGGTAACACAGGATTACATAGTAATTGTCAGAAGACAAGATTTAAAGTCAGGTTTTCTAGATTCCTGGCCAGGATTCAAACCACTGTGCAACCTTGCCACCAAACTAATAGTCAGGCCTTGTCATCAATCTACCTTCTTTGCCAGCACACATTTATACACATATTTACTCATCTTTGGGATGTTCAATGTCCCCATTTCTTCTTAATGAAACCTTTCTCATATTTAAAGAGCTGCATAGATATGACTACCTCCATTGGAGTCATCTGCTTTTTTGATCTCCCAGTTAAAGGAACCTCATTCCTTTTAGAGAACTCTTATGTATTTTTGTCATTTTAATCTGCATTATGTTGATTTGGGTACATGCCTCACCCTCCTATTAAATTGTAAGCTTCTTGAGAATTGGAGGTGTACTGTTTTTCATCATTGTATTCTTATTAGTCACTAGTGAGCCCTGTCAGAGACACTAATAAAGACTTAAACAATTGAATTTTACCTAATTTTGTTTTTACCAAATCAAGAGCAGGAATGTGACCCTAATTAAACCCATGCCCCTGAGTAGGAAGATGTCTAAAACCTTCCCTGAAAATGTTTATAACCATGAATAAACTAACCACAGAAGGATCAAGTATTTTTTCTTTTTATTCCCTACTAATAGTTTAAGGTGAATCATATAAATGAATGAATTAACCATATTTTGATACCAAGGTACATGAAAATGTCAGGATTTTTTAGACTTCATATATAAAGATCCCAGACTTCTACCTTGAAGTCCACTCAAATTATGCTATGTGGCTCTTGGTCACTTAGTTCAGATAAATACATAATTAATTTAAGACATCTGTGAAGATTTAAATAATGGGGAAGTATCCATAGATTGAGGCAGCTAGATGGCAAAGTGGATAGAGTGCTAGGTTTGAGTTTGAATTCAGCCTTGGACACTTAACAGCAGCATGACTCTGGGCAAGTCACTTAATCCTATTTCCCTTGGTTTCCTCATCTGTAAAATTAGTAGGGAAGGAAATGGCAAAGTATTCTGGTATCTTTGCAAAGAAAACTTGAAATGGGGTCACAAAGAACTGTACATCACTGAAAAATGACTGAACAACAGCACCTATAGAGCAAATGTGATATGAATTTGAATATAATGACTTGAATTGGAAACCTGAGACTTAATATCTGTCCCACAAGAGCTTACAAAACATCTTTTATGGATATATACCTCACTACATACCATATATACAAGGACAAATATGAAAATTGATCCCTTTCCTCAAGGATCTTATATTCTTTTAAAGTTCACAATATGCAAACAGGTTTTGCTTAATTTTCAGAGTTACACATTTGCAGTGCCCTGTCAACAGAAGAATTTTTTTTTAATTACCTCTGAAACTCAAGTGATTACAATATCCTATGCTTTCATGAACATAATATATTCCACCCCTAGGTTTTGTAAATGGTTTAAAGGACTTGATTCAATGTAATTTTTAGAAACATGCTAGGTCGAATAAGGCTTGCAATTGATGATTCTTAATTTTTAAAAAGATATACATCATTTGATTGTAATCAGAGCTTTTTTCAAGTACAGTCAGAACACCCTATGTTATACAACATTAAAATTTCTTATTAATGTTCAGCTAAATTTACAAGTTATTCTCACTCTTCTTGCAGTTATTGGTACAAGTCAAATGACAACATCATTCATGTATGAAGATGACACTATTGATACCCACCCTTTGAGGCCTGCATCTGGTTCTTTTTTCATTTGTGGTTATTATTTCATTCTGTCATTCATACAATTCCCCAACCTTTATAAGTTTGACATGTAGGCTTAAAAGGGCAGTCTGAGAACATGATATAGAAAAATGTAGGTTTTGGTTTTGTTATTATTTATTCCGCTATTTCCGTTCCATGTTAATTGGCTTATAATTAAACCTATGACCTTGCTCTCATTAATGCCATGTTCTAACCAGCTAGGATGAAAATGTCATTCTACATTATTCAAATAATTAAAAACACTGGATCACAAAGTATTATTTATAATTCCTAAGAAATGTCTTGGGTAAAAGACTCAAGTTCTACTGCTTTTTAAATCATTTATTTGTCTCCAAGGCCTCTAAGAACAGATGGTTCAGATTCTGGTAGAAATAATGGAGCATGAAGTGATCTAGGTGAGCTCCTATTAAAATTAATAAGAAAAAAGCACCATTGAGGAATAATAACACTAATGAAAGGAAGGGAAAAATGAGAAAACATACTTGATAGAAAAATAAGTCGCTTAAGAAGAATATTACTGGTGTTCTTACTATCTTCAGGGATCCACTTACAAACATACATTTCCAGAATCAAGCCTTCCTTAAGGCTACAAAGAAAGAAAAGAGGAAAAATGCAGAGAAATATAAAACCCAGGAAGGAAGAGATGAAAGATTGAAGGGAGAGAAGCATAATTGGTTATAAGTATTTAATACTCTACTTGAAGACATGGGAAGACAACAGAAGAAATGAGATACAATTGTAAAGGTTTCTCAGAGTTTCACATCAGCATTATTTTGGGAAATCCTACCCCCAAACCTCAACCAAGTTTTTAGAACTGGGAAACATGGAGATAAGAGCCATGAAAACTCTATAGGGGACTTTAGCTTTGCAAATATTTTCGTATATCTTTTGTTTTTTCCTTCTTGTAAGTTTATGTCTTGATCTTCCCTGCCACCACAGTAACTTTTTATGGTTGAATTTTTTTGTTATTTCCTCATTTTCTTACCTTTTTCTTCACTTTGAATTTTATGTGAAACTTGAGTTATGCTACTATGAGAGCGGTGTGGTGCACTGCCAAGCTTCCAGATATTTTCAAGATATATTTTTGGTGAGGAACTGATATTAAATAAGTGACCAGGAAAATATTGCTGAGAGTAACAATAATAACAATAATGTTGCATCAACTATGAATGACCTATTTTCTGCAATACAACAATTAAAAATGCTATAATGAAAAATGCTATTCACCTCTAGATAAAGAACTGATAAAGTCTGAATGCAGATCATAGCATACTTTTAAAATTTCATTTTTTGTTTATTTTCATTCACAATATGACTAATGTGGAAATTTGTTTTATAGAACAGTACATTTATTACTACCTATATTAAATTGTTTGCCATCTTTGGGGGGCAAGTGAGAAGGAGGAAGAGAATTTGGAATTCAAACTTTCATGTAATCAGAAAAATATTTAAGAATTTCTTTAAAAGAAGCATCCCATAATGATAAAATTTATTTGAAATAACAAAAAATTTAGAATTTCAAGGGAAAGTAGAAGAAAAAGCATGAATGAAGAGAACATAGCAGACTTCAGAGTATGCTATAAAACATTAGTCATCAAAACTATTTGATTCTGGTTTAAAAAAAGAAAAGAAAAATAGAACAGTGCTATAGATTAGCTAAGAAGCAAAAGCCATAAAAAAAGTTGGTCAATGTGTGATCAATCCAAGTTTCAATTCATAAATTATTGAAGGAAAGAGCCTTTTTAAAAATGTGCTTGAAAAACTAGAGAAGAGTTTTGCAAGAATGGAGTTTAAACTAGAATCTTATACGACATATCACAAACTCAGAATGTATGTATGATATAAGAATAAAAGCTCTTATTAAAAAAAATAGAAGTTAAAAGAAGGTACCTCCCAATTGCGGTAGGAGAAAAAAAAGTCAACAAAATAAAGGACAAAAAGAAAACATAAAAGAAAAATAATTGACTATTGGATTATTTTAAATCAATAAATAGTTACACAAAATGCAATAGTGAAAATACAATAAGAGATCATGGAAAAGTAGAATATTTGCATCAAATATCAGATAAGAATTTGATATCCAAGAGATATATAGGTAGTTGTTACAAATATGTACCACTAAGATCCATTTTCAATAATTAAATTGTCAAAGCAAATGGTTTTCACGGTAAGAATTGTATACTACAGATGATAATATGTTTCAAATGACTAATAGTAGGTTTAGGTAAAATTAAAACAAATATGAGATCTTACGTTGTACTTGAAAATTAGCAAAAATGACCAAAAAAGTCAATGTTAGAGAGTCCTCCTCTATTTTTTACCAGAGAAAATTACTTATAAAATGGGTAGCAGGTAGAATAAGAATTCTGGAGATCTTAACTCTAGTATTTGTTCTAACATTAACTAACTAAATAATCTAGGGTAAGAATTCTATCCTTATGAAATAAGGTTTTTTTACTTATAAAATTAAAGAATTGAAAAAAGATGACCTTTAGTACCTTTCATCATTAAAATTTGGTGATTGTTAATTCCTTATATGTCAAATTAACATTTAAATTTCATTTTCCAAGAGAAACACTATTATTCATGGTAGCTAATGTATATGAGCACAATTTGATAACCACCAATTTATCATATAAATTTTTGGAATACAATGTTTTTATAAACTGAGAATAATTTGTATTTTCGGAAGTCACTTGCATTTTCCCTACCACAGAGGTAGCCACAGAGATGGTGTTGAGGCAATAAACAGAAAGATTAACCCTTAGACATAAGAAGGAAGCTTCACATTCATGTGAAAACTGTGGATTAAAAAATAGCAAATGGTAAGACAAAACTCAAAAAAGCATGGAGAAATGCTATGGAAACATTTTCTACCTTGAAAACTGTAGGCTGTTTAGTGCTAGAGGTTTACACTATAAATTAATGTGGGCACTGAACTGACTCAGTACAAATAAATCTTGGATTAATGAGATAATATTACAGTAGTATTTTATGGTACATAGTTGAGAGGCAATATATAAGTAGCAAAAACAATTATTATAATTGTACAAAATCCTTATCCTTCATTGTGCCCATATATTTGTCATCCATAGGTAGTTTATCTTTCAAGTCAATTGAAATTTTAATGGATGTATTCTTTTTAGATAATAGAATATTTAGAATGTTTATTTTGTTTAGCTCAATAAATTAAAATGATTTTAATTTAGATTAAATGTTTGTAAAAGGTTAATACTACAAGTGAGAAAATCCCCTAGAAAACCTACTTGAGCAGCCAAATTATTTTTAGGTCAAATAAGTTTAAGATACACTGCTCCTGCTGATTTGGGAATAGAAGATAATGTCAGTCTTCTTCTCTTCTTTTTTTCAAAAGAAGTTCATGTCAGTAAATCACATTGTCTCTTTGAGAATTTTTTTTTTAATTAATAGGAAAAATCTTGTAGTTTTATGTTCTAACTTCTAAGATAAAGATTAATACTTAAAAGACAAAAGGATCTTGTGATCTTAATTTTTTTCTTTCTTTTCAATTAAAATCCCCAGAGGAGGGCAACAAGTATTTTAGCCCCCTGTTAACATTTAAAAGTGTGAAATGTTACCATATTAATCTGGTTCATTTTAGGAGTTTGCCAAAAAAAAATTATGCCCGTGTGACATGCATCTCAGGCTACAGATGAATGTTTAGAACAATTATTGTATCAAATAACAGCAAAACAAGGAACTTCTTCCTGATAAATTCATCTAGATTAACTTCATTTCTTATCATATTATAATCAGGCTCTTCAAACTATGGCCCGCGGGCCAGATGCGGCAGCTAAGGACGATTATCCTATGAAGTTTCTTTATTTAAAGGCCCACAAAACAAAGTTTTTGTTTTTACTATAGTCCAGCCCTCCATCTGAGGGACAGTGAACTGGCCCCCTATTTTAAAAGTTTGAGGATCCCTGTAACGACTCAAACAGACTGGGTCTGGAGCCCTGGTCTCTTTGACTTGTTATACTACTAAGATGTTACTTATATATGTTTCTGTCATCTCTAGACTACAGAGTTAGGTTCCCAGGAGATGAACTTTTTCTACAAAGAATTACATTGGAGACTATCTTTGGAAATGCTAGTGTGGTATTGTGTATGAGTGTGAAAGAGAGGAGGAAGCAGAGGAGGAGGAGGAAGGGAGAAAGAAGGTGGAATAAGAGGTGGAGAAGAAGAGAAAAGAAGAGGAAAGAGAGAGAGGAGGGGGGAGACAGGGACAGAGACAGAGAAACAGACAGAGACAGAGAAACAAACAGAGACCGAGAAAGAAAGAAAGAGAAGGAGGGAGAATTAAATGACCACCATTTATGTTTAAGTTTTCCTTTCATATTTGGTGCTCAAGAATTTTGGTCATTTGGAGAAAAGTTCAGGCAGCCACTATACACAGCCCAAACTCCTTGTCCTAGTATCTTCTGCCAGGATTAGAGATGTCCTGTTCCTTGGCCTTTCACTATGGTGGGCGGCAGTACTCAGCCAGCCAACAAGCCTACTATGTGCCAGGCACTTCACAACTATTATCTCGTTTGATGCTCACAACTTTGTAAAATAGATATGATTATCTACATTTTACAGTTGGGAAAACTAAAACAGTCAGAGGTTAGAGAACTTGCTCAAGATCACAGCTGGATGATGGCTGTGTCTGAGTTTGAATCTGACTCAAGTCTTTCTGGCTTCAAGACCAGCACTCTATCCTGCCAAAATGTCTTTATGCAAAGGAAAATAGATAAAGGCTTTTGGTAGAAGGTGGAATTTTATCTGGGACTTGAGGGAATTCTCTCTTAAATTGTCTCAGAAACTTTATTATTACTGATCAACAGACTGGTATCTGACAGCCAGCATTGTTTGTGGAACCACAGCAGCTCTGGCTCACTTAAATCCAATTCATACACAAATCAAGTGATCACTCTATGAAATCATTTGTTCTCTTCAGAATGAACAACAACAAAGATAGCTCAGAAGCTCAAGAGTATACTGAGAATGTGAGGTCATGTCATTTGCAAGGGCTGGCAGAGGACTGGAACTCTGACCTGCCTTTCCCATCACTGCTTTTTGGGACTTTCTGAAGTAGCTAAGAGTAATAGAATCTTCACTTTGGGGGGGTATTGACATGTGCCCCCCTCCTATATTTGCTAGGACAATTTGGCATCCTAAATTTCAAGACAAGGTCCAAATTGACCCACACTACGTTAAGGGAAAAATAATTAACTAGGAGTAAAGAAACAAATGAAGATTTTCAATTATTTTACTTCTTACATGGTAATGTAAAACAACATATTCTGCTTTATTTGGGAAAAAAAGTTTCTTAAGTAAAGTATGCTGCCACCAGCTATGACACAGATTGATGTCTTAAAAGTTCCTGGGAAATCTCTTCTGACAACTACCATTGTTGTTCCCAAGAAGGCGACACCCCACCCCTCCAATAAAATGAAGTGGAAAGAATTATTCAGGGGATGTATTTTTCTTATGTTCCTAGTTAAATGGAAAGGAAAGAGAATATGCTAAAAAGACAGCTACTGAATAAGTAATTCATCAGGGTATTTTGTTTTGCAAAGATATTTTTCCAGTGAAAAAAGATACATGTTTTAAGAGGATCCACAGTAAGTTAGAAAACACCTGTATTCTTTAAATGGGATGTTTCTTCCTGGACACACCCTACCTCCCAAAGTAGTTACTTATGTCAAAGTTCTTTGTAAATCCTAAAGCATCATTATGTGAGCTACTGTCCATTAAGATTCAGAGTCTCTATCCCATAAGCTAGTAATAACTCTACTCATGAATGGGGTAGATGGGTGAGCTGTTAGAGAGTTCTAGAGAAATATATTTCTTCAAATATGTCTCTTATTGACCTGATACAGTATCTTTTCACAATTAAAGTATCACTTCTTTAGATTATAAGGCATAATGTTTCCATAAAATCTCCATTAAAATTGAAACTCTTTATAATTATTATCACACATAATTATAAAACCTCAAAGCAGGAAGGAGTCTGAAGGAAGAGGTCCAACCTACAATATACTTGTCAAGAAGTCATTCATCTTCCACTTAAAGAATTTCAACAGAAACTCCTTATATCAAGTTCATTTTTATCTGACTAATAAAATTATGGAATTAAAAATCTCCCAGGAGGTAGATAGCAGGCATCATCATGGGGTCTTCTGGAATTGGATCACAGAATCTGTGTTCTGACTTGGGCAGAATATAGAAGGATAATATTTCCTTCATTCTGAACATTATTCTTCTATTGATGCATATTATGAACACACTAGATTTTTTCCCCCAATCACACACATTCACACATAAATTCCTATTTAACCTGGGTTTAATCAAAAAATCAACAAACAAATTAAGTGCTTACTATTTATCAGACTAAATGTTCAGGATACCAAGAAAAAAATCAAAACAGCAATAAGAACAACAAAAACCACAATCCTTACTTTTAATAATCTTACAATCTAAGAACAGAGATAACATATGGAAATCAGTATATATAAGATAAATACAGAGCAGATGGAATATAACCTGAAACAATATATCCTTAAAATAACCAAGGTTTAATCTAAGCACCGTTGCTGCCAATCCAAATTTCCCCTTATCCTGCACAGTGCATTGCTTTATGCCAATTACAAAACTTTAAATTTATTCTTCTTAAATTCCATTATATTTAATTTTCCCATCAAGCTAGCTTTTCAATTATTTTTTTGGATTTCAATTCTGTCATTAAATATGCTAATTCACTAAAAAAAGTAATTCAGCTTCATGTCATTCATAAATTTGAAAGTCTTCATCCAAATCATTGGGAAAAAATTATTGGAATTGGACCATGTCAAGGTTGCTAATACTTCATTAGCAAACAGTCTTTGGGGCTAGTCATTTAACTAATTCCAAATCTCTGCAACTGTCCATCTTAAAAATCTCCATTTTGTCTCCAAGAACAGCATAAGATCTTGTCAATTTGCTTTTTGAATTCTAGACTTAATATGGCTAAGATATTCTATGATTCTGCTTTATCATTCCCATGAGTTTAACAAAAATGCAAATGAAAACAGTCTGGTATGTCTTTTCATTTAAAAAATTAAATTTTGTTTTTACTTTTTCAATATTACTTTCTCTCCTTTTTCTTCCTCATGCTAAGTGATTCTTTATAACAAAGAGTCTAAAAGAACAAAAAGCCCCACTTCATCAAAGGTAACCAATCAAAACAAAGCAAAAACTGACATTATAGTGTATCAAACCCAGTCCTTTACCTTCTATAAAGAAAGGAAGAAAGTGCATTCTCTCTCTCTCTCTCTCTCTCTCTCTCTCTGGTTTGTCTATTTGTTTTTTTAAAGCTTTTTATTTTCAAAATATATGCACAGATAATTTTTTCAACATTGACTCTTGCATAACCTTGTGTTTCAAATTTTCCCCTTCTTTCCCACCCATTCCTTCTCCTAGATGGCAAACAATCCAATATATGTTATACATGTTAAAATATGTTAAATCCAATATATGTAAACATTTATATAATTCTCTTGCTGCATAAGAAACTTGCTGCAAAAAAGAAAGAAAATGAGTAAGAAAACAAAGTGCAAGTGAACAACAAAAAGAGTGAAAATGCTATGTTGTGATCTACACTCAGTTCCCACAGTCTGGGTGTAGATGGTTCTCTTCATCACTGAATAATTGGAACTGGTTTGAATCATCTCATTGTTGAAGAGAGCCACATCCATCAGGATTGATCATCATATAATTTTGTTGTTACTGGATACAATGATCTCCTAGTTCTGCTCATTTCACTTAGCATCAGTTCATGTAAGTCTCTCCAGGTCTTTCTAAAATCATCCTCCTGATCATTTCTTACCGAACAATAATATTCCATAACATTCATATATCATAACTTATTCAGCCATTCTCCAATTGATGGGCATCCACTCAGTTTCCAGTTTCTTGCCATTACAAAGAGACCTGCCACAAACATTTGCATATGTGGGTTCCTATCCCTTCTTTAGGATCTCTTTGGCATGTAGGCCCAATAGAAATAGCGCTGGATCAAAGGGAAGAAAGTACATTCTCAAAATTCTTCTTTGGGGCCAAATTTGGTCATTATCATTTCAGAGGAATATAGTGTTTTGTTGATGTTCTTTCAGTGTACATTGTTGTAGTTAATGTAAGTTATCTTGAATCTTATTTCACTTTCCTTATGTTAATATAAGTTTTTCCATGTTTTTCCACAGTCATACTAATTCACTTTCCTTATATTAATATAAGTTTTTCCATGTTTTTCCACAGTCATACTAATTTTTCTTATAGAACAATAATATTCTATTATATCCATATTTAATAGCTTGTTTATCCATTCCTCAACTGACAAGCAACTACTTTTTTCCTAAGCTTTTCCTTCTTTATTCTTTTTATTATATATGTTGTCTTTTTTTTAATCTGACTCTCTTACACTATATGTCCAACTGTGAAATCCCTAGGTCAAATTATACACATATTTCAGTAACTTTCTCCTAATAATTTCAAATTGCTTTCCAAAATTATTGTACTAGCTTGATCATCAATGTATTAATAGGTCTGTCTTTCTACAGCATTTCCAAAGTAGATTAATCCTACCTTTTGTAATTTTTGTAAAATAAAACCTCAGACTTGCATTTTATTGGTAGTGGTGATTTAAATATCTTTCATATTGTTGTTAATAATTAATAATGCAAGATCTTTAAGAGTGGGGATTGTGTGTGTGTGTGTGTGTGTGTGTATGTGTGTGAGTGTGTGTGTATGTTGAAGGGGGTGGAAAGGACAAGCTTTTGCTTGATATCCCCAGCATAGTCTGATTCATAGAAAGTACTATTATTTGTTGATTGATCGGCTCACCCCAAGCTAACTCCAAAACAGCAGTGTGACATGAAACAACCAAACAAGAAAGTTAGTGAAATCTTAATATTTGAATAGAAATATGATATTCAAATTGAGATTCTATGATTTTAATTCTTTTATCCTTATCAAAAATTAATTAATGCTGATTCCTATTAAGTACAATATATTTTATATTCTGTCAGACATCATTAGTAAATCACTAATCAGCTAGAATGTATTAAATATCTATTATGTGCTAGGTACTGTGCACTAGACTCTGGTGGGTACAGAACCAACACTGATAGTCCCTGTCCTCAAGGAGCTTATATTCTATTTGGGGAAACCACATGTTCATCAAGCATTATAACTAAATTTTATCAGAAGTCATTCATTCATTATTAATTCATTCATATTCATTGAGGCACTTATTGAGCATCTCATACCATGGAAACTACAAAGGAAAGGCAATAAGGGAACCACAAAGAAAGCAGAGAGATCTTGTCTCAGATCAGTGAGATGCCACGGATCTTGTGCTAGAAGTGGAGCTAAGAAAAGCTGAATTGAAATCCTTCCTCACAAACTTACCATCTGTGTGCCTCTAGGCAAGTTGAGCTCTAAAGCGGGTAATCTAACCCACAGGGTTGTTGTGAGATTCAAATGAAATAACATATAAAATGATCTTGCAAATTAAAAGCTCTATATAAGTGCTATTATTCTCATAATTACCATCTCTGAGGAGTATATATATGTTATAGATATAAACAGAATGACAAAACTCCCATACAGAAAACAATTGAAAAACATAAACAAATATCTGATAATGTAACACAAATTATACACAGGTGATGATTACAATAGAGTTAGTTAGGGTAAAAGCAGCTAGGTAGCTCATTGGGAGATGCTCTGGGTCTGGAATCAGAAAGACCTGAGTTCATATGCTGTTTTAGATACTTACTTGGGCAAGTCACTTAACCCCATTTGCTTCAGTTTCCTAGTTGATCTAGGTAAGAGGAAAGAAAAGATGGAAATTTTGAAATAACTGAAAATAACATGTAGGGTAAACTTCATGGAAGAGTTAAGTTTAAACCATACTTAAATGATTATGTTTATTCCTATCTTCAAAATCTGAGCAGATGTTGTAGTTTATAGATATGTGCCCTTAATTTTGATTAAGTGTTAGTGTTACTTAGCTACATATTCATCAGTTCACATTATCTAAAATGCTCCCTTTTTCCACTTGGAAATCCTTTAACCAGATTAGAAACCCATGGGTCCCCACATTGAAAATGATTTTCCAGAAAGGATCTAGAGTAATTAGCAATTAGCAGGGCTTAGGGACCAAATGTTTGGCAGTCTGAGACAGTTAATCCATAAGCATGTTAATTGTATTGGGCTATGTGTAGGTAAAGAATGAAAAGCCTGCTGAGTGGGAGAATTACCCATTTCTTCTCGTTAGTAGAATTCGTGGTGTCGCTATTTAAATGTCTTAAAAGAAAAATATTGTCAAATTAGCCTCTCAGCTTCTGTGTCTAGATAGAGGTGAATTGTCTCTCTGAATATTTTCTAAGATAGGTGTATTGATGTACTTAATATAATCCCAATATTTTCTGCTGGGGAATAATCCTAAAAATCAATAGAAACATAAATTACAAAAGGACCAGCAATTAGTCCTGTGGATTAGGGCATCTGTCTGTTGGCCAAAGATTTACTGAATTCTTGCTGATTGTAAGCTAGCTGTGCAAAATATCCTGTTGTTAACTCTAATATTCCAAGGTTTGCTTCTTCTTTTTTGTAAACCCCCCCAAAAGGATTTTTATTAATGGAATAATCATACATTATCCGGAAGATGCTGTTATTTTTAAAAGTTTAATGGATTCCCCTCCTCTTGTATTTTTTCACAATAATCATTCCCATGGCCCATTTATTGGGAATTTACTCTTACAGCAAAAAGAAAGATAATAAGCTCAAATTGTCCCACTAAATGACCACATCTATCAGTATAACATTGTGCTCTACTCATTTCATCACTTCACTGAGAGGAGGAAACTGTTTGCTTATCAACCCTCCAGGAACAAAATAGATTATTATAATTAAAATAATTCTGGATTGGTATGCTAAAAGATACCAATTATGCTATTAATATTTTTCTCTATCTCTCTGTCTCTTTCTATCTCTCCTTGTCTCTGTCTCATTGTATCTCAGTCTCCCTCTGTCTCTGTTTCTTTGTCTGTCTGTGTCTCTAATTGTATCTCTCTATGTATGTCTTTCTATCTCTTTGACTCTTTTTGTCTTCCTGTCTCTGTCTCTTTCTCTCTGTTTTTCTGTCTCTTTCTGTCTTTCTATCTCAGTCTCTTGCTATCTCTTTCTCTGCGTCTCTTTCCCTCCATCTCTGTCTCTCTCTTCCTCCCTTCCCCATTTCTGTATCTCTCTTTTTTTTTAAGTTAGGAAGGATGTTAGAACATTTAGAAGTTGTGACTTATCCAAGTTCACAAGAATAGTTAATATTACATTTCTGTCATGCAGCCAAGTAAATAATACAAAATATGAAATTATTTAATAGGTTATGGAATATAAAGAGTGGCAGACTGAGAGATAGGAAACATAAGTTAGACCTCTATGTCCATAACCAATCGTGATTAGAAGATCTCATTCTAATGAACTCTTTCTAATAAGCTTTTGTACTGTGTAATCTTAAGAGTGGTCATCAATCATTCAAAAAGCATTTAAGCACCTATTAATTCCAGACACTGTGCTGGACTTTACGAAGATTTAAAACAAACAACAATCTCTGCTTTCAAGGAGCTCTTTTTAATTTTAGTTTAGTTTAGTTTATACATGTACACTTATTTTTAATATTTTTATATGAGTTATGGTGGGAGAAAAATCTAAACAAAAGGAAAAAACTACAAGAAAGAAAAAAAATGGAAAATATGAAGACAATATGCTTCAATCTACATTCAGTCTCCATAGTACTCTATCTGGATGCAGATGTTATTTTCCATCTGAAGTTTATTGGAATTGCTTTGGATCGAGAAGAGTTAAGTCTGTCATAGCTGATCATTATACAATCTTATTATTCCTCTGTACAATGTTTTCCTGGTTCTGCTTACTTCATTCAGCATTAGTTTATGTAAGTCTTTCTAGGCTTTTCTGAAATCAACCTGTTCATCATCTCTTCTAGAACAATAATATTCCATTATTTTAAGATATCACAACTTATTCAGCCATTCCTCAATTGATGGAGATCCATTAATTTTCCAGTTTTTTGCTATCACAAATAGAGCTACAAATGTTTTTGGATATGCAGATCCTTTTCCCTTTTTTATGATCTTTTTGGGATACAGAGCCAGTAGTGGCACTCTGGATCAAAGGATATGCAAAGTCTTACCCTTTGGGCATAGTTCCAAATAGCTTTTTAGATTGGTTGGATCAGTTCACAACTCCACCAACAATGCATTAGTGTCCCAATTCTCCCATAACCCCTCCAATATGGATCATTATCTTTTCCTGTGACCTGAGGTAATTTGATTGGTGTAATATGTGAAAGTTGTTTTAATTTGCATTTCTCTAATCAATAGTGATTTAGAGCATTTTTTCATGTGATTATAAAAGGCTTTAATTTATTCATCTGAAAGTATCTGTTCAAATCTCAAGAGACTCCTTATCTATGGAATGCTAAATGTAGATCATATTCAGACATGTACACACACACATACAACAGATATAAGACAACAGAATACAATTCAAGATAGAGAGAAAAGGCCCTAATAGTGTGTAGTATGTGTGTATGGAGGGTGTAGTTCAGAAAAAGTCTCCCACAGAAGGAAGAACTTGAAAGTCTTAAAAGAAGGGAAAAAAGAAAGAAGGAAGAGATAATAATAATGGTGATAGTGATTGTAACTAAAATTTATATCGCTCTTACTATGTTCCAGGCACTGTGCTAAGAGCTTCACAGTTATCTAATTTTGTCCTCACAACAACCCTGGAAAAATTATATTTTACAGATGAGGCAGAGGTAAGGAGGAAATTTTTCCTAGTTATGGACAAAGAAGGGAATAATATGGATAGCCCTAATCTTTGGATTGAGGGGAACATATTAATAAAAATAATAGCAAACATTTATGTGATACTTATTATGTGCTAGGCTTTCCAATTATTATATCTAACAATCCTGAAAGATAGGTGCTATTATTATCTCGATTTTACAGAGGAGGGATGAGGGGCAAAGCATAGGTAAGGATGAAATTCCTACTAGACATGGGTAAAGAAGGAGATTATGTGGATAGCCCCATTGTGTTCTATTTTCCTCCTCTTGGAATTGAGGCAATTATACCAGCTGGTCTCTTGTAGTGTTCTTTCCAGTGCGATCCTGTTTGACCCAGTGCTCAGGGTAGGATGTACTGGGACATTCTGGCTTGATTTCTCAAAGTTCTATCAGCAAATACAAGAGAGGAAGTTCTAAAACTTTTAACAAAAGAAAGCTGAGGTTTTCAAGGTCAAGTTGGAAAATATCTTAGAACCATTGAGGCCCCCTTGACTGTCACAAAGCCCTTTGGGTCAGATTCATGCTCATATTGGTTTCCTGTTCATAACAAATGAATGTGATGAAAGGACTTAAATTAAGGTTTGCAGTTCGTTACCCAAGGGCCAGGGCTGTGAGAAATGAAGCTGATGTGGTTAGGGAGAAGTATACATTTTTGCAAGCAAGGTTAAGCCTCATATGCAGCTCACATTTATCTAGTTCTTCCTGTCCAGGTTTCTGGTAAGATAGTGCATGATTGTATTTGCCAAATATGTGCAGTGATAACTTTTTTTCTGGCACCTTAGGCATGCAAACCTGATTGCTCAGACACTGATGTAGTCATTAAAGGAAATAGTTTATTATTTAGGTATTCTATTTTGATACATAGGATGTAGATTTAGAACTACAAGGAACATCAGAGACCTCTAGTGTTACTCCCTTGTTTTATGAGTGACAAAATGGAAATATAAAAAGGTAAAATTATGTGCCCAAACTCACACAGATAGTAAATGAGATTTGAATCTAGATCCTGATTCCAGAGCCAGTATTCTTTCCCATACATGCATTGTGCCTCCCTTTGTTGAGTTCATTGTATTTTCATTTAATTTAATGTTATTTGGTCAATTTTTAAATGTCTCACAAACTGGGGTTAAAAAAAAGCACCTTAGTCTTTCTTCCTAGCAGATGTTTGCTTTAGGATTATCACAGATTACATTGGTTGTTGGTAGAATCTTAGGGTAAGAGCTAGAAGAATCCTTAGAGATAATTTTTCTAATGTTCAGGTGAGAAGACAGAGGAACAGAAAACTAAATTAAATTTAATTCAATATTTATTGTTGTTCATCCTCAGAAGTGGCCCTGAGTGATGTCTTCACTTGTACATTATTTGGATTTAAGTAAGGCAGAATCATACAAAGTTTTCAACCTAACTCTCTTAATTTTATGGAGGCTATTTTTATATTTTATATTTATTTATTATTATATTAAATATTTTATTATATTTATATTTATTTCCCTGATTTCAACCTAATTTCCTGAGTCATCAAAATTGTCCTGACCAGTGGCAGGACAAAAGTCAAGACAACTGATGATGGCCCAGGATGCAGTGGATGACCTCGGCTTCTTCAATGCTTAACCAAACTCTAAGTGCTCATAACTGTATTCTCATTTGCCCATTCTACCAGTAAAAGTCTGTATATGCTTCAGATCCTCCTGTCTCATTGATGTGTTTGAGGCCTGTTGGTTACCCTCAACCTGGTTTAACCCATCTGCCTACATGGGTTTCTTTGGATGTGGCTGCTGTGCATGCTACTGGTCCTTGAAGCCACGGGTGAGATTTGGGTGATGGTTGGACCCCAAAGGTACATGAGCAAATCTGAAAAGGACATACTGGAGTTGCTAGTCCTCCCTGAAAACCCAAACATCCTTGTTATCTATTATGCAATTACTACATACATTTTTAGTGGAAGTCTCTGGGGGTAAATTTGAAAAATAATATAGTCCCTAGTAAGCAGTTTAATAATACAATATGGACTTATATGTTCCATAGTATATTGAGGAAATACTTGTTTTTTGAATCAGAGGAAATACTTTTGAATCCTACTGTATCTTACCTGAGAGGCTGCAGGAAAGTAATTTAACTCTGAATCTTTATTAACTCCATTTCAAAGTCACATAGGACTAAATGATATCTAAGATATCACAGGATACAGTTTAGAAGCAGAAGCTAAAGCTTCTAAATCTTACGATCCTTTGTCTATGCAATATTTTTATATTTCAATAGATTTATGGACTTTTCAATATAACTATTCTATTAATAAAGATCAGAATTCATTCATGCCTTCTCAATAGGTATAATTATTTTATGGAGGCTATTTTAAATAATTTTTTATTTCCCCAATTACATGTTAAAACAATTTTTCAAGTTCTGAATTCCAAATTCTATCCTTTCCTTCCTCCCGCCTTCATCCATTCTGAAATAGTAAGCTATCTAACATAGATTATACATGTGCATGTATATACATGTACAATCATGTAAAACATTTCCACCAGACTAGATAATATCTCAAGTTCCATACGTTTTCAACATTCTGTGATTCTATAATTTAATTCTTCCATTTTAATAGAAGATCTATCTCCCATATATTTCTGAGTACAGAGGTTTATAACTGCAAATTAGAAGTATACAATGACAATTAAGGCAAAATGACGACCTGATTTTTTAAAGTAGCTTTTACTGGACTAGTGAAAACAAGTCTATATTCAAACAATATCAGTTCTTTCTTTGAAGACAGATAGTATACATCTTCATGACTCCTTTGGAATAGTTTTAGATCATTGTATAGCTATGAATGGCTAAGTTTTTCACATTCCTTCATCATACAATATTGCTGTGACTGATCTGGTTCTGCTCATTTCACTTTGCATCAGTTCCTGTATTTCTAGGTTTTTCTGAAAAATCCTGCTTGTCCTTAGGTGTAATTCTTTTCCCTGTCCTCCCATAAATGCTCCATGGGAGTATATTTGAGGCTCTTTTCTAAAATTTAAAAATCCCATAGGAAATTGCTCAGCACTTGGGTTATCACAGAATCTAAGGAAGGAGTCTCAGTAATCTTCTAATCCAAGCGTCAAACATATGGATTTGACCTTTCAGCAGTCCGGTTAAGAGGTTGTCTGTGGAACAGCCAAGGGCAAAGCTTCTTATACCCTATCTCAGTACCTCCCTTTCCTATCTAACTGTAATTCTGGTAAGGGATAGAGAAAAGATCATTCATTTTCTGGTGTGGTAAACCTGTTATCAGACTATCCACTGAAAAACAGAGTTTCCTTTTTCTCCTTCAACAAATTTAGCCCAAGTGAAAAGTTTCTGTTTATACCCCAGCTCACAAGACAAAGCAAATGAATGGAAAATTTTTCCAGCCTTGATATGCAACTAAATAGATAACCTATATAAATAGTTTATTAGCAGCCTAGAATACACAATAGAATTAGGAAGACCTGAATTCAAATATAGACTCAGACATTGATTAATTGTGTGATCCTGGCAAAGTCAATTTAACTCTCTTTCTGTCACAGTTTCTTCAACTGTAAATGGGGATCATAATAACATATACCTTGCAGTGTTGTGAAAAACAACTGAAGTAATTTTTGTAAAGTATCTAGCATAGTGTCTGTAGTAGATACTTAAGCAAATACTTAAAAATGATTATTTCTTATTCTCTCCTCCACTTAGTATACATAAGCTGGAGAGATACTCCAAATGGACAATGGACTGAGCCCAGAATTGAATGGAAAAAGGCTATATTACATTTAAGATATTACATTATATCAACTGTGATGGACTTAGCTCTTCTCAACAACATATGATTCAAGGCAATTCCAATAGACTTGGAATGGAAAATGTCATCTGTATTGAGAGAGAGTGAGAACTTTGGAGACCAAATATGAATCAAAGCATAGTATTTTCAACTTTTTTCTTTCTCTTTTTCTTGTAACTTTTTTTTTCTTTTTTGATCTGCTTTTTCTTGCGTAAGATGACAAATTTTGAAATGTGTTTAAAAGGATTGTATATGTTTAACCTATATCAGAATGTTTGTTGGGGAGTTGGAAAGAGAGAGAAGAAGAAAGAGAGAGAGGAAGAAAAATTTAGAACACAAAGTTTTACAAAAATGAATGTTGAAAACTATCTTTACATCTATTTTGAAAAATATTTAACTATTGAAACTATTGAGAAAAAAGATACTACATTATGCTTTCAGAGATACCAAGTTTCTTCCGTAAATAAAGATCTGCCTTCCCATCATTAACATTTTTCCACTAATGCTGTGTGGCTACAAATCATGGAACATCTTAATCTCCAAAAATATCAAGTTTGTGGGCCACTCAAAAGGCAATAGATAAATGCATGGTGGATGGAAATAGTCCTCAAGTGGATGGAAATAGCCCTCAATATCAACAATGAATTGTGGCCAATAATCAATGTGAAAAATATTACTAAAATTGTCTTGAAAGTAAGTGGATTATTGAGGAGTAGTCTGTGTGCTACTCTGGTACCTATTTAATATCACAATACCTAGGGGAAAGAATTTACAATGTTGGGTAAAGTTTTCAAGGAAGATTTATGGGAAGACCAGGATGAAAATTGTTCATGAAAAGAAGGGATGGAAAGACTGTGATCTGCATTATTAGAGGGGATGTAAACATGTTGATGAGATCACAGATGCATTGAAATATTGATTTAAAAATCAACAAGACATAGTAATTGATTGGATTTGAGGGATTAGTAGGGATAAACCCTGGGGTATTAGACATTCTGCTAATTAGATAGAATTGATATCTAAACTCTGACAAAACTTTGATATTTTGCTATAGCTTCACCCTCCTTTTGGTCTTCTGGGATTCAATCATTCCAAACAGAACATTTGATCCAAAAATATTAATCCCATTTAACCCCAAAATGACAAATGAGTCTTTAATGTAAAAGATAAGAATCTAAAGAGACACAGTGGTAACTTAGATACAAGTTTCTACGCTTTTTTAGCACTATATTTACAATAGTCAAAGGATGCTCTATAAGTGTTAGCCATTGCAGTATTTGAATTATCCCTATTTTCAGTGCTGGAGTATGAGTAGCTCCTAGAGTACAGTACCCAGAAAAGTGATTCTGGGTTCCTATTTAAAAACAATCATAACTGTAAAAATCTTTCACATTTCTCTAATAAGCTTTAATTCAGTTCTAAATTAACAATGTCCAGCTCCTATTTCATGGGCAGATGGAGAAAAAGGTGCTGTATTTCTGGTTAGCTCACATTCCTTCTCTTATGCTATGATGAGGAGATTCAAGGGAGAGGAAATAGACTCAATCATTAAAAGGTCCAGCCCTTGGAAGGAGTTAGATCTGAAGACCGGATGCAGTCTAAGTTACATTGCTGTTAATGTTTTGTTTTCACTGTGTATTTGCTAATTTGATTTAAATTGTGTTTGAGTCTTGACCATGAATGAAGGGGGATAAAAGAAGGGATACAAATGGAAGATAATTTATAGGATATGGTCAAGTAAATAAAAATTGAGTCAGAAATTAAATTCATCACACTTCTAAGTGAAAATCCAGAAGTAAACAGTACTGTAGCAATGGGATTATTTGTCTGTCTGATAGTAATATGGCTATTGAGTTTTTATTCTTTCTAGTTGATAGTCAATAATAGCAAATAAAAATTTATTAAGCACATATCATGTGTCAGACATTCTGCTAAGTGCCAGGGATACAGATAGAAAAGACAGTTCCTACCCTCAAGGTACTTAGAATCTAACAGAACAAAACATTACACAAAGGATGACTGTAAAGATAGAATGGGGTAGGGAAAAGGTAGAGGACTTAGGATGAAATAGTCAATTTAAAGAAGTCCAAAATGAATGAGACCCAGACTGTTATATTTGCTGAAACTAGTTATACTTAAAATCACAACTCAAGAACCTATAATTGAAAGGGAATTCAGAGGCCATCTAGTTTGACTTGTAACTAAAAAGGGAATTCCTTTTTCAGAAGTGCCAGAAGACATTTATTCAGCTTCTATTTAAAGACTTTAAGTGAAAATGGTAGCACCACTAGCAAAAACAGGCAAGTAGAGAGAAGGATAAATCTGTGAAATGAGGTAATGAATTCTATTTTGAACTTCTTGAGTTTGAGGTAATGGTTTATGAAACTTAAAGATGATAGAATAATATGATGATAGACTTAGAGCTGGAAACATCCTTAGATGTCATTGAAAATTTAGTCCTCTCATTTTAAATGAGATATCGTAGAGGGGAAACAACTTGCACAGAAGTACCTAGCTAATAAGTAACTAAAGGTGAACCCAGGTATCTTCCTGACCCCAAAGCTAATGCCCTATCCACAATGTTGTCTCTAATGTCCAGCAGGGAATCGAAAATAAGGGACTGGAACTCAAAGTAGAGATTACCCTTTCACTTTAAGAACTCATTTGTCATTTTAGGCCAGATGGGTCTAATGTTTTGGGATCTCATATCCTATTTATGCTCACTGGAGCCCAGAAGACCAAAAAGTGGGTGAAGCTATATTAAAATATCAAATTTTTGTCAGAGGACAGAATACATGTTACATCTAATTACTCGACAGTTACTCAGGCCTAAAACCTCAGAGTTAGCAATGAATTAATTTATCCCTACTAATTCTCCACATCCAATTAATTACTAGCTCTTATCAATTTTATGTCAATATTTCAATGCATCTGTGATCTCATCAATATATTTACACCACTTTTAATGATTCAGATCATCACTATCTTTGCATCTCTTTTTTTCATGAACAACTTTCATCTAGGTCTTCCCATAATTACCTCATATATATATAGATATAAAAATCCCTAGAGGTCCTATAACTAATTAGTAGCAGAGCTAGGACTCATTATCACCCAGGTCTGCTGACTGAGTCCAGGTCTTTTCCCACAATACCATGTAATAAACATATGTGATTGACTCAGGAAATATTCCTAGTTGTTACACTGTCAACTCTTCTTCAGAGTCCCACATCCTTCAAAACTTAAGTGTTGGAATCCTTACTAACTGCTAAGTAATTAGAGTTGATCTAATCTTACAAGAAGTTGTTTTGGCCAGAACCTGAAACAAGGTACTAAGTAGAACTAATCAAGACAAGGCTTGTGTTCCCACCTTTACTCATTGGACTCCACAAGTATGCTAGCTTCACAAAGTACACTTTCTAACTTCAAGAGAGTTCACACCTCCCTTAAAGTCATTGGGCCAGAGAGCACTATGGGAGAAAACCCATAATCCCATTCTCTCAGAAGAGGCAGATAAAAAGCCAGCGATGAAGGATCTATGGCAGAATACATTTTTTCTTCTTGGCTGGCTGATCGCGCTAGACTCGAGAGAAACGACTCTGCTGCAGAGAACACTTTTGGGATTTCAGTGGAGCTACGCCAGAAGCCCTCTCTCCGCGGCAAGTGTGGCTGGGCTCCCCAGAAGGAGATAAGAGAGATCTTCCATCTCTGTTGGAGGCAGAAGAAAACAGAGGCAGAGGCTGAAGGACAGAACCTTTGGATTTGGAGACATCCGAAGGGCTCTAAGCCTCTAAACCGGCTGTGCCTTGAGAAGAACAAACTCCAACATTTGAACTCCTAACATTTGGCGCCCAAGCGTGGGAACCAAGGACCCTACTTTCACTGAAGAAGTCTCCAGTGACCAGGAACTGAGTGAGTACAACCTTTTTTGGCTGAAATGGGACAGATCCTAGGTAAAGATTCTCCATCCCCCACCCCAACCCCCCCAACCCCAGACCCACCCAGGAGTGGTGCTATAGAAAGCCTGCTTAAGCTGATAGAAGATCAAGGGCTACTTGTAACTTGGGGACAGGCAGCTAGACTTCTGGCTACATTAAAACGCACCTCCCCTTGGCTCTTAGAGGAAGAGAAAATCTCTCTAAAAAACTGGGCATTGGTTGGTCAACAGCTCTCCGCATATTACAATGAAAACGGTCCTCGTTCAGTTTCCATTGAAGTATTTTTTTTATATAATACGATACAGATAGCCTTAAAATACCGTACTTGTTCTAGGAAAAAAGGAAAAAACTCTAGGAATAGCCAAAGGGGGAAGCCTGAGATAAAGGAGGAAGACAAAGAACAGATTAATGGCCATATCCTCACAGGGCAGGGAGACTTAAGTGAGGCTCAAGGGTGGGGTGAATCTGAGGCAGCCTCAGCCCCACCTGAGGAGCAGGTAATTGACTTTCCTTCATCAACTCCACCCTCCTGGATGGAGGGAGGAGGGGTAGTGGGGGGGGCAGTGACAGCAACAGCACCTCCCCCCCAGTATCCAGCACCTCCCCCCCAGTATCCAGCACCTCCTCCCCAGCATCCAGCACCTCCCCCCCGGCATCCAGCACCTCCCCCCCAGCATCCAGCTGCTCCTTTGACTAGATTGCAAAAGGGACTAATTAAGGCCAGAGAAGAAGGGAAAAATGTAGCAGAATTTCAACATCACATTTTTCCTGTAATTCAACAGTTTAATTCTTCAGGTCAAGAAAGTAGAAGATACTCACCTTTTGATATAGAAATCCTCAAAGACCTGAAAAAAGCTTGCACTCTTTATGGGGCTACATCAGCTTATGTTAAGATGCTATTGCAAAATTTGTCTTTTGAAATCTTGACCCCTAATGACTGGAAATCGATAGCAAAAATATGCCTAGAACCTGGACAGAACTACTTGTGGCTTTCTGAATATAGTGAGCTCTGTAGGATACAAGCCCAACAAAATATTCAAAGTGGAGTTCATACTGCAATCACCTGTGACCTACTAACAGGTACAGGTCCTTATGCAGATGTCGCAGCACAAATTGGTTATTCTGTAGCAGCATATCAGCAAATTGCTGATAATGCTATCAAAGCGTGGGCTTCTCTTCACAATAAAGACGACAAAGGGGGGGCCTTCACAAAAATAACACAAGGGCCAAATGAACCCTTCGCTGACTTTGTGGGACGCTTGCAGACAGCTATCATAAGAACAAATGGAGAAAATGCAATAACAGACATCTTGATAAGGCAACTTGCTAAGGAAAATGCTAATGAGGTTTGCAGAAGAATTATACTAGGACTGCGCAAGGATGCTCCTTTAGAGGAACTCATAAGACGCTGTGCCACAGTGGACACAGGTGCCTTTTATAGCCAGGCTATGATGCAGACTTCCCAAAATCCAAACATGAGAAGACAGAATCCCTCTTGGCAAGGGACTTCCAGAGAGACTCGTAGATGCTTTCAGTGTGGAAAAGTAGGACATCTGAAAGCTCAATGTTGGTATAGAGATAGAATGGGAAGACAAGGTGGGAGAACAAGACCCCAAACCCCATGTCCAAAATGCAACAGAGGCTTCCATTGGGCCTCAGAATGCAGACAGATTCAGGGAAACGGGATGAGGGGCCCAGCCCCAGGGCCCAAGGCAAAAAACACTTGGGGCATGATGGCAGCCAATGGTGCACCCAGAGAGTGCCTAGAAGTCCAGTACCCAGACATGACCAATCAGCCAGAAAGCCATATGATGGGAGAAGGGGATTACACAGTCAACCAGCCAGGAAGCAACCTGATGGCAGAAGGGAATTACAGTTGGGGAGAATAGAGCTATATGCAGCTGGGACAACTGAGATACCCCCTGGAGAGGTGAAATCTGTTCCTCTCCAGCCTATGGATCCCTTACCTCCAGGCACAGTAGGCTTGACCATTTCACCTTCTTGTATGTACAAAACAGTGTCCATCCACACACTGATGTGGGAAACTGGGGAATGTGTAGATAATATCCCAGTCACTAATACAGGTAGTCAATGTGTGACTTATCACCCAGGAGACGTAGTAGCATCAGGGTTACTCATACAGAATCCTAATAAGCAGCCTCGTGATAGTCACCCAGGTTCTGACTCCAGACTACAAAAACCAGAAATATACTGGACAGCAGCAGTAACGGCTGACCGACCTATGCTTACTATCTATATAAATGGCCTACCATTGGAAGGATTGGTAGACACAGGTGCGGATCGTACAGTTATTAGAGGTGCCAGTTGGCCCAGTCACTGGCCAAAGATTAAAGCAGATACCTATATGTCTGGAGTAGGAGGATCAATAGCAGCTGAAGTTAGTGCTGCCCCTATGAGATGGACTTTTGAAGGCAAAACAGGAGTTTTTACTCCTTTTATAGTTGAAAAAATCCCCATCAATCTGTGGGGAAGAGACGTTTTACAACAATTGGGGTTAAAAATGAGTACTTCGGTTTTTTAAGCAGGGCTGCTGTTGAAGGCCTGCCAACACTTTCACCTATTCCTATCCAATGGAAAACTGATACACCAGTGTGGATAGAACAGTGGCCCTTAAGTAGCGATAAAATTCAGGCCTTATTAGATATAGTACAGGAGCAGCTTGAACAAGGGCATTTACAACCTTCTCTAAGTCCTTGGAATTCACCAGTGTTCGTTGTAAAAAAGAAATCGGGAAAATGGAGGATGCTCACTGATTTAAGAAAAGTGAACGAACAGATGGAAACTATGGGAACTCTTCAGCCTGGACTTCCATCTCCTACTCAGCTTCCTAGAGAATGGCCTCTTTGGGTTATAGACATCAAGGATTGTTTCTATTCCATTCCTCTGGATAAGGAGGATATGAAGAGATTTGCCTTTTCGGTGCCCAGTGTCAATTTAGCTGAGCCTTATAAAAGATATGAATGGACGGTTTTGCCACAGGGTATGAAGAACAGCCCCACTATGTGTCAAATGTATGTTGCTGCTGCTCTTGCTCCAATAAGAAAAGCATTTCCAAAAGTTATGCTATTACATTATATGGATGATATTTTGGGATGTGCACCGGAGGAACAAATTCTAGAAGCATGTCTACAAAAAACCATAGAAACACTAAGATACTACAAACTTCATATCGCTACAGAAAAAATTCAAAGACATGCTCCTTTTCAATATTTAGGATATGAAATATATCCTAAGGCACTTACACTACAAAAACTGTCTTTAAGAACAGAGAGGTTGAACACCTTAAATGATTTCCAAAAATTAATAGGAGATATCCAATGGATGCGTCCAGTATTAGGTTTAACTACCAATCAATTGCAACCCCTATATGACATTTTAAGGGGAGACATTGCTTTAAATTCACCACGCCGGCTTACAAAAGAAGCTCAAGAGACCTTGAGAGAAGTTGAACTGGCTTTATCCAATGTAGTTGAGAGAGTAACTCAAAAACCCTTGGAAATATCAGTTTTTGCTACAAAAGAAGCACCCACAGCAGTCCTTCATCAAGGAGACAGTGTGATAGAGTGGGTGAACCTCCCAACACAACCAGAACAAAGCCTTACGCCTTACCCAGTGCTTGTGGCTAGAATTCTATTAAAGGCCATTAAGCGAGCAGTACAATTATCTGGAACAAGACCTGACAAGATATATACCTTCTATACAAATGCACAAATTAATGTATGCTGTGAAACCATCCCAGAGTGGCAGATTTTATTGGCCATGGCTCCAAATTTTGCACATGGATCTCCATTAAAGATAACCAGACTACTGCATAATTGGCAATGGATTTTTGAGGAGAAGGTTTCTAAGGTTCCTCTTGAAGGACCAACCATTTTTACAGACGCAGCCAAACAAAATATTTGCGCTGTATACTCTCATGATCTAACTGTAAAAAGAGTAGTCAGAACTCCTTTTCAGTCCACTCAGCAGAACGAATTATATGCGATCATGCTAGCTCTCACTTATTACCCAGGCGACATAAATATAATATCTGATTCAGCCTATTCAGTAGGTGTGGTACAAAGAATTGCCACAGCCCAAATAAAATTTGCAGCTTCTAATATATATCAGCTCTTTAAGGAACTTCAAGAGCAAGTGAGAAAGCATCCAGGAAAGATTTATATCCTGCATGTCCATTCACATAGTGGACTTCCAGGTCCTATTTTTGATGGAAATTCAAAGGCAGATAGCCTTTTAACTATGTTGGCCAGTACGCCTTTATTTCAGGAGGCCCAGGAATCCCATTCTAAATACCATCAGGCTGCTCGAGCTTTGCGTTTACAGTTTGGGATTACAAGAGAAGAAGCTAGGAGCATAGTGAAAAGCTGCACAGCTTGCCTTCCCTTCCATGCTCCTACACTGCCTCCAGGGAAGAACCCTCGTGGTTTGAGACCCAATGAAATCTGGCAAATGGATGTGACTCATTATAAATCTTTTGGTCGTCTGTCTTTTATCCACGTTGTGGTAGACACCTTTTCAGGATTCACTTTTGCCATACCAGCAGCAAAAGAGACAGCCCGAGTGGTCACTGAATTCCTCATTCAAGCATTCGCAATTATGGGTGTGCCACAAGAAATAAAAACAGATAATGGACCGGCATATACCTCCAAACATTTTGAACATTTTTGTGCACAGTATAAGATTCTACACACTACTGGCATACCCTTCAATCCTCAAGGTCAAGCAATAGTAGAAAGAAGAAACAGAGACATTAAGACACTCCTCCAAAAACAAAAGAAAGGAGGAGCCACGGGTAACCCTAGAGAACTTCTAAATTTAGTTCTCTATACCATTAATTTTTTAATCTTTGATAAAGATGCACTGGCTCCAGCAGACAGGTTTTATAACCCACCAGAAGAGCAGTGTCCAGTGCGAGCAGCTCCACTATCTTTAGATAATCGCCAGGTGATGTGGAGAGACCCAGAAAGTGGTGAATGGAAGGGACCAGATAGACTAACTGCTTGGGGGAGAGGATTTGCTTGCATCTCTACAGGTGGAGAAGGAATCAGATGGGTGCCTACGAGCCGCATTCGCCTTGTCCATCGCAGAAAGATGGAGCAGACCCTTGAAACAAAGGAGAAGACCCAAGAAATATCAGGTGGTTCTGTTGCTGATTGTGCTCACAAGAATTATTAGATTCCTGGCACATGAACTAATGGACAATGGAATCCTATTGGACTGTTTCTAGGACTTATGGACATGTGTAAATTTTCAGATTGATTCTTGTTATTTGTTACATTACTACTAGCCTGTGTTATATTGCTATGTGCTCATGTAAATTATGTATAATGCCTCCCATATTGATGGATTTATGTATACCACGTATATCTGTTACAAAGTTCTGGCCCATATTGATGGATTTATGTGTACCCCCTCAGAAACCCCCTATGTTTTAAAACAAAAGAAAGGGGGAGATGTTGGAATCCTTACTAACTGCTAAGTAATTAGAGTTGATCTAATCTTACAAGAAGTTGTTTTGGCCAGAACCTGAAACAAGGTACTAAGTAGAACTAATCAAGACAAGGCTTGTGTTCCCACCTTTACTCATTGGACTCCACAAGTATGCTAGCTTCACAAAGTACACTTTCTAACTTCAAGAGAGTTCACACCTCCCTTAAAGTCATTGGGCCAGAGAGCACTATGGGAGAAAACCCATAATCCCATTCTCTCAGAAGAGGCAGATAAAAAGCCAGCGATGAAGGATCTATGGCAGAATACATTTTTTCTTCTTGGCTGGCTGATCGCGCTAGACTCGAGAGAAACGACTCTGCTGCAGAGAACACTTTTGGGATTTCAGTGGAGCTACGCCAGAAGCCCTCTCTCCGCGGCAAGTGTGGCTGGGCTCCCCAGAAGGAGATAAGAGAGATCTTCCATCTCTGTTGGAGGCAGAAGAAAACAGAGGCAGAGGCTGAAGGACAGAACCTTTGGATTTGGAGACATCCGAAGGGCTCTAAGCCTCTAAACCGGCTGTGCCTTGAGAAGAACAAACTCCAACATTTGAACTCCTAACATTTGGCGCCCAAGCGTGGGAACCAAGGACCCTACTTTCACTGAAGAAGTCTCCAGTGACCAGGAACTGAGTGAGTACAACCTTTTTTGGCTGAAATGGGACAGATCCTAGGTAAAGATTCTCCATCCCCCACCCCAACCCCCCCAACCCCAGACCCACCCAGGAGTGGTGCTATAGAAAGCCTGCTTAAGCTGATAGAAGATCAAGGGCTACTTGTAACTTGGGGACAGGCAGCTAGACTTCTGGCTACATTAAAACGCACCTCCCCTTGGCTCTTAGAGGAAGAGAAAATCTCTCTAAAAAACTGGGCATTGGTTGGTCAACAGCTCTCCGCATATTACAATGAAAACGGTCCTCGTTCAGTTTCCATTGAAGTATTTTTTTTATATAATACGATACAGATAGCCTTAAAATACCGTACTTGTTCTAGGAAAAAAGGAAAAAACTCTAGGAATAGCCAAAGGGGGAAGCCTGAGATAAAGGAGGAAGACAAAGAACAGATTAATGGCCATATCCTCACAGGGCAGGGAGACTTAAGTGAGGCTCAAGGGTGGGGTGAATCTGAGGCAGCCTCAGCCCCACCTGAGGAGCAGGTAATTGACTTTCCTTCATCAACTCCACCCTCCTGGATGGAGGGAGGAGGGGTAGTGGGGGGGCAGTGACAGCAACAGCACCTCCCCCCCAGTATCCAGCACCTCCCCCCCAGTATCCAGCACCTCCTCCCCAGCATCCAGCACCTCCCCCCAGCATCCAGCACCTCCCCCCCAGCATCCAGCTGCTCCTTTGACTAGATTGCAAAAGGGACTAATTAAGGCCAGAGAAGAAGGGAAAAATGTAGCAGAATTTCAACATCACATTTTTCCTGTAATTCAACAGTTTAATTCTTCAGGTCAAGAAAGTAGAAGATACTCACCTTTTGATATAGAAATCCTCAAAGACCTGAAAAAAGCTTGCACTCTTTATGGGGCTACATCAGCTTATGTTAAGATGCTATTGCAAAATTTGTCTTTTGAAATCTTGACCCCTAATGACTGGAAATCGATAGCAAAAATATGCCTAGAACCTGGACAGAACTACTTGTGGCTTTCTGAATATAGTGAGCTCTGTAGGATACAAGCCCAACAAAATATTCAAAGTGGAGTTCATACTGCAATCACCTGTGACCTACTAACAGGTACAGGTCCTTATGCAGATGTCGCAGCACAAATTGGTTATTCTGTAGCAGCATATCAGCAAATTGCTGATAATGCTATCAAAGCGTGGGCTTCTCTTCACAATAAAGACGACAAAGGGGGGGCCTTCACAAAAATAACACAAGGGCCAAATGAACCCTTCGCTGACTTTGTGGGACGCTTGCAGACAGCTATCATAAGAACAAATGGAGAAAATGCAATAACAGACATCTTGATAAGGCAACTTGCTAAGGAAAATGCTAATGAGGTTTGCAGAAGAATTATACTAGGACTGCGCAAGGATGCTCCTTTAGAGGAACTCATAAGACGCTGTGCCACAGTGGACACAGGTGCCTTTTATAGCCAGGCTATGATGCAGACTTCCCAAAATCCAAACATGAGAAGACAGAATCCCTCTTGGCAAGGGACTTCCAGAGAGACTCGTAGATGCTTTCAGTGTGGAAAAGTAGGACATCTGAAAGCTCAATGTTGGTATAGAGATAGAATGGGAAGACAAGGTGGGAGAACAAGACCCCAAACCCCATGTCCAAAATGCAACAGAGGCTTCCATTGGGCCTCAGAATGCAGACAGATTCAGGGAAACGGGATGAGGGGCCCAGCCCCAGGGCCCAAGGCAAAAAACACTTGGGGCATGATGGCAGCCAATGGTGCACCCAGAGAGTGCCTAGAAGTCCAGTACCCAGACATGACCAATCAGCCAGAAAGCCATATGATGGGAGAAGGGGATTACACAGTCAACCAGCCAGGAAGCAACCTGATGGCAGAAGGGAATTACAGTTGGGGAGAATAGAGCTATATGCAGCTGGGACAACTGAGATACCCCCTGGAGAGGTGAAATCTGTTCCTCTCCAGCCTATGGATCCCTTACCTCCAGGCACAGTAGGCTTGACCATTTCACCTTCTTGTATGTACAAAACAGTGTCCATCCACACACTGATGTGGGAAACTGGGGAATGTGTAGATAATATCCCAGTCACTAATACAGGTAGTCAATGTGTGACTTATCACCCAGGAGACGTAGTAGCATCAGGGTTACTCATACAGAATCCTAATAAGCAGCCTCGTGATAGTCACCCAGGTTCTGACTCCAGACTACAAAAAACCAGAAATATACTGGACAGCAGCAGTAACGGCTGACCGACCTATGCTTACTATCTATATAAATGGCCTACCATTGGAAGGATTGGTAGACACAGGTGCGGATCGTACAGTTATTAGAGGTGCCAGTTGGCCCAGTCACTGGCCAAAGATTAAAGCAGATACCTATATGTCTGGAGTAGGAGGATCAATAGCAGCTGAAGTTAGTGCTGCCCCTATGAGATGGACTTTTGAAGGCAAAACAGGAGTTTTTACTCCTTTTATAGTTGAAAAAATCCCCATCAATCTGTGGGGAAGAGACGTTTTACAACAATTGGGGTTAAAAATGAGTACTTCGGTTTTTTAAGCAGGGCTGCTGTTGAAGGCCTGCCAACACTTTCACCTATTCCTATCCAATGGAAAACTGATACACCAGTGTGGATAGAACAGTGGCCCTTAAGTAGCGATAAAATTCAGGCCTTATTAGATATAGTACAGGAGCAGCTTGAACAAGGGCATTTACAACCTTCTCTAAGTCCTTGGAATTCACCAGTGTTCGTTGTAAAAAAGAAATCGGGAAAATGGAGGATGCTCACTGATTTAAGAAAAGTGAACGAACAGATGGAAACTATGGGAACTCTTCAGCCTGGACTTCCATCTCCTACTCAGCTTCCTAGAGAATGGCCTCTTTGGGTTATAGACATCAAGGATTGTTTCTATTCCATTCCTCTGGATAAGGAGGATATGAAGAGATTTGCCTTTTCGGTGCCCAGTGTCAATTTAGCTGAGCCTTATAAAAGATATGAATGGACGGTTTTGCCACAGGGTATGAAGAACAGCCCCACTATGTGTCAAATGTATGTTGCTGCTGCTCTTGCTCCAATAAGAAAAGCATTTCCAAAAGTTATGCTATTACATTATATGGATGATATTTTGGGATGTGCACCGGAGGAACAAATTCTAGAAGCATGTCTACAAAAAACCATAGAAACACTAAGATACTACAAACTTCATATCGCTACAGAAAAAATTCAAAGACATGCTCCTTTTCAATATTTAGGATATGAAATATATCCTAAGGCACTTACACTACAAAAACTGTCTTTAAGAACAGAGAGGTTGAACACCTTAAATGATTTCCAAAAATTAATAGGAGATATCCAATGGATGCGTCCAGTATTAGGTTTAACTACCAATCAATTGCAACCCCTATATGACATTTTAAGGGGAGACATTGCTTTAAATTCACCACGCCGGCTTACAAAAGAAGCTCAAGAGACCTTGAGAGAAGTTGAACTGGCTTTATCCAATGTAGTTGAGAGAGTAACTCAAAAACCCTTGGAAATATCAGTTTTTGCTACAAAAGAAGCACCCACAGCAGTCCTTCATCAAGGAGACAGTGTGATAGAGTGGGTGAACCTCCCAACACAACCAGAACAAAGCCTTACGCCTTACCCAGTGCTTGTGGCTAGAATTCTATTAAAGGCCATTAAGCGAGCAGTACAATTATCTGGAACAAGACCTGACAAGATATATACCTTCTATACAAATGCACAAATTAATGTATGCTGTGAAACCATCCCAGAGTGGCAGATTTTATTGGCCATGGCTCCAAATTTTGCACATGGATCTCCATTAAAGATAACCAGACTACTGCATAATTGGCAATGGATTTTTGAGGAGAAGGTTTCTAAGGTTCCTCTTGAAGGACCAACCATTTTTACAGACGCAGCCAAACAAAATATTTGCGCTGTATACTCTCATGATCTAACTGTAAAAAGAGTAGTCAGAACTCCTTTTCAGTCCACTCAGCAGAACGAATTATATGCGATCATGCTAGCTCTCACTTATTACCCAGGCGACATAAATATAATATCTGATTCAGCCTATTCAGTAGGTGTGGTACAAAGAATTGCCACAGCCCAAATAAAATTTGCAGCTTCTAATATATATCAGCTCTTTAAGGAACTTCAAGAGCAAGTGAGAAAGCATCCAGGAAAGATTTATATCCTGCATGTCCATTCACATAGTGGACTTCCAGGTCCTATTTTTGATGGAAATTCAAAGGCAGATAGCCTTTTAACTATGTTGGCCAGTACGCCTTTATTTCAGGAGGCCCAGGAATCCCATTCTAAATACCATCAGGCTGCTCGAGCTTTGCGTTTACAGTTTGGGATTACAAGAGAAGAAGCTAGGAGCATAGTGAAAAGCTGCACAGCTTGCCTTCCCTTCCATGCTCCTACACTGCCTCCAGGGAAGAACCCTCGTGGTTTGAGACCCAATGAAATCTGGCAAATGGATGTGACTCATTATAAATCTTTTGGTCGTCTGTCTTTTATCCACGTTGTGGTAGACACCTTTTCAGGATTCACTTTTGCCATACCAGCAGCAAAAGAGACAGCCCGAGTGGTCACTGAATTCCTCATTCAAGCATTCGCAATTATGGGTGTGCCACAAGAAATAAAAACAGATAATGGACCGGCATATACCTCCAAACATTTTGAACATTTTTGTGCACAGTATAAGATTCTACACACTACTGGCATACCCTTCAATCCTCAAGGTCAAGCAATAGTAGAAAGAAGAAACAGAGACATTAAGACACTCCTCCAAAAACAAAAGAAAGGAGGAGCCACGGGTAACCCTAGAGAACTTCTAAATTTAGTTCTCTATACCATTAATTTTTTAATCTTTGATAAAGATGCACTGGCTCCAGCAGACAGGTTTTATAACCCACCAGAAGAGCAGTGTCCAGTGCGAGCAGCTCCACTATCTTTAGATAATCGCCAGGTGATGTGGAGAGACCCAGAAAGTGGTGAATGGAAGGGACCAGATAGACTAACTGCTTGGGGAGAGGATTTGCTTGCATCTCTACAGGTGGAGAAGGAATCAGATGGGTGCCTACGAGCCGCATTCGCCTTGTCCATCGCAGAAAGATGGAGCAGACCCTTGAAACAAAGGAGAAGACCCAAGAAATATCAGGTGGTTCTGTTGCTGATTGTGCTCACAAGAATTATTAGATTCCTGGCACATGAACTAATGGACAATGGAATCCTATTGGACTGTTTCTAGGACTTATGGACATGTGTAAATTTTCAGATTGATTCTTGTTATTTGTTACATTACTACTAGCCTGTGTTATATTGCTATGTGCTCATGTAAATTATGTATAATGCCTCCCATATTGATGGATTTATGTATACCACGTATATCTGTTACAAAGTTCTGGCCCATATTGATGGATTTATGTGTACCCCCTCAGAAACCCCCTATGTTTTAAAACAAAAGAAAGGGGGAGATGTTGGAATCCTTACTAACTGCTAAGTAATTAGAGTTGATCTAATCTTACAAGAAGTTGTTTTGGCCAGAACCTGAAACAAGGTACTAAGTAGAACTAATCAAGACAAGGCTTGTGTTCCCACCTTTACTCATTGGACTCCACAAGTATGCTAGCTTCACAAAGTACACTTTCTAACTTCAAGAGAGTTCACACCTCCCTTAAAGTCATTGGGCCAGAGAGCACTATGGGAGAAAACCCATAATCCCATTCTCTCAGAAGAGGCAGATAAAAAGCCAGCGATGAAGGATCTATGGCAGAATACATTTTTTCTTCTTGGCTGGCTGATCGCGCTAGACTCGAGAGAAACGACTCTGCTGCAGAGAACACTTTTGGGATTTCAGTGGAGCTACGCCAGAAGCCCTCTCTCCGCGGCAAGTGTGGCTGGGCTCCCCAGAAGGAGATAAGAGAGATCTTCCATCTCTGTTGGAGGCAGAAGAAAACAGAGGCAGAGGCTGAAGGACAGAACCTTTGGATTTGGAGACATCCGAAGGGCTCTAAGCCTCTAAACCGGCTGTGCCTTGAGAAGAACAAACTCCAACATTTGAACTCCTAACACTTAAGGAATAAAATTAGGGAGCTCTCTGTCAGTCCTTACCACAGAGATTTTGTGGTCTCAATACAGTTTCAGCATCTGATTTATTTTATCTTGTTTTCACTAGTCCAGTAAAAGCTACTTTAAAAAATCAGATCGTCATTTTGCCTTAATTGTCATTGTATACTTCTAATTTGCAGTTAAACCTCTGAACTCAGAAATATGTGGGAGATAGATCTTCTATTCAAATAGAAGAATTAAATTATAGAATCACAGAATGTTGAAAATGTATGGAACCTGAGATATTATCTAGTCTGACTCTCTCTTTTGAAAAATGAAAAAAAAAAAAAAAAAAGGATTTAGAGTGACTTGCCAAAATCCTATATTTTATTTCTAAGTACCTAGTGATATATCTGAAGGGAAAAACCTACAGACTCCCATTTGTAATTTTTTTTAATTGGTTGGGACATTGGGGAACATCCCAAGCCTTGGACTTTTGATGGAGTCCATCCCTTGCTCTTGGCTCTATATCTAGAAAACCATATCTTACATTTCTATCTTCATCTAAGGAAGGAGAGGTAGTGTTTATTCTAAAACTATTTAGTACAGTGCTATTAAGTAGGGAAATTGTGTTTCCTTCACTCCCCTTTTGAATTACCTCTGTCCCCTCTCCAATTCCAACCTTTTTTGGACCACAAATAGCTTGAATATACACAACATCCCACTGTGACTCGTGTATTCCAATTTGAATCTTTCTGCCATGAAAGAACTGTGTCCTCTCTATTTCAGTGTGGACGTGACTTCCCTGGAAAAATTAAATATTCTGGATATTTCTATTTGAATATGTCAAAAGGGGGACAACTAATTGGCAATTAAGATTCCATTTTAAAGTCCTCTTGAAATAATAGTTCAGTTCAGAGTATAGAAAATAAAAAGACAACAGGAATAATAATCTCAAAAGAATTAAGAAATCACTATTTTAGCAAATCTTCAACTTGTTTCTTTGATTTGCCATAGCCAGAACCTTTTAGCAACACTCACACTTTAGGTATGTTCATTCAGCATTCCACCCACCATTTGGACCTTTCTTCCTTCTCCCTCCCCGCCTTAACCCTTTTAGAACATAACTTAGAATTTAGAACAATTATGTCCCTTCTGATGATTGGAGGGTCTTTCATAAAGGCAATGGGTTTAATTGGCTAAGTCAGAAATGGTTTTAGGACCCCTCTTCCTCCTGTCATCAAAGCCCCTAAAAGCTACTTCCCATATCTAGGAAAGGGAATACTGGAGAGGGAGAAATGGGGAGGGAGAGAACAATCTTTATTTCCCAATCAATCACTTATGAATACATCCTATTGAAGAGGATGGGTCACCTCTTGCTTGTGTTTTCTGTCCTTTACAAAGGGCCTTAGGGAAACCCTAAAAGGCAGCTGGAGGCTTCCTTTGTGTTAGAGCAGTAGGAATCAGGAGTGGGTTAGCTCCAGAGTAGGGGCTACTGAAATAAGAGAAATGTTACACAAGCAGAAGCAAGCAGGGGACAAAGGAAGGAGTTGTAAAGCTGGACCAGAGAGGCCACCAGATCAGTTTACCTGTTTGATAAGACAATGCTAATACAGAAGTGAAATTTAAAACAACTAATTATCAGCTTTTCAGACAGTGTAACAATGAACTGATTTTTATCTTTATTGCTTTGCCTTCGCTTTTCTGTGTGGAAATAAACTACCTGTCCCATACCTGATTTATGTTGATCTATTGGATACCTTTGCTTACTAGAAGAGAAAATTCTAGATCAGAAAAGGGTTCTTTAGGAACTCTACGTAAGAACAAGGGAGAATCATTCCCAAATTAAGAAGCAATAGCACAAAATGCAGGTACTGCACTGGGGTTGCCACTGGCCAGCCGTCTCATTCCAGCATAGCTTAGCTAGCCATGGTGCTAGAATAGCTAGATTTATTTTATCAAAATATTTTTGATTCATTAAAAATTATATTCAATAAAGGGGAAGAAAATTTCCTTCTTGCACTGCAGAGGTAGGAAAATAATGGGTCACCAGAGAAAGGAGAGCAATATGTGGCAAGCGGCGAGTTTTCCCTACACACACACACACACACACACACACACACACACACACGTAATCACGGCAGGCTTTTGGCCAGGTTTCCTTTCACCTCTCCCTCTGCTCACTTTATTTTTCCAGGCAATGGGGCTGGCAATTTGAAGGAGCATGTTTGACTGGGGAAAATAATAAGGATTATCTTTGGGCATGAGCTCCAAAAAGGCACTTTTTGGAAGCTGCCAACCCACACACAGAAAACATTTTTTTGTGAAGCCCCAAACTGAAGCAGGTAGGGGTTTTCATGCTACAGGTCAATTTCCGAAACAACCATATTTGTTTGTTCAGAAGTCTTTTTACCTGAGAAAATGCCCTTTGCCTACCTGGAGCTTTTGTCCTCTTTCAATACTAAAATAAATAATGGCTGGTATTTTTCCTTTAGGCATTTCCTCCCCAAGATAACAAACCTTTAGGCCTTTCCATGATTTCTATTCTGTTTTGCATTGCAGTGACAGAGACTTGCTGTGTCTGATTTGTCTCTCAGCATTCCACTGAATGCAACCAGAGAAGGTAGCCTCTGACAAGCTAAAACCATCACAAATTTCCGCCCGAGGATTCTTCTGAAGTGTTTGGGTGAAAGGTCAAGGCTGGAACGTGTTCAACTAAAGTGTATTTTCTGCAGTAGAAAAGGAAAGAACATTTGATTTTCAGTTTTAAACAAGAAATTGAGTTTTAAAACCCGAGGTCTAGAAAAATCCTATTGGCCATATCCCAGTGAATCATGAGACTAGAAAAGACTCGTTTATTTGAGCCTCATTATGTAAATGGGAAAATAAGACACAAGCCAAAGGATGAAAGAGAAAATATTTTGTCAATATTAGTAGCAATTATGTAGATGTGGCCTTTTCTCCAGTTCCTGATGTCCTCTGCTTTTTCCATCTTCTGCTTTTCCTTTTTTGTCCTTTGCTTTTCTATTTTTATCTATTCCATTTATTATCTTTATCCATTTTTAACATTTTTTCTTCTCATCTTTTGCTCTTTCTTGCCTATTTCTTCATTTTGTTTTCTCTCTCATTTCTTCTTTGATTCTGTTTTGCCACCTCTTGTCTGAGAACCCTATACATTTTCTTTGCCTGTTTTCCTTTATCTTTTTTTCCCTTTTCTTCAATCTTCTTGACTTTCAGTTAGTCTAATAGATTCCTCTCTCATCTTATTTTAGAAATTCTGCTTTTGTTCTTATTGTTCTTTCTATCTTCTTTCCCTATTTTATTGTATGTTTGTGTGTGAGAGACAGACACAGAAAGGTAGATAGAAATAAGAGCTCAGCCTTTCATTAGTTTGCTCAATTAAAATGATTCATGACATTCTTTTCCCTTCCCACTATCTGACAAGTGATTTTTTCCTAGTGCTTTGTACCTCATAAAATTGTTATGTCTAGCTGTATATTAGTCAACCTGTCCCTCTAATGATGACCCTCAAGTCCCCATGTTCTAGGTATTTTGTGGATCAGAATCTTAATTTGATCATAGATCATGAGCCCCCATCAATGTGTTTTTATTAGTCAATCAGCCAGAGAACCCATTTAATTCATGGAAAAGGTATTTTATTTGAATAAACAATAGCTGCAACAACTGAACATAACCCCCTCCCTATTTTCTACCATAAATTCTGTGTTCACTGTGTCACAAATACACATAAAATCTAAGTATAAAGATTGAACTTGCATAAACATCACATCTAAATATGGGTAGCAGCAATGGCCAGGTTCTATTTAGACAGGGAATGGAAGAATCCCTATTTCAAGGAAGGTCAGATGATTCCCTCACTAAGTGCTTTTAATTGTCTCAGGAAGATGCCCCCAACTGCATTACTATCAGTGCATTTCCATTATGCATGGAAAGAAGAAATCTTTGTATTAAAACAGTCCACCTGAGGAAGCTCAGTGATTAGCATCATTACCTCATTCCCACGTGGTTTGAAATCCTATCTGTTTCATAACCTAGGAACTTCCTTCTTGAAATTCTATCTGCTTCATAGGCCTGCTCACTAGGATTTAATATATCTAGTCCTGGTCATACCCTGCCACAGGGCATATTTCTCAGTCCTACTTGTTTTTTCCAACTACCAAAAATGAAAAAGTCATTGAATCTCAGACTTTTTGAAATCTGATCTCACTCCAGCTCCATTTTGGCCCTGGATATGATAGTGGAACAAGAAACAAATGATGTTTGAATGGTAGTCACTTAAGCTAGAAGGAAATGCTGACTCTCAGCTCCCTCAGGAAAAAGAGACAGAGCTGCTATTATATTCACCAGATCTTTGCAGCTACTACTTTATGGATTCTGTGAAATGGTGAAGTTATTTATTCTATACCTACTTCTCACTATGAGAATCACATTCTGAGAAGGCTGTATCTCAGGGCTTATCCTCTCAACTGTATGTTTTTGTGTCTGATCAGTCTTTCATTCTAGTACTGTTGTTACTGTGTTCTCAAAAAATGTGGCCATCATCAAACTAAAGAGATTTTAGCATGAAGGAAAATACTGTGACTTGTGCTGTCTATGCTGCTTGAGTTACTTAAGATTGACAGTCTATTTATGGTAATAAAAAAATCTCTGAAAAACCATTTGCATAGCTTACATTCACAGGTCTTTAAGATAAATTGCAAAAAGCTGTCTTAATAGTTGCTATACATAGACACTCTATTGTTTAATTATTTAAATAAGTTATATGTAATTGTTATTCAAATGTAAACCCCCCCCCCCATAAATTGGGTTTTTAAGATAGAAAAAGAATTTTAGTTTAATATGGTCTCAAAATAAAATTATGCAATTAAATTCTGATAAATGTCTTATCTAATTAGCTGAGTATTTGAATTTGACGTAGGATGAATATTAACTGCTAATGCAGCATTTGACTTTTTGAAAAATGGCAACTCTGTCCCGTTCTTAGCTGTCTGAAACAGATAGTTCTTTGTAATTATGCTGTGGACACTTATGGTGAATTCTTGCTCTGTCTTGCCTGTATGTGATATCTTTCAGTTCAAGACTTCTTAATTTTTTACACAAAGAATATAATATAATATAATAATATACATATATGTAATAATGTTTTATACAAAAGAATGCTGATGCACACAAAACAGAATAGCAATCCACAATAAAAATAATAACAGCAAGCATTTATATAGTACTTCAGGATTTCAAAACACTTTTCATATGTTAGTTCATTTGATCCTTATAACAATTTTGGGAAGTGTTGCTCAGTCATTTCAGTCTTGTCCAACATTTGTAACCCCATGTTTCTTAGCGGAGATACTAGAATGGTTTGCCATTTCCGTCTCCAGCTCTTTTTATAGATGAGAAAATTGGGACAAACAGGATTCAGTGATTTGCCCAAGGTCATACAGTTAGGAATTGTCTGAGACCACATTTGAACTCCAGTTCAGCTTCAAGTGCAGTTCTCTATCCACTGCATACCACTTAGTTGCCCAACCCTGGGTGTTTCTATTTAAAAGATGAAGAAACTGAGACAGAGAAAGATAAATTGCCTGTTCAGTCGCACAATTAATAACTGTCTAAAGCAGAATTTGAATGCCAGTCTTCCTGATCCTTAATTTGAAGTCCACCATTCTATATATTGCACTAATTGTATCAAATGTAAATAGTGCAGATAATTACAGGCTGCATGTTGATTTAGAAAACCAGAGATTAATATTATTTATGTTGTAGTATATTTTATTTATTTTGTTAATTATTTCCCAATGATATTTAATTTGGTTGTGAGCCTCTGGATTGTGAGTCTAATGAAGCCATCAGCCCCAGATACACAATTGACCAATATCAAGATCAAGAATTAGTTTTTAGAAATCTCATCTACTGATGACTTGATTTCTTATTATTTTTGGCTTTGAATATAGTTTCTGTAATGTTTTTTTAAAATAGCTATGGTTTGGTAGAATGTTCCCTCCATTGATGAAGATAGCATCTTTTTCTCTCAATGGTATTTTATTTTTTCAAATACATGTAAAGATAATTTTAACATTTATTGTTGTAAGAATTTATGTTCCAAATTTTTCTCCTTTCTTCCTTTACTTTCCCCCTTTACAAGACAGCAAGCAATCTGACATAGGTTAAACATGTACAATCCTTCTAAACTTATTTCCATATTTGTTGTGTTGTGTAAGAAAAATAAGACCAAAAGGGAAAAAGTCATGAGAAAGAAAAGGCAAACAAAAGAAAAGGTGAAAACAATATGCTTTGATTTATATTCAGTCCCTATAGTTCTCTCTCTGGATGCAAATTGCATTTTCCATCCCTAGTCTAGAGGGATTGTTTCAAGTCACCACATTTCTGAGAAGAGCTAAGTCTATCATAATTGATCATCATATTATTACTGTGTACAACATTCTCCTGGTTCTGCTCATTTCACTCAGCATCAGTTCATGTAAATCTTTCCAGGCTTTTCTGAAATCAGCCTGCTCATCATTTCTTATAGAACAATAACATCCCATTACATTAATATATCATATTTTATTCAGCCATTTCCCAATTAATAGGGATTCATTCAATTTCCAGTATCTTTCCACTACAAAAAGGCTGTTACAAACATTTTTGGCAACTTGTTTGGTAAAGAATCTTTAATTGCTACAGGGGCCAAAACAAAATCAATGATTTGAATGAATGAAAAAGCATTTATTAAATATCAGTACTACCTGCAAAGCTCTGGCTAGGTAGAAAGATTATCAGTAGAAAACTGTAAAAAGTCCCTACTCTCCAGGAATAGTTTGAGCCTTCTCTCTAGCAATGAGCTTCTCTCTGCCTATCTTGGTCAGTCCTTGAACAAAAAATGCCATTTGTTTTGTAGAAGACCTACTCTCAAAGCCTTTTTACCTTGGCAGCCTTTCATAATTCATTCTTTTCAGTCACCATCTTCAATAACCCTAACCCTAGATCACCTGGACACATATTTACAAAGCAATGCCTGTGAGAAGGCTGAAAAAAACAGAGAAGTAAGCAAATGAATAAAAAGTTCGTTATTGATGCACTTGGCAGATTTTTTGTAATCCTAGATCTATTCCTCATTACTGGGAGAGACACATCTAGCAAGAATTAGGAGTAGGTATAAGTATAAGAATCATGTATCTGAATGTAGTCATGGCCACAACCTTGAGTTGGAAGGGAATTCTGAGATTAGCTAGATAACCATCCACTAGAGAGGAAAAATTGCCCTAAGAATCCAGTGAAATTGACTTGATTGCTTCTCCCCAAGTACTGATTTCACCTTCCAAATCACCCATCTTTCCACACTAAATTTAAACTTCAAAAGTGATATCAAGTCTGAGATCCTGCTCAACTTAAGCCCTAAAGCAATAAAAGGGATACCCAGGAAAATAATTATGAAAATATTAGTGAGAATAACAGAATAGATCCATATGATATAATAGACTGGGGTGAGATTTTAGAAATTATCTGTATTTTAATTTATCTATTGACTATATTATTTTGGAAACTCTTGGGGATCTAAGTAGCTCTTCATTACTAGAAGTTGTAGAAAAGGAGTTGACTTGCATGGAAAAAGGGTACTTCTACTTGTTTTCATATCAATCCCCATACCAGCTGCTCCCTGGATGAATTAATTTTTTTGAAATGAAACTTTTGTTTGAACAGCTCTGGTTATACACCATTGCATAAGATTGTCCATCCTATTTGGGGAGAGTTCTAATTGTTAGATTTTTCTTCCTCATTGAAACATGCTCTGTCTTTGACAGACTTAGAACCCTTAATAGCAACTGTGATTTGGAGAACTCATAATATAACATAATCTCATAATCTATAATCTATCTATCACCAGCTATGTATGTATGTTTTAGATATAGGAGAGAGAGAGAGAGAGAGAGAGAGAGAGAGAGAGAGAGAGAGAGAGAGAGAGAGAGAGAGACATAATATAGACACAATACAAATAGAGAATATGTTTCTCTATATGTTTGCCTATATATCATTTATATCTCTCTATACAGATATACATAGAAGAAGGGAGAGATAAAATGTCTACAGTGGGAATTTTTTTTTTTTTTTGCTTGATGATATATAACTCTTTCAAGGATTTTGCTTTTCTTTCTTTTTTTAGTCTGGAAGGTGAGGTGAAAAAGGAAAGAGGAAAGGCAGATTTTTGTTAATTGGAAAAATGTATATATACTTTAAAGAAATATAATCTGCCTCCTAGTAGCTACCTTCCTAGTTCTCTTTTCAATAGCAAGAGACTTTCTAAATCTTTTTCCACAGGAGAACCTCCGAATATATAAAGAAAGGAATAATATCCATCCTAAAACTTTCTTTTTCCCAGCTACATATCTCTAGTTCCTTCAATCAAGCTTCACGAGAACATAAATTGCCTCAAGTCCCCCTCATAGAATCTATTTTTTCAATCTGAATAAAAAACCAAATATGATTAAATCTAGAACAATTTATGAACACTGAGCTATAATCCAAGGAGTCCGATCATATCAATACTAATTTCTGTTCCAATATGCTTCACATTTATATGGTATTTTCAGTTTTGAAAAACACTACATATATTATCTCACTGATCTTTCAGTACCCTTCTCTGTGCCAACATTTATTATTCCCAATTTACATATGAAGAAAAATTGAGTTAGAAAGACTCCAGTGACTTATCTAGAATATAGAATCTATACTAGGTTAGTCTCAGAGGAAGGATTGGAACACTAATCTCCCAAATCCATTGTGCATCATTTCCTGATTCCTGTCATCTTTTCCCCTGAGAATTATAGCCACTGCTATCAAGAATCTACCTTTTCCATAGCTTCCAGAAATACTCCTGTTGTAAAAAGTTTTATATAACTCACTGCAATTCATTTTCCTGAGTGCCTCCATGGAAATTTGAAAGAACAATCCATACTCTTTCTCTGTCAGTTTATAGTGTAGTTCAGTTCCTACCGTCTTCTAAAATGACAGCTTGATTATAATGTAATTATCTTTTGTGGTGAATCGAGTGCATAATTTTATTTCCAGATGGGTTTATGTTGCTTATATTTAAACTCATTACTGAAAAGATGACTTTACAGGGAAAAATAAATTAAATAAAAGCAAACAATCATAAATTCCTTAAAGGAAAATAGTTATATGGGGTGTGAATCAGAGAGAAAGAGCTACATTCTATATGGTGTCACACTGCAATATAAATATTTATGTTGGCTTTGTCAAGACCAAGAGACTCGACAGTCAATAGAGACTTTTTTTTAGGAAAATAAAAAATTAAGACTACTACCAAAAAAGAAAGCTATTCTCAGCTGATATGACTTGACTGGGAGGAAGGAGGCAGGGAAAGCCCACTGACCCAGCAAAGAGTTACAGGTGAGCTGGGATAAATTCCAGATAAATTGAAGATATTTGAAAAGTATAACATGAGTAACAAAGAAATAAATGAAATAATCATATGATTTATACTAACTTTTTTTTACTCCCAAGGAGAATAGATTTAGTATCTCTTCTATATACCTTTACTATATTTTGTCTTCCCAGAGGTGGGAAGAGAAAATTAGCAATCTAGGATTTGCTAGGAAACAATTATTGGGAGCTCCTCTTTACCCATCATACTTTGTGCTGTCATTATTGCTGCTTAAGTTTTCAAAGATAAGTATTTCTTACTATTGGCATTAATAGGAATACAATTAGGGATTACATAGGATATGCTTTTGAGAGAAATAAGGTTATAGAAAACCACATTAAAAGAGTGATGTCCAAAAACTGAGACTTCCAGACATAACACAGAGAAAAATGGAATGGTTATGATTTCAGCTGGTGTCGTTGTCATAAACTGAGAATTGGAAAAGACCTGTTTTAAGCTTTCCATTTTACATATGGGGCAACCGAGACACAAAGAAGTCAAAAAACTTTCTCAGGGTCACACAGTTAATAAGTGATATACAATTTGAACTCTTGTTTTAGTGCCATTCCAATGTTTTTTCACTATTCTGTGCTGCCTTAGAATGATTCTTGTCGCCATATTTTTGCACTGCCAATCCACATATCTGGAACGGTCTTTCTCTTCATCTCCCTCTCCAAGAAGCCCTGGTTTCCTTAAAAACTAATTTTAAAGTGAATCCTTCTATACAAAGCTTTACCTGGTCTCCTCCAGATGCCAGTGTCCTCCCTTCCAAGGTTATCTTCTATCTGCTTTATATGTTTTGTATATAATCATGCAGACAATTTGTGAATGCCTTTGAAAGACCATGTTTTCTCTCTGTTTGTATATAAGTTCCTTGAGGGCACAGTGTTTGTGCTGGGTACCCAATAGTTGGCATTTAATATGCTTACTTACTGAATTACCATCTGCTTGATCTTGGGTAAATCACTATTTCTTTGGCCAAAGTTTCCTTATTTATAGAATCAAATTTACCAGGTTTGGATAAAATTATCTCTAAGTTTCATTGCCAACTGCCAGATACTCAGAACCTTGCAACTCCTAAAACCTGTGCATTTAATTTTATACAACTCCCTACCACCACTGCCACTCCCATGATCCATGACCGCCTCCTTTTACCAACTAGAGTGATTGGGAATTAATTGAACCCGGTCCGTGGCCTCTGGAGGGCGAGCATAATTTACAGGGCCAGCAGAGGGCAGCAATGTCATTCTGCAAGTACCATGACTGAGTGGTGGCTAGGTGAACAATGAGCAAAAGACATAAAGCCAGAAGGGGCAATCCAGGAATTCAGTGTTCTCAAAAACAGCTGGGACAGGATTTGGTAGAACTAAGTTCAATGAAATTATATAAATGTAACCTCAATGAACAATGAAGTTCATGCTCTGGAATTAGGCAAAAGGTCAGAAGGGGATGGGATGTGGTCAAAGATCTTTTAGATCTTAGAGATCATTTAGTCCTGGTCCCTGATTTTATAGATAAAGAAATAGACTCAGAGAAGGGTAATGATTCTCAAAATTAATAACTGGTAATGAAAAAAATATAGGAAGGAAGGAAGGAAGGAAAAAGAGGAGGGAGGGAAGGAGAGGGGAAAGAGAGAAAGAAAGATGGAAAGAAAGAAAGGAGGGAGGAGAGAAAGAAAGAAAGAAAGAAAGAAAGAAGAAAGAAAGAAAGAAAGAAAGAAAGAAAGAAAGAAAGAAAGAAAGAAAGAAGAAAGAGACAGAAAGAAAGGAAGAAAGAGAGAAAGAAAGGAAGAAAGAGAAAGAGAGAAAGAAAGAAAGAAAGAAAGAAAGAAAGAAGAAAGAAAGAAAGAAAGGAAAGAAGAGAGAAAGAAACAATAAAAAAGAAGGAAGGAGAGAAAGGAAGAAAGAAAGAAAGAAAGAAAGGAAGGAAGGAAGGAAGGAAGGAAGGAAGGAAGGAAGGAAGAAAAGAAGGAAGAAAGGAAAGAAGAAAAAGTGAAAGCTTACTCTAGGACCTCATAAAACACATAAGGGAGATAGGAAGGAGTGTTTTGGTAGCGTTGATTTAATTATTTGTTTTTAACCCAGAATTTGAAAGGGATAATCATGCAATGTCAGCAGGTAGCATGTTGGGTCTGGGTCTGAATGAGGGCTAGATAGGGTGGATTCTCTATCAGAAGCCCAGTCTCAGAGCTTGAGTTTGAAGGCACAGAAGGACATTTCTGGGAAACATCTAGGTGTTTAGAGTCTAAGTCCCCTTAAACAGAGCTCTAAACAACTTCTGTTTAAACAATGCTTTCTTCAGTGGGTCTATGCACTTTTTCCATTTAGCTAATTTTATTTTTTAAGGAGTTGTTTTCTTTCTTCAGATTGTTGACTCTTTTTTCAGGATTCGTTTGCATCATTCTCATTTTCCCCCTAATTTTTCTTGTACCTCCCATTTTATTTTAAAAATCTTTTTTGAGTTCTTCCAGGAAGATTTTTAGAACTTGAGAGCAATACATATTTCTCTTTGAAGCTTCTCATGTAGGTATTTTGACACTGTTATCCTTTTTTGAGCTTGTGTTTTGATCTTTCCTGACACCATTGTAGCTTTCTATGGTTGGGGCTTTTATCATTATTGCTTTTCCACCCCATTTCATGATTTTCAAAGTTGAACTCCGCTTTTAGGGTACAGTGGTCACTGTCCCAAGTTTCCTGTACTAGGGGCTAAGCAGGGGTCCTCGAGGGCTGACTGTTCACCCACCGTCAGAGCTAGTCATGTTTGCTGTACTGGGGGAAGATCTGGGGCTGGCAATTCACCTGCTCAGCTGGGACTGCAGGCTCCACTTGGTTTGCTGCAGTACTTGCCTTCTGATGCAGAACCCCTGGGGCCTCTAGTACTAATTTGTGCTGAGGCTTGGAGCCTATGCTGGATTGCTATACACCACTTGCACAGGGCTGTCTTCCCCTTTTACCCAAGTGAGACAGACCTTTCCTGCAGTCCTAAGTTATCTTAGACTCAAAAAATTTCACCCCATCTTTGTGGTGGGCTTTGTGCCCCAGAATTTGTTTTGGGGCTTGATTTAAAGTTGTTTTGAGAGGAACTGTGAAGAACTCAGTCAACTTCCTGCCTTTTCTCTGCATCTTGACTATGCCCCCTAAATAAAGCTTTAAGTTTTAAAAGAACTCATATCCATATCATTTGAGCCTCAAAATTCTAGAAAGATGGATACTATTTTTATCCCACTTTTATTATTGAAGAAACTAAGGTTCAGAGAAATGAATATATTTGCTCCAGGTCATACCTCCTAAGAAGTTCAACATTTGAACTTAAGTCCTCCTGACTTCAAATTTAGCACTCTGAGCATTATACCACATTACCTTTAAATGGAACCAATCATTTGGCATCAATACTCAACTGGATCATGCCTTAGTGAGACTCTAATATTCCATAGAAAAAGATGTCATCAATTCCTCTTAATCTTTTCTACTTCTTGTCATTAAATCCTGAACAAGTTGGGACAACTGACTCAGTACCATGGGGACTCATGTCTACTGACATTAATAAGGGTAAAAAATGATATGGGTAGGGAATAGAACTCAATTTACCTCCCAGTGTTTCTCTTAATTTGATTTTCTAGATCACTTTCCCATTTTCATTCTGACTTGGATAAGAGATCTCAAGGGATAGTCACTGTCTACCAATAGAGATTCTTCAAGGAATTTCAACCAGTTCTAGATAATTGTTGAAAACAAATCCAGCAATTGAAACATAAAGGTATCTATCTCTTTTGGTCTAGAGTTATGGTTTTTTGGGCGTGGGGGTCTCTTAGGTGGAAACCTTCCTATCCCACTCAAATGAGCAACTACTCTGTACCTCATAACCTTAGAGAAGGGATGTTGTGAGGCTTGAATTAGATAATGGATATAAAAGCATTTTCCAAGCCTTAAAGTAGTACATAAATGCCAGTTATTATTATTATTAACCCATAATCACCAGGCCTTTAGTCTGGTGATAATTTAATTCCCTGAGTTTCTACTGCTGAGCTAAAGCATTATTTACGGAGTAATACAGAAAAAAAATTGTTTATCAAAGATTCTCTCAAAGAGAAAAAATGCACATATACTTTAAGTTTAACTTTCATTATTAATACTTTCTCAATCCTAGACAATAAAATCATAAATTAAAACCTAATTTGTAGCAGTTACCAATTTCTTCAATATAAATGTATTGAAATTTTAATAATCAGCTTTCCCATTTGAGCTGCTTCTAGAATACTGCTATCTTAGAGAGTTGCCAGGGGATAATGAGAGATTAACCATTTTGCTCACTGCTATATAAGCAGTCAATATCAGAGTCAAAGACTGAGCCTGTCAAAGCTACAATGTGAACTGTCTAAAGAGAACCATGTAGAGCACAAGTATCCCATCACAGGATGTAGCAACACTAGACTAAAGCACAGCTACATGGTACTCATTCTGCCTTGACAAAGCAAGATTATGTCCAACATACTCATTCCAGGACTGATTCTATCTGAATTCTATTGAAAAAGAAGAGAAAATGAAATAATAATTATAATAAGCTGGTAATATGTATATTATGAAAAGGACTACTATGCTGAATTGAAATCCTACTATATGTACTTCTGGAATGCCAAAATGGACAGCAACAGATCTCAAAAGATATCAAACAAAAATCCATATAATATGAATAAACCACAGGATTCATTGCCCCCAAAGTACTGAAGAAAGTTGAATATTTCCAATGAGCTCAATGATCTTAGAAAAACATAGAAAAACATGCATGAAGTAATGAAAAATGAAATGAGCAAAACCAAGAGAAAACACTGTTTACAACAACAGCAATATTGTTTTAAGAATGACTTTGAGCCAATAAATCATTCTGAATACCCAGATAACCATAAAGGACACATGAAGAAAGATGTTATCTGCATCCAGAACAAAAACTGATAAAAGTTTGTATAGAATAATTTTATATATATATATATATATATATATATATATGACATATATATATACACATATATATACCTATTTCTTCCTAATGATAACCATCTCTAGGGGAGGGGCAGGAAGAAAAAATAAATTTATATGCTAACTTTATTATATATATTTTTAAAAAAAGCAACTTGTACATAATAGATTTGTAATTTCAAGTGCAATCATTTTTAATTATGCTAGATTATGGAAATGCTTTTTTATTTAAATTACAATTTTAAAATGAGCAAGAAAAAATTAAGAGACATTCTCAGGGAATATACAAGTGTACATACAAATAGCTTAGAAATTTGTAGAAACTTTTTTTTCAAAACATATAGATATGATTTTACAAAGCGATATGAAGGCTAATATTAGGCTTCAGCACAGAATTTGGTAAATGCGACTTCTCTTCTCACAAAGCTTATAAAATAGCCAAGATTCAAGAGTAGAATCACCAACAATATTTTTAGAAAAGGACAGCTAAGTGGTGCAGTGATTCTGAAATCAAGAAGAAAAGTTCAAAAAACAGCCTGAGACACTACTTGTGTAATCCTAGACAAATTGCTTAGCCTCTGCCTCAACTTCCTCATTTGTAAAATGGGGAATATTGATAACACCTACCTCATATAGTTGTAAGAGACAAATGACAGAAACTTTGTAAAATATTTTGCAAACCTTAAAACAGTATATAAATGTTAGATGTTATTAAAGAAGCATGAGCAAATGACTGAGTCAAGGACATTTGTTGAAATAGAGGGAATGGTTTATATGTCATTTTAGGACTGTATCATTTCCAATGGGAATTATGAAACAGATAACTATTAAGGAGACTGGATTTATCTAGCAATATAAATTATTAAAGAAAATTATAGAAATTATGAAAAATATTACTGTGAGTGGTAAAAACTTAATATATAACCAACATCTATAAAAACATGGTCAGTTATCTAGAAGTAAGCATCCGAAACTCACTTTCCTTTTTTAAAGTAACAAAGTGAAAATCTTCATATAATAAATGCAAATTCTCCATATGTCTTCAAGAATTCAACAAATAAACTGTAATAGGATAGAATATTGTCATATTTAAGTGTTTACAATTACCTGAATATAACATTGATCTCTAAAAATTAACAATAATATTTTAATAACTGTTACCTTACCAAACATGCACAAATTCCAAGCCATATGGAGAAAATAAAGACTTTCAAAATATAGAGATGTAGCAAAAGAAATTAAAATCATGTAGTAATAAGATGAGTTTACATATCATGCCTGTTATTCTGTCTGCTACTGAATGTTTTCAGGAAACCTATGAAAGATGAACTTCCATCCAAGACTGTTACTCAAAAGTTACTTTATCTATCTATGCAGTAAAACACAGAAAATTAAATATAAAAGAATAATAGCAGAATAGAAACTTGCCTTGAGAATTTCTACTGGAATTCCATTTAAAAAATACATGAGCATAAATGATAAAACAAAAATAAGACCATCTTCATACTTCTGTCTGCTCTTGTTAGCTATTTTATTCACCTATATATAAGTCTACAAAGCAATAATATCAAATATCTTGGAGTATTCAATCAATAAACTGGAAAAGTGGATCATTATCACAGACAGAATTCTTGTTCACAATCATCTAAATATTTCATTATTGCACAAAAAATAAGAACAACAATACTTTAATAGATACCGCCACGTCAAATGTTCATGGTCAATAGCAGGAGATCAAAAACATGGGGTAACAGGATAAGAATATCATCCTTATTCTGTCTGCTATTGAAGTTATATGGCACTTTCAGTAAGACTACAAAGGATTAGTTTACCCCCCAATATTTATTTTGCTCACCTATAGAATAATCTTTATATTAGTAAACAGAAAAGAAAGATAGGAGGATGGTGACTTCTCCCCAAACTGTTTCTATCTGAACTACATTGAAGACAGGAGAAGGAGGTGAATAATAATGAAACAACCACTGTGTTTTATAAAATACTTTCACAAATATTATCTCTTTTCATCCTGGCTCATTCTGGTTTGCAACATTCTCATTTGTAAGGAAAAGAATCTTTAAAATTTTCAATTATTCTAGAAACACTTTACATTAAATACATTTTCCAAATCTCTGAAAGGATCTGCATAGCAAATTCAAGAGTTTCCCTTCCCCAAGTTTTCAGTCCTACTCCATCCCCAAGCCTGATTTGATACATATCTCATCACATCCATTAGAATTCATCTACTCTTTTGTTTTTTTCCCATTTCCTCCACACAAATACACAAAAAGAATAGGATGTAAAATCTCTGCCAGAATTACTCATTTGATAGGAAATGACTATGAGTTGATATGAGTGGAGCTGATGTCTTAATATGGGCTTGTCAATACATTGTATTGAAAGAAATGACTTAGGGCTATCGCAGTGGTTATGGCCAGATTTATGTCTAAAACCTTCAGTCATTAATGCAGTCATTTATTCTCCAAAAACATGTCTAATTTCATAAAGTTGTATTGGATTGACCTTTTCTACCTCCCAATCCTTCCCTCCAAAAAACAAAATTGGTCAAAATAATCAGGGGGGAAAATAATTGCCAAAATGAATAATTTTTTTTGTATGTTTTTGTATAAAGGTTCCTTGTACTTCCTTTAAAAAAATCCCCTCCCCCAATAAAAGCCTTTTAATGTCACCAGCAAAAAATTCCAGATATAATGACCCAGGAAAAAACAAAGAATGAAAATATAACACACCAGAAGAAAACTGGACAGTCCATCTCCATATAATTTATAGGTCCTCATTTCTTCAAATAATGAGCTCAAAAGGGTTGGAAACCTAACATCTGTGAGATAATCTGGATAAATTCCAAGTTTTATGGTCCCAGATGATGTCAGTATAAGAAAGGAATACATGTTAATAAGCATTAAGAGATAAACACATTTGAAATACTGAGCTGTATTCTTCCAAATTGATTTAGTGACAACTTTGGTTGGAATTACAAGAGCGGGGTGGGGGTGGAGAAGGCAACTAGAATTAGTTTCCTGACTCATTCTGTTTCCAAGCTAGTAAACAGTGACATTTATAAAAAATGGTTAAGATTACTAATAGTACTTATCATCTAGACATGCAAAACTCAAAAAAAAATCTTTATAAAAGGTTAGTTGTCTTCATTATATAGAGAGAATTGGAAGAACAAAGGAGGGGTAACAATTTGCACTTTACTAAATTTATAAAGTTAAGAATAGGGCCCAGATCTACAATCTTGCATTTGGATTCTATAACATCATAAGATAAAAGCTATCTTGCCTAGTGACCTCTAGGGATACCTTACTGTGCTTTAATTTTGAAGGTTGGGGGGGGGGTTGATGAGGGAGACCAAAGGAGGACATAACAATACCCTGTCTCTCCCTAGAATGTCTGCTTAGGGTTCTGCTGCCCAGATTTGTCCCACACTCACCCAGGAGGTGGGGGAGATGCTACAAAGTTTTGTCAATTGGTGTGATTCTGAAGTCAGCAAGTCACTTGTCTCTCTGAAACTACAATGAAATATGGGACAGGCTATTCTACAAATGACCAGCAAATAATCAAGGCCTTTAGAGGAAGTGGGGGTTAGCTTGGAGGTTCTCCCATGATTTATGGTGGAAATTTGACTTAGCTTCTTTGTCTTTACTCAAGCCATGAAACATTTTACCTCCCTTTTATAAAACTACTTAGTGATAGACAAATTTATAGCATCGTTCCATTTCTTATCTTTCCTTTTTTTTTTTTTTACTCCCATTCCCCAAAAGGGAAGAGGAACCTTAGTAGAGAAATCTTTCAGGTACCAAGTATCATGAGACTCAATTAACAAGGACAGCATGTTCTTTGTCTCAGTAGTATATCCACATTTATATCCCAATGCCCCAGGACTGATGTTAGCCATGAAACTAACTCTTACAGACTAAGACTCTCAAACAGCTGGAAATTCCTGATGTTCAGAGTGTCCCCATTACATCTCCTGATGTTGGAAATTCACAGCTGAAATTATGTGGAAGGTGAAATATTTCTTAAAAGCCTGCCAATCAGGTAAGAGAAAGGGGATGCTGAGCCACCCCACCTGGCCAAGTGCCTGATTGTTCCACTAAAGTGCCCGTGAGTAATGACCACGTTATCATCTCCAAACATGTTATTAACTTATTAAACCACACTACAATTACTCCAGCTAATAAAGTGCCGGTATAAAACATAATAGAAGCCGTAATTGTGTGGCAGGATGATTAAGCAGTGCGCTGTGATAATTATTCTAATCCATCTTTAGAGATGGAGTCAAAGCTCGAACAATCAAATCAATCAATTAGGGAGCTGTCAGGGGAGGGGCAAATGAGGGAAATTGATGCAAAACAAGTTTTCACAACAAAGTGATAAATCAATTCCAAATAATCATGTTGTTTCAGTGGGAGGAATATAGTGAATGACAACAGTAGGCAAGTATGCTTACTTGGATGGGTTTGTTATCTCATAGGTGCTGATATCAATCAATCAATCAACAAACATTTGCTGAATACTTCTATATTCCAGACCTATGCTACATACTGGGGATATATTGGAGATAATAGCCTAGTCACTGCACTCAAAGATTTTATTTTCTAATGGAGGAGGGAACAGCTAATTGACAGACACATACAGAGTAAATAAGGGGTGAACTTGTGAAGGAAGCTGGAGGATTGGGAAAGACTTCTTATTGAATGTAGCATTTGAGCTGAGTCCTGAATAAGGAGGAGATGAAGAGGGAGAGCTTTCCAGGCATGGTACCCACTCCGAGCAAAAGTGAGAGGGGCTATCATGTCTGAGGCAAAGTGGGTAAGGCTGGATAATTGTAGAGTGTGTGGGTGGAAATAATGTAAGAAGAGTAAAAAGGTAGGAAGAGGCCAGATTGTGACGAGCATTAAATGTCCAATTAAATTATTCTGCAAATAGGGATACCATGGCCTATCTATGCCTTCTCATTCTGTTCATGTTGTTGTTCAGTTGTTTTTTTTTTTTTTTTCAGTTATATCCAATTCTTTGTGACCCCATTTGGGGTTTTCTTGGCAAATAAACTGGAATGGTTTGCCATTTCCTTCTTCAGCTCGTTTTACAGATGAGAAAACTGAGAGGGTGAAGTGACTTGCTCAGGATCACACAGCTAGGAAGTGTCTAAGGCCATTTTTGAACTCAGGAAAAGGAATCTTCCTGATCCCATGTCCAGAACTCTATTCACTATACTACCAAGTTGCCCCATGCTTGCCCATGTCCTCCCATAAATCTTCCCCAAGAAATCCACCCAGTGCACTGACAAAATTCTAGATCTTCTACATCCAGGACACCAATGGAGCACATGAATTGTCTCTGCTTGTCCTTCATTCTTGTCAACAATATCATCTGAAAATTATTCATTTATGTCATAGACATAGAGATGGGAGGACTTTTAAAAGCCATCAAATTCAACTCTCTAATTATATAGACTGAGTCATGGAGATGCGATGTGCCCAACATCATACAAGTTTTAAGGGAACCAGGATTCAAACCCAGGTCATCTGCCTCCAAATCAGAACTTTTCCCACTGTACTACACACAATTCTCCAGCACAATTTTTCAATGGTCATATGTTGCAGCCTGCTCACACCCTCCATATATATCTCTATTGCCGTTTGAGAGAACTATAAGTTTCATTCTTCATGATTAACAGTTATATGCATCACTGGGAGACTATTGATGCTGAAAAGCTGGGCCTTTATTTTAGGGAGATCATTGGGGTCATTGAAAGCAATGGGAAATTTCCCAAATTCAGTCCTTCAATTTTCCTGCTCCTTTTCAATTTGGGGTCCAGATAATTATTCACCCAACTGCTGAGAATAATTACTGCAATCTCTGAGCCAAACCATTAGCTCTACGGTCTGTTTTCCTGCTTAGTGCATGGTGCAGTGGATCCAAATTCTTTTGGGGAAACTGGCATAGTGAAAAGAACATGGGAACTGGAGACAGAATACCTGGATTTTTATCCTGGCACTAACACCTTTTAGCTTTGAGATTGTGGGTGAATCACTTAATATTTTAAACCATATTTTCTTTAACTGCAAAATGAAAGAAATAATATTGCATTATTTAGCATACTGTATGATTATTGTGGGAGACCATGCTAAAAACTTTAATGTATTCTAGAAATGTGAGCTATGGAATGACAGCTAAACCCATTCCTAGAATCTGTTTGGTATTTTTCAAGTATGAGGTTACAAGAGTAGGCTCTGGAGGGGAAAGTGAGGCAGGTCTTATTCAAACCCAATTCACTTACATGTCATGGTATCACCTTCCAGATATCATGGTCCTCTTTGAGAATGAGGGACAAACCAAAGAAGAACTAGAGACCATTACTGATCACAAAATAGAAAATTCTGATTACATCAAATTAAAAAGCCTTTGTAGAAACAAAACTAATGCAAACAAGATTACAAGGGAAGCAACAAACTGGGAAAACATCTTCACAGTTAAAGGTTCTGATAAAGGTCTCATTTCCAAAATATATAGAGAACTGACTCAAATTTATAAGAAATCAAGCCATTCTCCAATTGATAAATGGTCAAAGGATATGAACAGACAATTTTCAGAGGATGAAATTGAAACTATTACCACTCATATAAAAGTGTTCCAAATCACTATTGATCAGAGAAATGCAAATTAAGACAACTCTGAGATACCACTACACACCTGTCAGATTGGCTAAGATGACAGGAAAAAATAATGATGAATGTTGGAGGGGATGCGGGAAAACTGGGACACTAATGCATTGTTGGTGGAGTTGTGAACGAATCCAACCATTCTGGAGAGCAATCTGGAATTATGCCCAAAAAGTTATCAAATTGTGCATACCCTTTGATCCAACAGTGTTACTACTGGGCTTATATCCCAAAGAAATACTAAAGAAGGGAAAGGGACCTGTATGTGCCAAAATGTTTGTAGCAGCCTTGTTTGTAGTGGCTAGAAACTGGAAAATGAATGGATGCCCATCAATTGGAGAATGGCTGAGTAAATTGTGGTATATGAATGTTATGGAATATTATTGTTCTGTAAGGAATGACCAGCAGGATGAATACAGAGAGGACTGGCGAGACTTACATGAACTGATGCTAAGTGAAATGAGCAGAACCAGGCGATCATTATATACCTCAACAACGATATTGTATGAGGATGTATTCTGATGGAAGTGGATTTCTTTCACAAAGAGACCTAACTGAGCTTCAGTTGATAAATGATGGACAAAAGCAGCTACACCCAAAGAAAGAACACTGGGAAACAAATGCGAACTATCTGCATTTTTGTTTTTCTTCCCAGGTTATTTTTACTTTCTGAATCCAATTCTCCCTGTGCAACAAGAGAACTGTTCAGTTCTACAAATATGTATTGTATCTAGGATATACTGTGACATATCTAACATATATAGGACTGCTTGCCATCTAGGGGAGGGGGGAGAGGGAGGGAGGGGAAAAATCGGAACAGAAATGAGTGCAAGGGATAATGTAAAAAATTTACCCTGGCATGGATTCTGTCAATATAAAGTTATTATTAAATAAAATAAATAAAATATTTTTAAAAAGAGAGAGAATGAGGGACAAACAACAGCTACTTTTCCAGCCTACCCATGCAACTATTAAGTTTCTTTTGTATTTATTCAAATGATGATATATCCCTATCTTATTTTTCCTTTGATTATACCAGTAAATCAGTGGTATGCTTTTCCTTTGCTCTTTAGACCTGAATTCTCCTGAATGAACTAGGGCTTATCACCTTCTATTTAAATAAAGGTGAGGTATAGAAAGAATAGGACATCACCAAATTTATCTTTCTTTCTCAGAGAATCTCAGTGGGGCAGAGAGAGCTAGATTATTTCTGGGGCAGAGCCAGGAATATTAGTCAACACCATAATCCCTAAATCCTCTCAAGACAGTCTAAAATGGGCTTAGATTCTGGTATTAATTTAAGATCTGACCAGATTATCCTGGGTTACACTGGATCCTTCATAACTCACTTTGATCCATCTTTGTATTTCCAGGGATGCCTCCAAATTAACTCATCCTATGTTGTGGATGATTATTTCAGCATACTATAATCTTTAGTTGTGAGTTAGATTCATTCTTAGATTCATTCTTCAAGTTGCTTTTATAATGATGATGCAAATAATGTCATTATGTTTACAGAATGAGAAGCAATATGGGACAGTAGCTAGAGTTAAAGTCACAGTCAAGTAGCTTAAGTCTCTCTGATGTGTAGTGGCTGGTTAATTCTAGGCAAGTTATATAATCACTCAGTGGTCGAGACAGCTCTCAGAGGGGCAGCCAGGTAGTAATAAGGATAGAGTTTGGAATCTGGAATCAGAAGACCTGAGTTCAAATGTGGTCCCAGACATTTATAAACTGTGTGACCCTGGAGAGATCATTGGGCTCCTGTTTCTTCATCTATGATAACAATAGCACCCATTCCCCAAGGCTGTTGTGAGGATCAAATGAGATATTTGTAAATTCCTTTAGTATAAAACCTGGTATGGCAAGCACTATTATTAAAAAGAAACATTTCAGAGTAGATGTCTGTCTATGGTATAAAAGGAGCATCTCAGATGCTGGTGGTCTGCAAAACTGAGAGCAGCCTGAAACTAATTAAAATAAAATCAGGAAATATTTAATAAAATAAATAAAGATGCAATCTATCATAGGTAAAGCTAATTTGTAGTCTTCTCTAAATAAATATTCTACCTATAAAGATCTGTTTCCATTTACATTAGATACCTCTATTATAAAATGTTACCTCACTGTAAATTTAGATTAATAAAATCATGAGACTTGCTTACCACACCTCCCCAAATATAATATCATATTATATTTTTGTTTTTTTTTTAATTTTATTTTATTTAATAATAACTTTGTATTGACAGAATCCATGCCAGGGTAATTTTTTACATTATCCCTTGCACTTGCTTATGTTTCATTTTTTCCCCTCCCTCCTTCCATCCCCCCCCAAGATGGCAAGCAGTCCTATATATGTTAAATATGTTGCAGTATATCCTAGATATAATACATATTCGCTGAACCAAACAGTTCTCCTGTTGCAGAGGGAGAATTGGATTCAGAAGGTAAAAATAACTCGGGAAGAAAATCAAAAATGCAAATAGTTCACATTCGTTTCCCAGTTTTCCTTCTTTGCGTGTAGCTGTTTCTGTCCATCATTTATCCATTGAAACTCAGTTAGGTCTCTTTGTCATAGAAATCCACTTCCATCAGAATACATCCTCATACAATATCGTTGTCGAAGTGTATAATGATCTCCTGGTTCTGCTCATCTCGCTTAGCATCAATCCATGTAGGTCTCTCCAAGCCTCTCTGTATTCATCCTGCTGGTCATTCCTTACAGAGCAATAATATTCCATAACATTCATATACCACAATTTACCCAGCCATTCTCCAATTGATGGGCATCCATTCATTTTCCAGTTTCTAGCCACTACAAACAGGGCTGCCACAAACATTTTAGCACATAAAGGTCCCTTTCCCTTCTTTAGTATTTCTTTGGGATATAAGCCCAATAGAAACACTGCTGGATCAAAGGGTATGCACAGTTTGATAACTTTTTGGGCATAATTCCAGATTGCTCTCCAGAATGGTTGGATTCATTCACAACTCCACCAACAATGCATCAGTGTCCCCGTTTTCCCGCATCCCCTCCAACATTCATCATTATTTTTTCCTGTCATCTTAGCCAATCTGACAGGTGTGTAGTGATATCTCAGAGTTGTCTTAATTTGCATTTCTCTGATCAGTAGTGATTTTGAACACTCTTTCATGTGAGTGATAATCATATTATATTTTTGTAGATTTTATTGACAATAGTATTTACTCTACTAATGCAAATTACAAACCCTCATTCCTCTTCTTTCTCATATGTCTTTCCATGAATCCTCCATAGGGGACTCATCCAATGTACTTGAGACCTTTCTCTGGTTCTTTTAATATGGCAAAGATACCAGCATATTCTTGGGTCAATATGACTAATCAACCTCCTTTTCTAATCACATAATACCTAGGCAGGTATCCCATGTGATTTGTCATGAATAACCTCCCATGTATCTTTCTAATAGCTGGATCATTTGCAATCTTGATTTTCTAGGTTATGGTATTGCATGATTCAGAGTCATATAGACTTGCAGAAAAATTATTGACATAGAAATAGACTTTGTGATAGAGAACAATTGAGATTATTGAAAAAACTGCTGTTTTCTAAATGAGGTCCAGTTCAATCTCCTACTCCATTGAATCTACCTTATTTGTCATCTTCAGCACTTGTCTAAGATAAACGACCTTAACAGGCTGTTCATACAAATTCATTCATCTGGTGATCTGGGAAAATATCATTTTCATACTCTTTGTTTTTGATGAACTTCTGATTATTTATATCAAATAAAACATAAAGCAAGGAAACATTCACTAAAGCCATGAACCATTTTAATGGGAAAGCAATAGCACTGATCCTATGTCTAAGGGGGATTTCCTGTAGAGCAAGGCTTCTTAATAAGGTCCATGAACTTGTTTTTGTAATGTCTTGTTTCCTGTATTTCAATATAACTGGTTTTTCTTATAAACCTCTGTTATTTTTAAAAATACATTAAAAATATGAAGAATGTGTCACCAGATTGCCAAAGGTATCCATAAGACAACAACAAAGTTAAGAACACCTGCTCTGGATGAGCATTCCTTCTGCAGATGACTTTTGTGCAGATTGTATCAAATTCCAGAAAATACAGAGACTTCTCAAAATGATCTGTAATAGCTTAGCATTATTTCAGTATTATCCAACCAGTAAAAGCCATGTGGATCAACAATGCTTATTGGCCAGAGAATGCTCTATAGCTGCATGACTAATTATTAAGCTTATCCATCAATAAATATATTTTGGACAGATACCATAAATGGATGCTGAGATATCCTGAAATTGAACATGAGTGAGGAGTGAGACAGATTTCCTTTAGGAAACTTCAAATTTCTTAGAAATGGCCCTTAGTTTTTTACTGAAAAAAATAGGAAGGAAATAAGCATTTTTATAATACATACTAGGTTCCAAGCATTATGCTAAATATTTGTAACAAATATGTTCTCATTCAATCTTCACAAGAACCTGAAGGAAGTTGCCATTATTTTCCCATTTGACATTAAGTAAACTGAGACAAACAGAGGTTGACTTCTCCATGGTTAGACAGCTATTAAGTGTCTGAGGCCAGAATTTAACTCAGCTCTTCCTGAATGTAGCTCCGGTGATCAATCTGCCACATATTTAGCTGCTACAGTTGTCCAACTTTTTTTTGATATTAACATTTTTCTGGGGTTCTTGAAAGTATACAAATTAAAGAACACAACACCCTTCAAAAATTGAAGTTGAAGGTTTCCCCACAAGAGAGAGGTACATAGTATATATAAGCAAATATTACTATATTATGAATAAGGCATTTGCAGAGAAGGTGATATTAAATAAGTTACTAAAGAATTATTTGATAAAAAAAGAAAATAGACTATTACAGTGAGGATAGTTAAGAAACAATAATAGACAACCCTATGGCTAAAAGGGAAGATATGGTCAAGAGTTTGAGAGAATGGGTAGTTATAGATGGTTTATAATCTATATCATCATGAAGTGTTTTTCCAATGTGAAAAGGAACCTTTTTTGGAAGAGATTATATAACATCTCATATGATATAAATTTTCATAAAAAGTCACTCCTTATTTTTCTAAACATTCTGAAAGTTCATTTTCTCTATGCCAAATCAAAGTTGCTGGGTATAAACTTTAGATAAAAAAAATCATTGAAATATATAATCTCACCTAGCAATTTATAAAATGGAAATTTTATATTATTGAATCTTATTGAATAATGATAGAAAGGTAGTTTCATTTATTTTAAAAGACTTAAAATAAACTACTAATGTTCCTTTCTTCATTCATTCATTTCAAAACATTTATTAAGAGCTTGTAGTGTAGTCTTACATTAGCTGCATATGACATGGACCCTGAGCTTGATTAACTTACCATTTAGTAAGGGAGTGAAATCCTATACCCAAATAAATACAATCCAAAATAGAATATTATAAATGCAGATGAGAGGAATAAGCAAAGTACTATAAACATTCCAAGGATTCAGAAATCACTTTTGGCTGAGGATCAGACAATTTCTGTGAAGCTGGGGTATTAAAGTGAAATCTTGAAAAGTAAGCAAGATTTCAATAGGCAGAGATGGGGTGAGGGCAATTGAAAAGCAATGGTGTGAACAGAGACATTGAAATGGGAAAGGACAGGATCTGTTAAGAGAATAAGTAATCCAGAAGAATGTGATATACTATATAGCTGGAAATATAATTTGAAGTCAAATAGTGAAGGTTCTTGACTGCCAGAGTAAAAATTTCCACTTTTGGATTGAATGGTGGACTTAGCCTCTCCTGTTTCAAAGACAAGTGGCAAAGGTTCCAAAGAAACACAATGCTTTCGGAGGTAATGGTGTTAAAAAGAAAGGAAATAATTGACACTTTAGAAAAACTAGTCTGTCTAACTCTGCAAGTAGTAGCACTAGGTGGCAGCCCCGGATTAGCCTTTAAAACCTCCTCAAAACTCAAATATGGAGGAGCTGGAGGGTATAAAGAAAAGAACAGACTTGAGGGCATAGAATCCCCTTCATATTGTGGAAATATTTGAAATAAAAAAGAAAAAGTTCTTCTTCTTCTTCTTCTTTTTTTTTTTTAACAAGATAAGGGTTAAAGTCACAGAGGAAATCATGATTAAAACAAAACAGAGAACCTGGAAAAATATATAAAAAAGAATTAAAAGATTTCTTGAAAACCACATTTTGTTGTGAGGATTTTAAAAATATTCTCACTATTTGTTTTTCTTTTAAAATTCATCCTGCTTCATTTTACTGTTTCATGAATGTTTTAACATTCTTTTTAAACAACATTTCCTTTGTTATTGCCTAGGTGATTTTAGGCAAATTAACTGACCCCTCTGGGTCTCAGTTTTGCTAAGTGCCAAATTCAGGGGATTTAATGATTTCCAAGAATCTTTCTTAGCCCTGTTTGTAGAGGCAGAGCATAGGAAGTTAATGAAACTGCAGGAAGCTGGAGATCCTAATAATCAGTTGGTTGTTATCTTCCATGTTCAAAGAGGACCAAAATGACATCAATATGTTAGGGTCAGACTGCGGCTGATCAGACCAATAGAGTCTTGGAAGACATTATCACAAGTTGGGCACAAATAGTCCATATGAACATTTGGAATAGAAATACTGACAAGTACCTTTCTATGCATGAGGAAAGAGGGTAGGCTTTACACTTGATTTCTGTTGAATAATATTGACATTAATTAATAACATCGAGTATAAAACATTTATTTAGTGATTCAAGGATTTCTCATCATCTCATCACAGCAACCCTATGAAGTAGGTAGTACAAGTTTCATTTTCATAATGACTTGAAGTCATGAAGACCTAGTTTCAAACTTTAGTCATCTTGAGCAAATCAATTTACATTTACTCACCTCCGTTTGTTCATCTGTAAAACAAAGGGTTTGAATGTGATTGTCTTTAAGTTATTTTCTAACTCCAAATGTATAGTCCTTGCAGCTTAGATTCTGCTGTATTCTATCTATTCCTTTTCTTTTTGTCATACCTCAGTAATAGATATTACTGTTTCTCCACTACCCCCTTTCATTTAAATGCTTTCCTATTTCTGGGTTTGCCTTTTGAAACAACCCATCATTATCTCTTTAACTCCTACATGCTGGATCTCCTCTATACACCACTAGAGGCCTCTGAGATACTGGCTTATTGTCAAAAAATATTATACTCTGGGCATTCCTGGCTTGAAATTAAGCTCTATGATTTTATACAATAGAAAACATTATGACATGTTTCTTAAACCTGATTCACAGACCTGAAAATGACATGATTGGCAAACCTGCCATTGTACAATGAACTACTTTGTAAAAATATTTTTAACTTTTTTTCTGCTGTGCTGTATTCAAAATACTTTAAAAACATAAATTGTTAGAAGAAGAAAAATATATATTTTTGAAGAAAAAATTTTAGATGCAATTGAGAGATGGATTGTCACATGTGAGGAACAGCAAAAAGATTAGTGTAAATGGACTATTGAGAATATGATGGGAAATAAAGTGTAAGAAGCCTGCAATGAGAGAGAGAGAGAGAGAGAGAGAAAGAGAGAGAGAGAGAGAGAGAGAGAGAGAGAGAGACAGAGAGAGAGACAGAGAGAGAGAGAGAGAGAGACAGAGAGAGACAGAGAAAGACACAGGAGAGAAACATCTCTGTCTGTCTGTCTGTCTCTGTATCTCTCTATCTCTGTCTCTGTCTATTTCTCTGTCTCTGTCTCTCTGTCTCCCTCTGTCTCTGTCTCTATATCTGTCTCTCCGTCTCTCTCTCTCTCTCTCTCTCTCTCTCTCTCTCTCTCTCTCTCTCTCTCTCTCTCACACACACACACACACACACACACACAAGTATGTAGTTATTTAGTTATTTGCATATTGTTTCCCCTAACAAGACTGTAAGCTCCTTGAAAGTTTACCTTGTGTCCCCAACACTTAAGACAATGCATGGCACATAGTAAGCACTTGATAAATGCTTAGTGACTGATTGAAATGGTGGCTGTCTGCTGTCATATTTTATTTAGTGCAAATTGGACTTACAAAAAGAGAAGACAGAAAACAAGACAAAGAGTTATAGGTTTTTCTCTTCTGGGCACAAGCTGGGAAGCCAGCTTCAGTCTCCTCTAGAGAAGGAGTCAAAAGTAGCTCCTACCCCTAGGAAGACATGAAGCCAGAGGCACCTGGAGGATTTTTTTGGTTTGGTTTGATTTTCATTTTTTTCCTCTCAAAACTGATGTCAGCCATAATCTCAAGGAAACAAAAAGTATCTTTTCTCCATTAAAGGCTCAAAGACCCCTTTTTTAAGATTGACTTATAATTCCAGGAACTGAGTGTGACAGGAAATATTTCAAACATTGTTAGAAGAGAGATAATAATGGAGTAACCTAGTGAACTATTAATTTTTGTCAACCTCTCTATTGTAAGGTCAATCCTGATCCAATTTAATGGCAGTAAATGATGGAAAATACAGAAACACAGTCATCGCATCCATTATCACCTTTTCTGAACTGATCCAAAAGCAGTATTAATATAATAATTCCATTTCAAATAAAAATCAATGCCATTTATACTGAGATCTCTAAGGTGACAAAGGTTCTGTAAACTTTCACCATATTCCCAGTGAAAAAAAGATCATTCTATTTCTTAAATTATCATTCTGGGAACTGATGGTGAGTAATAGGAGGAATACTATCACACATTTGTAAGAATGATAGACTGACTAGGAATCAGGAAAAACCTGGATTCAAAAAATGATTAGTCTCTCTGATCCTCATCTTCCTTAATTGTACAATAAGAATGCTAGTAATTACACCAGCTTTATCACAGGGATATTTTAGGAAAAGGAATTTGAGTATCATAAAGCTCTATACAAATGCAATCACTATTGCCTTATAAGCTACTAGTGTTACATCAGTCATTTACTCTAGTGTACAGATCATGTTTCAGGGAGCATGATTCTACCAACAAAATAATCCAATTTCCTGTAATAATAAGCCACGTTATAATGGAGTTGCACTGGTTTTAGTTCTGTTACTGCAAGATAAATAAGTTAACTTGGCTAACTGTCAGTCAAACAGAATGAACCATTACCCCCAGTGATGAGGAGTTGGATTCAGTTTGGATGGATAACATTTTCGATGAAAACAGAAAATTGGTAATGAAAATAAAAGACCTAAGGAGCAGGGAATTTCCAATAGACATGTCATGGGAAAGACAGAGGATTAGTAGTCATGGAAACCAGAGCCTTTATTTATCCATGAAGCAATTGTGGCATGGTCATGTGTAGCCAGGTTATCCACACCCCCCCCCAAATATTCTGCCCAATCAAACTCTTAGCGATTGCCAAATCTTAAAAACAAATTGGATATTTGATCTGGCACAGTTGTCAGTCAGTTAGTATTTATCGAGTACTCAAAGGGATGCAGAGTTCTGTAGGATACTCTCAAGCCGCTAGGGATTATAAACAGATATAACTCTCAATCATTTCTACTTACTCCCTATAATAAGACTTTGGGACTCTCACTTAACCTTCCTAGACCTCAGTATATTTATTTATAAAATGAAATATTTGGGAAAAATGGTCTTCAAGGTCCCATCCCAAGTAATATAACCTAACAAGCAGATATTAATTCTCTTCTGTGCTATAAGGCACTATGCTAGACACTGGGGATACAAAGGTAAAAATCAAATGGTCCCTGACCTCAAGAAATTGACATTCTTTCCAAGTCTAAATGCTATAATTCTATATAAGAAAGTTAACAGTGAGGAATAAGATATTCTGATATTTATGGTGATATGAATATTTTCTATTATAACTTCCCTATTGAGTAAAGTGAAGTTTTTCCCTCTTTTCCCATATCTCTTGGTCTCTTTGTCTCTCATATTCATATAGCACTATGCTAAGCTAAAGAATCAGTACAGACCAATATCTGGAAACCAGACATATCTATTAAGATTATAGCTATACATCTACTGTCATTTTATAGTCTCATTGGAACTAAAATCTTAGGTTATAAAAATCCATATAGATTTTTCATCACACAATATGTTTCTTGAAATTGTCACTTGGTCTAAAACTTCTCAGATTACTCTTTTTGTAATCTCCCTGATATTAGGTTTTCTCCCTAAGAACTGAAAACCTCATTTATACTAAAGTATAAATGACTGCCAATTAATGCCCCTTTCTATAGGATTTCAAAAGCATTTTTGAAAGAATCAGAGCTTTATTAAGCTTAAAAGGATAAAGTAGACTTGAATGTTTGAGTCCAAAGATAGTAAATGACTGAAGGGAGATATCATGATCCTTCCTAACATCCATACAATTTCCATCCTTGAATTCTATTAATGGAACTGCTATAACCTTCCTCTCTATGGTTATCTTCCATTTACTCTGAATACATCTTATGTATATAACTGATTGTTTATATATCTCTCAGATTGAAATATAATCTCCTTGAGAGGATAAGGACTGATTTTACCTTTCTTAGTATCTCTGGAACTTAAAACTGGCCTGCTATCAGAGCACATTAATAAATGCTTGTGGACTGATTCGTGATAATGGCATTTCCATGTATGGAGTCACCAGGGAAGAATCACATATATGATTAGTAGAAGTTTCTTTTGTTGTTCAGTCATGTCTGACTTTTAATAGCCCCACTGGGGTTTTCTTGTCAATGATACTGAAGTGGTTTGCCGTTTCCTCCACCAGCTCATTTTTACAGATGAGGAAACTGAGGCAAACAGGTTTAAGTGAATTGCCCAGGATCACACAGCTAGTAAGTGTTCAAGACCAGATTTGAACTCAGGAAGAATTCAGAATTTCAGGCCTGGTATTCTATCCACTGTGCCACCTAGGTACCCAAATAGGAGATGGGAGACTATTAAAAAGTCCTTGCTTAAATCAAGTGGATCCTCATAGAATAGCAGTGACAGAACACAAAAAAGCTGAGCACTTGACTCAGGACCTGACTTTCTAAGGATCTGCTTTAATATGATGTGAGGCAGAGAGTAGGCAATCAATAAATATTGCATGCATCAAATTGAAGCTCAATTTCTTTGAGCGGCTCCTTCCTGCACATCAGCTGTTCAGGATTGAGAGCCAAACAGAAAGGCTTGTTAGTCTTTGATTAAAATTGAAAAGATAAAGATAATTCTAGAAGAAAACAATCAGTAGGTTACTTAGAATATCAGGTGTAGAAATACTATTACATTCTGATATTCTGAGGTGGGAGAGGATGTCAAGAAGAGCGTCTTTCAGCTCTTCTCTGCAAATGTTGCCTTGCCGTCAAAACAGAAAAGCAAGTAAGGAAAGCCAATTTCACTGCTTCCCTAAGAGTAATATTTTGAAACTTGACTTGATTTGCATTTTTAATTTACTGTGTTCACTTGATGTTGCCTTTACCTCTGAGTAATTGGATTTTCCTGATGGCAGCCTGTAATTTGCCAAATCTTTTACAAGTGAGATAATTGTATTCATGAGAAAAAGTAAAATCCTGCTAATTATTTTTCTTGTGGTTTCATAGGTTTTTGTTGTTGTTGTTTGTTTGTTTTTCCTCCAGGATTTGTGATTTCATCAATATCGGGAACCCCTAATGAGAAATCTCCTTCTACCAAGGGAACTTCTAGTCTTAGTTGCCTAAGCCACTGAAAAGTTATTTTTCAAGGGTCACAAAACAAGTATGCTTTAATGTGGAGCTTCAACTCGAGTCTTTCTGGTTCTGTTGCCGGGACTCTACCCCCCAAGACAAGCTATCCTTTTGTTTTACTTTGTTGTGTTTTTTAATCCATGGTTTCTTGGAGATGCTGTGTTGGTGCCATGTATTTTGAGTTGCTGTCTCTACTAAACTCTTTTTCTTGATCACATGTGTTCAAAGAACAAGGCAGCTGCCTTTTTTTGGTAGCTGGTTAGGGGCCCTTCCCCCTGGGGAAGAAAAGATCAATCACTGTTCTGACAAAAGAGAGGCTCCTAAAGTCCAGTAAAGGCTCCCACCTGTTGGGTTTTGACAAAGCTCTGAAGTGAAGTCATGGGTCCTTGCCTTGGCTCCGTCTATATGGGGAAAGAGGACAAAAAATCCTTGAAGCTCCAGAACAGCTGATCCAAGCAGAGTAGTTGCTACTCCAGGGGAAGTGAACAGGTGTGGGCTGATGCACTAGGCAGAAGGATAACTGGGAGCTCTCCTTGTTAGCTTTGATAGGCAAAACCTCAGTACACGTGTCTATTCCCCATTGGGATACTAAATGGATTTCTCCACATGGATCATATATTGTGGAGCATAAGGCACCCTGGGGGCTGGGTCACCCTGAACATCAGCCAGCAGGCATGGCAGAGGCAAATTTCCTTGCCTACAATAGCTTCCTGCTTCCTTGCTGGTACTGGCACTGATGCCACTGATTGGCAGCAGTATCGCCTTTGCAACAGCAAAAACAATAGGCCACACACAGCTTTCCATCATCCAAACTTCAAACTGCATCTGGGGTCTTTACCCAGAAATTATTTATTTATTCAGAACATGTTGGCTCACTGTTCAACCCTTTTGGCTAGTCAGCTGCCGCATCTGACCCTTCCTATTTTTCTTTTTTGCCCAGTGAAAAGGGGTTGGCATGAAGTTGAGATTTTATTGGACAGGGGAAGGAGAAATCAAGATTTAATAAGTTTCTCGCTTTACTTTTGGGATAGAAGCCAGCAATATTCTGGGGAGGATGATTTCAAACTGAAAGAGCAGATTTGTAAAGACAGCATGGTGCAATGAGAAAGAACACTGAATTTCAAGTCAAATGACCTAGGTTTGATATTTATACCAGACTTACTGCCTCTGTGAATCAGGCAAACAATTAATTTCTTTGATTCTATTTCTTCATCTGGAAAATAAGCAGTTGGATTATATATTCAAGTTCCTTGCAGCTCTTAATTCAATGAACTATGACTTATGATATGTGTGATTTTGGTAAAGTCATTTTTCCTGGGACTCCAACACTGAAAAATGAACTTTTATTTTTATATGATCCAGGTACCTAAATTCTGCATTATAGGAAGGTAATCAATATGACTAAGGGTCTTGAGGTCATGTTGTATGTGAACTGGTTAAAGGAACTGGTGAAGAAGTGTGTATGTGTGTGTGTGTGTGTGTGTGTGTGTGTGTGTGTGTGTGTGTGTAAAGGATGTTAATGGGAGAAGAATTAGACTGGTTTTATCTAGCACTGTGGGAAGAATCAGATAAAAAAAAGTGGATAGAAGTTGCAAAGAGCTGTTTAATGGAAGAGGAAAAGTTCCTAGTAAGTTGAATTATCCAAAAATTGAATAGACTGGCTTGGATAGTGGACTTCTCTTATGCTGAAAATCTTGAAATCAAACGAGATGGCCATTTGTTGCAAACAATCTAGACAGGATTCTTTCAGATTGGACTAAATGTCCTCTGAGTTTTCTTCTAACTCTTAGATTCTGTGACTGAATTTCAAGTGACATCTCAGGGTTTGAGTAGGGAGAAGGGAAATCATTAAAATTCTCTTTATTACAGACTTACAAAAATGAGAGCATCCTATATTACTTGCTCTTTATTGCTGTTCTTATTCCTTCATGGAAGATCAGCAGGGGAGGGAAAAGAAAACATGGTATTCAAGTCAGGCACAAAATTACAGAACCATTTTGTAAAAGAAATAATACATAAGGACACAATGATTCTTCTATGGAATACTATCACTGAAACAGCTTTCTCTACAAACACCTCTGGAAAATTATGACCTAGGCCTAGATTAGGGAGGAATTGGTGGTGGTCACAGCAAAACGGTGGGGAAAGCATGACAGCACTCTTTCCCTAATCAGCATCAGCACCATTTCCCTAATGATAACTTTGCTCTTCGGTACCTGGAGGCAACCTTTGTCTGAAGATGTTCTTTCCACAGAAATACACAGTATAGTACACAAGAACTATGCAGATGGTTGTTCATTTTGTTCCACTAAAGGAAAAGTTGAAAAAATGTTCTAAGAACCCTCTTCCCCTAAGTGAATCAGGAATTAAGAAACAACTACTCCTTTCTGCTCAGCAGCCCAGCTTCCTTAGGAAAGCCTCCTGCTAATCTTTGACATTGATGCCCAGGATGGACCCATTCTCTTTTTTTAACTTAATTTTTTCCAATTATGTGCAAAAAATTTTAAAGTTCATTTCTCTTTTACAATTTTGAGTTTCAAATTCTGTCCTAGCCTCCCAAACTTCCCTCCTCATTGAAAAGGCAAGCAGTTTAATAAAGGTTATATATATCAAATCATGCAAAAACATAGACCAAAAATAAAACAAAACAAAAAACAAACAAAACAAACAAGAAAAATAAACTTAAAAACCCCAGAATTCTTTGATCTGCATTCAAATTCCATCAGTTCTTTCTTTGGCAGTAGACATTGTTTTTCATGATAAGTCCTTCATAATTGTCTTGCATCTTCATATTATAGAGAGTAGCTAAGTCATTCACAGTTGATCATTGTATAATATTGTTGTTATCATGTATGATGTTCTCCTGGTTCTACTTTGTTTTACATCTGCTCATATAAGTTTTCCAAGGTTTTTCTGAAGCCATATCATTCATCTTTTTAAAGTACAATAATATTCCATCGTTTACCACAATTTGTTCAGTTATATCCCAATTAATGGATATTCCCTCAATTTCCAATTCTTTTCCAACACAAAAAAGGGCTGCTATAAATATTTTACACATATAGGTCCTTTATTTCTCCTTTTTAAAAATCTCTTTGGAATATAGAACTAGGTTTGGTATTGTTGGATCAAAAGGTACACACAGTTTTATAGCCTTTTGGGCATAGTTCCCAATTGCTCTCCAAAATGATTGGATCAGTTCACAACTTCATTAACAATGCATTATTGACCCATTTTTCCTATACCCCCCCTAACATTTGTCATTTTCCTTTTCTGTCATATTAGCCAATCTTCTGTGTATAAGGTGGTACCTCAGAGTTGTTTTAATCTAAAGTTCTCTTATCAATAGTGATTTAGAATATGTTTTCATGTAACCATAATTAACTTTGATTTCTTCATCTAAAAACTATCTGTTAATATTTCAGAACCATTCTTGATAGCCAACAAAGATGTTGTAGCAGAAATCCAACACTCAATGATAAAGTCTATCATGAGGTCATAGATTGAGAGTTCAGAAAGACCTTGAAAATCATCAAATCAAACCTCTCATATTGGAGAGAAGATAACAGGCTCAGAGAGGTTGTGATTTTCTAGAAAGTATCTGAAGCCAGATTATTCCTCACCTACCAAAATCTTCCCCTTCTGCTTGACCATCATTATCTCTAATCAGAGACAATCACAAGGGTCATACACACAGAAATTCACAATCACTGGTGGAATATAATAGACTGATGATGTATGACAAATGGAATGAGACAACTTGGCAGCAGCTGGACTACTGGAGCTGAACTGAAGCTGTAACATCTGAGGGAGAAAAGTACCCTAAATACACTGATGGGACCTCTGTAGGTGGGAGGTCAGGGATTTCCAACAGTGACAGGGGCCAAAAACTGCCTGAGGATAACCTGAGTCATCCCTCTGCAACTCAAGCCCAAGACAGCCGTAATGGAATGGTTCAGGATGGTCCCTTATATCACTGACTGATGGTTCTTAGCGGGGGTGGGGAATCTAAAATCACTTTTTTCTCCCCTGGGAGTTACCTCCTTAACTCACTATCAAGATTCCTGATTTTCAAAATCAAGTGTGACCCAACCCTACTTTCCTAAAAACAGTGGGGTGTTTTTCTGATTTTCAAAATTTCTGATGCCTCCATATATACCTTTGAATGGCCCAAGAGATTAATTATACCCATCACATTTCCTTGACACTGACTTCTAGCCAGAACACTCTAGGGATAATCTAATTTGGAGTACCCCTCTCATCCATGTGTTTCACGATGTCTGATGTCACTGTGGTGACTAGAAGCCAGCTATGGAAAACGCCACCAAGGGCAGCTCTCACTGTGGTTTTTTTATCCCTTGATTTCTTCATCCCTTTTTCCCTCTGAGGCACAGCTAGATGGCATATTATTTAGAACACTGGGCCTTGATTCAGGAAGTCTCATCTTCCTTCAAATCTTCCATCAGACATTTACTAGCTATGTGACCCTGGACAAGTCACTTAACTGTGTTTGCCTCTGTTTCCTCATTTGTAAAATGAGCTAGAGATAGAAATGACAAACCACTTTGCCCAAAAACATCTAAATGAGGTCTCAAAGGGTCAGACATGACTGAAAAAAACAACTCAACAACAAAATTTTCTTTCTGATCCTTTTTTCTCACTCTATTGGATCAACAAATATTCTTCAGCTAGAATATCTCCCACTGCCACCAAAATTTCCTACACTGGTTGTAGGTTTTTGTTTTTTTTTTTTTTTTGAGAGTTACCCATCCAACTAAATGGGGCTATTCTGAGGAGTAAAATCATTCAGTGAAAGGTACACTGACCCTGGACCTGAATTCAAATTCTTTTTCTGATGACTGAAAACTGTGAGATGTTGGATAAGTCACTCAACGTCTTTAAATGTCTATTTCCTCATCTGCAAAATGAAGTGATTAGATTCTATGGCCTACAAAATGTCTTCCAGTTTTAAATCTATAATTATCTTGGGTTTTCCTATTTGTATTGGTTAAAAGTGTCTTAGAGTTTATAAGGTGTTTTTCAGTTTGCAAGTGCTTCTGTCACCACAGTCCTGTTAGGCATGAAGTACAAATGTAATTATTCTCATTTTATACGTAAGATAACTGAGGGTCAGATAAAGTAAAAGACTTTGCCTATGGTTACACAATTAATAAGTGGCTGAGCCAAACTACTATAATTATTCAATTAAACTGTTCTGAGCAATGTATAGCATTGCCTTTAAAGTAAGGCTCAACAAATATAATAAAGATGACAATACTACCTAAACTAATCTATTTATTTAGCTCTATACCAATCAGACTCCCAAAAAACTATTTTAATGACCTAGAAATAATAACATCAAAGTTCATATGGAAAAACAAAAGGTCAAGAATTTCAAGGGAATTAATGAAAAAAAATCAAATGAAGGTGGCTTAGCTGTACCAGATCTAAAATTATATTATAAAGCAGCAGTTACCAAAACCATTTGGTATTGGCTAAGGAACAGATTAGTTGATAGTGGAATAAGTTAGGTTCAAAGGACAAAATAGTCCATAACTATAGCAACCTAGTGTTTGACAAACCCAAAGACCCCAGCTTTTGGGATAAGAACTTACTGCTTGACAAAAATTGCTGGGAAAATTGGAAACTAGTATGGCAGAAACTAGGCATCGACCCACACTTAACACCGTACACCAAGATAAGGTCAAAATGGGTTCATGACCTAAACATAAAGAATGAGATTATAAATAAATTAGAGGAACATAGGATAGTTTACCTCTCAGACCTGTGGAAGAGGAAGGAATTTATGACCAGAGAAGAACTAGAGATCATTACTGATCACAAAATAGAAAATTTTGATTATATCAAACTGAAAAGTTTTTGTACAAACAAAACTAATGCAGACAAGATTAGAAGGGAAACAATAAACTGGGAAAATATTTTTACAGTCAAAGGTTCTGATAAAGGCCTCATTTCCAAAATATATAGAAAATTGACTCTAATTTATAAGAAATCAAGCCATTTTCCAATTGATAAATGGTCAAAGGATATGAATAGACAATTATTAGATGAAGAAGTTGAAACTATTTCTAGCCATATGAAAAGATGCTCCAAGTCATTATCAATCAGAGAAAAGCAAATTAAAACAATTCTGAGATACCACTACATACCTGTCAGACTGGCTAGAATGACAGGGAAAGATAATGTGGAATGTTGGAGGGGATGTAGGAAACCAGGGACACTAATACATTGTTGGTGGAATTGTGAACACATCCAGACATTCTGGAGAGCAATTTGGAACTATGCTCAAAAAGTTATCAAACTGTGCATACCCTTTGATCCAGCAGTGTTACTATTGGGCTTATATCCCAAAGAAATCTTAAAGAAGGAAAAAGGATCTGTATGTGCAGGAATGTTTGTGGCAGCCCTCTTTGTAGTGGCCAGAAACTGGAAACTGAGTAGATGCCCATCAATTGGAGAATGGCTGAATAAATTGTGGTATATGCATATTATGGAATATTATTGTTCTGTAAGAAATGACCAACAGGATGATTTCAGAAAGGCCTGGAGAGACTTACATGAACTGATACTGAGTGAAACAAGCAGGGCCAGGAGATCATTATATACTTCAACAACAATACTATATGATGATCAATTCTGATGGACCTGGCCATCCTCAGCAATGAGTTGAACCAAATCAGTTCCAATGGAGTAATAATGAATTGAACCAGTTATACCCAGCGAAAGAACTCTGGGAGATGACTAAGAATCATTACATTGAATTCCCAATCCCTATATTTTTGCCTGCCAGCATTTTGGATTTCCTTCACAGGCTAATTGTACATTATTTCAGAGTCCGATTCTTTTTGTACAGCAAAATAATGGTTTGATCATGTATATTTATTGTGTATCTAATTTATACTTTAATATATTTAACATCTACTGGTCATCCTGCCATCTAGGGGTGGGGGTGGGGGGAAGGAGGGGAAAAATTGGAACAAAAGGTTTGGCAATTGTCAATGCTGTAAAATTACCCATATATATAACTTGTAAATAAAGGCTATTAAAAAAAATAAAATAAGGCTCAGATTTGTTCTGACAATTAGAAGAGCTTATATTGTAGGAAAGAAAGCATTATCCCTGGCAGGCCACATGGATGACAGTCAGGTCATTGACTTTTTTCAACGTTAATTGTTAACTCAGCCCATCACTACTTTTGACTTCAGTTATTCTCATTAGAGTATCTTCTACTTAACACCTTTAAGGTCTCTTGGGTGCAATTCTGTGAATGACCCTTTTCCCTACTCTGCATCATACCCTTGAGCCTGAAAGGTGTTAAATAAAAGATAATCAAATTAGGACAGCAAAACTAGAGCACCTGGCGAAGCAGCGTCCAAGACAGGTCTCCCTCAATATTGGTCAGTTGTTTTTCACGGATGTCAAACTTTTTATGAGCCATTTTTTAGATTTCCTAGCAAAGATATTAGTGGGGTTTGTCATTTTCTTCTCCTGCTCATTTTATAGATGATGAAACTAAAGTCAACAAATTTAAGGGATTTGCCCAGAATCACAGAGCTTGTGATTGTCTGAGGCTGGACTTGAATTTGGATCCTCCTGACTCCAGGCTGAGCTCTCTATCCATTGCAGCACTTCCCTGTCGGCAACTCAATCTACAAATCTTTGCCAGTCCTGCTACCCTGTAATTGAGAAACAATTGCACAGGAAGAACACATTGTTTCTTTTCTTTTCATCATGGATTATTATTGTTGTTCAACACCTAGGAGAAGGGAACCACAGACCAAAGGCATTATTGCTGCCTTTTGTACAGGACAATTGTAGTCAGAGAACCTGGGTTCAAATGACCCCTTAAAATAACGTTGGGCAAGTATTGTCTCTGGCCTGTGCCTCATTTTTTTTTTTAATTTGTAAAATGAAAGATTGAACTAGATGACTTCTCAAATAATTTTCAGCCTTCAATTAATGATTCTCCCCAAAGTTCAGCTAAGTGGTGTAGTAACTAGAGTGCTGAACCTACAGGAAGACCTGAATTCAAATGCAGTCCCAAATGATTGCTAGCTGTGTGATCCTAACCAAGTCACTAAATTTCTATCTGCCTTAATTTCCTTACTGGTAAAATGGGGATAATAATAGTACCTATCTCCCAGGGTTATAATGATGAAGTAAGATGATAATTGTAAAGTAATTTGCAACCTTGAAGTGCTGCATAAATAGTAGCTATTATTAATATAAAATTTGTGATCATATGACTGATATTCAACTATGGCCTCTGCTGCTACCTTTGTGACTTTAGATGAATCATCTGTTTATCTCTCTAAATTTTAGTTTTCTCTTTATAAAATTAAGGGAAGGGACTGGGAAAGACGTAGGGTGGTGACAGAAAAAGCACTTATATAGCAACTTCAATATTCTAGATCCTATGCTGAATGCCTTTTACAAATATTATCTTCTTTGATCTTCATAACAACCCTATGAGGTAGGTGCTTTTGTAATCTCCATTTTATAGTCAAGAAAATTGAAGCAAAAATAGATTAAGTGACTTGACCAGGATCATGAAACCAGTAATTAATTGTCAAAATCAAGGGGCATTTCCTTCCCCCCTCTCCCCTTTTCAAAAAAGAACAAGATAGAAAAGAATAAAAATGACACTAAATTTCCTTTTTTTAAAAAAAAAATCAGTGGGCCAACCAATTTTGCTTTTTTTTTTTTTGTCAATTGGCCTCCCTGTCTAGAAAAAAAGAATATTCAAAGGTTCTGATAAAGGCCTCATTTCCAAAATATAAAGAGAATTGACTCAAATTTATAAGAAATAAAGCCATTCCCCAATTGATAAATGGTCAAAGGACATGAACAGACAATTTTCAGATGAAGAAATTGTCAGAGATAACTCTGAGATACTACTACATACCTCTCAGATTGGCTAAGAAGACAGGAAAAGATAATGATGAATGTTGGAGGGGATGTAGGAAAACTAAGACACTCATACATTGTTGGTAGAGTTGTGAATGGATCCAATCATTCTGGAGAGCAATTTGGAACCATGTTCAAAAAGTTATCAAACTCTGCATACCCTTTGATCCAGCAGTGTTTCTACTGGGCTTTTATCCTAAAGAGATCTTAAAGAAGAGAAAGGGATCCACATGTGCAAAAATGTTTGTGGCAGCCCTTTTTTGTAGTAACAAGTAACTCCTTCTGTGATTTTGCTCAAGTCATAACTTATCTGGTAGTAACATGAAGAATCAGATTAAATAAAACATAAGCAATTACTTTTTGTTCTAATTTTGCCAAGGAATCAGGCAGACTTAGATTTGTCTTCTTCATCAATTATTACTATGTAGTCATGGACACATTACTTAACTTTGGTGAGCCTCAGTTTTATGTAGAATGTATGTAGAAACTGAATGGATACCCATTACTTGGAAAATGGCTGAATAAATTATGAAATTAATGTAATATTATTATTCTATAAGAAATGATCAGCAGGATGATTTTAGAGAGGTCTGGAGAGACTTACATTAACTGATGCTAAGTGAAATGAGCAGAACCAGGAGATCATTATTCAATGATCATTTCTGATGGATGTAGCTCTCTTCAACAATGATTGATTCAAACCAGTCCCAATTGTCCAGTAATGAAGAGAGCCATCTATACCCAGAGAGAGGACTATGGGGACTAAGTGTGGAACACAACACAGCATTTTCACTCTTTCTATTATTGTTTGCTTACATTTTGTTTTCCTTCTCAGGTTTTTTTTTTTTTCTTTCTAGATCCTATTTTTTCTTGTGCAGCAAGATAACTGCATAAATATGTATACATATATTGGATTTAACATATAATTTAACATATTTAACATGTATTCGACTATCTGCCATCTAGGAGAGGGGGTAAGGGAAGGAGGGGAAAATTTGGAACAGAAGGTTTTGCAAGGGTCAATGTTGAAAAAAATTACCCATGCATATGTTCTGTAAATAAAAAGATATAATAAAATGTCAAAATAAATAAATAAATTAAAGAAAAAAAGAATACTTATTATCAACATCAAATCTATTTGAACTCAGTCTTACTGCTTGATCCAGAACTCTAACCACTGTACTATCTCTATTAGAGGTGATTAAATTGGATGAATTTTAAGATCCCTTTCAGCTCTGACCCTATTTCTTCTGTGAGGGATAATACATTGTTGTTTTTTTCTCTTGAATCAACTCTAGGAAGGTTGATTTTCAAAAAACAAAATTGATCAACTGAAGTCCATTGGGGGAAAAATGATAAGGAAATTTAATGCCATTTTTATTCTTGCTCAATTTCCCCCTGCCTTTTTTTTTTTTTTGAGAAAGAGAGAAGCAGAATGAGAAAGAGAAGAAAAAAGAGAGAGAAATGTCATTTGACAAAATAAAAATAAGTTGAATCATAATACCTCATTCAATATAAACATTATAAGGTTTGTTTAAGCTGGATAGAATAGGTGGACACATGGGTAGGAAGAAGAAAAAAAGCAAAGTTAGGGAGAATGAGAAGAAAAAGGAAAGATGCGAAGAAGAAAGGGGGAAGAGAGAATGAAAAGACAAAACTAAAGCTAGGATAAAGGGATCAATGAAGCTTTTTTTCAGAAAGAGAAAGCTGCATTCATACATATCTAGAGAAGACATGTTAAGGGAAGAGAATGGAAAAGTGAGGGAAAAAAAGCAAAATGGTTGGTGTGGATGAAAGAATTTTAAAATCTTTTCTTTCCAACTTTGCTTTTCAGGTGAGCTGCAGACTTACCCTACCTCGTTCTCTTAATGCCTCCTGAGGGAGGGAAGCTAGTTTTTCAAAGGAACATAGGGAGACAGATATCAGTTGGCTTTCCCACTCCCTCTGTGATTTTGCTCAAGTCATAACTTATCTGGTAGTAACATGAAGAATCAGACTAAATAAAACATAAGCAATTACTTTTTGTTCTAATTTTGCCAAGGAATCAGGCAGACTTAGATTTATCTTCTTCCTCAATTATTACGATGTAGTCATGGACACATTACTTAACTTTGGTGAGCCTCAGTTTTATGGTAAAATATGAGAAATATGCCTTATAAATTTATTGTGAGGATAAAGTGAGATAATATATGTAAGATACTTTGAAAATCTTAAAATCCTATATAAAAGTCTGTCATCATCATTAAATAACAAGTAACTGATTACTCATTGTTCACAGCTGCTCTTTATTATTACCAACCTTTCTTTCTCTTTAAACCTTCAGAAGCTCAGAGTCATAGGTCACTATGAATGAAATTGTTCATTTCAGGGAACTGGACAAATGTGTTCATATCTACTTGTTTATAACTTTTACAAGTCCAGAGAATACTTTCTTTTTCTATTAAAAACCTTATGAGTTTAGTATCTCATTAAACTGATCAGAAGCTTAATATAAGCCAAAAGTATAATACAGTCCCTAGAGTAGACAATATCTGCCATTTCCCAATTTAAAAATCTTCAGTGGAAATAATATACAAACAAACAAACAAATGAATGAATAAATAAGTAAATAATAAATAAACAAATACTCCTCAGTAGCTCCCTATTACCTTGAGGATAAAATGCAAACTCTTCAAACTAGCACTTAACATCTTCCACAAATTGAAACTAACTTAGCTGCCTAGACATTTCATCATAACTCTCCTCTTCATGCATTATATTATCTGTGTAAACCAGTTCATTCTGAAACTCAGAATTCCCAAACTTGTATCTTCTTCTTTCCCTAAGTTTTCCCTCTCTCCCAGAATGTGATACCCCCTCATTTCCATCCCTCAAAATCTCTTCAAGATACAACCTCCAATGTGAAATCACTTGTTTTCTCCAATTATTAGTATGCCATCTCCTTCCTCCAATTACCTTCCTTTCTTTAGCTTAGTATATATTTTCCAACTAGACAAAAACTTCTTGAAGGAAGGGGCAATTTTAATTTTGTCTTTGAAATTTTCCAACATCAAACTGCATCTGACACTTATTACATAATTATAATATTAATATATTATCTGATGACTATTATAACAATTACAAACCATTATGTTTTATAAAATACTTTATAAATACTTTATTTTTCTACTCATTACAGCCCATTGAGATAGGTGCAATTGTTATCTGTAGATGAGGAAAGTGAGACAGAGGTTAAATGACCTGACTAGTTCAGATTTGAACTCTTTTGCCTCATCAAATTCAAAAAAGAGATTCAAATTAGAGATTAAAAAAGGAAAATGATTTATATGCATAAAAATTTTCATAGCAGCTCTCTTCTCAGGATAAAAAAATAGAAATTGAAGTGATATCCATCAATTAAAAATGGATGAATAAACTGTGACATATGTTTGTGATGCTGTATTATTGTTCTTTGGGAAATCATGAGCAGGATGCTCTCAGGAAATTAAAACCTGGAAAGTCCTCCATCAATTCAAGCAATTTGAAATGTACTATATACAAAGTAATAGCAAAGCTCTGGAATGATTAGCTGTAAATGATTTCTCAGTAGTACAACCATCCACAACTACTCTGAAAGACTTATGATGAAAAATCTGATTCATTCCCAGAGAAAAAATGATTGCATCTGAATACAGATTGAAGCATTCTGTCTTTCTCTACTTTTTCTTTCTTAACTTTTCTTTGGGGTTTTTATTTTCATTAGGATGGGAGATTTGTGTTTTCTTTTGACTTTTTATAGAAATATTTTCATAACTTCACATGTAGTATCTTAATTGTGGGTGAGGATAAGGGAGAGAACCCAGAACTCAAAAATTTTAAAAACCAATGTTAAAAAAGATTATTTTGAATGTAACTGGGGGAAATATTAAATAAAAGAAAAAAGAAAAGAATAAGAACTATCTAGATTCTAGATCCAGCACTTTATCCACTGAGCTACTTAGCTGCCTCTAAATAAAATAATAGCTAATATTTAAATAAATTTTATATGTGTGTATGCATATATTTTCATGTATGTATGTATACAGAATGTATATGTGTGCACATATACAAACATAGATATATATTTGTACACACAAATGTACACATATTATGTATGTGTAAAATCTCTTTTGATCCTCACAACAACCTCCTAAGGTAGGTGCTATAATTAGTTCCATTTTATAGATAAGTAAATTGAAGCTCCAAGTGATTATACTACTAGTCCAGGTTCAGACAGGTAGAAAGTATCTGTTGTTGTTGAGTTGTTCAATTCTTCATGATCCCTTTTGGGATTTTCTTAGCAAAAATACTGGAGTGGTTTGCCATTTCCTTCTGTAGCTCATTTTACAAATGAGGAAACTGAGGGAAACAGAGTTAAGTAACTTGCCCAGGGTTACCCAGCAAGTAAGTGCCTAAGACTATATTTGAAGTCAACAAGATAAGTCTTCCTGATTCTAAACCTTGGATTTTATCCACTAGACTTCCTACATATCCCCAACAGGTATTTAAGGCAGGATTCAAAATTTGTTTTCCCAACTCAAATTTATCCACTATCAGTTCATAGATATTCCTGCCAAAACTGGAGGCAACAAATGTTTGATGATACATTGAATTGAATGTATTGTTATTGTTCAGTTGTCTCAGTCATAGTCAACTCTTCATTACCCCATTTGGGGTTTTTTTGGTAAAGACTCTGGAGTATGCTGACCTTTCTTTCTGCAGTTTTTTTTATAGATGAAGAAAATAAAGCAAATAATGTTAATTGATTTTCTCAGGATCATACAACTAATAAACATCTGAGGCTGAGTTTGAACTCAGGTCTTATTAACTCTAGGCTTTGAGTTCATTCCTCATTGGTAGATAAATCTGATCAAAAAGATAATTCATTCTTTGGCTACATTATTTAAAAAAAATAATGTACAGATGATGAGCCAAAATAGCCCCACCATATTTTTCAACAGACAAATGGCATGTGAAGTTTTGTATTCACTTCTAGGTGAAATATTGAGGGACTATAGGAGAATGAAATTACTTCATTCTCCTTTCTAGGAGATAAGCTCTATAAAAATTATATAAAAAATTTAAAGAATTAAAGATATTAAGGGTGGAGAAGAAAAAGTATAATCATTGTTTTCAAGGCTCTAATGGTGTATTTTGTACAAGAGTGAATGGATTACTCCTTTTTTTCCCCCAGTAGAACTATTGCTCAATCTGTGTTAACACATTAGAAGGAAAAGTAGTGGATCAATCTAAGATTGTTTTGACCTTCAGAATTGATTAACAAACAGGATCAAGAAGTAGTGAACTTCTACTCTTTGGAAGTATTCAATTACAGGCCAAATGAGTATCTCTAAGTAATGATGAGCCTCTTCTTCCCTCTTCTGCTCTCTCCCTTTTCCCCCTTCCTTCCCCTCCTCCTCTTTCTTTTCCTTTTCTCACTTTTCTCCAGTACACATACACACTTCCCTGGTTAAATAATATAATTGCATTTCCTAGAACATTAGAGGTCACAATTTTGATCATTTCTGACTTATCACTTATGGCCAATTTAGCTTGTCCCAGCCTTCAGTGGAAAAATGATTCATATAGTCATCTAAGACAGAGATAGCAAAGGAGAGGTTAGAATTTTTATCTAAGTTTCCATTTGTTCCTCTATCAATCTGTCTGAGCATAAATATGGGGATCAGACTTAACACTGATGATGGTCCTTAATGACTGGTCCTAAAATTACTAAGTCCTAAAAATTACTAAAGTTTTAAAATTACTAAGGGTTGTCTACTTTGTTGAGATATTTCAATAAAGGTGTCAACAATATAAATAACTATTGGAAGTTCCACAAATAGGATTAGAAATGGAAAGAAAAAAAATAAGCATTTATCCAGTGACTATTATGTGTTCAGGTTGTGCTAAGCATTTTATAAATATTATTTGATCAGAGCAAGAGTTATGATTTCATTAGTGTGGGGAACTCCCAGGTGAGAAAACACCCTTTACCAATGCAGGTCAGTACCTCTGAAATCCTAGAGAATTCCCTGAAGCATTAAATGATTTATCCAGAGTCATATAGCCAGAGGCTAGTCTTGAAACAAGTTTTTTAGCTTCCAGGCAGTTTCCCTTTCCACTATACACCCAATGCCTCTCTCCAGTGGAATTATCATTGCTTAATTCATAGTGACAATTTCTTTTTGAAAATTCAGTCATATCTGTAGAAAACACCATGAAGACTGCACAGTTTAAACTATATCAGATTGTTTACCTTCTCAGGGAAGGAAGGATAGAATTTGGAACTCAAAACTTTAAGAAAAAGTTTTAAAAATTATTTTAACATAATTTCAAAAAAATTAAAAATTAAAAAACACCATGCAAAAAGAAATGATATATATAAAAATGGCCAATAAGTTTTAAAGAAAGGACAATATAAATTGGCCATTTCCTGAATAACATGACTGCAGAGGTGAACAGCATGGTAATGGTGAGGTTTCACATTATTGAAAAATGATGCAGCTCTAGTAACTTCTATGGGATTTGTATATGATACAAAATCTTCTGAGCCTGATTACTTTACCTGATTTATCTCTGTTACCTTAATTGGAGGGCTATATTCATATAATGATTGCTCCTTTATTCTAATATTGGAGATTTTTCTCTCTTTCTCCCCAAATATAGTAGGAAAATTCCACTAACTTATTCTTGTTCCAGGTTTTCTCTCTTCTTTCTTTTCTTTTTTGGCTACTCCTTCCCAAACTCCCAATTTCCTAAGGTTTCTGGAGCCTTTCATTGGGGAATTGTCAATAGTCTTAACTCTTCAATTCAATGTATCATCCCCATCAGTTTATGCAGCCTGAGCCTGCTGTTTCTGTACAATCCCCCTCTCCTAGTACATTATGCTCATGTTCATCCCTGATGATACAGATGTCAGAGAATCAATAAATCCCACAGAGCACAGCAGCAGACGGAAGACCAAACTGTCCTTACCCAAACACTTACTCCTAACACTTCTGGCAACTTGCCCAGGAAGAAGAGACAAGGATATGCAAAGCATGTTTTATTGGTGATGTAGAACAGCAGCTGGCTGTCTCACTAATGATACTTTGTATTCATATCTGTTTAACCAAGGAGCTCCAAATTCTTAAGAAACTCCTACCTGCTAATCCAAGCAATAATCCTGGAAAGTGTTAAAGAATCGGGATTTATTCTGAGACTGTAGAAAGCACACCATGTGGCTCAAAGCCTCTAGGAAATAAGTTTAGAAGTAAGGGAATTGACTCCCATTTTATAGTTAAAGAACTTGAGATGTGTTACATACTCTAGACTTTCTAAATCAGTACTCTAGTCTAGAGTTCCTGACGCCTGATTCTTATCCTATATACTCTTTTTCTGGCCTTCTCTGAAATCGATCTCCCACCAAAGCTTTTACCCACTCCAACCAAAAAAGCATTGAAAGGCTATTCAGAGATCATCCAAGCTTTTCTCCATTTCCCTTATGCTTGAGAGGGATGTTATAGAAGATACTGGACTGTATGGAGCAGAATTATCTTTCTGACCCTTACTAGCTTTGTGACCATGGCCACTCAGTTTCCTCATCTGTAAATGATGTTACTTGGTTATTGTGGGGCTCAAATAACACAAGGCATGCAAAACACTATGTGTCAGCTACTTTTAAAGATGAACACTATTTCATATAAATATTCTATGGATGCTGAATGAACATCAGCAGCCTACCAATTTATGAGCCGTGAACATGTGGTTACATTTACAAACACTCACATGCCTAGAGGCCAGCCAGGGGCCTGGCAAATACAGTGAATCCATATTTCTACCAGAAATAACTGCAGTTACATTTCTGTTTCAGTTACTAATGGTCCCTTGGGGATTCATCACCTTGCTACCATTATAATACTCCAGAGAGCACCTGAACATTCTTTCAATGGGAGGTTGAAATCTTATCTAATCGGGGGAGCATGGAACATCAGGAGCTGTTTTCACTGTCTAGTGTATGAACAGAAATGTGACAATTTTTATAGTAACATCATATAAAGATGGACAATTTTGGAAACAAGATATTTTTGATCAGTTCATTGATCATCCATAATTCCAATGAACTAATGATAAAGCATGCTAGCACTTAAAGTCAGACAAGTGATAGACTAGAGATGTGTAATAAGATAAGTTTTTGAAAATGGATAATATAAGAATTTGTTTTGCCTAACAATATCTAACCATATGAGGATTTGTTTTTGTTTTCTCCTTTTAGATTAGGGAGAAGAAGATTAGGAAGAAGCAAAGGTGGGAAAGAGAAAAAAAGGAAGAAGGAATGAATGAAGGAAAGAAGGATGGAAGGAAGAAGAAAAAACAAGAGAAAAGAAAATGAGAAAGAAAAAGAAAACTCTGGCTAGCTGCCAGGTGTTCTAAGAGTTTTCCAATGTACTCTCTAGAATTTCCCTCAGAAAAGTATTTACAAGAAGGTGAGCTGATAATCCATCAAACAGATTTCTAGTGATCTTCTGAAGTTATTTGAGGCACATTGTTAAAGGGGAGTTTTCTCATCAGGACCTCCTTATACCATTGAAATCACATACATGCATACACACACACACACACACACATATATATGTATGTATGTATATGTATATATATATACACACAAACACACATACCCCCTCACTATACAATATACATAGGTAAGTAAGTAGATAGATATATATAGGTGTTAATATCCCTATTGGGTCTAAATGCTATTCTTCCCAAATTGTCCCAAGAAAGCCTAATACTTCTCTTCCATTGAACCTTCAATATATTCAGGTACATTGTTCAAAGATACCAATGCACAGTTGACACAGGATTGAACTTTAAGTAGCTATAAATAAGTAGGCAGCTATATGTCCTCAATTAACAACCATACTTTCCTACTAATAAAAGTTTAAACAAGTGAAATTCATCTTATTTGTGCTCCCCTTACTTTCGCAAAGAAAGGGAATCCCGAACCTCAGAAGTCTCTCTTCCTTTCATCCAAAGCAGGCCTAGATCATAACTGTCCTTTTATCCTAAAAATTGACTTTCAAGGGATTAAGGCAACTCATAGACTAGGAAAAAAAGTAAAGATCAAATAAGAAACCATTATATGATTCAACTAGAAGAAAGCATGGATGTTAGCTCTTACTATAGTCTGTGAAAGAGCTCATGGCCTGCTCTTAGCACCAATGTTTCAAATCATGAAGCTTCTTTGACAACTTTAAAGGTTATTATATAATTCTGAGGCGGTACCAGATAACATTGGTTTCCAGAACTAATGAGCTATGACCGATTTTCTGATGTTGTTGTAGGTCTCCCTGCTTTCCTCAATAGAAAAAGATATAAAAAGCACTGGGTAAGTGATTATGTAAGCTATCTATAGATAAGAATGATGTAACTTTCTGTCCAGATGTGAAAGCTAAGGTGTTGAAGAAATACTGATTAAAAGAGGTAGTCTACTGAGTGATATCCTGGGTACTCTAAAAGAGTTAACTTTCCATTCTTTAAAAAATTGGTTTGCCTATATGCATATTGCTAACTGGAATTTATTTTTGTTATTTAGTCATTTTCAGTCACTTTATACACATTTGAACTTCACAGTAATTTTATGAGATAGGTACTGTGATTAACAGTTTACAAATTTTAAAAGTGGAGATCCTATAAGTTTAGATAAATTGTCAATAGTAAGTGAAGGCTTCCATGGAATAAAGGGAGGGAGTGGATAAAATGGGGGGGTGTGTGGATATTTAAGTATAGCTTCTGGCATGACTGTATACCCTGCCAAGTCCCTCAAACACTTTTTTGTTGCATAACAAATGCTGATTTTCATTCATTGAGGGAATTTCCTCATTGGAAGTTCCCTATACCAATGAATTTATATGTCTTGCAATCAATAATAAAAGAGAGAAAGAGAAAGAGAGAGAGGAGAAAGAGGGAGGAAGGAAGGAAGGAAAGAAGGAAGGAAGGAAGAAGAAAAAGAAAAAAAGGGTTAGAAGAGAAATTTGCGGCAAAGTTCAAATTCAGTTTTCTATCTACTCTAACATATTATCTCTCAACCTTGCTGGGTAAGAACATAATTCATTCATTTATTTTACATCTTATTATACTACCTGTTTAGAATATGAGGAGTCTTTAAAAGAGAAGAGAGACACATGAAGTGATTATCCCTTAATTCAGGGAAATACTCTTTGCCTAGCAAATGCCATTGAAATAAACATCTCTTATCTTTGAGCTTTTAAGAATTACCTTCACACCCAGTTTAGAGAAATTCATTCTTTCCTATTCTAGAGCTCCTTTTCTGTCAGCAAAAGTAGTCATGCTGTTAGCATTGTCAACATAGAGAGAAGACTCCTTAAATCCTGACCTTTTCACATCTCTATTCCAATGATGGCCAGCTAATCCTTTCTTAATCCCAAATCATCTCTTCAGCTAAAAGTGGTGTTTTGGTATAAGAATCAGGAGCAACAGAGGTAAGGCTTAGATGAAAGCAACTCATTCAATTAAATAGATGTTTAAGGCTCTAGGATAGATAGGGCAAGCTACCATAAATTACAGCCCATTTCATAAATGGATGGATTTTACCTGACAAATAACGTCTTTGAAAGTTTCTTCAACTGTTGCCTCAATTGTAATAAAAGATAATTTTACAATACAAAAAGCTTTACAAAGCATTTTCTTTATAATAATTCTATGAAGCAGGATGTACAAGTATTTTGATGCTCAGTTTACACGTTGGGAAACCATTACTTATTTTAAATGACTTATTCATAATGGTTATTGTGAACTGGGTGCCCTTCAGTGTTATACCTAAAATCCATCTTTTATTTCTAATAACAATACTTTTCTGCCATACTGCCCCATGGGAGATCTCTTAGTTTATCTAGTTTCTGATTGGTACAAAGAAATTGTAGTTCATGGAGGCTGTTGAACACTTTATTGTGCACTATATTTGCATAATGACCTCCAAAAACTCTTGAAAATAAAATTAAGAGCAATCAAGTTGGCCTAGCAGCCACTGGAGATCCAAATTATGATATTTTGGGAAATGAGGCTCTACTTTCTCCTTAGGAGTATTGAAAAGAGTTCTCCTTTAAAACATGAGATCCTACAAAGTTAAGGGCAAAGTCATTTCATTTTGAATAATTGACAATGACCCCTGCTTCCTCAGTCAATCATAGAACTAACAGGAGTTGGGGTTTTTATTATTATTATTATTAGATTTTCTGGAAGTAGTTGCTCTGGATTTTTTGAGTGAATTGGGATTAAGAAAAAAAGAGGAGAACATGGAAAGGTACAGAAAGGTGCAGAGGAAGAACGGAGAAATCTAGAAACAGGATTTTTAGGAAAAGGAAAAATTATAGAGAGGAAGATATTATGGGAGAAAAGGTAGAAAGATTGAGAAAAAGCAGTAAAATGGAAGGTAAATGGATAATATTAAAGTAATACAAAATTTAAATTTTGTTCTAAGTAAAGAGGCATATAGCCCAGTGGAAAGAACACTGGCTCTAAAGTCGGAAGACATGAGCTCAAATTTTACCTCTGGTATTTATTATTTGTGCAAGCTTAGACAAGTTCCTTCATTTTTCTGGTCCCAGTCTTCTCATCCAGATAAAAAGAAGGTGGTACTAAATGACCCCTGAGGTCTCCTACAAATAAAAATCTAATATCTTATCTATTTATTTGGTTTGAATCTGAAAACTGTTACTATTTTTGACAAATCCTTTCATTCCTCTGGAACTGTTTCCACGTCTATAAAATGAGTAGGTTGGACAATGTGATTTCCAAATCCCATCCAACTTTAATCTTATGACTTATGGATAATTGCAATAAATAGCATCAGGAATAGAAGTCCCTGTCCCAACTCTTTTATAGAAAGAATGGTATTCTCTGTTGAAAAAAAAAGATTCTAGATCATTAAAGAGTTGCTTATAACTATCTTATAAATTTAAAGCATTTTAGGACATAAATGCTGAATGGTAGGCTATGTCATAATTCTCACATAATATGCCTGTGAAAACAGCTTGCCCATGATCACACAACTATTAAAGTAAGGCCTGAAACTTAAATCCAATTCTTTCAAGATAAAAAGCTATAATAGCATTATGGGAAAATAGTAGAGACCTTACCAATAAGATCAGGGGTAAAGTAAGAATGCCTATTGTCTTAACTATTTTTAATATGATAGCAGAAATCATAGCTATAGAAATAAGAAAAGAAAAAGAAATCAAGAGAATAAATGTTCCCTGTGAAACTTACTTTTTGAAAATTCATGATTTTTCTAGAGAAACCAAAAAAAATCAACTCAAACTAATTGGGAAAATAATTATGAAATTGAAGAACATAAAATAAATCTACATAAATAATTAATATCCTTAAATTAGCAAAACAACAACAACAACAACAACTAGCAGCAAGAAACATAGTGTTAATTCAAAATAAACTACATAAAACTCTTGGGAGTCTATCCACCAAGGCATACATAGAAACTATGTGAATATAACACCTTTATATGGAAATGAAGAGATTTAATTACCCTGAAAAATATTAATTACATGGTAGTTCATGCCAATATAATAACAATGACCATGCTGCCTAAATTACTTACCTGTTTAATATCCTTACCAAAGGATTATTTATAGAATTAGAAAAAATAATAGCAAAATTCATTTGAAGAAAAAAAAGATCAAGAATTTTGAGAGAAATAATAAAAAAGTAGAAAATAAGGAGGTGACTAGCATCAGATTTCAAACTATACTCCCTAGTAATCATCAAAATAATTTTAAGTTGTTTGGAAAATTGAGAGGTTGATCAGTGGAGCATATAAGATACATACAATGAAGAAGGAAATGGAAAAATAAGACAGTATTTGAAACATGCAAAGACTTCAACTCATGTGGTAACATCTGACAGAAATTTTTGGGAAACATAAAAACCACTCTCGTAGAAGTTAAGTGCAAGTATAGACCAATATCTCATACCATCTACTAAGATAAATGATTCAGATATAAAAGGTCTATATCATTCATAAATTAGAGGAGCAAGAAGTAAATACCTCTTGCAGCTATTGGCAAGGGAAAAATTCATGACCATTGAGTATATATTATTAAAAAATGCATGCATGAATAAAACCAAAATAATTCCAATTAAAAGGGAAATAATAGGGGGAAAATTTGCAGAAAGTTTTCTAATAAAGGTGTCATATTCAAAATATGTTAGGAGCCAAATCCTATTTATATGAATGAGAACCATTTCCTAGAATTGACAAATGGTCAAAGGAAATGAATAGTCAATTTTCAGAGCAACAAATCCAAGTTATTAATCTTCAAATCATTATAATAATTAGAGAAATGTAAATTAAACAACTTTAAGCTCCCACTTAACTTTCCCGAAACTGGCAAAACTGGCAAAGAAAAAAAAAGGAAAATGACTTGTTTGAGAGAAGCTTTAGGAAAATAAGTACACTGATGCACTTTTGGTGGAATTGTAAATTGCTTTAGCTATTCCAAAAGCAGTTTAGCATTCTGCTTTGAAAGTTACTAAATTATGTATAGTCTTTGACCCAGAGCCATATATCTAAAAGGGACTGAAAAAGTAAAGGGAAAAAATGTATAAGATATACAAGCGTTTTATAAAAAGAGAATACTCTTCATTTGAAGAATAGCTGGCTATATTAAGGCATAATAAAAGATTACTATGCCATAAGAAATGATAAAAAAGGAAGTTTTCAGGAAAAGATACAGATGTGTATAAACCAAATTAAGTGAGCAGAATCAGGACAACAACTTGTAGACAAACAACACTGAAAAGACAAAAAACTTTGTAAGACTTAGGAACACTTACCAATACAATGACCAACCATGATTCCAGAGGAATGATTGAATGAATAAATTAATGCATGCATGAATGAATGAATGATAATGAATGAAAAATAATGGACTAGAAATGTATAATGAAGCATACATTTTGGACAGAACTATTGTAGGATTTTGTTTTGTTCAATAATATGCTTTTCTTATAAAAATGATGCTCTTTTTTCTCACTGAGAGGCAGGTGGTGGGGCAGTAATAAGGAACTAGATGTAAAGGAAGAAAGGGAGAAAGAGAGAGGGAGGGAGGAAGGAAGGAAGGAATAAAAGGAGGGAAAGAGGAAAGGATGGAGGGAGGGGAGGAGAGAGGGAAAAAGGGAGGAAGAAAGGAAGAAAAAAGAGATGAAAAAGGGAGAAAGAGAAGAAGAAGAAAAGAAAGAAAGTTTCTCAAAAAAGCAGGATAGCTTTAGAAGTAATTTATGGACTTGATTACATACATAAAAGGAAAACAACATAATAGAGATGGCCATTTTCATATACAATTCTTTTTTCTATTGTGTATATGGAAATACTTGCTTAATTGATAATTGTTTAGTTAGAAGTTTTTTACATGGAAGTGAGGGGGATAGAAAGAGCACAGAACATTTGGGACATTTGACTTGTAGCTCCAGCTCTTCCAGCAATCTTCTGTGTATATCATTTCACTTTCCTAGGTCTCAGTGTCCCTACCTATGGAAAAGTGAAAATAGAAAAGTATCAGCCTTCTAATTAAAACAATCAATCAAAAGTATAAAATAGATGTGTCATTAACAAATCATTAATTAGTTTGGGAAGACTGAAGTATTTAACTCACTGGAGAAAAAAAATTAGATGTCACCACACAGGAAATACATCGAGATTGGTTGAAAGACTCAGACACACTTCTGGGTATATGTATAATTCAGCAAATGATTTCCCTTAATAAATTCCATAAGCAGCAAGTCAATGATAGTTAAGGACCCTGTGGGTGAGGAAAATTGAATTTTTCTCTTCCCTGCCCCATTGACCAGATGATGGCCTTGTGAACTCAAAAAAAAAATCGAAAAATCTGGAGCTACAATTGGTATCCCTTAGATCCATTAGCAGTATTCTCCTGCTTTAATGGCTGACACTAGTATCTGCATTTAGATCTGAGAAACACACTGAAGAAAAGCTAGACACATTAAGGAGGTACAGCCCCAGGTTGTTTAAAAGGCACCAACTCCCAGATGCCAAAAGGGAGCTGCACTGAGGGGAAACTTCATTCAGAAATTCACAAGAGGCTGAAGAGTTTCTAGTAACCAGAAATTGTGAATTGCTCCTTTTCCATGTCTTCTCTAAGCTTGAGTACACTCTGTCATTGATTTGGTTTATGTTTGTGTCAGAATGTGCCCAACAATTTTGGAACATGGTTCTTGGTTCCAATTTTTCTTACTCTATCAGGCTAATCCTAATTCTACTTTATTTAATGTTAAAGTTCATAAATACTCATTTCTAAATGCTAATTAATTCTGACCAGCTAATTGATAACCAATCAACAAGGAACACACTAGATTAAGGGATTTTGAATAATTGCACTAGAAAACCACTCAAGTGAAGGGTGGGGAAAGAGGTAGCCAAATACTGTCTGGAGCCCTACCCTATCACTATGTGAATAAGAGAAGGAAAATGGGCTCAGAAGGGATGTTTCATCTGTCCAACTAGGGGCCTGAACTAGCTCATCTTGAAGATGCTTTCCAATTCTGACAATTTAGGAATCTACCTGCAATTAATTGAAGGAGATTCAAGATCCCTGGAATAGATAAAGTACTAGACGAGGCTATGTGATGTCCCATCAGCCAGCCAGCTCACTTCATTTGCCAAAAGCACTATCTTCCCCATATCATGGCAAAGAAATATTGGCATTAGTAAATCCCAGTCTGGAACTCTAAATAGAGCTGAAGGTAGCCCAGGAGCAATGGGTCAACAACTTAGGGGAAAGGGATTCCACTATCATCCCTGAGCTTTATTTCATGGTCCTATACTGACCCAGCTACCACTGTCATCAGAGTCCTTTCACCTCTCACTGGCCACTCAATCCTGCCCCAATTGGGGAACCCCCTGTGATATACAGTGGCCACTCCCAGAATTTATTTTGGGGGTACCCCTCTCTTGTGTCTGCCTTAAGCCTCATGGATCCAAGAGCTAGATTATGGTAGCCATGACATTTTCTTACTTCCTCTCCACAATCAATAATGTTTGCCTCAAGTGAAAAAAAATTCTCATTAAAACTCTACCTAAATGATTTGAGTACTTCAAAAAAAGAGAAAGTCACAATGAAGAAGGATTGGACTGATATCATTGCTGAAATTAGATAGTGCTTTTATTTAAAATTTCTTTAATTATCTTGGGACCAAATTATTAGAAGCACCAGGCAGACAAGCTTATAATTTTGCTTAGTGTAGTATAATGTACTGGATGATCAAAAAATAACCCCAAATCACTACATTATATCAAGTATATTTTTTCTCTTTTACACATAGAAAAAAACAAAATAAAGAAATGTGAAATTATTCTCAAAACTGAGAAGCAAGTAAGTCTAGGATCTTGAGGATGTGAAAATCCCTAATGACATCTAGCATATTGCTTTATCCATTGAGTCACAGTGTCCCCAATCTATTGGAAGTTGTAGTAATAACTACACATTTGAATGAATTAACAAATTTAATGAAAAACTGATTAAATATTCTAAGCTCTAGGAATTCAAATAGGAAACTAATAGTCCCTTCTATTAAGAAACTCACATTCTAATGAGAAAAACAATATAAATGGAAGATTTCAACTGCAATTAAGATGGAAAGGGTCCATAGTCCTTAGGTCACAATGACAAAGCATATGGTAATTTGTCTTCTTTAATGTCATTATACTATTAAAGTTACATAACTTGAACCATTTGATAGTGACAAAGACTTTGATGGCAAAAACATTCTTTCTGGGTCTTCAACAGATGTGGCTATAGTATCTGTAGGATCAGTTGCCAGACTGAATTTCTTTAGGGATTGCTTCCCAGAATAATGGCTAAGGGTACAGAATTGGAAGCATTGCCATTTCCAAGGCTTTTGCATTCAATTTCCTAACATAAAATGTATCATTTGAAATAATATATAGATTATAGCCTTTTAGAGCTTCCAAGATATTTTCCTCATCATTTCCCTTGTATTTAGGAAATACAAATGTTATTATTTTCATTGTACAAATGACATCCCTCTACCATCCATAATATCAACTGTTTCCAAAGATCATTATGTACTCTAAACATTTTGAAGTTACAAGTATTCTATTTTATCTGAACTTAATATTTCTTTTCCTTTCAAGTATATGCTGAATAACAGATTTAAATTAGAATAAAAAGACAGAAATCAGCTTGCTAAATACTCCAGAAATATTTCTATTTTTCCTCCTAGAGCTTAAGGTAGAGGCAAGTATTAAAATAACAAGATTGAGAAGAGGCTGGTAAAATTCTCTTTAATGTTTCTGGGTTGGAATTTTTAAAAAGAGAGATCTTACTTCAGAAATTTCAAGCATCTGTGTCTATGCACAAGAAAGAGGCATTGCATTAAGGAAAAGAGTTAAAACCACTCACTTTTAGGAAGATGATAGAAAGTGAGACAAAAGGTTTTACTTCTTCCCTAACAGTCAAGCTTTTTTCCATTGGAGAAAAGAGGAAGGTATAGTCAGTCTCTAAAATTTCAAAATCTTCATTCATAGGATAACAAGAGAATTTCATATTAATAATAAAAGCATAAATTTTGAACTAGAAGGGGTCTCTGAGGTAATCTAGTCCAATCCCCTTGTGTTCCCTGTAATGAGCCTTAATTGCCCAATCTTTATTGAGGTAACAATATGATACCATGCCCCAAAAGAGATATAAAGATGATAGCATGAAGAAAGACTGAGGTAGAAACTCTGATAAAAAATGGAGGAAAAAGGACATGATGTGATTCAATCTCAATTGAAATTACTTAGAGTGAGCATCTCTCACACTCATTATCCTATTCCTAATATGCTTCATATTCTGTTGCTAACACTATATTTTCTTGCAATATTTATATGCCATATTTACATTCAATGTGAAAATGTGTTTTTAGGAAGCTTGAAAGTAAAAACACAGAAGCTAAAACACATGGTGATTCCCTAAGCTATCTGAGTCTTCCAAGGGGAATAATAATTTAGAAAACCACTTACCCTAAGATGTTGTTATAGCAGTTGTATGGTACAGTGGAGGGTCTAGAAGAATCAAACAAAACTAACACAAGTGAACAGCAAATGGTAGCAGAGAGAATCCATTCAGCATGGAGCCAGAGGACTGATGCAGTGGGGAAAGCACTTACTGGGGAGTTAAAGGATTTGATTATTCTTTCTACTTCTGTGTCACCTTTCTGGGCCCCACTTTCCTTAAATAAAATGAAAGGGTTGATTAAATGTCCTTTAATGTCCTTTCAAACTTGAGATCTATGATTTCTATGTTCTATCTGATCTCTCAGTCCTTCAGTAAGTCAACAAGTATTTATAACTGAGAGGCAACTAGCTGGGTTTAGTGAATTGAGAGATGCACCTGTAGGGGCACATGTTCAGCTTCAGATATTTACTAGCTATGTGACCCTGAGCAAGTCAAAGCTGAGTTCTGCTTTAATTTCTTCAACTCTAAAAAAGGACTAATAAAAACAGCACCTACTCCTAGAGTTATTGTGAAGATCCAACGAGATATCTGTAAAATTCTTAGCACAAAAAGTACCTGACAAATAGGCACTTAAATGCTTGTTTCTTTTCTCCCTTCCTTCTTCTTTTCTTCCTTCCTTCCTTCTTCTCTTCCCTCCTTTCTCATCTCCTCTACTTCTTGCTCTCTTCCTTCTTTCTTTACACTCTCTCTTCCTTCTTCCTTCCCTTTTTTCCTTCCTTCCTTCCTTCCTGCATCTATTCCTCAATCTCTTCCTCTACTTCTTCCTTCCTTACTTCTTTTTTTCCTTCTTTCCTTTTAAACTTCCTTCTTTCTCATCAAACACTTACTACATACCAAACACTACTCTAAGCACTGGAAATACAAATATAAACAGAAAATTCCTGACCTCAAGGAGTGTACTGTCTAAGATCCTATGATTAAATTTTTCCCCCATTATCTAACTAATGTCAAATTATCTTACCTTATTTGAGCCTCTTTTCACACATCTGTAAAATGGGTATGATCATGTCAGATAGCACAGTAAAACCCTGTCTGGAGGCAGACAGACCCGACTTCAAATTCAGCCTCAGACACTTACTAGCTGTGTAATCCTGGACATCACTTAATTCTGTTTCTCTCAGTTTCCTCATATATAAAATGAGCTGGAGATAGAAATGACAAATCATTTCAATATCTTCGTGAGAAAACCCTAAATGGCATCATGAAGAGTCAAACATGACTGAACAACAAAAACTTAACTGACAAAAGTGTTGGGAAGAAAATACTTTCTGAACTTTTACAGAGCTACATAAAAGAGAACTCTTATTATAAAGTAAAATGATCATGCTATCCAAGCATCTTAGAAATGATAGAAGATGAGTGATTGAAAAGGTGATTTCTACCAAAAGGAAAGGAGACTAAAATGCTAATAATAAGAAAACAACTAAGGAGAACTAATTTCATGTACTTTGAAGAAATTACAAGGGAAAGTATTTTCAGAATATAAATAAGAATAAATTGGCCTGGAGTTTGTGCTCACTGGAGAAGGGACCTTGAGCTGTGACCTAATAGAAATTTTCAAAATAGTAAAACAAATCAATAGAATTTGAGAGTGATAAATGGTTCATATGAGTGAAGAATTTTTTTAAAAAACCCACTAAGGACTATTATCCAAAAAATAAGAAACTAGAACACCAAGAATTTTCAGCAGACCTATTTCACACAAAAGGTAATAAACATATGGAGTGTGGAAGTAGAGAAGCTAACTGAAATAGGAAGTCAGAAAGAGTTTTGAAAGGCATCCAGATTAGTTTTTGCAAAGAAAAAATTGAAGACAGAAGTGGTGACCTTAAGAACCAAGTATATCTGTGCCCAACTTTGTTGCTTAGCAACAACCACATGGATTAATATTCCCTTCTCTCCCAGCATTTTCCCAATAACTCTCCCCTTACATAGCTTCACTTTCTGTTATTAACTATACACAAAATGTAAAAAATAGGACCTTAGCTACTGTCAACAGTCTCATCCACTTAGAATATAAGCTTTTGAGAGTAGAGACTGTCTTGCTTTTCTATTTGTATCCCCAGAATGTAGCACAGGGGAAAAGGGATAGGTTCTGGTCCTCTGATTTCATTTGTAAAAGGACCTCTCAAATGAGGAAACTCTGATGACCAAGATAGATCAGTAGCACCTTATGTGCAATTTAGAATCGTAGAATTACTTAAAACTATGATATCACATTCAGGCAGGAACTTGCTGCTGCAAATTCACTCAGAAAAACACAAATTAGCATTAGGTTGTACTGTATTTTTATTTACTTTGTTAAACATTTCCCTATTAATTGCCTTTTAATATGATGTAGTACCCAGGAGTTTGGGGCTACTTTGTCACCTCTGACTCAAACATTGGTAGGTGGTAGCTAGTCTCCCAGAGTCACACAGCCAATGTATGTTAAGAATTTAAATGTTAGCTCAAATTGTCCTTTATCCCCTGTCAGGTGTGTTCTTAATAAATACTTTTATATTCACTATCTAGTTTTACTTCTTTATTTTATAGAAGAAGAGAATGAGGCACTGAAAGACTGGTATCAATTGAAGGATTATACAGCTAATAAATGACAGAGGTGAGGTACAAGGTGAAGTCTTCTGATTCAAAGATTAGTATTTCTTAATACTACTACCAATAGATATAACACTATGGCACTCTCTTGCCAAAGTATCATTGTGGAACTGTAGAAATATTGTCACTTTGGTAGTCTAGCTTCATTTATGGGAACAATATTTATCTTAAATATCTCAAAAGATAGGCCCTATAGAGGCAAATATCTTGATTTACCCTTCCCTTTTGGTATAATTGTCTTCTACCTCCTCTTCGTAAGTATTTAATGCTTTCATGTTGATTTCTGGATGCCCAGATGTTTCCTAAGTCCTTTCTTCTCAAGGTTATGTTATATACTCAGAAATTAGCCTTCCTTTCTCCAGTATAATAATTCCCAGTCTCCTTAGTGTGACATCTAAGCAAACTATTAGGAAGAAAGCAACACATAAATATTTTTAATGAAAGTAAAGAAGAGTTTTTCATACTATAGAGTATATTGCTTTCTCTAGGAATAATTTTTATCATAAAACAAGATGCTTGTTAACCCAGCAAGTTTTTCTAATGATGGAATTCCAGACAGTCTCAGAAATTGCTAAGGTATATTTTGGGGACAAGAGGGAGGTCTTTTTCTTGTCCTTCAAATCACATCAATAATATAAGGAGAATTAAAAGAAAGAATCCTTTGGTTTCCAGTATATAAAAGAATTTTCAGAACTTTGGATTTTAAATTAATACTTCTTTTTTTTATTAAAGCTTTTTATTTTCAAAACATATGGACAGATAAATTTTCAACATTGACCCCTCCTTCCAAATTTTCCCTTCCTTCCCCCCATGCCCTTCCCTAGATGGCAAGCAATCCTATATATGTTATACATGTTAAAATATGTTAAATCCAAAATATGTAAACATTTATTCAATTCTCTTGCTGCACAAGAAAAATCAGATCAAAAAGGGAAAAAAATGAATAAGAAAACAAAATGCAAGTGAACAACAACAACAAAAAGAGTGAAAATGCTATGTTGTGGTCCACACTGAGTTCTCACCATCCGCTCTCTACCTCACAAGATCATTGGGATTGGCCTGAATCATTTCATTATTGGAGTCATGCCTATAAGAACTGATTATCTATAATCTTGATTATATATTGTGCATATATATATTATATATATTATTATATTATAATATATATTTTATATATATATATACATATATATATATATTGTGCATAATGATCTCCTGGTTCTGCTCATTTCACTTAGCATCATTTCATGTAAGTCTCTCCAGGCCTCTTTGGATCAAAGGGCATGCACAGTTTAATAACTTTTTGAGCATAGTTCCAAATTGCTCTTCAGAATTGTTGGATGCATTCCCAATTCCACCAACAATGTATCAGTATCCGAGTTTTCCCATATCCCCTCCAACATTCAGTATTATTTTTTCCTGTCATCTTAGCCAATCTGACCGGTCTGTAGTGGAATCTCAGAGTTGTCAATTAAGGCTTCTTTGAACTAAATTAAATCTGGAATAGCGTAGTTAACTTGAATTTACTCCAAATAAATTCAAGGTACAAAGTAAGAATGAACTTACCTGACAATCAAAAAAGGGATTGTCTAAATAAATTATTTTAAGGGTCATAAAGTGCTTTCAACAATTCCCTTTTGCTCAGCATCTTTGCCCAAATATCTGGGCTATAATTAATAACATTGTATCATTTGTATAAGTATATTATATATATATGTATATAAGTATTTATATAAGTAGGTGGCAGCTCCTTGGAGCATGGGCTTACCTATGTACAATTCTCTTCCTGCCTCTTTGAGGTAGGAAAAGTGATTTCATATTTAGGAAGCAAAGAAAAGTGTTAACTGCATAAGATCATATGCTTATTTCTCCTTTCCATTAAACAGCACAATAAGGAAGAAAAATTTTTACTAGCTTTATTTAGTTTGATTCCAACCCTACTCTCTTTTCCCCAGTTAAAATGATAGGAAGATAATACATATCTCAGTCATATTTGTTGTCTGTAAGGTAGATAGTAAAGGTCCAACTAAGTTGGACCGGAACTAATTAAGAAAAAGGTCTGAGTTATTTTCAGGAAATCCTCATTCTACACAATTCTCTTCCACACATATTTCAAAAAAAAAATTCCAAAGAGTGGTAGCTTCCTACAAGGTCATTCTCAGTATAGTTACTCTTTGAGGTAAGCCATCAAGACACAGACAGAGAATTCCATGGCAAGTGGTGGCCTACAAATTAGGCATGCACGGGAAATGAACAGGAAGAATAAGTGGACTTAGAAACAGAGTTAGCTCTTTTATTGAAGTCTCAGAAGGCAGAAAGGAAGACAGGAAGGAAGGAAAAAAGACAAGAAGAAAGGAAGGAAGGAAGGAAGAAAGGAAGGAAGGAAGGAAGGAAGAAAGGAAGGAAGGAAGGAAGGAAGGATGGAAGGAAGGAGAAGGAAGGAGAAGGAAAGAAGGAGGGAAGGGGGAAGGAAGGAGGGAAGGTGGGAAGGAAGGAAGGGAGGTAGAAAGACATAGAGGAAGACATTAAAGAATAGATGGAGAAATGAAAGAAGGAGTAAAGCAAAGGAAGAAGGAAGAGAGGGAGTAAAGAAAGAAGGACAAAAGGAAGAGAAGAACTGAGGAAGAAGGCAAGGGAAGAAGGAAGAAAAGAATATAATTTAACTACAAGGCAAGGGTGAAACCATGAGTCACTTTATCACAGCATGAATCTTTGAAAAAAAATAATTTCAAAAGCTACTTTAATATAAGTTTGGGAGAAAAAAAGGAATTGAAAAGACTCTGTATTCATTTGGGAACATAGCTAATATTATTTTCTATCCCAATTAAGTGTTTTGACATTTCAGTGTTGTTCCTTGCCTCTTTATTAGTATGGTGAGCAGCTTGAATAACTAGATAGGAATTGATTTCACATATGTCCAGATGTTTGTTTGTCGTTGTTTTTTCAAGCTGGTGGCAGGAAAATGAGCCAAAGTATGCAAATTGACATTAAAAAATCCATACAAATTAAAGGGGCAACCCTAGATCATCCCTTAAAGGGCATTTATCTACCAAGGTATCAGTATGTGATTCAAGTTCTCCAAATGGAGCCATATCTTTTAAAACATCTACAAATAGTAAAGACAATGAAACAGAATTATTACTGAATTTTAAAGCATGTTTATGGATGAACATAAAGAATCATTTCATTTCAATTAAGACTGAAAGTCCCATCTTTGGGATTGTATTTGCTAGCTGATGAATACAGGTGTTAAGAGAGGCTCATACACTGTGGCAAATATCAGGGCAGCCCAAAATAGCACTAAAAGCAATGCTGCCAAAACTTAGCAAGACACTCAGGACTTCCAGTTACTGAGATTGTCATCAATAAGTCAACCTTTCTCTTTGAAGGGAAAGACACTACTAGGTGGAGTGCCCAGACACAGGGTTTAATTAGTGCTTCAATTATAATTTAAATGTTTGCACGTCAAGTTCAATAAAGATCAGGCAGATGAATTTTGAGACAAGTGGCTGTGTCATCTATAATTTCCCCTGAGATAGCTTATCTGAAGGTTAACAATTCAAGCAGAGGGCTCTAAAAAGCAGTTAATTGGTGTAAATACTTTTGGCTGGAGAAATTAGCCTTGTGAACAAGTGACTAACTCCTTTGATCTTAATGAACTAAGATGTTTTTCATGCATCATAGCTACAGGTTTTGCCCTAAACTGCAGTTATCAAGTGCACAGAGGTCGTATCCCTCTAAACAATCTTTTGTGTTGACTAAATTGTAATTACTCTGTACAAAATTAGTCTCAGGCTCACTAGAATAACTTTATTGCTAAGGATTTTTTTTTAATAATGCATGCAATAAAACATAGAAATGTTTTAGTAGCTAAATCAGCTTCGTGATAAACAAGAAAAGGTATAACTATCACAAAATGAAGGAGAACTGGAGGGCATTTCAAATCAAATCAGTCATTAATAATGCTTTGTTTATTCACTGGATGAAGGATGACTTTGGAAATTGTTGACTATAATCAAGAAGAATGTAAGAAAGAAAAGTGGGAGAGGAAGAATAATCCCAAATGTATGATTAACCAAATGACTTAATTAGGATAAAAAATATATCACTAAGCAAGGCAAAGAATAGTTGGATACTTGTTGAAATTAGTGCCCAAGTTTAGAACTGTGATCTAGACTGATACTATTTCCCAAGCCTCGGTTTCTTTATTTATAAAATGAGAGTATTAGACTAGTTGGCCACTGGGGTAACATCTATCCTTACAGCTATGATTTTTCATTTTAGTATCCATGTAACAAGGAAAGGGCTTTGGGCTTATCGTCAGCCAATAAACATTTAATTGAGCACCTTCCATGTGCCATTGTACTAGGTGATAAGAATGCAAATAAAAGAAAGAGAGAAAGAAACATGGTCTCTATCCTCAAGGAGCTCATATTCTATTAGAAGAGACACCATGCTTAGCACATGAATCCTTTACAATTAGTATCTCATTTGATTCTCACAACTTTAGGATGTAGGTACCATTACTATCCTTATTTTTACATATAAGGAAACTGAGGCAAAGAGAAATTAAATGACTTGGATAGGGACCCACAAGTAGTATCTGAGACTACATTTGAACATTGAAGTCAGAACTTTCTGACTCTGGCTTGGTGTTTAATCCATTGAATCACCTATAATATACATAGATGTATACTGCCTAGAGGGGTAGTAATCTCAGAGGAAAGGCACCAACATTGGAGGAAACTGGGATAAACCTATTGCAGAAAGTAAGATTTTAATCAGGGGAGCTAGAAGGCTCTGGGTTTGTGGATCAACTTCCTTAGTGACTCTGCCTGGGACAAAAATTAAGAGAACTTAGATAAATCACTTCATCTTTCTAAACCTCAATTCCTTCATCAGCGAAATGAGAAAGATTGACTACATTATCTCTAAATCATACATTCAGAGGCAGCAAAATCTAGGGATTATCCAGCCCCAAACTTGCTCAAGATCACATACCATAAAAATGGTAGTCATCAAAACCATTTGGTATTGGCTAAGAAATAGAATAGTGGATCAGTGGAACAGGTTAGGTTCACAAGATACAATAGTCAATAACTATAGTAATTTGGTGTTTGACAAATCCAAAGACTCCAGCCTTTGTCATAAGAATATACTATTTGATAAAAATTGCTGGGAAAACTGGAAAATAATAGAGTAGAAATTGGCATTGACCAAAATCTAATACCCAATACCAAGTTGAAGTCAAAATGGATTTATGTTTTAGACATAAAGAGAGATAATTATAAGATTAGGAGAATAAAGGATAGTTTACTTTTCAGAACTACAGAGAAGGGGAGGAATTTATGGTGAAAGAAAAATTAGAGAATACTATGAAATGCAAAATGGATAATTTTGATTACATTAAATTAAAAAAAAGTTTTACAAAAACAAACTCAATAAAGCCAATATTAGAGGAAAAACAAATCTAGGGAAAAATTTTACAACCAGCGTTTTTGATAAGGCCTGATTTCTAAAATATATAGAGAATTGATTCAAATTTATAAGAATATATCATTCTCCAGTTGATAAATGGTGAAAGGATATGAACAGACAACTCTCAGATGAAAAAAATTAAAGCCATTTCTAGTCATATGAAAAAATGCTCTAAATCACTATCAATTAGAGAAATGCAAATTAAGACAGTTGAGGTACAATTATATTCTCAAATTGGCTAAGATTATAGGAAAAGATAATGATAAATGTTGGAGGGGATGTGGGAAAATTGAGTCACTAATACATTGTTGGTGGAGCTGTGAATTGATCTAACCATTCCAAAGAACAATTTGGAATTATGCCCAAAGAAGCATATCCTTTGATCCAGCAGTCTCTTTACTAAATTTGTATCCCAAAGAGATCATAAAAGAGGAAAAGGGACCTACATGTGCAAAAATGTTTCCTAGCAACCCCTTTTTATAGTAGGAACTAAATGGATGCCCATCAGGTGGAGAATGGCTAAATAAGTTATGGTATATGAATGTTATGGAATATTATTTTTCTGTAAGAACCAATCATCAGGATGATTTCAAAAAAGTCTGGAGAGACTTACATGAACTGATGATGAGTAAAGTGAGCAGAACTACAGAATTAACAGAAATAACAATATTATGTGATAATCAACTGTGATAGACTTGGCTCTTTTCAACAATGAAGTGATGCAAGCCAATTCTAATAGATTTGTGATGAAAAATGCTATTTACATCCAGAGAGGAAATTATGGAAATTGAATGTGGATCCAAGCATAGTATTTTCACTTTTTTTGTTATGGTTGTTGTTTGCTTGTTTTTTTTTTTCTTTCTCATGTTTTTCCCTTTTGATCTGATTTTTCTTGTACAACATGATCAAGATGGAAAAATGCTTAAAAGAATTTCACGTTTAATCTGTATTAGACTGCTTGCTGTCAGGGTCGGGGAAAGGAGAAAAAAACTTGGAACATAGGGTTTGGCAAAGTGAATGCTGAAACTATCTTTGTATGTATTTGGAAAAAATAAAATACTATTCCTTTTTTGTTAAAAGATCATGTACTATAGGTAATAAGAAAAAGTAACATTTACTGCTATTAACCTATGATACTAGAAACAGCTCTTAGAATATTGCAAAGATGGGCTGGCTAAGATCTCTAAATTCTGGCTTACACTCTAATTATGGTAAAATTGTTTACAATGATAATTCTATGAAATATATGCAATTTAGATACATTTGTTTGTCTTTCATCTGGTTAGGCCGTGTGTTAAGCATGTGGAATTGTTAGGCCAGGTTTTTGGATTCATTCACCAAATAAGCAAAATCTTTTTGTGGACACAAAATGTTCAAGGTAATAGTGCAAATTCTAAATGCTAACTAGTTAATCTTTTGGTACTGTGGAAAGAATTCAAAAGACCAGAATGATATTCCTAGTTATAAACAGGATACATGATCTTAGGTTAGTCATCATTTTTCTAAGTCTTTCTTTCCTTATTTGGAAAATAAGGAGTTGGGCCTAAATGACCACCTGAATGTCTTTCAGCTCTAAAAGTCCAAGGTTGGGATAATAAGTAAGAGAGCAAAAATTTCTTGGAATAGTGAGATTATTCTACTTAGCTCTACTGAAACAGTCTGGAACATTGTGCTCAATTCTGGGTATTACATTTTAGGAAGATCATTGACAAGCAAGATAGCAAAGGGTCTGAAGTTCATATCATTTGAGAGCTTGGTGAAGAAATTGGAGAATTCAAGATTTGAAGTGAGAGACATATAATACTTGAAGGAATATTATATGAAAAAAATTACTTCCTAATAATCTTAGCTGAAAAATTAGCTACAATTAATGGAAGTTGTGAAGGGGTAAATTTAGATTTCTTGTAGAGAGAAATTATTATTAATAACCAATGATTTAGGAAGATCCAGAGTTTCCCTTTTTACTTTGGTCCTCATTTCAAAGTTTATATATTGAAAGACATTGAATTAACTCTCTTCAATCTTGGTCAGATTCCACAAAACCTTAGAAGGAATCCCATTGTGTTCTATTCAGCTTTGGGTGAGGATAAATTCTTTAATTAGATTATCCAAGTAATTTAGAAGTAAATGACATAATCAAAGTTTATTAGCCTAGTAGCTCCTCATTGTAATATTTATTTTCTATTAATTGTGAACCAATCAGAGTTAATTGTCACCCCTAGGAACACCCCTCTTCCAAGGGCATATAAACCATGAGCCATTCACCATGATTGTCTTTGAAATGAAAAATATCACTGACCTCTTTTTTATGAAAGATGATAGCTATATTAATAAAATGATTAAATTACCCAGAAACTCTTTCTTGAACTTTTTAAAGATCATCATATGAATTCAATCTTTTAGCAATCACCAGTAATCAGAGACTTTGGAAACAGAGTATCACTTTTTAAAGCTAGAAATATATACATTTTTCTGAGTTTCTGTTTCTCTTATTCCTAGAAGGACTTGTTGGCAAGAATTTTTTACAGGGTGCTAGAAGGAAGAGGAAGGAAAAGCCATTCCAACCTCTATATTTGTCCTGCCATAAAGTCAGAAATGTATCAAGAGTGAACTTTCTAGCTGCTATGATCAATGTTGAAAGCTGAGTAGGGAGTTAAATTTTGCGAGGATTTAATGGAGTTGTCAGAAACTTGAAGCATGGATGAAGATGTCAAAAATTCCAATAAGGAAAAAGGGGAAAGGACTCATATCTATGAAGTTATTTATAGCATCTTTTTCTGGTGTCAAAGAATTGGAAACTAAAGGAGACACCATTTGTTGAGAGACAATTGAATAAAATAAAGTATATGAATAGTAATAGTATATTAACATGCTATTGGAAATGATAAAAGGGACTGTTTCAGAGAAATTTTGGAAATCTTGTGTGAATCGATGAAGAATAAAGTAGAACCAGCAGAACAATGCACATTGTAACAACATTGCAAAGATAAATCATTTTGAAAGATTAATGAACTCATTTCAATGCAATTATTAAATATGATTTCATGAAGAAATGATAAGAAACATACCATCCACCCCCTACAGCAAGATGATGGACTTAGGGTACAAATTAAGACTTTTTTTTGATATGGCTAATGTGGGCATGCTTTGCTTGCTTTTTATTTGGAGGGATTTTGGGGGGGTTGTTTTGTTTTTGTTTTTGTTTTTAATAGAGGAGAGAGGAACCTCATCAATGTACTACTTATTCTTATTATTTATTTTTGTTTTTCCTTCCCTTCAAGCTGTTCAGTTTAAAGCATTCTTAAATTTTTCAGATTAAATTTTGATGTAAAGTACATTTGTTGATCTTGAGCATTCCAATACTTATATTTGAAAAATGAAGAAACAGAAACACAAAGAGACATATTAACCTGACACATAGAACACAGATATTTGTGACCAATTTGGAACAATAAGCTAGGTCTCCAGACTTCAAGGGCAGTGTTATTTTTGCCACATTGAATCCCAGGCAATTAATTATCTATGGCTGCTACTATCAGAATCTTAGTGTAACTTGGATCTGAAAGAAACGTATTTTTCCTTTTTATTTTCACAGACTGCACAAGACACTGTAGAGGTAAAAGTGTCCCCCATTCCAGAGGGCATGAATGAAAGTTAAGAAACAATCATATAATTATGTCTCCCAAGGGACATAATTGATACATATGTCATGGACTCTATCAGAGGAAATAGCCTTGGTCCACATTTCACATACTATTTCCGGCTACACTGTGATAATGCAGAGTTCATGCTGCTTTCCCTATGTGAGTGCCTATCTAATTTCTCCATAAATATATATTCCATTGCAACCAGCATTGCTGCCTCTAAAAGAATAAATTTCATGCATTAATTATCCTCTCTGGAAAGGCATCTGGTAGCCGGAGAATTTGAGGGGAGGTTCAAAGATACATCTCCATGAGGTTGAATGCCCCCTTCTATAGGATGGACTTCCTGATCTGAAAGATTATAGCGGGACCATATATTTATGCACCCTGTCCCCCACATCCCATAATCTTCTTAATAAAGGAAAAAGCATACCCGACTAAACTAGATTATGTTTCAGAGAAGAATAGCTTTTGAAGTGTGTCAAGCATGAAAAGAAGTTAAAGTGGAACATTTTCAATTTTCAACCCTGGTTCATACAAAATGAGTTTTCCTCATCTAATCTGTGTAGCTGCATGTAGCAATAGCTCTGCTACCACCTTTGACTCAGGATCAGAGCGATGATTGGAAGGTAGCATCAGGTAGTTTAGTTGTTACAAGGTATACAGGAGTATTTCAGTGGTCCAGTTACTTTGCCTTACTGAGGTAGCCCGCTGGCTCCATTGCCAAAGTTCACCTATCAAGTCGAAGAACATTCTTAGAGAGTTAAACGATGATCTTCACACAGGTTTGGAACAATCTATAATAAAAAAAGAAAATCACACTAAAGAGTGGAAAGGTGATAAAGATTTACATAATGCCTATGATGTGTCAAACACTTTTACAAATATTTCATTTACTCTTCACTGACAACCTTGTGAAAATAAGTGCTACTATTATTTCATTTTACTGATGAGAAAACTGAGGCAAATAAAGTTAGGTGACTTATTTGTTCAGACCGACTCAACTAGTGTTTATAAGCTAGATTGGCACTCATTTTCCTGACTTCAGGTCCAATATTCTATCCACTTTGCCACCAACTATTCCATAGTGGACCTGTTATTCTCTCAGAGTTCCTTGAAGTCAATCTGTCAACAGAGAAAGGAAATAATTCTAAAATAATATGGTATCACTATGTTCAGGATGGAAAGAAACTTAAAGATCATCTAATTCAAAATGTTCAGATTCCTCTTTTTCCTTAAACTCCCATTTTCATTCATCCATTCATTCATCCATTTATCAAGAATTTCTTGATAAGTTATCAAACCTTAATGAACATTCTGTCACCACATTTTCTCCAGGTTGGTATTTAAAACTTTATTTTTCTACAGTCATAGTGGAAAATTCCTAACCTGGGATTCCAAATATTCATAACTATATTATTATGACTTAGCCATTGCCACTGCTATCCAGCAGTCTAAGATTGATGTCTATTGCCTAAGCCAAAATTTAACATCTAAATGTTTAAGCTCTTCTATCAGTTATCCATCAATCAGATTATATCCCACTATTCTATAACATGAAGAGACTATTCATGTCAGCTAGATTAGAAGTACCAAACACACCAAACTTCTGTTGCCAGTGGTTCACAACACTCTTGAGAAAGATGGAACTGGAATAAATATAATTGGAAAATATTTAACAAAAATAAAAATTCAATAAGAATGTTAATAAGTGTTTTTTTCCTAATTCAATATGCATCCCACTCTGATCCTTATGTATGGTTTAATGTCCCTCTTTTCTATTTTGGCAACATGAAACTAGACTACTTTATAAACCCTACATGTCCTTAAATATCAGACTGAAAACTTAACATTTTATGCTAAAAAAGAATCTTTGAAGCTTTTGAGAAGAGTAGTATGGTTAGATATTTATTTTAATAATATCATTTTAGCAGCCATTTGGAAGATGAGTTGGAGAGAGGAGAGACTGCAAGCATGGAAATCAAATAGGAGGTTATCACAATAGTCCAGGTGTTACTGGCATAAACTAGGGTATAGTTTGTTTGTGTAGAGAGAAAGGAACAGATGATGGAGATATGGAGGCAGAGCTAAAAAGATCTCAGCTCATTAGATACACACAAATGAACAAAGTGGAAGAATCAAGTAAGTTTAGTTCTTTTTATAGATCACAGTCTTTTAAAAATATGGGGGCAGCAAAAGGTTATCAAACTGCACATCTTGTGACCCAACAGTGTTTCTACTGGACCTGTATCCCAAAGAGATCATAAAAAAAGGGAAAGGACCCACATGTGCGAACATGTTTGTGGTGGCCCTTTTATTGTGGCAAGGACATCAGTTGAAGAATGGCTGAATAAGTTATTATATAGGAATGTTATGGAATATTATTGTTCTATATAAATGATCAGCAGGATGATTTCAGAGTGTCCTGGAGAGACTTACCTGAACTGGTGCTTAGTGAAGTGAGTAGGACCAAGAAAACATTGCAAACAGCAACAACAAAATTTTAGGATGATCAACTCTGATGGATATGGCTCTTTTGAATAATGAGGTGATTTGGGACAATTCTAATTGACTTATGATGGAGATTCTGCATCCAGAAAGAGGACAGTGGGACTGAATATGTATCATAACATAGTATTTTCACCTTTTTGTTGTTATTTGCTTGTGTTTTTTCTCATTTTCCCCCTTTTGATCTGATTTTTCTTGTGTGGCATGATAAATGTGGAATTATGTATAGAAGAATTGTACATGGTTAACATATTGAATTACTTGCTATCTAGATAGGGTAGTAGGTGAGGGGAAAGAAAGAAAAAATTGGAACACAATGTTTCACAAGGATGAATGTTGAAAACTATCTTTATATTATTTTGAAAATAAAAAAGCTATTCTTTTAAAAAATGAAGGCAGCTATCATGCCTTCCATCCTTACAATCTATCCAAAAGCCTTCTTTTCTTCAGGCTATTCAATTTATCCTCATATGATATGGTCATCATGACATTGAACATTCTAATTGCTCTTTTTTGGATGCTTTCTTGCTAGTTGATATTATTTCTAAAATGTGGCATCCCAAACTGAATAGTAGTGTTTAGCTATTTGGACTATGCTCCAAAGATAAAGGTAAAAGGAAATCCATATTATTTCTCTTTTTGTCTTATCTTCCTAACTAGACTGCAAAACGTATGCCTCATCTGAACTTTATTAACCTAAAAGTTCTCAGGGTGAGCTTCACAGAGTAGGCATTTAATAATTATTAAACCATTTCAGAATTGAATTGATTTATCAATGACTTCATGATTATGAAATGTCTTCCTAGAGAGACCAAAAGGAAAACATTGCCCAACTCAGCAGACAATTCCCTGCTGGCTTGGACCCTGTTTAAGAGTCCTGACTTGTCAGGACAATGATTCTGAAGCATTCCTGAAGACACAGCTTAAAGAGACAGTCAGAGAAAAAGATAGATAGAATATAGAACTCAGAAACAAAACTAATTAAATTTAAGTGGTTTTTGCTCAAGAAACCTCCCCAAAATGAAAGTTGATCCAAGATATGAATTATCTCTATAAAAATAAGTTCTAATGCCACATATAATTATTTCATACCTTGACTTCTTAACACTTTGTTTACTGCCAAATGATATCTTATTCTTTTTACTTCAGAGGATGCTTTTATGCTGTACTATAGGTGTTAAAAAAAAGATTTGTCTTTTCCTCCCTTTAAGTCTTACCACCCTCCTCAAAAAGGATTGCTGAGCCTAGGAAATGTGAAGGACTCTCATCTTTCCCCCTCCTTTCTTCTCATTTAAATTTCTAATTCCCCAAAGCTTAAAAAAGGAGATGCCTCTAGACATGCTGAATGGAGATGCCAAAGTGAATAGTAATAAGAGGTTCAATTACATCCAATGCTTTCCCCTTATCTGTGTGACAAACACCCTAGCACAGTTTGATGCTTTGCACCCATTTTACCTTGAAAGTGATTAGGGTATTAATATATTTTTTAAAAGAACAGCATCTTCCAGTATTCTGCATAGATCATCTACTAAACTGGGCTGAAAGGGTAAAATTCACTTCAAAGAGAGACATAAAAGTGTCTTTTCTATAGCTAAGATATCAAAGCTGGAGCAGAGACACGAAAGGTACAGCTCATCAGATGTTCAGGATGTTGAGCTGCATGCCATTAAAGAAGATATTTTTCTTTTCCTCAAATAGTTTCTGGGTAGATTGTGGAGAAAAGTACATATGTAATAAAAACTTAATTTTTACTTAACAAGGCAGAAGATCACAAAGGAAACAGCAAATGAGCTGGACTGTTTATCACAAGGCTCCTATTAAAGAAGGTGGTGGGAGGGAAAGCATTGCCCAACTCAGCAGACAATTCCCTGCTGGCTTGGACCCTGTTTAAGAGTCACTCTGGAAGCTGCAGAAATTAAGCTTTTTTATTTTCAAATTGTAGCCTGGTTGACTTTGCACCAGGTCGATGCAATGATCTGTATAATTGCAAACTCTTCCCTATTACTAGAGCCTGTCACTTTGGAAAGTGATGTCTGGGCTTCTGTCCAGAGTTTATTCTCACCTTAGTTTGGGTTTTTTTTTAGGATGTCTTTCTTAATATATGGAAGTGCATTGTGGTAAGGGAAAAATTATATTTATATGTATATTGGGGCTGATAGGAAGCAAATGAATGTTAGAGTATATTGAGAAAAAGTAAAACTTTTGAACTTCCAGTGCCAAGATAACAGAGTAAGAAATGAACCCTCTGAAGCCATTCCAAATTCCCTTCCAAAAACCCAAATAACCAAAAATTGATTTAGCAATAGAGAAGCAGTTTACCAGCATGGCATGAAAGGTCTGTCTCATTGGGGTGGGTTGGGATGGGATGGGAGGGAAGTGAGGTTAAAAAACACCAACATTAACCAGTCTCATATCAAGGGACCTGCAACAGGGATCGAATCCACCATAAAGGCCATGCCCTCCTTTTAACCAGAAACCACTTAGGCAAATGAGTAGTCTGTGTAGCACAGCAAAAAAATTATACCACATAAAAGAGGCAGGAAAGAAAAATTATAATAAAGAGGAAAATGGGGCTGGATAGGGAGGCAGGCAAGGCTTAAACCCTATTCTCATCAGAATTGGCTCAAATAGAGAATAATATACACACTCTAGGACATAGAAATCATTGTTACTAAATAGGGAAGTAAAACGTGAGGGGGTTCATAGAAGGGGAAGGAGAGATCAAAAGAAGAGTAGATTGGGGAAGTGGTGATTAGAAGTAAAATACTTGTGAGAAGAGAAACAATGGGATTAAAAGAGAAAAAGAAATATGGGAAAATTGCATGGAGGAAAATGCATAGCAAATTATCAAAATTATAAATGTGAATGGAATAAACTCACCCATAAAAAAGAAGCAGATAGCAGAATGGATTAAAAAGTAGAATCCAATATGTTGTTTACAAGAAACACAATTGAGGGAGAGCAATATACACAGGGTAAAGGTAAGGGACTGGAGCTAAATTTATTGTGCTTTAGCCAAAGCAAAGAGAACAGGGATGGCAATCATGATTTCAGACAAAGCAAAAGCAAAAATATATCCAATTAAAAGACATAAGAAAAAACATATTTTAGTGAAAGATACTTTAAATAACAAATTCATATCAATACTAAACATACACACACACACACACACACATATAAAATAAAATTATTCTGGTGAGAGGACCTCATATTTTCTCTCTCAGAGCAGATAAATGTAACCAAAAGTAAACAAGAAAGAAATCAAGGAGGTGAATAAAATTCTGGAAAAGTTAAGTAATAGATCTCTGGAGAAACATGAATAGGAGTTGAAAGGACCATACCTTTTTCTATGAAGTACATAATACCTACACAAAAACTGACTTTGTATTAAAATATGAAAATCTTACAATCAAATGCAGAAAGTATAAATAATAAATGCTTCCTTTTTAGATCACAATGCAATAAAAATTACATTCAATAATGAACAATGAAAAGATAGATTAAAATTAATTGGAAATTAAATAATCTAATCCAAAAAATAAGTGGGTCAAAACAAATCATAGAAACAATTGATAATTTCATTAGAGAAAATGACAACAATAAAACAACATAATTGTTGTTTATTTATGGGATGTAGTCGAAGTGGTACTTAGAGAAAATTTTTATATGTCTAATTGCTTACATCAATAAAATAGAGACAAAACAGATCAATGAATTGGACATACAACTGGAAAAAAAACTAGGAAAACAATAAATTAAAAATACCCAATTAACACTAAATTGAAAATCCTGAAAACTAAAAGAGATGAATACAATTAAAAGTGAGAAAACTATTGAACTAAAAAAATAAAACTAGAAACTGGTTTTATGGAGGGGGAAAACTAATAAAGTAGATAAACTATTGCTTAACTTAATTGTTTTACAAAGGAAAGAAGAAAACCAAATTACTAGTATCAGAAATGAAAAGGATTGAATTCACCAAATGAGGAGATTGAGGCAATTCTTAGAATCTGTTTTATTCAATTACATGCCAATAAATGTCAGTCTACATGAAATGGATGAACAGATATAAAAATATAAATTATCCAGATTAACAGAAGATGAAATAAAATACTTAAATAATCCAGTCTTAGAAAAAAGAAATTAAATAAATTATCAATGAACTTCCTCAGAAAAAATCCTCAGTACTAGATGGATTCACAGGCAAATTCTATCAAACATTTAAAGAATAATTAATCCCAATAATGTATAAACTATTTGGGAAAACAAGTGAATAAAGAATCCTACCAAACTCCTTTTATGACGCAAATATGATGTTGATACCTTAACCTGGAACAGCAAAACTAGAGAAAGAAAATTATAGACCAGTTTTCCTAATGTATATTGATGCAAAAATTTTAAATAAAATATTAGCAAAAATATTACTGCAATATATCAAGAATCATATGACCAGATGGGATTTATACCAGGAATACAGGACTGGTTCAGTATTAGGAAGATTATCAGCATAACTAACCATAAAAATAAAAAAAAAACCAACAAGAATCATATGATTATCTCAGTATATGCAGAAAAAGACCTTCACAAAATACAGCAACCAGTCCTATTAAATACTAGAGAGAGTAATAATCATGGTATCAGACAAATTAAAGCTAAAATAAATGTAATCAAAAGAGAAAAATAGGGAAACCACTATATGTCAGCTATATTAATCAATATTGCTTTAGACTATTTAAAGTAGTCATTATAAGGTCAGAATATTGCTTTAGTGTTAGGAAATGATAGATTGGTAGAGTTAGATAAATAATAAAAGACTTGAATTTTTGAAGGAAGTTGTTATTCACCTCAGTACAGTCTTACATATATATATATGTGTGTGTGTGTGTGTATCTCATATAGATACAGTATACATACATATATGTATATATGCATGTGTATGCATGTATGCATATATATTTGTGTTTATATGTATGTAAATAATTACACATCAAATAGATAAATAGCAAGATAGATATTTATGATTAAGTATAACTTTCTTAGGGAGAGAGGGTAGAAAAAAAGAGAAAAGAAAGAATAAAGTAAAAAAGGGGAAGCAAAGAGAAGACTAGTATTTATTATATAGGTTTTTTTGAAATGGAAATTTATTACTTAATATTTTGAATTCTTTCTTATGATCTGCTTTGCACATGTTTATATTTTTCCTCTATTTTATATTTAAGTTTAAAATAAAAGAAAATAAAAATATTATATAACATGGTGTAGAGGGCTGAAACTCTTGAGTCGATGCACTGAGGTCAGAACAGCCAAGCACTTGAGGCTAACTACCGATTGGACAATACTCTATGGGTATATACTTGGGAAATGGCCTTTCCCACTATTATGTGCTGGCTCGATGATTGGTGTATAAAGAGAATTGTAGGAGGGACTGGGGGTAAAGTAAGATGAGCCAGAGGCACTTTGGCAGTGGACCAGGAAGAAGGCAGTTACGTAAATCCTACTTCCATCCCCTTCGCTTCTACCCCTAAAGACCAAGACTAAGGATTTTTGCTTATCCTGACTCTGGCTGATTCTAAGGCATCCTAGGTGCTAACGCGGTCATCACAACATGAGAATAAATGGAACTTACCTTAAAATGATAAATAATGTTTATTTAAAACTATCAGCAATCATTATGTAATGGGGATAATATAAAAGTCTTCCCATTATAATCAGGGGTGCAGGAAAAATACCCATTATCATCTCTCTTATTTAATATTGTACTAGAAATGTTAACTATGGCAATAAGAGAAGAAAAAAAAGTAAAGGAATTAGAATAGGCAATGAGGAAGCAAAGCTATCATTCTTTGCTGATAATATGAGATATAACAATATACTGATAAAATCCTAGAGAATCAACTGAAAAACTACTTTAAATTATTAACAACTTTAGCAGAATTGTACAATATAAAATAAATCCACATAAATCATCAGCATTTCTGCATATTGCCAACAAAGCCCACTAGAAAAAGATAAAAGAGAAATTCCATTTAAAATAACTTTAAACAATATAAAATTCTTGGGAGTCTATCTGCCAAGACAATCCAAGAAACTATTTGACCAATCTATAGAATACTTTTCACACAAATAAAATCAGATCTAAACTAATGGAATAATATTAATTGTTCATATAATTAATATAAATTAATTGTTAATGGGTAGGCCAAGCCAACATGATAAATATGACCATTCTACCTAAATTAATCTACTTATTCAGTGTCATACCAATCAAAATATCAAAAAGTTATTTTATAGAACTAAGAAAAACAACAAAATTCATTTGGAAGAACAAAATTTCAAGGATATCAAGAAAATCAATGGGGGGAAAAAAGGTGATCTAGCTGTACCAGGTCCCCCACCATATTATTAAGTAACAACTATCATACAATCTGGTCCTGACAAAGTAATGGATCATGGGAATATATTAGGTACAAACCACATTTTAGTACATTACTATAACAATCTACTATGTGAAGACCCAAAGATACAAGTTTTTTTGGACAAAAATTTGACAAAAACTACTGGGAAAACTGGAAAACAGTATGGTAGAAACAGAGTATAGACCAACATCTCATACCATATTTCAAGATAAGATCAAAATGCATTCATGAGTTACACGTAAAGGGTGATATCAAAAGATAATTGAGAGAACATGAAATAGTTCATATATCAGAGATAGAGGTAAGAGAAAAATTTAGAACCAAAGAAAATATTTAGAACATTTCAAAATGTAAAATAAATAATTTTAATTATATAAAATTGAAAAGTTTTTGCACAAACAAAACCAATGCAAATAAAATATAAGGAGAGCCGAAAATAGCAGAATAGGGATTTTGCAACAAATATCTCTGATGAAGGTCTCATTTCTCAAACATCTAGAGAATTGAGCCCAATTTTTAAAAATGCAATTCATTCCCCAATTGATAAATAGTTCAAGGATATGAATCAAAAGTTTTTAGATGAAGAAATGTTCTAAAATGAAAATGCTCTAAATCACTATTAACTAGAGAAAGGCAAATTAAAACATCTCTGAGGTATCACCATATAACTAGAAAATTGTTTAATGTGATAAAAACTGGAAAATGTTAAATGTTGGGAGAGATGTAGGAAAACTGGATTGTTATTTGTCTTTTGTTCTAGAAGAGAACCATGACATCATGGAGGTGATGCCATGACTTGCAAATGAATTGGACTTAAATGAGAGAGAGCCGTGGAAGATCACCTGTTTCACTTCCCTCACACAGCCATCTGGGTCCAGTGGCAAGATATAGATCAAAATGATTGAAGATGGTGATGAAAGAAAAAAAAAAAGGAAAAATGGGAGAACTTGATCATTTCAAACTAAGGTCTTCAAGGAATATAGTACTGGCAGAATTATGAACTGATTTAAACATTCTGGAGAGCAATTTGGAATTATCCCAAAGATCCCTAAAACTCTGCGTATCCTTTGATCCATCAATGCAATGGCATTGGATAGAATTCCAGGTTTCTATTCCAAAGATAGCTAAAAACTGGGGAAAGACCTTTTACAAAAATATTTGTAAAAGTTCTTTTTGTAGTGGCTAAAAATTGGAAATGGAAAGAATGCACCTCAATTAGGGAATGGCTAAATTAACTGTGATATATAATTGCCATGGAATGTTATTATACTATAAGAAATAACAAGCAGGTTGGTTTCAGGAAAATCTGGAAAAATTAACATAAACTGATGCATAGTGAAGTGAAAGAATAAGGAAAATATTCTATGTGATAACAGCAATATTGTTCAATGGTGAATTGTGAATGACTTAACTATTCTCACAAATACAAGACAATTTCAAAGAACTAATGATGAAGCATACTATATACCTCCAGAGAAAGAACTGATATTGTTTGAATATAGACTGAAGCATACCATTTTCCACCTACTTTCATTTGTTTTCTTTTATTTGAATCTTCTTATAAAAAAAAAACTAAAGGAACTGTTTTACATAATTGAACATGTATAACCTATATTTGATTATGTCTGAAGGAGGGAGCAGGGGATTAAGGAAGGAATAGAATATGGAACTTAAAACTTTAAATAAAAATGCTTTTTAAAAAAGCAAGCACTCCCAAATAGAAGACAAACATAGATTTTATGTATGTCTGCTTTCAAAAAGCAACATTTTTAAAAGTATAGTTGGTGGGAGCTTAGCAGTGTAACATCCATGCTATATTAAAGATCAATTACCATCTATATTTCTTACTACATACATATATTCACTGCCTCCCTATCTTTCAGAACATTTGAAAAGTACAATTAATTATAACAAAAAGTAAATTATCAAAATAGGGCACAGTCCAGATGTGAACATTTATATTTAATGCACTGTAGGTTTTGATTCTATAACTTTCTCTTAAGGTTACAGCTTCCAGCCATCTTCATTTCATGCTTCCATGGAAAAGATGCATGTTTCTTCTGACTCATCATGGTATCCTTTAAGTATATATGATTTTTGATTAAACCAGGAAGGTCACAGTTTCAAAGAATTGTGCTTTAGTTAAAAGAAAACATCGAGAAAAACTGAGAAAAGAGAGTTTGAAAAGAGATCTGACATTCTTCATGCCCTCTGAAATATCTGCTTTTGTTGCTAATTATCTTTTTTATTCTTAAAACTTTGCATTCATGGAATAACTGCCAACTGAGCTCTTACTTTGTAACTTACATAAAAAGCAGTTTGAATGAACAAAAAATAGTATAGTATGAAAAAGGTAAAAGGAAGAATTTACAAATCTTTCTACTATCTCTCTTTCCCCCATATATAAAAAATAGAGACTCTCTGTCCCATCAATTTCCCAGAATTTCTTTTCCTCAGGAAAGTGATGTTAGTGATTATTTTCTAAGTTTTCTTGCAATAATTAAAAACAGGCACATAATTTAATAACTCTGCTTTGAGGCTAGGGCCAAAAGAAAATGTATGCTATACCACCATTCATTTCCCAAAGTTTGAGAAAAAAGTTGAGACAAGCAAAACTTTTCTGTAGGGGAAATAATCCTTTTCTAGTCACCACCCTTCTCACCAGTCTAACTTGAACTTGTCCTTTCCTTAATCTGTTGACAAGTTATTCTGTCTAGTTTGAGCTTAAAGTAATTGAAATGTGTATCAGCTCATTTAAGGAAATTGGCTTCTTCATAAAAACGTAAACCTGGAAAGGACTTTAGAAAATATATAGAGGCAGCTAGGTGGTGCAGTGGATAGAGTACCAGCTCTGAAGTCAGGAGTACCTGAGTTCAAATCTGGCCTCAGACACTTAATATTCTCTAGCTGTGTGACCTTGGGCATGTCACTTAACCCCAATTGCCTCAGCCAAAAAAAAAGTATATAGAGGGCACCTTCATTTTATAATTGAGGAAAAGGATCCAGAAATGAGAAATGACTTGCCCAAGATCACTGAGCGATCAAGTTCTACAGTCCTAATTAAAACCTAATTTTTATTATTGTCATTCTGATATGGGGGGAGGTGACTTTTTGGTTGTTTTATTTTCTCATTGGACCACATTGTCTCTGATTACACTGTGCTAGGAATACATTACATGTCTAGGACATTATAGTACTTCCCAAAGAAGCTCTATATTATTATTGGGACAAGAGAGTTTTGCCAATAAGTCTTTTCTTTTCTTTTCTTTTTTAAGCAAGTAAGGAAAAAGATAGGCATGTATGCTTGCAGGCATGAGCCTGCTGAATTGTAGAGAACAGCTATAGGGTGGTGCTGTCCAAGGTAGTGAAATAAGCAACAGGATTCCCTTCAGTAAAGAAATAAAATCTTAATACAGAACATAGCAAGAATTAAACATGCAGAATCCCAACTGCAGTTAGAACAAGGAAGTGGGTATATGATAAAGATAGTATTTTACTATCACTGAAGATAAATTTTTGAAAATTCAGTATTTAACTAACTTCAACCCTTCTGTCATTGTTTCTCCACATCATTTGATAGAGATTCACAACCTATGTACCAGGCTTTGTGCTGAACTCCAAAATATGAAGTAAAAACAAAAGCAGGTTTTAGGTGCTTACCTTTTACATATAGACTTTCAGGTAGAGCACTGGGACTTTTATTCCATTGACATTATCAGATAAAGATTGAGATCAGTATAAATAATATGATGATAAAATAGAAGGTTCTTTCCTTTAAATTTTGGAATTAGAGGGTCTGGTTTCAATTCTTGACTCTATTATTTAACTTTGAATAAGTCATTTAACCTTCCTAGATTTCAGCTTCCTAATCTATAAAATAAGGGGATTGAACTAGATGACTTTCAAGGTCACTTCTAGTTCTACATCTATGATCTTATGACCTAGAAAACTATTACAGCAAAGCAGAAAGAAGCATGACCTTGAAGCCAGTTAAATTTGGGTCAGTCCTTGTCATGTACTCTCTTTGTATATAAACAAGACATTTTAATACTGCTCATAACAGTCTAAGACTATTCTTCACAGATAAATTGCCAATATGTATTGTCAGATTTTTCAATCTTAGAAGTTTCCATAGCAATGAAATCATGAGTCTGAATATCATCATCATCAATAATAATGACAAGCATATCTTTGGCAAATAATATGGCAAAGTGAGGTAGAGTTGATTCAAATATGTAGACAGCCACATACTTTAAACTTGACAAAAGCTATTAAATTAAATTAAACCCTTGGATCACCTTATCTGCATTTAACATTAAATAAATATATGCAAGAAACTATGCTAAATTTTAGAGAAGAAACAAAAATAAATAATGTTATTCCTTCCCTAAGGGTCTTAAAATTTAGTGTCTGATTTCCTACAATTCAATAAAACAATTTTTAACTATGGGTCAAATCATTCACTCTGTCTTCTTCATGATCCACATAGAAAACCAAATTACATAAGGGCAAGAATAAAATATCACTGAGCCATTTGTTAAGGCATAGAAGAAGTTCCTTATCCTTGCTCTAAGTAATTTTCTGATGGCTAGTTTCAGTGTTGTGAATGTGTTTTCATTCATCCAAATATAGTACCTTCTGAAATGTTAATTATGAGATTAAATTTAGGATAGGTATATTATTATTTTTATTTATCCTATGTTTTAAGAGGGTGTTTTTGAGGGAGAAGGTTGAGTGGGGGAGACATACTGTACTCTACTCATGAATGCAAATAGCCCCAATGCCATAGCCATAGTGCTCAGCAATGGTGACTTGTAATATTGTAAAATGGTGAAATGGCAAGCTCCATCTTCAGGCTATTTCACACAAGTCTATAGACTGTCTCTCTAATTTTTTCTACTAGAAAGCCTCAGAATATTTCTGAGGATCATTTCCAATGACTACCTACTTTAAAATCAGTTGAAATGACAGAAAAAATGAACCAACCATAAAAGGTTAGCAGAAAGAAGGGTGCTATGGGGCATAGTGGGCTTTGTGAGTTCTTGGGAAAATATAAGATAAAAACATTTGGGACCCACTTTCTAAAATGCTATTCTTGGTTTTTACCAAATTAGTTTTAGTATCTCATACCATACAATTTAAACTGTGAAGCCTTGTGTTTATGTCAAGTTATTTCCCCAATCTATTAAAGACCTTCCATGAGTCATTCTTGACATAAGTTGTAACATTCTGGACGCTAGCTATTTTGAAAGACATTTGTGAAATAAAAGTCTCTCTCATCATCATGAATTCCTAGGAACTAATGGTAATGCCATTTGATTTTCAAATGGTTGGGGGTAGGGGTTAATAAATTCTACTTTATACTTAGATCCATAGGTGCATCATGCATGAAATAAAAACATTAGCAAGCAAAAATAGCTCCACAAGATTCCCAATTTCTTTGTGCCTAAGGGAAGTTTTAAAACAAGAGTCAGCATGGAGAAGGATTGAGGAAGGAAAAGAAGGGGACTTCATAGTCAAAGAGGTTTCTAACAGCCACAGGGAAAAAAAGAGATAGAAATTACATTCAGCTTAACCAAAGCATCAGGGCAAAAAGGCACAGGAAAATGAATCAGAGAAATCATGTCTGCTCAGAACCTGGGAATTAAAACGTTGATGTGAATAGAACAAATGTATTCCCCTGTGTGAACAATAGACTAAAATCCAGGAAGCTTTCACAAATAAATAAAAGGTAATCATGGCAAAGAATGATGATAAGTACACCTACTCATTTACATCATAGGCCACCAGTGCCACAACCCCGTGCCTATTAAAATGAATTGCTAATCTGACTGCAGGATACAAAGGGAGATGGATTCCAACACTGTTCATTTGGAAGCTCCAATCTCTTTCTGTAAAAATTTGTGAAAATGAAGGCATATGATTATAAAGGAAATCTCAACCATATTTTGCAGATAATAAGACTAAACGAGATTTGGAATTTACAGCTATGGCTACATGGGTTAGTGTTTTTTCTTCAAAGTCATTTTTATGAGTCTTTTTAGTGAATTAAAGGTCATAACTTTAAAGATATCAGATTTACCTCAATATTTCTTATTTCTTCCCTTATGAATAAACCTCTAGACTTCTTTAACTTTCTCAGTTTTGTTCTTAAAATTCCATTTTTTTACTAAAATAATCTAAAATCAATTAAATTCATTTCAACAGGCATTTATAAGTGTTTACTATGACCTGGCTCTATGTGAAGTGGAAAGGATTAAAAAGACAAAGTGAAAATTAATCATGTTCTCAAGCATCTTATATTCTTAAGAAATGGAGAGGGACATAAATATAAAGTATGTATAAAATAAATATAAAGTAATTTGCGGAGCACTAATAATAGAGGATATTTGGAGGTATATGTTTGCATTTGCAGTTTATTTTCTCTGTTAAATTGTGAGCTTTTCCAAGATGGGGGGCATATTTTTTCTTATAGTCAATTAAGACACCATAGATGGAGGGCTAGGCCTGAAGTCAGGAAGTCTTGAATCTAGATCCAGTCTTAGAAACTTATTAGCTGCATGGCTCTATCTGAGTTTTCTCAACTATAAAATGAGGATCATTGTATCTACCTCTTAGAATTGTTGTGAGGATCAAAAGAGATATTTCTAAAGTGTTTAGTACAGTGTCTGCTATACAGCAGGTGCCTAATAAATGCTTGTTTTCTTCCTTAATTGTTTCTTTATCCTTTGGCACTAAGAGATTATGTTTTGAACTGATTGACATCTATGGCATTACTACAAACAACAATGTCTAATGTAGATACAAAAAGCAATATACTAGATACAATTGTAGTGTCAGTCAGTTGGATTAGCTTAAATGTTTTCTTTTGTTAAACATTTATTGCCTAGACCCAGAGCTCACTAACTCAACTCACAGGCAACTAGAAGCAGGTTCAGACATGGCTGACTAATTTTCTTCTTAGAATTCTAAGTGTAATCTTGATGACCTTGGGTGATTTTCTATTACTTTTTCTCAGATATCATCATCTGATATGTTTATCAAATATAATCTGAGCCATTAATATCTCTCTTATGACTTGGTCTCTGTACTCCTTTTCATTCTGGCACTCTCATCTGGACATACTCTATCTTATAACATGTCCTTCATAAAATGTATCATCCAGAGCTGAACATAGTGTTCACCATTGGATCTGACCACAGCAGAGAACAGCAGAGGAATCATTGCTATAATCCTAGAAATCGTTGTATCTTAATGCTGACTGGAATAGCATGAAATTTCTTGAATTTTGTGTCATACAGGGGACTCATTTTGGATTTGCAATCTATTAAAACCCCCAGGTCTCTAAAAATATCAACTACTTTCTAGTGGTACCTCCTTAAATTCTCCATGAAGCTGATTTCTTGAACCCAAGTTCAGGACTTTACATTTATGTTCATTCAATCTAATCTTATGAGGTTTGGTCCATCATTTCCACCTTTCATGATATTTGTGATCCAATATCTTAACTTTGTCTCCCAGCTTTGTAACATCTGCAAATTTGAGCCTTTATCTGAGTTACGCTAACAAAGTTTAAATGCACAAAACCAAAGACAGATTCCTAGAACACTCCTCTAGAGATCTCTTTCTACAACACCATTGACCCAATAATTGCTTTTTTTGGTGTAATAGTTCTGAATCCATAATCTGCCTCTCTTCATCTTGCTCATGAAGATCTACTGTGTTGACAGCATTCTTTTGATCTACCTTTCTTTAAACTTGTCAAAAAATGAAATAATGTCCTGTTATAACTTATTCTTGAAGAAGCCACATTGGCTATTCATCTAAAAATGATCACAGACTTGCTCTCTGAAAAATCACCAATGATCTCTTTATTATCAAATCCAATGGCCTTTTTTAGTCTTCATCCTTCTTGACCTCTCTTCAGCATCTGATTTTATGGATCACCCCTTCCTTCTGGTTACTGTCTCTTCCTTGGATTTTCATGACACTGATTGGTCATAGTTTTTTCCCAGTTTTTAAGCATATTCTTCTTGATTAGAGAGTCATCATTCATATTCTATCCCTTATGTGTGGCTATAAATACTGCAGGCTTCTGTTCTTGGCCCTCTCCTCTTTTCTCTCTATACTCTCCCTTAGTGTATCATCAGTTTCCATGAATTCCATATCATCTCTATGCAGATGACTCCTGTCCTCAGGAGCTTCAGCCCTTCATCAACAAGTGCCTACCCAATAATTCCACCTGCTTCCATATCCTATAAAAGTCTTTAACTCAAAATGTCTAAAGCAGTACTCCTTATCTTTCCCAGTAAATCTGCCTTTTTTCCTAACATCCCTATTTCTGTAAAGATTTTCTTGCTACTCATATTCATCAAATAAGATTCAACTTTGACTCACATTCTCATTAACTACACCTCATCTAATCAGTTCCAAATCCTGTCAATTCTACTATCTTAATATCACTCCCATCTTTCCCTTCCCACTATTCTTACTAGAACATCCTAGTTCTGAGTCCTTCATTATCTGTTGTTACCTTGAATATTGCAATAGCCTTCTACCTTGTCTCTGAATCCAGTTACTCCCCTCTCTAATCTATCCTCCACATAGTTGCTAAATTTATATTTTTTAAAACCATGATTTATCTATTCTCAACTGAAGTTAAAGGCTCTTCTGGAAACTTTTCTTTCAAATTTATACTTTGTGTACATATAACTATTCCTTGAAGTTGGTTGGAATGATGAACATAGCCCATTATCTGCCAATCATTAACAAATTTGTCCATCAGATGATGAAGGCCTAAGTTAAGATAGTTATGGTATGAATAGAGAGCAGGGAAGGATAAAAATTATACCAAGGAGGTGGAATTAAGATTTGGCATCTGTTTGGACAGGATAATATATGTGAGAGTGAAAGTCGAGGCTGAATCCTGGGAATCATTTGTTACTGCTCTTAATGTCAATTCTCACTGCTTACTTTCTGGGCAAACTGCCTGGCAAATTACCCCATTGTTCTTCCCATTCTCTATGGTGGGAACGCTATAATGTGGGCTCCTAAACAAGCTTTATTTTATTAAGGGCTTTCTACTTATATAGGTTATCTTCCTTAGTTGATAATAAACACATTCCTGCCAAGACCAAAAGCAATCATGACTTGTTCCAGGCTGTACTCTAGGAATTCAATTATTAGTAAGTTCCTAGCTAATTAAATCTAATTACCCACCTCTTTTTTTCTTTTGTTCTTCCCAACCTAGAAATTCTCTGGCCCACAATATGCCTGGCCCTGGACTAGGCATTCTAGGGAGTTTCAAAAGAACATCAGTCATTGTTTCTTTTCTCAATGAGCCTATAATCTTCCATATTTCCAATTTCAGTTATCTGCTAAATTAAATCTGGGTCTACCTTAGCACTAGTCTTCTATGATTTGATGAAAGCTACATTACAAGTCTCATGTCTCACTACTTCCTTACATGAACCTATTGTCCATTGAAGACACTTTCCACTTTTTCACTTTTGTCATTTTCCCTACCTTGAATGCCTCCTCCACTTATCAGCATTTTTGGAATCTTTACTGAACCAAATCAAATGCTGTGCCATAAGGTAATCCCCACCCAAAACAGCTTTCCTCCTTTCTTGGCATTCCTATAACACTTTATAGTACTACTCTTAACTGGCTTACTTGTTAATTTTTATTATATTATTTTATGTAGATATCCTATATTTCCCCTGTAGATGATAAGCCCTTTGAGGGCAGGGACTATGTCTTGTTCATCGTTTTATCTCTCAAAGCTCCAGGACAATGGCTTAAGTACAATAGGAATTCAATAAACATTTGTTGAATGAATGAAATCATTACTCCATATAAAGCTATGGGTAGGGTTTCTATCCCTGAAAAAGAAATTAATTTCTTCTCTGGCCATCATTATTTCTCAAGCTTCAGCTATATAATATGTAGTAGGAAGAACATGCATATGAATAGTCTGTTCTTTTCCTCTTAAAAAAAAGTTAAAATATCATAGATTTATAGAGCTAGAAAGGATGTTGAGAAGTCATCTAGGTTTTATCTATTATTCACAATTGTGTGAATTTCAAGGTGGAAAATAGAGAGCAAATTACATAGAGATGGAGTCTGTATTGGCAAAGGTCCTCAAAGTACCTTTAGAATTATCACCATTTGAGCCACTAAAGAATTATATAATAAAAGTGGGAACATTGTCTCCAGGAGGCCACTGTTGAATATATGCATGTTATTACTAAGAAGAATGAATTCTTGTTGGCTTCTTGTTAATAGGGATTGATCTCTCAAATTGGGGAAGAAGGTGAAAAGATAGGGTAGGAGTAGCATGAGGTTCATGGGAAATACTTGAAGTGAGCTAAGGAATTTGAGAAGAGAGGGAAGTTACCAAAGGAGGGCAGAGAACAAACTTTTTCCTTTTAATTTTACCGACTGCTTGGTTCAGCAGTCAATTAACTATCTCTTTGTAAAAGTCCCCTGGGAAGTATAATCTACAGCTTTTTATTGTCTGTTCAGTGGCATTTTTTTTCTGCAACAAGGGCACTATGGAATTGCCTAGCAATGAATGCAATGATTGTAAGCAGATTTCCTGAACTTAGTGTCTGGGACATGGCTGCTAAATTTTTACACCAAATCTGAGCAGCTGCTCAGCCCGGATATTTCAGAACCATAACTTCAGAACACTTGGCTACAAATACATATGTAATCAATCTCAGCATCTTTATGAACTAGAAGCTCAGTCATTGCCCAGTTTTATACACTATTTTTTTCCCCTATGAAGAAGAGAACAAATTAAACAGCATCCAAGGGAGCCTGGGTGAACATTAAACAGAGATGACAAAATTGATCAGGTTGCAATTTGCTAGTTTCCCAAATGACTAACAATAATAACTAAAATCAATTTGAGGTTTCCTTTATGATTTGTGCCTGTTATTAAAAAAAAACCCTAAGCCATTCTCAATCATTTGGGTGAAGTGCTTTGCCTCTTATGATTTTTATTTTTCTTTGGAAAACACCTCAGCTACTAGTATGAATAAATGCCTACATTTCAATCTGTCAGAATATTTTTTTTAAAATTAGTAATCAACAAGTATGAACATCTTTATGTATGAAGAACAAAAAAGAAGATCTTTTGTAAAATGCAAATTTATGTTACAATTTTTAAATGTGTTATATTTAACTCAGTAGTAGCAAAATTGCCCTGCCTGTTCCCCTTCTGATTTTTTGTTTACTTCTGAGTATTCTTCTTTTTATTAATGCTTTTTTTCTTTCTTTTTCTTTTCTTTCTTTTTTTTTTTTTTTGGCATCTCTACAACTATCCACTACTTTACTCTTCAAACTCCATGGCAAGTCTTCCATTCTAACAAATAAGTATCATTTTAAAAAATCTGAAAATGTATGTCTTATTTTTCAATTTTATTTAAAAGAGCAGTTCACTGTCTTCACAATCAACTGTCTAATGCAGTGTCCTCCATACAATAGTTGTTTAATAAATGTTCATTGAATTGAATAATGGAAAGAAAGAAGGGCAAGGTAGCATAAGCAATTGAAATTGACTGATAATTCTAAAAACTGAAGTTATGTAATTCTCTCAACTACTTTCCTGTCCAAATCTGCAGCCAGAAACAATAAGAGGCAGTAAAACAGTTGGGTAATCTGTACAACTTCATTCAGTCCTTTGGTGGAAGTAATGTTGTGACCTGCTGTGTCAGCTGGCAAATATAGGGCAGGAAAAGGGAGGATTGCTTGTATTCCTCCTCTTTGAAAGGAAACAATCTCCTATTCACATTATTTTATTTCAACACTTATTCTGTATCTACTATGTGCAGGATCTGTGCTAGTAAAATGCATTGTGTCTCATATGTATTCAGTAAAGGATCCTCAGTTTATAGAGCTCAAAAAGGCAGAGGCCGTCCCATACACTCCACTCCTTTTACAGAAATGAAAGTTTGCTAATTTGCTGCATATCAGACAAGTAAAGAGCATCACAAATGGCATCTGAACCCAACTCCTCTGATGCCAGAGTCAATTCCTTGCTGAATGAATGATTAGGACAAGACCTAAAAAAACCCTTAAAAATAGTCTAGTTCAACAACCTCTTGGGAGAGAGGAAGAGGAACTAGGATCCAGAATGGTCATTTCACAGGTATTAAGAATATCCAGAGTATAACCTCATCAGATAATACAATTAGCAACTGATTTGTAATTTAAAGTCTTTGAAAGTTGAAAAGGAACAAAGGAATATAGGGATATAGGTGGATAGGATCAGGAAGATTTAAGTTTAAATCTAGCATCAAACATTTATTGCTGTGTGATTCTGAGCAAACTACTTGTCAGCTGTTTGCCTCAGTTTTCCCTTCACTAAAATTGGGTAGTAATAACATTTACCTCACATGGTTGTTATAATATATATATATATATTATTATTATTTTATATGTGATAATTAACATATAATTTTAAACTGCATGGGGCATATAGAGGAGAGGAAACACAATATTATAATAAAAAAAATTTGGAATCCGAGAACCTAGTTTCAGAATCTGCTTTGTTAACTTCTCTTTATAATGAAGGGGTGAATTTAATTGCCTCTGAGTCTTCTCCATTTCTAGATCTATGCTGCTATAATTTACCCATTGTCATACATGACAGAAGTAGGGCCTAAACTCAACTCCAAGGTCACTCTTCAGTCTACTCCCTCAAACTGTTTTTCACTCCTCATTTTACAGAGGAAGAAAGTTAAGCTCAGGGTGGTCTATCCAAAGCATAAAATAAGTGACAGACATGATCTAAATCCTGAACAGGCCAAGGAACCTCTACCAGATATTGCATCAATTGGGAAAGGAAATTTACCTTATGAGTTTTTTATAGAACATAAAAAGAACTTAGTGATTGAACCAAACTAAGTAACTTCTCTGGCATATATATTTGTTAATTATCATTATTATTAATTACTATTTATGTATATGCTGTATCCTCTTCTATCCCCATATAACAAAAGCTGCTTGAAGAAAGAAATTTATTCATGTTTGCCTGTGTGTCCCCAGTGCCTTGTATGATGCACAAAACATTTGTAATTTTGGCAATGTGAGAGAACTGCCAATGTGTGAATTTTCCTTGCTAATAACCACCTACTTATGACTTAGTAAATAAGTCCTGGGACTTGCCTGAGACAAATAGACATAAAATGAGACCAGGCTCATGCATCTAGTATCAGAGGTAAGATCTAGGTTTTTCTGACTTCAGGCTCAGCACTTTATCCGCTCTGTCTCTCCTGTCTATTTTCTGCTTCTATGCCCTTGCACAGGTTATCTCACAAGCCAGCAATGCTCCATCTTTACCTCCTACTCTTAGAGCCTACAGTTCCCTTCAAGGTTCTGATCAAGTGGATTTTTTTCCATAGGGCTTCAGATACCACCAGTTGTTATTGCTCCCTCAATCAATTTGGATTTATTTTGTCCATATGCTGTTTCCTTTTCTGTGCATATGTTATATTCTTTCCTTCCAATAGTATACAATCTCTTTGAAATATGTTTTACTTTATATTTCCAGAGCCTAGAGCAGTTGTTAGAATATAACAGGTGTCTAATAAATGCTTGTTGAATTGAAATGAATTTGATTTTCATTTCTAGTCACTAGATGGAAATTACACTGTCAGAAATTATATCTAAAACAACCACCTTCTTGCTGAGCATGCAGAGGAATTGAAGCTTTAGTCCATTTACTATTTAGTTCTATTTATTACATTTACTACCAATGAATATTGAAAGTGTTGGCAGTAACTGCTCATGTTGTTGTTCACCCATTTTTCAGTTGTGTCAGACTGTTTGTAATCCCACTTGGGGTTTTCTTGGCAAAGATAGTTGAATGGTTTACCCTTTACTTCTCCAGCTCATTTTACAGATGAGCAATTGAGGGAAATAGAGTTAAGTGACTAGCCCAGATTCGCACAGCTCGTAAGTATGAGGTCTGATTTGAACTTAGGTTCCTGTTTCTAGATCCCATGCTTTATTCCCTGTATCATCCAGCTGTCCAACTGCTCATAAGAATTTAAATTGTAATTTAAATGTATATATTGCTAATCATTGGCAGAGTGAAAATAAAATTCCATTCTGTTGACTCCCAATTTAGGACACTTTCCATTCCACAATCCTATTACACAATTAGATTTTGAAAGAAACAAGGGATAATAAATAGTGATAGTAGTAGCAGTAGACTTAAAATTGACTTTAGTGACTCAACAAGCATTTATTAAGTACTACAATGTGATAAGCACTAAGGATATAAAGAGTGTAAAAAAAAAATTCCCTTCCCTCAAAGAACTCACAGTCTAATAAGGGAGACCATATGCAAACAACAATGTATAGGCAGATTATTAATTTCTGGGGATTGAGCCAAGATAGTAAAGTGGGAAAAGCATTCAGCTGAGCTCTCTCAAAATTCTCTTTCAAACAACTTTAAAATAATGCTTCAAATTAAAATTTGGAATAGCAGAGCCAACAAAAGTTCAGAGTGAGATATTCTTTCATTCTAAGACAATAAGGAAGTCTGAAAGAGAGATCTGTCACATGCGGAGGAGGAGTTTGGCCCTTTGTCCATGTTAATGAAACATCAGTTATGGGACAAGGTAATGGAAAGCAGGAACTGCTTCAGGAGTTCTCAAGCCAAAGATGGCAAAAGAACCTAACAACTGGACAGGAGGAGATTATAGGATAGCTCTGTGCTAGCATTAGCCACACTGTTTGGCAACTCCCTTGATTATATTCACTTCTTGGTCCAATGGGAGAGAAAGGATTTTTTGGTCAAAAGGGAATCAAAGCCTTGAGAGTCAGTATGCCTTTTGGTCCCAAGGGAAGAGGGGCTCCAGGGAGCAGTATCAATTAAAATTCTAAGGGATTGGGAGCTCTTACAGGGTAAGACAAGAGTGTAGACCAAGAGAGTGGTGACAACACCTTTCTCTAGATCACACCATTTTTGAAAGCACCAAAATTTTCCAAACCTCTCTAATTAGCTCTGGAAATAGTAGTACAAAAAATCTTGAAGCTTGAGATCATGCCTCTACACACACACACACACACACACGCACGCACGCACACCAATATTAACATAAAGTTCCAAATGAGCAAAACCCCAAAAAGAACCTGATAATAAAAATTTCTGTGGTTACAAGAAAAACTAAGAGATAAATCCAGAAGATGATGAATTGAAAACAGCTACAAGTTGAGCATCAAAGAAAAATGTAAATTGAACATAAACCCAATAAGAATTCCTAGAAGTGATTTTAAAATTGATTATTCAAAATTTCAAAGAGCAATAAAGGAAAAATTAAGTAAAGAAATTTTCTTTAATTTTTTTCATATTTTCTTGATTTTTTCTTCCTTCCAAGAAAACTCCTTTTCCAAATTCAATGACACTGTGTTTTCTTCTACATAACTTCAACCAGCAATTTTTGTAATAAGGCCAATTCAAAAATGTGAGTGAATGAGTGGGGCTGAAAGCTACTAGAGAAAGAAAGGCCAATGCTAAAGAATGAAGGAGATCACCTGGGGCACATACACAGTAAAAATTATTTCCAAGTGCTGAGCTCAGTTCTTTCTACAATGTAGGTATATAAATATCATTAGAAACCTAATTTCAGTGACCTGGGGCAAAACCCTATTTGTCTAATCCTAGTAGCAGCTCATTCCCTGCTATGTCTTAACTCCTCTATGTTTTAATTTTCTAATTTTTGTTGTCTTTCTATGTTCTCAGGAACTGCTAAGATTCTACCCTGTCTTTTTTGGCATCGTTTCTCTCGTGGATTTATCCTAAGAATTATCATATCAATGTAATTAAATTTATTATAGCTACCATGACGTAGCTATCTACACAGGACAAATTCTCAATATACACTTGATTGGTTGATTTTATGGATAAAATATAAACTGCTTATAGAATGTTACTCAGCACTCCATGGGATACAACTAAATATGTCTATAAACCTTTCAAGAATTTCAGGTCCCAAGACACTGTATCCAACAAAGACTGAAGGCCCACATGGTACATTAAAATAAGTTTTTTGTCCAAGCTTAATTTGCAAAAATCAAAAGAGGAAGTTCTATGACCTTCATGAGATGGAAAAAGCCCCACAGTACATTCCTGTGGAAAACTCAGCACTGGTCTCTGGCTAGTGAGTTCAGTGATGAACTTGCATTTATTTTTGGTCTTTCAAGCACAAACTAAGACAATAATTCTAACTTTATAAGTTCTCACCATGAAAATAACAGATATAGCATTTTTCTAGCTGCTGTGCTTTCCAATCCCTGCAGGCCAATTAAGTCCTTTCAAAACTTCTGTTAAAACTAGAAGGTTAATTAAAATGTCTGATTTAGAGGAAAGGAGAGATACTAAACTACAGAATTTATATATGTACATGTATTCCACTAACTGCCTTTGAATCAACATTTAATTAACAGGGAATATAGCTCAGCACCCTTCCAATATCCTATCTTTGACTCATACACACTGGACCACAGGCTCTAAAGACTCACTTCCTCATGTGAGACCCAATTAAAAAGCTGCATCTTTCAGGAATAGTTAAATTCTCTGTGAGCTCCCTCTACCTCAAGATGCCCACTATTTTCATTTCACAAAGTGCTGTTCAAACAAGATTTCTTGCTGAACCTAGACCTCCCTACCCCACCTGAAACCCTAAAATCATATTTACTCCTTCTTCTCTATCAACACTCATGTAATAGTGTCACTTGAGGTTACCAGATGAAATTATCATCTACTTTGATTAATTGTTTGTTGAAAAGGTAGAAAGCATTGTCATATAGAGGAAACAGGATAAACTTGGAGGCTGGAATTCTGAATTTTAATTCTGGATTTGTCTTTAACTTAAGTGATTAATCTTAGAAGAGTCATTTCCCCTTTCTAAATCCCTATTTCTTCACCCCAAAATGAGGTGGTTGAATTAGATGATTTGCAGCATTGTTTTTGATTTTCTTTTTTTTTTTTTACCTTGACCACATAAGATTTGCATTTTCATAAAGATTCTTTAGACAATCAGCTTTTGATTCAATAAATTTTAAAAATTAAATGTTTTCTCTCATTAAGACAATGTGTTAGGCTCTGAAGAAAGAAAAAGAAAAGAAAAGGAAAAAAGGAAAGAGAAAAAGAGAAAAAAGAAAGAAGAGGGAAGGAAGGAAGGAAGAAAATAGAGAAAGAAAGGAAAAGGGGAAAGAAAAAGAGGAAGAGAAAAGAAAAGAGGGAAAATATGGGAAGAAAGAAAGGAAGAGAAAAGAAGAAAGAAATAGAAGAAGAAACAAAGAAAAAAGAAAGAGAAACAAAAGAAGAAAGGAAGAAAAGAAGGGGGAGAAAGAGGAGATAGAAGAAAAATAAACGGTGCAGTAATGGTAGTAGTGGCTGTTGCCATAGTGGCAGTAATTAATGGTTAAAAAGCAGTAGATGTTCCCCACAGATCTTTCTCAGAAAGTATGTTAAAAACTAACTAACTAACTAAGGAATCTTTGATTTAGTTTAGACCTAGAGCAGATCCTACAGCATTTGTGGATTTCTTTACCTAGATCCCCCAGGGCCTCCCCCGTGGTTCCAAAGAATATTCATTCAGAATATTTACTCAAACCAAGTTTAAGCTTTACTAAGGCAAAAGAATTATGCATTAATTATAAAAGTATAGAAGCTTAGAGTTGAAAAGATATTTCGTAGTTCAATTTCCTACAGGAGCAGGCACTCTTTCTTTACCATCTCTAATAGACTCTATTTAATCATTCTCAGAAACAAGGAAGTTATTTCTGAGAAAGTTTTGTTCCTTTCTCTGATAGTTGTATTTGCTAGGTGATTTTTCTTATGTTGAACAGAAATCTGCTTTCTTTATTTTCCACCCTATTTCAGTCCATTTAGGGACCTGAGCAAGGAGATATTATTTATATTCAATAAATCATATACTCAGTCAGTCCTTCTACAATTTAATGATAGTTCAATAAGCCAAAAAAGATAGAACTAGTAAACATGGGAAGCACATCAGTTACCATGAGTTCTGATCCAAGAAATAAGTGGTAAGAGGATCTGAGAACTCATTGTCCTTGAGTTTTGTGGGTTGTTGTTTTTTTCATATTCAGGAATATGCAAACTATATGTACACTTTTTTAATGGACCAGACATATGTTACTAGTATTCTCTTTGCCTCTGTCTCACACACACACACACACACACACACACACACACACAACACACACACACACACTTCTGTGCAGGGAGAAAGGGTCCAGGTATAACTAACCTACATCAAACTCTTTTATCTCAATACTGCCTTCTGAAGCAACAAAGAACAAGGCTTCTCCCTCTTTCATATAACTGTCTTTCAAATATATAAGGATGCTTCCTCATATCTTCTTCTCCAGAAATATTCTCAGGATGCTTAATAATTCCCTTTCCTTCTAAGATTTTCTAAGAAAAAAAAGAAATAATCTTATTTCATTGATTTCTTTTCTTTTCATATAATCATTTCTAAATATTCCTGACCCAGAAAACTGTCTTTTATTAAAAGAATTAAAAAACAAAAGACAAAAAGGCAATTCAGCAAAATCACTTGACACATCAGTCATGTCTGACTGTGTATATAAAATTCAAAACCCATAGTTTTTACCACCTCTGCAAAGGGAGAGAAGTCTATTTCTCTATTTTTTTAGATCAAATGTGTTCCTTGTAATTACACATTGTTCAGTTTCATTTTTTCTTTCTTTTTAAAGCACTTTTCTTACAAAAGCATCATAAATAGATATTAAAGGCATCGTTAATTCCATCTTTAGATGAGGAAAACTGAGGTTCAGAGTAGTTATTTTACTTATCCATGATCCCCTGAAATGTAATATGGCTTAGTAGATAGAAAGTTATTTAGGAAGACATTCTACTCATATTTGAGTGTCTGACTCTAGATAAGTCTATACAAGTCCTCAGTGTTCTAGAAAATTTTCTAAGAAAGTAAAAAAAAAACCTATTGAATTAATAAACAAAAGTAAGAGTTGGTTTTATGAAAAAAAATAGATAAACCTTTAGTTAATTTGATTAGAAAAAGGAAAGAGGGAATTGGTAGTCTCAAAAATGAAAAGGGAGACCTTTCCAAGAATGAAGAAGAAATTAGAGCAATAATTAAGAATTACTTTGCCCAACTTTATGCTAATAAATTTGACAACCTAAATAAAATAGAGGAATACCTACAAAAAAGATAGGTTGCCCAGATTAACAGAAGAGGAAATAAATTACTTAAATAGTCCCATTTTAGAAAAAGAAATACAACAAACTATTAATCACCTCCATAAATAAAAACCCCCAGGACAGATGGATTTACATGAATCCTACCAAGTATCTAAAGGACAATTAACTCCAATACTATATAAACTATTTGAAAAAAATAAGGAATGAAGGCCTCCTACCAAATTCCTTTTATGACACAGATATGGTACTAATATCTAAATCAGGTAGGACAAAAATAGAGAAAGAAAATTATAGACTAATCTCCCTAATGAATATTGATGCAAAAATCTTAAATAAAATACTAGCAAAAAGATTACAGAAAATCATCCCCAGGATAATACACCATAACCAAGTAGAATTTGTACCAGGAATGCAGGGCTGGTTCAATATTAGGAAAACTATTAACATAATTGACTATATCAATAACCAAATTAACAAAAACCATATGATTAGCTCAATAGATGCAGAAAAACCATTTGATAAAATCCAACACTCATTCTTATTAAAAACACTAGAAAAATGTAGGAATAAATGGACTTTTTCTTAAAATAGTCAGTAGCATCTATTTAAAATCATCAGCAAACATCATATGGAATGGGGATAAACTGGTACCATTCACAATAAGATCAGAGGTGAAACAACATTGCCCACTATCATCATTATTATTCAATATTGTTTTAGAAATGCAAGCTTTGGCAATAAGAGAAGAAAAAGAGATTAAATGAATTACAGTAGGTAATGAGGAATCCAAATTATCACTCTTTGCAGATAATATGATTGTATACTTAGGGAACCCTAGAAAATTAAATAAAAATTATTAGAAACAATCCACAACTTTAGCAAAGTTGCAGGATACAATTTAAATCCACATAAATCATCAGTATTCTTACACATCCCTAACAGAATCCAACAGCAAGAAATACAAAAAGAAATTCCATTTAAAATAACTGTTGATAGGATAAAATATTTGGAAGTCTTTCTGCCAAGGGAATGTCAGGCATTATATTAGTAAAACTACAAAACACTTTTTACACAAATAAAGTCAGATCTAAACAGTTGGAAAATATCAAGTGCTCTTGAATAGGTCTAGTGAATATAATAAAGATGACAATACTACCTAAAGTAATCTATTTATTTAGTGCTATAACAATCAGATTTCCAATAAATTATTTTATTGATCTAGAAAAAAAACTACAAAATTCATCTGGAAGAACAAAAGGTTAAGAATTTCAAGAAAATTAAAGGGGGGAAAGCAAATGAATGTGGCCTAGCTGCATCAGATCTAAAACTATATTATAAAGCAGTGGCCATCAAAACCATTTGATATTGGTTAAAAAATAGACTAGTTGATGAGTGGAATAGATTAGGTTCATAGGACAAAATAGTTAATTACTATAACAATCTCGTGTTTGACAAACTCCAAGACCCCAGCTTTTGGGATAAGACCTCACTATTTGACAAAATTGCTGGGAAAATTGGAAACTAGTATGGAAGAAACTAGGCATTGACGCACACATAACACCACATACCAAGATAAGATTGAAATGGGTTCATGATCTGGACATAAAGAATGATATTATAAATAAATTAGAAAAACATAGGAGAATTTGCCTCTCAGATCTGTGGAGGAGGAAGGAATTTGTGACCAAAGAAGAACTAGAGATCATTATTGATCATAAAATAGATAATTTTGATTATATTAAGTTAAAAAGTTTTTGTACAAACAAAACTAATGCAGACAAGATCAGAAGGGAAGCAATAAACTAAGAAAACATTTTTACATTCAAAGGATCTGATAAAGGCCTCATTTCTAAAATATATAGAGAATTTACTCAAATATATAAATATAATATTTATAATAAAATTAAGTCATTCTCCAATTGATAAATGGTCAAAGGATATGAACAGACAATTTTCAGATGAAGAATCCAAATCACTATTGATCAGAAAAATACAAATTAAGACAACTCTGAGATACCATTCTCAGATTGGCTAAGATGACAGGAAAAGATAATGATGAATGTTGGAGGAGATGTGGGAAAACTGGGATACTGATACATTGGTTGGTGGAACTGTGAATGGATCCAGCCATTCTGAAGAGCAATTTGGAAATATGCTCAAAAAGTTATCAAGCTGTTTATACCCTTTGATCCAGCAATGTTTTTACTGGGCTTATATCCCAAAGAGATCTTAAAGAAGGGAAAGGGACCCACTTGTACAAAAATGTTTGTGGCAGCCTTTTTTTATAGTGGCAAGAAATTGGAAACTGAGTGGATGCCCATCAATTGAAGAATGACTGAATAAATTATGTTATATAAATGCTATGCACTACTATTGTTCTGTAAGAAACGACCAACAGTATGATTTCAGAGAGGTCTGGAGAGACTTACATGAACTGATGCTCAGTGAAATGAGCAGAACCAGGAGATCATTATACATGGCAATAAGAAGACTATACAAGGATCAATTCTGATGGGCGTGGCTCTCTTCAACAATGAGATGATTCAAACCAGTTCCACTTGTTCAGTAATGAAGAGAGCCATCTACACCTAGAGAGAAGACTGTGGGAACAGAGTGTGGACCACAACATAGCGTTCTCACTCTTTCTATTGTTGTTTGCTTGCATTTTGTTTTCTTTCTCAGTTTTCTTTTTCTTCCTTCTTGATCTGATTTTTGTTCTGCAGCAAGATAACTGTATAAATATGTATACATATATTGGATTTAACATATATTTTAACCTATTTAACATACATTGGACTACCTTTCTGTTTGAGGGGGGGTAGAGGAAGGGATAATTTGGAAAAGAAGGCTTTGAAAGGATCAGTGTTGAAAAATTACCCATGCATATGTTTTGTAAATAAAAAGCTTTAATTAATTTTTAAAAAAACTTAAAAAAAAAGAAAGAAAGAAAACTTTCCAAGATTCAAAGTTGCACAGAACTTGCCTACCTTCATTGGCATAGAATGTACTTAACTAAGAATTCCTGTCAATGAAAACATAGGTCCATTTGTTAACTCTAAACAATTGGGGTGAAGGGAGTCAAGACTTGAACTCAGTTTCCTAGACTAAAAGTTTGTCCTTTGACTTTTCCACTCTACCATGTATTATACATTTAGAGCTGAAAGGAAACTTTGAGATCATCTAATCCATTCTTCTCATTTTACAAATAAGGAAACTGAGATCTCCAATATCACACAGATAGTAGATGGCAGATACAAAAAGCAACCTAGTGCTCTGACTCCAAATCTAGTGATCCTTTCATAAACCATACCTTTCATATTTTATATTTTCATCTTGTTGCTTTCAGCTTATCATTTTAATGTGTCAGGATAATTTTGAATCTTAATTCTGTCATTTATAGTATTAAATAGCCTTCCTAGCTTTGAGTCATCTGTAAATTTGAGAAGCACAATTTCTATGTCTTCAAGTTATTGATTAAAATGTTGAACAGTATGGGACATATTAATAAACACTAGTGAGTATGAATAGGCATATATTTTTCTTATTAAAAACTGAGCACCCTTTGACTCATTAATGAAGTTGAGCATGGCTGGTTTTACATAAAGAAAGATGCAGCTGCCCAGGCAGATCATTTTAGGGGTATTAGGAAGCCCAGTACTGGACCTTTCATGAAAATTTCCCATTGGTGACCATGTGACTTGGAATTTCTTAATAGACCAAACAATAATTAGAGATTGGGCTTGAAATTCAAGTACTCATACAAGAGATGACAAAGCAACTGATTTTCTCTGGAAGTTATAAATAATATGACAAGTTGTTTGCCTGACAGCACATTTTTTATAGATCGAGAGGGACAGGGGTGACATAGAGAAAAAGGGAATAAAAAATAGAGACTTTTGCCCCTGAATACAAATTTCACCTACTTTAGAATTGTGCTCAGCTAAAGATAATTCACTGGTCACTATAACTACAAATTGGAGCTCTTTCTATTCTATGAACTTTGGGCTTTCCTTCCCATTTCTAATAGCATAGTCTGTCAGATTGTATTTGTCAGGTATCTATTATGTTCTGAGCACTCTAGGGAAAGAGAAAATAAATAGGAAAACATGTTTGTTTTTGAGAAATTTACTTCTTCTGTTGGGAAGACAGGGCTAAAACATACAAAAGAAAGGAAAAAAGAAGGGAAGGGAAGGGAAGAGAAAGAAATTTAAGTACTTTTCATATGCCAGGCATTATGCAAGTGCTTGGACACAAATATAAAAAGGAGGATAGCTATAAGAATCATAGGCAGAGAAATGATAATTGAATCCACAGTGATGAGATCCCCAAGTGACATAGTATAAAGGGAGATAAGAGGAACCAGGTTAGAATCCATAGGCACGGCCTACTAGAAGAACTAGCAAAAGAGAATAGTTATATATGAAGGAAAATAATAATAATAATAATAGGAAATGTTAAATGAAGAAATGCAAACCAATAGAGCAAACATTAAAAAAAACTGAGTGTGCTGTATGCTCTGCTGATAAAATGCAAATATTTAATAAATATGACATGGCATCTAAATCCAGTTAATTAGTGAACAAACATTTATTAAGTGCTTACTGTTTACTAGAGAGTACCAGGAATAGAAAGAAAAGCAAAACCACAGTCCCTCCTCTCAAAAAGCTGATATTCTAATAGAGGAGACAACATATGAATAAATAGGTACATAAATGATATATACAATGTAAATGGAAAGTAATCTTAGAGGGAAGAGACTAGAAGAGGAAAAGAGCTATGAGGCATCCTGCATAAGATGGAATTTAAGATGATCATTGAAGAAAACCAGTAATGCTAGAATCAGAGGTGAGGAAGGAGAACAATTCAATTATGGGGGAGAGCCAGGGAATATATACATAGGTTACAAGAGAATGTTATGTTGGAGCAACTGCTAGTAGACCAGATTTGTATAAGGGGAGTAGAGTCTAAGAAGAAGAAAAAAAGGCCAGATTGTGAAGAGTTTTAATGACAAATATGGTTTTAGATTTGGTGCTAGCAGTACCAAGAAGCCAATGGAGTTTATTGAGTTGAAAAATGATACGGTTAGACCTCGAAGATGAGCAGCATGGCAACTGAGTAAAGGGTATATTGGAGTGCAAAATGACGAAAGAAAAGAAAACCCACTAGAAAATTTTTGTACTTTTCCAAGAGAGAAGTGATACCCTATTGTGAAAAAGATAGTGGCTATCTATGTGGGTAGAGATATGGAAACACAAATGAAAGATATTGAAATAAAAAAGCAAGATTTTGATAATAAATTGGTTATACATGTGAGTGAGAAGACAATCACTTCTAGGAAACTGAAACAGAGAATCATAGAACCTCAGAATTGGAAGATAACTTAGGGGCCCAGGGGTATCAAGTACAAGCTCACAATACCTTCATATATGATTAGAACCAAATTAAAATGTAGTTGGGAAATAGTTAACAAAATAAATACAAATACAATAGATCACAGATAATGTTAATTTGTGTTTTTCTGAGTCATTATGTGGCCACAGGGATTCTTATATTATTTTGTTTGACAGATTGTCAGTACTTGAATTTGTTACCAACGAGACAGTCCATCCCATAGACCTAACAAGAATCTCTTCTGCAAGTTGGCAGAAAGTGATTTCTGTGTAAAGAATGACTTAAACGCTCACTTGAGAGCAGAAAGTGACTCTTGACAAGGATCTCCAACCTTCGGAGAGATGCAACAAAGGCCCCGTGAAGCTTTATTTTAGATTCTGCTGGTAAGATGAAGACAAAAAGGCACTGTATATAAAAATGTTCATGGAGAATATGTACAATTACAACTAACAAAGCAGATCTTTATAAATCTATTGCTATTTAAGTCAAAGGAATCAGAAATAGTGAAAATAAAAATCACAAAGGCTATAAAAAGGAAAGGTTTTCATACCATCCACAGCTGTGTTCAGAGTGTTGTTTGTTACACAGTAAATTAAATACCTGGGAAACACAAGAGGGAAAAAACAAAACAGGCTAGTTGTTTTTGTTTTTTTTTTCCATTTTGAACTAAGTCAAATTGAACACAAAGAAAAGCTGCAATTTGATTTCTAGAAAGTTTTTTTATCTAAACAAACAGGAGCTGCCATTAGGCAAAGCTTCATCTGTGTCTTTTTAAAGCTCAGTTGTGCCCTTTTCTACCTTGGGTTTTCTAAACAGAACCCGCTTTGGTTAAACACACAAACAAAAATTCCCTCCCAACTATTTGAAAATAATGATTTACTTTTATGTCTGAGTTTTTCAGAGTATGACCCTCTGTGTTTGATGTAAAGAGTGGAAGTGTTCTTAATCCCATTTTATAGAACAAGAAATTGAGGTATAGAGGAATTGAGAGAAAAATAAATTTCCCCCTGAAATAGAAAAACATCTTGAGAGGGCTCCCAGACTCTGAATGGCAATGCAAGTGGTATCATAACCCAAAGACAAAGAAGAGGGCTTTTATTAAGCATGTGTTATTTAGGAGAAGTATATCAGCTGAACAGAAAACATAGCAATAAATAATTAATATCTATATTTACTTCCTGAGGTTTGCACAACACTTTGCACATCTAATTTGATCTTCACAAAAACAAGTACTACAAATGATATGATCCCCATTTTACAAGTATTTAGTCAGGGAGCGATGGGGAGGAGATGATCAGGAAAAGACTGATATTTAATTCACACATGTCCTCCCCAACTTAGATAACAAATTCATAGAAGAAAAAGAACATAAAACAGAGACCACAAGAGGATAAGATCTTACCAAAGCATAAAGAAAGAGCTTACTTTAAACTTATTCCTGTACAAGATTTGTGAGTCACTAAAACTGGTGGAATTAAAAGTTCTGTGAATAAAGCACTGCAGTCAGGAATACCTGAGTTCAAATCTAACTTGATTATTAGCTGTGTGACCAAGCAAATCACTTAACCTGTTTCCCTTAATCCACTAGAGAAGTAAATGCCAAATCACTCCAGTGCCTTTGCTAAGAAAGCCCCATGAACAACACAGGCTTGCTATAGTTTATGGGGTGAGAGTGAGATATAACTGAATGACTAAATAAGTCTTCAGGCTATGATCCTGATGGCCCCTTAACAAGAGAGACAAACTCTCCAAGTCAATCAGTCATAATAGAATAAGCAATCCCAGCAAACAAAGAAGAATCCAACTCTGATAGCAGTTCTTCATCCAATAGGAGACATCACACCCAATAGAAAACGGATCCAAGGACTGAGTAAACAAATACCTGAGATGAGGATGATCTCTGAGTTAGGAAAAGTCATTCAGAATTGAGTATCAAGAATAGGTCCAGGATACTCAGCTCAGTAACTAGTCCAGCAGGGATACTTCATAATCTGGGGATGGGATGAAGGGGGTAAACAGAAAGAGGATTCCAAGAGATTGAAAACTAAACCTTTGTACTGGCTGGAATGCTCCCTTTTCTCACGCCTGCTTCTTGATATTTCTGGCTGCTTTTAAGGTTCACCTCAAATCCCACCTTCTATAGGACGCCCTTTCCCTAACCTTCCAGGTGATGGTCTTTTATTCTCTGAGATAACTTATTTATTCTGTATATCTTTTATACATACTTAGCTATTTATATTTTATCTTTCACATTAAAATGTGGGAGTTTTTAGGATAGCAACTCTTTTTGCCTTTTTTTTTAAGCTCTAGCACTTACTATACTGCCTGGTACATAATAAACTTTTAATAAAATTTTATTGATTGACTAAATACAGTGCCAGAGGTTTAAATTGCCTATGCCTCATCTTCTCTGAGTGTGTACCTCTCTACTACTGTGTTCTAAATATTTTCCTTTTCTTACTATTAATACAGTGTATATTTATGAGAGTGCACCAGGTTTGTACTGAGGGATAGAAGGAATATTTTATAGCTTCCGGTCTTCTCATGACATTTCATTTTCTGCCTTTTGTTTTAAGTTAATTATATCTCCTTGTTGGCTATTCAAGCTAAGTACAAGGTGGGAGAGGGACTTTGGAACTATAGTTTTATCAATGTGAACCCAAAGAGGAACTTGAAGCTGGAACATCTAACCCCCTCAGGCCTCAAGCTGCAAGAAAGAGTGAGAAAAAAATAGTCCTGGAGGAGGGATTACATACAAACAAGGGAAGTGAAACTCAGACTGCTCCCTCTAACAAGGTCAAATTACAGAAATATTACTTTTTATCTCTGGAAATAATGCTTCTTTTAATTAATTCTAAGTCACATTAGGTTTTGTTTATTGGTTTTCACATTTGATTGTTGATTCATATTGAACTTGCAGTCAGTCTAATCAAAAAATCTATTTTTTATTTAGAAAAAAATGCTTTTTAATTGTGCTTTTTTCCATTTTCCATTTTTTCCATTTCCACCGTAATCTTGAAGTTGATTTTTCTTTGGTACCCATATATAAGAATTTTCATTTATCCTATTAAAATTAAATTTTTATTAGATTTGGCCCAATTTTCTAGTCTGTAAAGATTGTTTGTAACCTAGTTTCTATCAAGTGTGTTAGCTATCACCCCTAGTTTTCTGCCAAATACAAATCTGATAAATTAGCTTTTATACCTTTATCTAAGCTTTTTTTTTCTGTAAAAAACCTTTGGTAAAATCTAAGCAAACTGTATCTATGATATTCCTCCAACTGCCTATAAAAAAAAATAAAGTTGGTCTGGAATGGTCTGTTATTGATAAAATTGTCTTGGCCATTTGTAACAATTGCTTTCCTAATTAGGTGTTCATTGATCAACTCCTTAATTAATTAATTTAGAATTTTTCCAAAAATCAAAGTCATGCTCATTGGCCTTTAATTTATAGATTCTCTTCTCTTCCTTTTTTTTTTTTTTTTTTTTTTTTTTTGAGAGGGAGTGGGGGGTGGACAATCAGGACCAATATTGAAATCCATTAATTCCAATATTTTGCCATAAATTTGATGCAGTCTTGTACTTTATGCTAATAATTTTAGTATAATTTTTATCTTTTCAATTTAGATAAAATCTTTGGTTGTTTAGAAGGAGACATTTAATGAGTTACACAACTCTCAGAAGAGAAGATGACAACTTCAAGGAGGATGTTACAATTGAAATGATTAAGAAAGCCCAACTCATCCCTGGCTGTCCAGAAGACAGAGATTTTGTGAATTCTTTCAGTACTTTGGATCTGAGGTGAATGTGACCATCTTTTCAGCAGCACCATATATTTTCCTGGAGTCTATTTCTCCTAGAAGAAAATAATAGAAGTGGTGAGTTATTTTTTCATATTTTAAGTATTTGTTGATGTGTGTCTATAAGTATTTTAAATACTTATTTTGTGGTGCAAGAAATAAAAAGCTGTTCTATATACTAGCTACAGCTTTGCACAATAAGTGCCACTAGTTTTTAGCCACTACAAAAAGAGCTTCCACAAACATTTTTGCATATGTGAGTCCCTTTCTCTCCTTTAAGATCTCTTGGAGATATAAGGCTGGTAGAAACACTGCTGGATCAAAGGGTATGCACAGTTTCATAACTTTTTAAGCATTTTTCCAAACTGCTCTCGAATGGTTGGATCCATTCACAGGTCCAACAATAATGTATCGGTGTCCCAGTTTTCCCACATCCTCTTCAACATTCATCATTATCTTTTCCTGTCATATTATCCACTCCAACAGGTGTGTAGTAGTATCTCAGAGTTGTCTTAATTTGCATTTCTTTGATCAATAGTTATTTGGAGCACCTTTTCATGTGACAAATAGTTTCAATTTCTTCATCTGAAAATTGTGTGTACATAGAAACTAAGTGGATGCCCATCAATTGGAAAATGGCTGAATAAATTATTCTGTAACATTTGGTACATGAATGTTATGGAATATTATTGCTCTCCAAGAAACAACCAGCAGGATGATTTCAGAGAGGCCTGGAGAAACTTACATGAACTGAGGCTAAGTGAAAAGAGCAGAACCAGAAGATCATTATACATGGCAAATACAAGATTATATGACAATCAATTATGATGGACATGGTTCTCTTCAACAATGAGATGATTAAAACCAGTTGCACTTGTGCAATGACAAAGAGAGCCATCTATACCCAGAAAGAAAACCATGGGAACAGAGTGTGGACCATAACATAGCATTCTCACCCTCTCTATTGTTACATGCTTGCATTTGTTTTCTTTCTCAATTTTTCATTTTCTTCCTTGATCTGATTTTTTTTTTTTTTTGTGCAACAAAACAACTGTATAAATACCTATACATATGTTGGATATAACATGCATTTCAATATATTTAACATATATTGGACTACCTGCCAGCTAGAGGAGGGGGTGGGGGAAGGAGTTTGGGAAAATTTGGAACAAAAGGTTATGCAAGGGTCAATGTTGGAAAAATTACTCATGCATATGCTTTGTAAATAAAAAGCTTTAATAAAAAACTTATAAAGCAGTGATGCTTAACACAGCCATACATAACAAATGCATATGTTAAATGCTTCACATAATAAAGATATGTTGAAATTTCAAAAAAAAATTCTTTGTGAGGGGTCAGATTCCCATAATATTAGGGTCCTACCTATTCCATAGGTTCATAGATACAGTGTCCATAGATACAGGGTATAGGAAGGTGAAAAATGATTGGTGGATGGAAAATATGCTCTACTGGTATTGTTGCCATTTCTTTATAAATTTTTTACATCCTAATACATGAGAATTTTGGTAAAAGTTCTTGAATTTTTGTAAATGTTCTGAGAAATGGGTATTTTCTTTTGTATTCCCATTCAATATTCTCCAGAGGTTCTATCATATCTAACTTTTAAAAAAAATTATATTAATTTTTTTGACTACTTTGTTTATTTAATAGTTAGCTATATCTAGGCCTCAGAAGATGATTTGAAATTCCCCATTAATATAGTTTTATTGTATACTTATTTTTATAATTCATTTGTTTTTCTTCAAGAATTTGGATGCTGTGTCATTTGACACATATATGTTCAAAATTGTCATTAATTATCTATGATGCCTTTTTAGCAAAAGGTAGTTTCCCAGAATATCTCTTTTAATTAGGTTTTTTTAAATTTTGTTTTGAAATACTTATTACTACCCCTGACTTCTTTGCTTCAGATGACACATAATAGATTCTGCTCTATCCTTTTATTTTAATTACATCTGTCTTTCTATTTCAGCTACTGTCTCTTAAAAACAACATATTGTTGAATTATGATTTCTAATACTCCTATTCTCTTCCATTTTATGGGTGAGGATATCCCATTTACATTCACAGTTATGATTGTCAACTGTGAATTTTCTTTTTCTATTTTTTTTTTTGCCTTGTCCTCTCCTCAAAAATCTCTTTTATTTCTGACTACTGTGTCCTTTAAGTCTCCTCCATCTTGTTGCTTACTACTTTGTCTGAACTTTTTTCCCTCCTACTTCCTTGTTCAATAACATAAATTTCTTTCTTTCTTTCTTTATCTATTGATTAACCAAATTTTATTGATGTGTATGAATATGTTTGTGTATATAGGTACATACATGTATATTTGGGTAGGATAGATAGATAAATTGATAGATATCCCCTCTTTGAAGGTCATGTAAGATCATATACAAACCATTACCCATTCTCCCTCTCATTTCCCTCTCCATCATAAAACACTTAAAATTTCTCTACATGAAGTAAGTTTCTCCATTTTTCATCTCCTTTTATCCTTCAACTAGTGACTCTTTTTCTCATCTTTCCATTCTTCTTTTAAGAACATGTCAACATAATACACACTTATTCATGTCCTTTGTGTAAGTAGATACCTTCTAACTAACCTAATGATGATAAAATTCTTAAGTGTTACATGTATTATCTTCTTATATGGAAACATAAACAGTTTAACTTGTTAAACTCATATGATTTCTCATGCATGTTTACTTTTTTATGCTTCCCTTGAATTTTGAGTTTAACATCACATTTTCTATTCAGCTCTGGTCTTTTTACCAAAAATGCTTGACAATCCTCTCTTTCATTATATACACATTTTCTTCTTGTAAGATTATATTTAGTTTTTCTAAGTAGGTTATTTTTAATTATAATTTTAGTTCCTTTGCTTTTCTGTAATATAGAAATCATATTCCTAACCCTCTGCACCTTTATAGTAGTAACTGCTAAATCTTGGGTGAGACTGACTATAACTATATTTATATTTGAATATTTTCTTCCAGATTGGTTATAGTATTTACTCTTGAGCTGGGAGGCTCTAGAATTTGTCTATAATATCCTTAAAAGGGTTTATTTGGAAATTTAATTTGAGATGACCAGTTGATTCTTCTACTTTGCCCTCTGTTACTAAGATATCTGGAAAGTTTTTCTTTATAATTTTTTTGAAAGAGATGCGTGGGCTTTTAAAAAATGATCTGTTCTTAATTTCTTTTCCAAGTGAGGTGTTTTTCTGATGAGGTATTTCACATTTTCTTTTTTTTTTTCAATTTTTTTTTCTTGTTTCTTGATGCTTCATGAAGTCACTAGCTTTCACGGACTAATTCTAATTTTTATGAAATTGTTTTTGTGACTCTTATCATTTGGCCAATTCTGATCTTAAGGACTTATTTTCTTCAATGTTTTTATATGTCTTTGCCAAGTTTCTAATTGTTTTTTTTTAAATTACTTTCTTTCATAGCTCTCTTTTATTTTTCCTTTTTTTTTTTTTTTTTTTAATAATAAATTTTATTTTATTTAATAATAACTTCGCATTGACAGAATCCATGCCAGGATAATTTCTACACGACATTATCCCTTGCAATCACTTATGTTTCGTTTTTTCCCCTCCCTCCCTCCTCCCCCCCCCCCAGGATGGCAAGCAGTCCTATATATGCTAAACATGTTGCAGTATATCCTAGATACAATACATATTTGCAGAGCCAAACAGTTCTCTTGTTGCACAGGGAGAATTGGATTCAGAAGGTAAAAATAACTCGGGAAGAAAATCAAAATTGCAAATAGTTCACATTCATTTCCCAGTATTCCTTCTTTGGGTGTAGCTGTTTCTGTCCATCATTTCTCCAATGAAACTCAGTTAAGTCTCTTTGTCAGAGAAATCCACTTCCATCAGAATACATCCTCATACAATATCGTTGTCGAAGTGTATAATGATCTCCTGGTTCTGCTCATCTCACTTAGCATCAGTCCATGTAGGTCTCTCCAAGCCTCTCTGTATTCATCCTGCTGGTCATTCCTTACAGAGCAATAATATTCCATAACGTTCATATACCACAATTTACCCAGCCATTCTCCAATTGATGGGCATCTATTCATTTTCCAGTTTCTAGCCACTACAAACAGGGCTGCTACAAACATTTTGGCACATACAGGTCCCCTTCCCTTTTTTAGTATCTCTTTGGGGTATAAGCCCAATAGAAACACTGTTGGATCAAAGGGTATGCACAGTTTGATAACTTTTTGGGCATAATTCCAGATCGCTCTCCAGAATGGCTGGATTCGTTCACAACTCCACCAACAATGCATCAATGTCCCCGTTTTCCCGCATCCCCTCCAACATTCATCATTGTTTTTTCCTGTCATCTTAGCCAATCTGACAGGAGTGTAGTGATATCTCAGAGTTGTCTTAATTTGCATTTCTCTGATCAATAGTGATTTGGAACACTCTTTCATGTGAGTGGTAATAGTTTCAATTTCTTCATCTGAAAATTGTCTGTTCATATCCTTTGACCATTTATCAATTGGAGAATGGCTTGATTTTTTATAAATTTGAGTCAGTTCTCTATATATTTTGGAAATGAGGCCTTTATCAGAACCTTTAATTGTAAAGATGTTTTCCCAGTTAGTTACTTCCCTACTAATCTTGTTTGCATTCGTTCTGTTTGTACAAAGGCTTTTTAATTTGATATAATCAAAATTTTCTATTTTGTGATTGGTAATGGTCTCTAGTTCATCTTTGGTCACAAATTTCTTTCTCCTCCACAAGTCTGAGAGATAAACTATCCTATGTTCTTCTAATTTATTTATAATCTCGTTCTTTATGCCTAGGTCATGGACCCATTTTGATCTTATCTTGGTATGTGGTGTTAAGTGTGGGTCCTTGCCTAATTTCTGCCATACTAATTTCCAGTTATCCCAGCAGTTTTTATCAAATAATGAAATCTTATCCCAAAATTTAGAATCTTTGGGTTTGTCAAACACTAGATTGCTATAGTTGACTATTCTGTCTTGTGAACCTAACCTTTTCCACTGATCAACTAATCTATTTCTAAGCCAATACCAGATGGTTTTGGTGACTGCTGCTTTATAATATAATTTTAGATCAGGTACAGCTAGACCACCTTCATTTGATTTTTTTTTCATTAATTCCCTTGAGATTCTCGACTTTTTATTGTTCCATATGAATTTTGTTGTTATTTTTTCTAAATCATTAAAATATTTTCTTGGAAGTCTGATTGGTATAGCACTAAATAAATAGATTAGTTTAGGGAGTATTGTCATCTTTATTATATTTGCTCGGCCTATCCAAGAGCACTTAATATTTTTCCAATTATTTAAGTCTGACTTTATTTGTGTGAAAACTTTTTTGTAATTTTGCTCATATAATTCCTGACTTTCCTTTGGTAGGTAGATTCCCAAATATTTTATGCTATCAACAGTTATTTTGAATGGAATTTCTCTTTGTATCTCTTGCTCTTGGATTTTGTTGGTGGTGTATAAGAATGCTGAGGATTTATGGGGATTTATTTTGTATCCTGCTACTTTGCTAAAATTATGAATTATTTCTAATAGCTTTTTAGTAGAATCTCTGGGGTTTTCTAGGTATACCATCATATCATCTGCAAAGAGTGATAGTTTGGTTTCCTCATTGCCTACTCTAATTCCTTTAATCTCTTTCTCGACTCTTATTGCAGAGGCCAGTGTTTCTAATACAATATTGAATAATAATGGTGATAGTGGGCAACCTTGCTTCACTCCAGATCTTACCGGAAAGGTTCCAGTTTTTCCCCATTGCATATGATGCTTACTGAAGGTTTAAAATATATGCTCCTAACTATTTTAAGGAAAAGTCCTTTTATTCCTATGCTCTCAAGTGTTTTTATTAGGAATGGCTGTTGGATTTTATCAAATGCTTTTTCTGCATCTATTGAAATGATCATGTGGTTTTTGTTTGGTTGGTTGTTGATATAGTCAATTATGTTAATAGTTTTCCTAATATTGAACCAGCCCTGCATTCCTGGTATAAATCCTACTTGGTCATAGTGTATTATCCTGGGGATGATTTTCTGTAATCTTTTTGCTAATATTTTATTTAAGATTTTAGCATCAATATTCATTAGGGAGATTGGTCTATAATTTTCTTTCTCTGTTTTCAGCCTACCTGGTTTAGGTATCAGTACCATATCTGTGTCATAAAAGGAGTTTGGTAGGACTCCTTCAATCCCTACTTCTTCAAATAGTTTATTTAGCATTGGAGTTAATTGATCTTTAAATGTTTGATAGAATTCAGATGTAAATCCATCTGGTCCTGGGGTTTTTTTCTTAGGGAGTTGATTGATAGTTTGTTCTATTTCTTTTTCTGAGATAGGAGTGTTTAGGATATTTACTTCTTCCTCTGTTAGTTTAGGTAAGCTATATTTTTGGAGGTATTCTTCTATTTCATTTAAGTTGTCGAATTTATTGGCGTAAAGTTGGGCAAAGTAACTCCTAATTATTGCTCTAATTTCCTCTTCGTTAGTGGTGAGTTCTCCCTTTTCATTTTTAAGACTGACAATTTGATTTTCCTCTTTCCTTTTTTTAATCAGATTTACTAAGGGTTTGTCTATTTTGTTGGTTTTTTCATAGAACCAACTCTTAGTTTTATTAATCAATTCAATAGTTTTTTTACTTTCAATTTTATTGATCTCTCCTTTTATTTTTTGAATTTCAAGTTTAGTGTTTGATTGGGGGTTTTTAATTTGTTCCTTTTCTAGCATTTTTAGTTGCAAGCCCAATTCATTGACCTTCTCTTTCTCTATTTTATACAAATAGGCCTCTAGAGATATGAGATTTCCCCTTATTACCGCTTTGGCTGCATCCCATACATTTTGGTATGATGTCTCATTATTATCATTTTCTTGGATGAAGTTATTAATTATGTCTATAATTTGCTGTTTCACCCAATCATTCTTTAGTATGAGATTATTTAGTTTCCAATTATTTTTTGGTCTACTTTCCTGTGGCTTTTTATTGAATGTAATTTTCAATGCATCATGGTCTGAAAAGGATGCATTCACTATTTCTGCCTTACTGCATTTGAGTTTGAGGTTTTTATGTCCTAATATATGATCAATTTTTGTATAAGTTCCATGAACTGCTGAAAAGAAGGTATACTCCTTTCTGTCCCCATTACATTTTCTCCAGAGATCTATCATATCTAATTTTTCTAGTATTCTATTTATCTCTTTGACTTCTTTCTTATTTATTTTGTGGTTTGATTTATCTAATTCTGAGAGTGCAAGGTTGAGATCTCCCACTATTATAGTTTTACTGTCTATTTCTTCTTGCAGCTCTCTTAATTTCTCTTTTAGGAATTTAGATGCTACACTACTTGGTGCATATATATTTAATATAGATACTTCTTCATTATTCATTCTACCCTTTAGCAAGATATAGTGCCCTTCCTTATCTCTTTTGATTAGATCAATTTTTGCTTTAGCTTGATCTGAGATCAGGATGGCTACCCCTGCTTTTTTGGCTTCACCTGAAGCATAGTAGATTTTGCTCCAACCTTTTACCTTTAACCTGCATGTATCACCCCGCTTCAGGTGTGTTTCCTGTATACAACATATTGTAGGATTCTGGCTTTTAATCCATTCTGCTAACCGCTTCCTCTTTATAGAGGAGTTTACCCCGTTCACATTTATGGTTAAAATGACCAATTCTGTATTACTTGCCATCTTGTTGACCCCGGTTTATGCTTTTCTCCCTTCTTACTCCCTTACCCCCTCCCTTACCCCCCTTCCCAGTATTAAGCTTGTGAGCTCCCCTTGCTTCTCACAGCCCTCCCTTTTTCAGTATCCCTCCCCTCCCCTTAGAGTTCCCCCCCCCCCAACTTACCCCTTTCCCTCCCAGTTCCCGTATTCCCTTCCACTTAGCTTTTTCCTTCCTTTTTCACTTTTCCCTTCTCACTTTTCAATGAGGTGGGAGAAGTTTCACCATAGATTGAATATGTCTAAAATTCTTCTCTTACTGCCAATTCTGAAAGCAGTAAAATACTCACTATTTTCATTCCTCTCCATTCTTTCTCTCAGATATACTAGGTTTTCTTTGCCTCTTCATGAAATGTAGTACCCCCACTTTCCCTTTTTTCTAGTACAATGTCCTTTCCTCAACTAGTTTCTAGAACAAGGTATACATGTATTTTTTATACATCTTTACAGCCGAAATATAGTTCCCAAGATTAATCTTTACCTTTTTAGATTTCTCTTGAGTTCTGTGCTTGTAGATCAAATTTTTTGTTAAGTTCTGGCTTTTTCATCAGAAATAGATGAAATTCGCTTATTTCGTTGAATGACCATCTTCTTCCCTGGAAAAAAATGCTCAATCTCGCTGGGTAAGTTATTTTTGGTTGCATACCAAGTTCCTTAGCCTTTCGGAATATCATATTCCAGGCCCTTCGATCCTTTAATGTGGATGCTGCCAGATCCTGGGTGATCCTTATTGTGGCTCCTTGATACTTGAATTGGGTTTTTCTAGCCGCTTGCAGTATTTTTTCCTTTGCCTGAGGGTTCTGGCATTTGGCCACTATATTCCTTGGTGTTTTGATTTTAGGATCCCTTTCAGTAGGGGATCGATGAATTCTTTCAATGTCTATTTTACCTTCTGTTTCTATGACTTCTGGGCAGTTCTCTTTGATAATTTCCTGGAAGATAGTGTTCAGGCTTTTTTTTTCATCATACTTTTCTGGAAGTCCGATGATTCTCAGGTTGTCTCTCCTGGATCTGTTTTCCAGGTCTGTTGTCTTCCCCAGAAGGTATTTCACATCCTTTTCCATTGTTTGATTTTTTTGGATTTGCTTGACTGATTCTTCTTGTCTCCTCGAGTCATTCAATTCCAATTGTTCGACCCTGATTTTCAGTGAGGTATTTTCTTCACTCACTTTTTTAAGATCTTTTTCTAATTGTCCAATTGAGTTCTTTTGTTCTGTGGAATTTTTTTCCATTTCGCCAATTTTGTTTTTTAGAGAGCTGTTTTCTGTTTCCAGTTCACTAATCCTATTTTTCAAGGATTTGGTTTCTTTATCCACTCTCTCTTTAACTGACTTCTCCAGGCTCTTTTGCCAAGCCTCCCTCTCCTTTTGCAGAGCCTCCCTCTCCTTTTCCCATTTTTCTTCTAGCTCCCTTGTGAGAGCCTTTTTAATTTCCTCCATGAGATTCATCTGTGCTGAGGGATATAAGGTCTCCTCCTTCGGGGATTCACCTGGGGACTGTTTGTTTTTAGTCTCCTCAGGGTTTGGAGTCTGCTCTTTATCTGTATAAAAGCTGTCCAGGGTTAAATTCTTTTTCAGTTTCTTGCTCATTCTGTCTATTTATCAAAGACAAACTATCAAAGAAACAGAAGGAAAAAAAACCCCTTGAATGGAGGCTGCTTTCTTTGGGGGAGGGGCAGGGTATTCGTGAGGCACAGGTCCTACTGTGCTATGGCGCCTGCGCACTGAGATCCGAGCGCTCTGAGATCCGAGCGGGCTAAGACACTGTGGGGGAGGGGTGGCCAGGTCCCTAGAAACTCCAGCTGTTTGGGATTGTATTCTTCACCCCCGGTGTTTTTAGCTTCTCTGCTGGGCTGCTGACTTGCTCCTATAGCAAAGCTCTCACCGCAGAGACGGCTGCGGTCCTACCCCCTCTCCGCTCCACCCGGTTCTGAGCTGCTATCTGTGCTCTGGTTGCAGCTGCTGCTACCCGCAGACTGCTTCCAAATACCGTCCCCGCCCTCGCGCAAAAACAGACCTTTCTTGACGAGTCTCAAGGATGGTTTCTCTTGGTAAGTAATTGTATGGTTTTTTTTTCAGTCGAGCATTAATTCAGAGGCATGAAATGAAATGAATAGTGAGAGAAAAACACGGAGATTACACAGAAGTGTATTTCCTCTCCGCCATCTTGGCCCTCTCTTTTATTTTTCCAAATTTTTTCCCGCCACTTTTATTTGATATTCTAAAGTTTATTGCTCTCTTTTTTTTCTCTTTTGTTAACTCTTCTAGGAATTCTTGTTGGGTTTGTGTCTAATCTATATTTTTCTTTGAGACTTTGCTTATAGACATTTTCAAGTCATTGTATTCTTCTGAGTATGCATTTTGACCTTCCCTGTCACTTTTTATGATCAAGTTGTTTTGGGTTTTTATTGTTGTTGTTGTTGTTATAGTTTGTTTATTTTCCATTCTGCTTCTTAATTTTGAATTTTATGTTTATGACCAGGTGTTCAGTCCCTTTACTGTCTCTGGACACTAGTGTTTCTACATTTGCTACTGTGTCACACTCTTGGCCAACACCCATATGTGTTCCTAGATTTCTCTTTCTATCTTCTAAGTTGCCCTGGGTTGGAAAAATACTCACTGTGACTTTTTCTTGGCTTCCATCATCAGAATTTTGTTCAGTATTTTATATGGTTGTTTTGAGAGTTTAGCAATTGTGACTTCATACCACCATTTTGATTCTCTCCCCAACTTTCAATATCAGCAGAAGTCAAGTACATCCTCTAACAGATTAGATGGACCTTTTATTGAAAAATTATTGGGAGACATCGATAAAAGTTATGCAGGATGGGATATCAGAGACAACATCCAAATTGATGAAAGCACAGGGCTATCTGAATATTAAGCTAGAATAATTTGGAACACTATCCAAAGCAGATATTTCAAGATAATTTAATATAAAGAGTTGTCTGTTCCATTGTATGGGCTCCAAAATAGTTTTCTACTGATACTCCAGCCAAGGCTGATGTTTAGGGAATGGATAAAAAGAAATGTGACACTATGGTGGCTACAGCTAAAATTCCTGTTTGATTTTATTATTATGCAATATGTATATGTAAATGTATGTATATATACATACACACACACATATATATAATAGAGATCTCTCTATATATATGCACAAATTACATACACACACACACACACACACACACACACACATATATATATATATATATATATGCACATGCACACATGGAGAGAAAAATATACATATTATATATACATGTCATAAGATAGGAGATAGAAAGAGATGTGGGGTGATATTATAGATCTTATAAAAACTCATGACTTTGATACTAAGATGTGGATTTGACACCTTAGAAAATGGTCTGTGGATAAGGTAATGGGAGTATTAATTATCTATAACTGTCTCCAAGGGAGAGGAGGAGGAAATTCTCTAAAAGAGAGAAAAAATTGGCACAATGTGAACTCAATTCCTACAAATTTTTCTTCTGCTGAGGAATATTTATGAAGAGAAAATGTTTCCTAAGGTTGTGAGAATAGTGAGTATAATAATGAAAATTAGCAACAATAAAAAATAATAATTCACTTTCCAAAGTACTTTCACAAAGAGTTCCATAAGGTAATTTGAATGTTATTTACAAATAAAGAAACTGAGACAGAGTAAGAGTTAAGGCCTTACCCAGGGACACTCACATTCTGGTTCTAGTAATAATATTTTCAACCCACTTTAACACATTGAAAGAAAAACTAAAGATAAAATCAGAGAATCTTTGCAGCACAAGTTCTTGCTCATTTTCCCAGGATAAAGTCAACCGTACGGAGGCTCCAAATATGTCTTTGGAGAATGCCTTTTCCTGGCTGTTGGCAGGTTTGTTTAACCTGACAGGCCCTTTTGCTGGCTCTCTGCCATATAACCTGTAACCACTTAGTCATGCTCTGCTGACCAGGCTCATTATTTCTGAAGAGCTCAAGAAGCAGGTCATATGAATGATCATTTCTTCCAGGCATCAGGGCAATCTTGTCTCTGTAGCTTCTCCCTACATATTATGGCATTGTGGGGAAAATCTTTTGTGCTTGGGCAAGTTCAGGCAGATTGGATCTTGATTCACCAGGTCATGCACCTGCCATTCACTCCATTTAAGTAAAAGCAACAATAACAGTTATAATAATGGGTACTGATTGGTAAAAGATCCTTTCATCCCAAAGGCTGTCAAATTACCTTACATATCTCTTGCCCTAAATGAGAAGCAACCACCTAGCAATGAAATACATCCCCTGGAGAGGAAAAGAAAATAGCAGTACAGCAACATTATAATACGACATGACCAGGGGGAAAAAATGAACTGAGCAAGAATTCAAAAACACATCAGCTATTTGGGCCCAAATACATACTGGACACTCATAAATGTTGAGCAATGATATTCAGGGATGGTGAGGATGCTGAGAATTATAAAGGAGGTATCCAATTTTATAATGATTGGATAGGGTCCATTCATAAATATGTTTAAGTGATGTTGCCTACGCAGGATTTCACAGTTGGTTCTATACTTCCCCATATTTGAATTGATCCCTGGATCAGTTCATCCCATTACATACATTCTTTTTTTCCATCATTAAGAGGCAAAGAGGTGTAATAGTAGACAGAGCACTAGATTTTGAGTCTACCACTAGTGGTAGAATCATGATACTCTATGACAAGTAAAAAGATTCAGAAAACATTCTTTCTGGGTACTTTCATCATTTTATTAAGGCAGCCAACATGTTAATAATAAAAGTACAGTCATTTGACCATCTTATCACATAATGGTAGGCTCACAATTTCTACATCCTCCAAAACAATGAGAGGCTGCTAGTGATATCATGTCATCGTAGAACAGAGAAATTATTTCTTCTCAGACCATCACAGCATTGGGCTATCTAGACAACAGGACACGTTTCCATCTAAGTTTGAATAGAAAGTAATGGGCTTCCAGATCTTAGATTATATTCCTTGTAAAGTTGGGTGGGGTCTAAGAAGAGGTAATGCAATTCCATTATTAATGATGTCCTTCAAGAAAGTTGGTCTTCTTAAAAAGAAAAATGTAGAAAAAAGGGGAGACCTCTGAATCTCCTCAAGATACTGGTTATTAATAATCATTTCTCCTATAGAGAAAGTGACTTAATATCATTTATAAGTTGGAGATAAGAGCAGTACTGACCTCATGAGATTGTTAGGAGGATCAAATGAATAAGATATGTAAAGTAAAACTATTTGTAAATCACTAAGTACTCTGTAAATGTTAGTCATTATTATTATTATTAATTATTAGCAGTACTTTCCATTTATAAATCTACACTATGCACTTAGAGGAAGAAAGTAGAGGAAGAAGGCACTTTGAGAAGATGGAGTGGTCCTCTTAAAATAACCTTAAGACATTCCCATGGCAGAATCTCCTTGTTAGATCTCATGACCTCTGAAAAAGAGAAAGTGGCTGGGCTTAACATCACCAAGACATTCAGGAATACAAAATGTTGTAGATGAATATTTAACACTTGTTTTCCAAACATCTCATTTATTTTAGTATTTTTTCTATAAATTATTTGTGTAACAATTTGGAAATCACCTCAATAATACTTTTTGTTGATAAATAGGATTGTGTTTCAGTTTATATGTACCCACTATATATTTTATACTAGCACAAAAATATCCACACAGATCCTTTATAAAGTTCCTGTGAGCTTTATATTTTTATAACAAAATCAGAATAGCATGATAGAAATGATTGTAATATATTTGGGGCATCAATGATTTTTGGTTGCAAGTATGCTAGAAACTAGATTCCATTTCTTATTTCAGATCCTATCACAATCAGAAAACTTTTTTTTGGATGATATGGAAAACAAACTTCTCCAGCTGATATTATTGCAGTCTGTATCAACTACAAGTTAAAAAGAAAATGTAAAGCAGCTTTGAACATCATTTAAACATAAGCATTGAGCGATAAAAGTATAAAAGTTTAAACTTGTGCTATATACTAATGTTGAAACTAGGGAAAACCCCAAAGAGCATAGTGTAATTGAGGATACTTACCGCTGCTTCAGTAAGTAGAAACAACTGCACTTTGTATTTGATTATCAAGAATAATTACTTAAAATAACAAGCTTACAGATAATATTCTTCTTTTCTTCACTAATCCTATACCAAATGAGCTTCTTTGTTGCCTGGTCCTCTCTTGCTGCTTCTGCTAAAAAAGTCTTTTAGGTCTTTAGTGGTCCCAGTCCATATTACTCAAGGTTCTCTACTTTCCTGATAAAGGCAAATATCCCTGATTCACTCACTCCACAGCATCTTGAAATCCCCAATAGTTCCTTCTCTAGATGTCAAAATTACTGACTAGAGTTCTGTTAGAAAACCTTCATCCCAATCCCTCTCTCTCTGTCTCTCTGTGTCTCTGTCTCTGTCTCTCTCCTCTCTGTTTCCCTGTGTCTCTGTCTCTGTCTATCCCTCTCTTTCTGTCTCTGTCTCTCTCTCTGTCTGTCTCTGCCTCTATCTCTGTCTGTCTGTCTCTATATCTGTCTTTCTGTCTCTGTCTCTCTCTGTCTCTGTCTCTGTGTCTCTCTCTTTGTCTCTTTCTGTCTCTGTCTCTCTCTGTCTCTGTCTCTCTCTCTCTCTCTCTCTCTGTCTCTCTTTCTGTCTGTCTCTCTGTCTCTATCTGTCTCTGTCTCTCTCTCTCTCTGTCTGTCTCTGCCTCTATTTCTGTCTGTCTCTCTGTCTCTATATCTGTCTGTCTCTGTCTCTCTCTGTCTCTGTCTCTCTCTCTCTGTCTGTGTCTCTGTCTCTATATCTGTCTGTCTCTCTCTGTCTCTCTCTGTCTCTGTCTCTCTCTCTGTCTCTGTCTCTCTGTCTCTCTCTGTCTCTCTCTTTCTCTCCTCTCTCTCTCTCTCTCTCTCACACACACACACACACACACACACACACACACACACACACACACACACAGTTTTATAATACCATTAATCTGCTCTTGAAGATCAGCAAAGGGTAGAGAGTTCTTAAAGATCATGGAATCAATCAAATCAGCAACAAGCCATTTATTAAGCAACTACTAAGTGCCAGTCCCTATGCTAAGTTTTGAGGATACAAATACAAAAAAATTTAAACAAATCTAACTTTCAAGAGTTAACATTCCATCAGATGACTTTTTCCCTTTTGAAGAGTTTTCTTGAAGAAACTCTCCCACTGGTTCCTAAAAGTGGAGGTTTGAGTGGGAAAGGAAAAAGTTTTATTAATGCACACATTCCAAGATTCTTGGCAACTCTGAAGTACAAATGTTATGCTGTTCTGGAGAGAAAGGATAATATTATTTTGTGCCATATTGGGGTATCTGTTGAAGAATTGTCCTATGCAATTACCCACCTGGCTAACAAAACTTAGACTGCATAAACTTGTCAAACCACAGCTTAAGGTTCACTAGGAAATGAGAGAAAAAGATGAGAGAAAACCCATTCTTCATCATACTTATTTTGGAGTAGCATTAGTTTTTTGACAATGACTTAATTTCTAGGGTACATACACTCCATCCACAAATAACAGAGAGAGAAACTAGACCTGTGTTTCACTGGTATCAAGAACTTCAGATTGAAGAAACTCTCTAAAAGTGTGGTTACCTTCTATGCAACTAAGAAAATTGCCTAAAAAACAAAAGTCAAATGACTTGCTCAGTCACAAAAACCAGTATATGTCAGAAGCATAATTTGAATGTAGATTTTCTTGGCATTAAGGCCAGTTCTCTAAAATAGTGTAATTGAAGCTAGAATAATTGCAAGGCCCATTACAGGAAATAGCAAAGGTGTAGGGACCACATGCTATTTCATGAGTTTCTCAAGAAAAGACATGTAGTCTAAAATATTTGAATCTTTTTATAACATGAACAAATTTATACAATATTGTATTAGTGTAAAATATTATTACTATTTAATACCTTCTCTGCTAATAACAGTAAATCAATATTTCTATGATGGCTGAAAAGAGTTTGTATTTCCTGCTCTCACCCATCTCCTTTCTCATTCAAACATGAGAAAATGCCTTTATCCTTGACGATGGGGTCGGATTCTCCCTCTAGAAAGCTCTTCATGCAGAGATCATCTCATTTCACCAACTGTATCCAGACCTCTTCACCCTTCACTGCAAGAAAGGTCAACTGAGCATGAGTTTCTATGCCTTTTCGCCTGAAGCTGTCAGTGAGCCAGGAGTGGAGAGCTTCTCAATTCTCAAAGGGGCAGTTAGTTGTTAGATGCAGGGAGGGTGGACAGTAAGGGAGCCAGTACGTAATGAATCTAATAGTGTAGTCTTCTTAGTAAAAGGAATCAAATTCGTAATTATAAAGAGGTCATCACATCTCTGCTTGAAGCATTTTGTTAGTTTGAAGGTACTAGGATCTAAATTTTCCATAACACTGACATTTTTGTACCACTTTAAAATTAACTCATAAAAAAACCACTATGGGTATTTCATGCAAACCTCACATAAAACTTATGAGACAGATTCTATGGCTATCATCATCATCATTAACAACAAGTATTTGTCATTTGTATCAAAAAAGAGCAAAAAACTGTGCCCATCTTCAAAGACCATCCGTTCTCCATTTTACAGATAGAAAATTTGGGCTTTGAGTTGTTAAATGGTTTTTCTGTCCATGGCCACACAGCTGTGATGGAATTTGAAGGAAGGCCTTTCTAGCTCCCAAATCCAGGGTGTTATCCACTAGATCACATTTCCTCTTAAGGTGCTACTATTGCCTATGAAGAAAACTACAATTTAGAGCCTAAAAGGCTTTCATTTGGGTCTGAAGAAACATCTCAGAAAGTCAGAAAAAAAAAACAGACAACCACTTAGAATGTAAAGACTGATCTTATTATATTCTTAAAATATTAAATATTATATTATCAAAATGAATACCACACAGCACTATTCAGTCATTTCAGTTTTGTCTCACTCTTCTTGACCCCCTTTGGAGTTTTCTTGGCAAATTTACTGGAATGCTTCTCCGTTTCCTTGCCCACTTCATTTTACAGAGGAAAACCAGACAAACGGGGGTAAATAATTTGTCCAGGGTCACACAGCAAATTAATGTATCTGAGGTTGGATTGAATTCAGGAAGGTGAGTATTCCTGACTGGCATTCTATCCATTGCCCTACCTAGATGTTCTACTACACACACACACACACACACACACACACACACACACACACACACACACTTTTTTGTTTGCTAGGTTCAAAATAAAAATAGAAATTGAAAACAACTTTAAAAGAAACGACTCAAAGAAAATATAATAAATGGTTTCCTTTGGGTCTCAACAACAACAAAAAGCATTGTATATTTCATGTACATTGTACATAAAACTGCAGGCCTCCATTATGTACCCTGTATTCTTCATTTTAGAACTATATCTGTGAGGAGCACGAGAAGTTTGGTTTCCAAAGATATCAAAACAGAATAAAGGGAAGTGTCTTGTTAAGCTATCTCCAGCCAATTACCTTGTAAGTCAAGGAACTGGATAAACAACAAAATTCCTGACAAAGGAACCAGGCTTAACGTGGCCCAAACCAGTTAGGGTTAATGACAGTACACAAGCTTTTTGCCAAGTGGAATGGGCAAATAAAGAGACTATAAATTGACCAATTGTAATTAACTCTATAAATCTGACCAATCTTAACCTTGAAGGGAAGGCTAAGGAACCAAACTAACAGTATAAAATTTGCTTCTGATTCTGTATCTGTTGAGTCCTCCTTAGAAGGACACCTAATTCTCCCAAGAATCGAATAAAGGACTCTTCTTTCACTCTAAAAGAGCATTGGCTGTAACCCTACTCCTGAATTACCTTACAACCAGGGAAGCAGTGAACAACTCATTCTGGGCTTACTTCTTGATCATGATAAGTTTTACAGGTCTTTTGATAACATATCATATAATTTGTAATATTTTAAGAATGTAATTAGATTATTTTTGGCATTCCAAACTCTTTTGTCTGTCTTTTTTCCCCTGGCTTTCTGAGATGTTTCTTCAGACTCAAAGGAAATCAGAAGTAGGAGACTTAGATCTGAGTCCTAAATTTGTCACTTAACTAACCCTTAACATTTTAAACAAGTCGTCTAGCAACTTTTGGCTTAATTTTTCTCATATGTAAAATAAGAAGGTCCAAATCTCTTCCCAATTCAATTCTACAAAAAATTCATCTTAAGATTTTAGATTCAGAGCTAGGACAGTGAGCTTCAGAAGTTAGGTACTACAGTTCCTTCATGTTAGAGATGAAGAAAATAAGGTTTAAGGAAGATGTTTACTGAAGATCATATAGATAGTTTCACAGGATTCAAATCCACATCTGATTCCAGACACTGTGAGCTAACTTTCCCCAGGTTTGAGTGGGAAAGGAAAAAGTTTTATTAATGCACACATTCCAAGATTCTTGGCAACCCTGCACTGGTTCCAATTGTCCTCTCTAGGCAAAAAGAACATGATTTAGAAAACCAAAAAGAAAAGGAATTTCAGTTAAGAACTAACGTTGGAGAAAAGGTTCAAATAATTAAATGAAGATAGTTAAGTTCAGCTACAACCAAAAAAAAAAAAAGAGGAAAAATAGCAACTTACAGATATTCCAGGGTTAATTTTTTTCAAGGATATATAGAATAAACTGAGTGAAGATCTCTCATGGGAATATGGCCTTGATATTTTACAATAACAAATTGAACTATAGCTAAAAAGCTGCTGGTGTTTCTATTGAATGACTATTCTCTTTTTTGCCCCCCCCTCTTAATTAGCATTTAAATACTGGTTTTGAGAATTTAGGTAACAGAATTCTCTCATCTAAGAATATCTGCTTGTATTCCAGTTCTAGGGAAACTTGAATTAAGAGTTTGTTATTTACTACTATGAGATAGACCTCCATGTTTAGCAAGTAACCCTGGACTCCCGCAGAGAATGGGAGAAAGGTCAGGGGGTTAGGAGCTTCAGGTCTATTTAATATTGTGTTTTGCAGTTTGTGCTTTGCACTCATCTACTGACATCTTGTCTTTTGGGAGTTGCCTTTTCTTAGAGATCATAATAAATCCCTTTTTGCCTTTTTTTTATCTCAAGTCACTGTTCCAGACAGTTTAGGAGCTCCTGTTCATTTCCTGTTCATGAAGGGTCTCTCCCACACCAAATCCTTGAGCAGGTGCCCTCCTGTGGTCCTTGGACTCAGCTTGGGAACTCCTGCTTCCATCAGGTAGACAAACTCCCCAAAGAGAGACATTCAGAGAAAGCAAAAACAAAAGTAGAGTAGCAAAGATTAATTCAGCCCAGGAGATAAGGCAGCTGAGAAAAGTTTGAAATCAGTTAGGTAACAACCCAGGTAGGGCAAGCAACTGGTGAGGGGGGAAAGACTAAAAAAAAAAGAGGATAAGTTATTGTATCTTGGGAAAGACCCATTTCCCTTGGTATGATCAGGTGAGTCTTCCATACTTTTCCTCTTCCAAGAACTGATGAGTTTCCTGTGTGACAGGAATTAGAATTGGGAGAATTTAAAGCTCCTATTTTCCTTCGATAGTGGGAAAATTCTAAACATTTGAGTCTGTAAGAATTCTCTCATTTTCCATTGGTAAGAGTTCTCTATTAAAGAGGATAATAATTTTGTCCATTCCACTTGGCAAAAGAGATTTGAATCTGGGAAAATGACTTAAGATAGCTGGATTTAAAAACCTATCTAGTATCCCAGGAAGATAGCCTTTTAGGAAGAATTGGGATGAAGGACCAAAATGTGTAGGGATTAAATACTGTTGTTTTGTTTGGGCAGGTGCCCTGCTGACTTGGAAGAACTGTCCATCCCTGGGGTGTGTAAATTCAAAGGAGCCTTCAATACCAGCTGGCTTGAGAATGGGAGCTTGATTTAGAAAAACAGATTGTGTGTTTGTGGGAGGGAGAGAGGGAGAAGAAGAGAGGAAGAGAGAGAGAAAGAGAAAAAGAGAGAGAGACAGACAGACAGACACAGAGACAGAGACAGACAGAAACAGAGACAGAGACAGAGACAGAGAGAAGCTGACGGGGGGGGAGAAGGAGAAAGGAAAGGAAGAAGAGGGAGAGAGAGAGGGGGAGAAAAAGAAAGGGGGAGAGGGAGAGGGAGAGAGGTCCTTGGTGGCCTGGACACTAGGTTTTGTGCTGGTGCCCCAACATCTTTGACATGGCCTTGTCTCACACCCCTTGCATTTCTGACAGAGGATGGGCCAGTCTCTGGACTTGCAGCCAGAGACCTGGATCCAAATTTCTCTGACTCTTTCCCCCAGTGTACTAAAGCCTGCCAATTTCTTAAAGCCTTGTAGATGGATTTGAAAGGACAGTTTTCTGCCACTTTAAATATTGGGGCTGTGTGTGGATTTAAATTGGAATTCTCATTCTGAAACTGTATGAGATAATTACTATTAACCAGTGTATAACAAAATTGTGAACTTGTTTATTCTGGTGTAAGATTTTAGAAATATATGTGCGTTGATATTGAAATATTGTTACTAGAAATTTAAATCTGTATTTGATTTGAAGTTTAAAATTTTGGTTTTCTGGTTACTTACTTTAAAATGTTACATGTCTGTATCTCCTAATTAGACCGTGGTGCTTTCTAAATTGTATAGTGGGTAATTTGTAAAAAATTGTATGAACTCTGTTTTAACATTTTGTCAGTCTAGCTGACTGTGGTATAGATTTTGTGAAATTTGGTTCAAAGTTATTTAGATATTACTTATATTCTGAATCTTAACCTTGCTTAGAAAATTTGGCATATAGGGATATGTGTAATTGCAGAACAAATTGTATCTGAAAGGTGTGTAATATGTCTAAAGATAAATAAGAAGGTATTGAGGAGGTATCTCTCCAAAGGGAAGGAGCCTGGCTCCAAAATATTCAGATTAAGTTTCAATAAAATGTCACCAGTGGAGATATGGAGATATAATGGGGATGGGTGAAAGCTCTCCCCTGAGCTCTGCTGCTTTAAGAAGGGTTAGTGGAATAACATTGGAACAAATTGTATCTAAGTATGGATTGGTAGAGAGTATTAATTCTAATAAAGGAAACTATTTTACTTGTAAAGTTTCATAAGAAAAAAATGGGGAGGGATCGAAAATTGAGTGGCAATTTCATTCACCTGGGCATCTGTCCACATCAGGGTAAGTGGAAAGAATGAATCGGATTCTTAAGAAATGGATTACTAAATTGATGTTAGAGATCAGATTGCCTTGAACTAAATGTTTGCCTATCACTTTGTTAAAGAATTAGAACTATCCCCAGAAGTGATCTGGGACTTTCCCTTTATGAGAAGCTGGGAGGAAAAAGTTAAAGATGCTTTATTGAAACAAAGGACAAGTTTTTAAGGATTTATGTACTGGTAATATCCTCATACCTTTTTAAGAAGCAAGGATTGCTGACCCAGACAATGCCTTTGGAGCTTGCAGTTCCAGGAGAGTGGATACTTACTAAGTCCTGAAGTAAGCAGAGTGGGAAGGATATTGCTAGATGTTACAGATGACTGGGACTGGAATCTGGATATGAGAACACCAGGCTCAAAGAACCTCAAGAATGAACTATTAAAAACAATTTGTAACCTCTAAAATTAACTTTGCAATTAGGAAAATTTTGATGAGAGGGGAGATTAATTGTGCTTAGAGGAATTTTTAATATTAGTGTTGTGCCTGTTATTTATATTTCTAGAAAAAATTTTAGGGACTCCTCAATTGGAAGAAGTTGAAGTAACTTTTTTTTAGGATGAAGAAATTATTAATGTTAATTCTGATAGGGTTCTTTAATGTGAAATTAGGACAGTATATTCTATATTCTATGTAAGTTTCAATTTGTTGTATTGAATCATTTTAAAGCTGTTCCCATTGTTTAAGGAGATTCTGGGAATGATGGTCTATGTCTTTGAACTTTAAACAAAATTGATACCTGAACATGTTTTGATAAAGTTTTGTTAAAGTTGATCATCTTGAAGTAAAATTATTTGTGTAATGTTAAATTTAAAACCTATCCACTTAGATATGAAGTTAAGCTGTGAACTTTTTAGGATGATTCTCTTACTGCTATCAATGTAAGATTATAGTCAATACTTATTTAGGAGATGTGATCCTTGAGAGCTAAATTTACCTGAAGCTTTGACTAATGAGACTTACTATTTGAGAAAAAAATCTCTTGGGAGTGTAGCTGATATTATTTGGAGTTTTGGATTTAGGTATGATTGTCTGGTGGATCATCAGGTCAGTAATACAGATCTGAAAGGAATATATCTCAAACTACTCAGAGAAATATGATCCTGAATTATTACAGATGGAGGTTAGTATCTAGGCAAGAGTTGAGAAAAGAACCTTGACCTCTGCTTAAGGTAGGATCCTTCTGACTCAGTTTCCCAGTGGTGTTCTTTGAATAAGAACCCACCTGATTATTCCCAAGTCTGGCTATAAGGTGGACTTGTTATTGCCTACAATTAGGTAAGGATGCTTTATCCTGTCTTGTAGGTGCTGTCAGGCTGAGGGGCCTAAGGACCAGTTTTGATGATATTATAATCATGTCCCTGCTTTTTTCCTCTTATTGCAAATTTCTATAATCAGGGCAAATGTTCAGTAGAAATTCAGTAGAAGCTATGATCACAATTCAATTATGTAAGATTTTGCAGTTTCCTATCTGGAAATATGTGGTCATTATACTCTAAATAAGTAGGTAAGTGAGTATTTGGCCTAGTCATCTGTCTGTTGCTAAGATGCATATATCTATCTGTTTCTTTTAGCATTTCTGTTGTTGCTAACTTTCCTGATAGGCATTTTTATTTGTGAAAGGTTAGCTACTCCAGTTACTAGGGATACAAATGGTCGGGGTAATAGATGGCCTCAGATGAGTAGGGGGTACAGAACCCCAATTAGCATGCTGAATAGGCTCATTAGACTCCAGGCTATGGTCAAAATAATTACTAACCAGACAATAACAAAGATACTGGATTTGTTAGCAGACCAGACCACTCAGACCAAAGAAGCAGTATTCCAGTATAGATTCGTATTAGACTACTTGTTGGCTGAAGAAATAGAGTTTGTGGGAAATTAAATTTTTGCTGAGTGAAAATTAATGGTAATAGACAGATAGTGAAGGAAATTGCCAAAGACATCAGAAAATTGGCCTGTGTCCCATTCCAGCTCTGGAATGTGATCTATGTGTGGGGTTTGTCACCAGAGGATGGCAGGTACCAGGAGTTGGGGGTTCGGTCATGTGAGGAGTTCATGATGGCCATTCTCTTTGGCAGAAGGTGGATTTGTTTGGGGGAGTGGGTTGCAGACAAAATGAAGGGATGATAAATATGAAATAGAGTTGGGAGAATATATGAAAGACAAGTTCCTCAGTGGGACTCACAATTTCCCTAGTAGAAAGGGAGCACCCCATGAGGCTGGGACATGTCCTTAGCTGGCAGGGTAAAACCTGAAGGGGACTAAGCACTCTAAAAGAGTTAGTTAGTTGTAAGGAGGAGAAGTGGGGCTGGGAAGCCAAGGAGAGTTAGAACAGATACCATGTGGCATGGAGGAAGGGAAAAGACACCACAAGGCAGAATGCTATGGTAGACTGACTCAAAGAAAGGCAGCAGCGATGGGATAGCCCACAAAGAAAATTTAACTTCAGGGACAAGACTGGGATTTCCACAGAGGAAATGTTGAATAGCCTGGAAGGGGAAGATCCAGTTAGATTTGGACCCTTAGAGGATGAGACCAAGAAATCAAACTGAAAATAGGTTTTTTGGTTCCTGACGAGGATGGATCCCAGTAGAGAAAAAGGACAAAACCAGACTCAGCAGGATTGGAGACTGAGAACGAGATAGTGGAGGAAATGTATCAAGAATGGTGTGAGAGGTCTTCATAAATTAATATTAAAGAGGAGGGACTGAATGGAATAAATTGAGTGAAGACATTTCATGGGAATACAGCCTTGAGACTACAATAATAAGTTGAACTATAGCTAAAAAGCTGCAGGTGTTTGATTATCTTGGATGAACATTCCCCTCCAAGAATATCTGCTTCTATAGCCATACTCTAGGGAAATTTGAATTGAGTATAATTATTTAGTAATATTCTTTGGTTTCTGGGATAGACTTCCATATTTAGAGAATAAGCCTAGACTCCCCCAGACAATGAGAGAAAGGGTCAGGGAGGATGGGGACTTCTGGTCTATTTAATCTTGTGTTTTGCAATATGTGCTTTGAACTCCTCCACTGACACCTTGTCTGTTGGGAGTTGCCCTTTTTCGAGACATCATAAATCCCTTTTTTTGCAGTTTTTACCTTGAGAGACTCTAATTTTAATTTGGGTAAGGGTCACTGTTACACACAAGGGATATTATTTTTCTGGCAGCAGAAAGTAACCAGTAAAGGGGGAAATGGAGGAAATAGTATTTCACTTCCACAGAACAATTTTGCCAGATAAAAATGAAACATCCTCAGGAACAGTAGTCAATGACACAGAAAGGATCTTGGGGCAGCTAGGGGGCAAATGTAGAGAGTCAACACTTTCTACAATGTAGAAAGATTGATCTTCCTGACTTCAAATCCTGACTTACTAGCTGTGTGATCCTAGGTAAGTCACTTAACCCCGTTTTTTCTCAGTTTTCTTATCTGTAAAATGAGCTGGAGATGTTAATGGCAAGCCACTACAAGAAAACCACAAATTGGGTCACAAAGATTAAGACATGATTGAAAAAGTGATTGAACATCATAAAGGACCTTAGATTGAAAGGTTCTACATAAGTCTAGTACTTATGATTTTTCTTGGAAAAGTTAGATTTTTAAAATCAAGTAAATTCCACTTAGTGACTCTTGGGCTTATTTTTAAAAGTCCATCCTGATTTTTCACACAGCCTAGGAAATCAAGCCAGTCTCGGAATAAAGCAGCTGCTAAAATTGACAAGAGTTTCTTCATCATTCCTCATGCATGAGGCTCAATGGACAGATTCGTGACCCTCAGACAGAATTAATTTTCTGGAAATTCTAAATTTTCTTTGTAGGACAGGTGTTCTGTACTGAGACTTTTAACCCTTGCTCCGAGGAGTGAGTTTTAACCTCCAAGCAGAGGAATGCATCAGTGCAAAGATGACAGCCACAGATTCCCAGAGTTTTTTTGAGTTCTTGGTCTCTCCCAGATCTTCTGAGGTTAGAGATCAGATTTATCTTAAAGGGGTAGCAACACAAATGAAATGAAGCTGGTCACTGCCTGTTTATGTACTTCGTGTCTGAAATAAGTATAATTAAGGTAGTATGATCCTCCATAAAAGCAACAATAACAACAACAAAAACCACCTGGTATTTTTTAGACTTTATCTTCCTTGGCACAGGCTGTCTCTGCACTGGAAATAGTCCTTTCTTTGGCTTAGATTTCCCTTCATTTTCTGGATTCTGGAGAAACTTCCAATACTTTGATAGGAGCATAGACTTGGATCTGGAAGGATATTTAGAGACCTTATTTTTCTTGTAAAGGCAAATTGTCAAGTTGTTTTCAGATCTTTCTTTTGATGGCTGCATCTCTATATAAAAAGATAAGAAATGTCACTGCTTAAGGAAACAATAATTGCCTCCTGTGCTTCCCTTCCTCCCCCCCACCCCCATCTAATCATTTACATGAAATGATGGAAGAGGCTGATAATTTGAAAACTACGGAATCCTGAACCCCAGAGGTGTTTGCTAATTATTAGACAAATGACGTTTCCTGGCTTAAAGTATAGCCTTCAGAGATTGAAATTGGGTTGTATATAAAATAATCAGCATAGGTTATAGTGAGGTATCTAGAAAGGGGTCCTGAAGCTCTCATAATGAAGAAGAATACAAAGAAAAGACTAACCCTGAGCACATCCAGTAGATAGGAGGCCCTTGATTTATTTTGCTTAGAACTAGTTTCTGGCTGAGTATCTCTTACTGAAATTACAGATTCAGAGAATGTGAGAGTTATAAGGTTTCTCCTGCAGTTAAATTGCACAATGGATAAAATGTCCAGTCTGGAGTTGGAAAGAAATCTTCCTGAGTTCAAATCTGATCTCAGACACTTACTAGCTGTCCCTGGACAAATCACTTAAGTCTATTTATCTCAGTTTCCTCATCTGTAAAATGACCTAGAGAAGGAAATGGCAAACTAATGGGGTCACAAAAAATTGGACACGACTGAAACACCTAAACAACAATCACATCCTTTTCCTGTACAAGCCAAAGAATTCTTATATTAACACACCTTACAGGAGATTGTTTGGTCTCTGCTTGAAGACCTCTAAGAAAATAAAAACAGGTTTCAGAGGAAACAGGACAGGAGAACCCAAGGGAATTTTTTTCTGGTCCCAAGCAAGGGTTTCTCAATTTTCTAAAAAACAAACTAACAAGCAAACAAACAAAAAAAATAACTAAAAAACGGTTTATGGGCTTTGAGCTAAAAGAATATGCCCTGTACCTATTCCTTGACAAAGCCATAGTTAAGGATTTTAATGAATTTGGGAGTTGGAGGCAGCAGAAAATTCAGTGAGCAGCATCCAGCATAGATGACATGCCCAGAATCAGCATCTAGAAGAGAAGAAAACAATGCAGAACATTCAGTCAAGCAATGTCTTCTCAAAACAGTAAGGAAGAGGGTCAGCAGGATCAACATGATAAATGTGTACCCCTCTACATATGTGTTATGATCATAACTTATGTGTATCTCCCTCATGTGTTTCCTACATATGTCCACTTTTGTTATAGACATTGTATATTATTATGGGAGAATGAACCTAAGGTGTATAAGTGCCCTTCAAATGTTGTGTTATCTTTCTTAATGTTAGAAATATGCTTTAAAGATAAAAATGACTCAGAAGTGTGTGAAATAAGTTGATTTACTTACAATTCTTGCAGAAATGGGGAATCCACCTAGGGGAAGTCCCAATTGTCTGGGGATGACAAAATTAACAGATTTCTTGGTCCTCCCATTGTGTTTCTCTTTGACATGTTCCACGTCTCTCTTCATACAACTCATGTTCAAAAATGATGAGAAACTCCTGCTTTGGGGAGAAGTTCATATTAATGAACTCATTAAGCACATGTACTCAGGGCTTGCAGATACCTTTCACCTACTTCTTGTTTGGGCGTGATTTTTATTGGTTTATCAGTTCAGCGGCTCAATATCTTGTTCTGTATAACAAACTCGGTGAACTGATATGATCTTTCTCTAAGTCCTTTTCCCTATATGGAAATACAACTATAGGTAGCTCACACTTAATTCATCATTTCATTAAATGTATTCTGGCTGATTATAATAGGTGGATAAATCAATGGAGTCTTACAAACTATAGTTTTAGGAAAGACACATTTACAGAGTACCTTGAATCTAGGGTACTCAGTCCCTGGGGGACCTACCCTATCATTTGGAGGATTCTTTTAGGCACTACATATAAATGAAAAAACTGACACTCTTAAAGAAGGGGTGACTTATTCAAGCTCACAAAAGTAATAAACATTGGAGGAAGGATTTAAACTAAGATCTCTAGGACTCCAGAATCAGAGTTGTAACCCCTGCACCTCCCTGACTATTGCATTAGAAGTAGAGGATCATTTGGCACCTAGGTAGGATCCCCACCTAACAAATACTTGTCTTTCAATACTTTCACACTGGCTCCAGGGGGTGGTTTGTCCTAGCACATTGACTCGTCCTGCTAAGTGGGACTGTCTTAGCAAAATAACTCAGTTGTTCTAACAGGGTGGGATTCAGCTTGGGCCCAGTATGAAGGAACTGAAATGAGGTTCCAGTTATTTTCCACATGGATTAGGAGAAAGACCTTTGAGCTGAAGATTGGGGTATCAAATCCAGAAACAACTTCTCCAAAGGAACATTATTCTTCTGCAATGGCCTAAAGGTAAGCAGTGATCAAGGTGCTTTTAACTTCCTTCCTTCTTTCCTTCCTTCCTTCCTTCCTTCCTTCCTTCCTTCCTTCCTTCCTTCCTTCCTTCCTTCCTTCCTTCCTTCCTTCCTTCCTTCCTTCCTTCCTTCCTTCCTTCCTTCCTTTCTTTCTTTCTTTCTTTCTTTCTTTCTTTCTTTCTTTCTTTCTTTCTTTCTTTCTTTCTTTCTTTCTTTCTTTCTCTTTTTTTTTGCTCCTGCTCTATCCTCTTTGTTCTCACTCCTAGGTAATCCCTTAAAACATGAGCTTTTCTTTGTGTGGTATTAAACATGCCTTAACAGAAATCTATTGTTTTTCATTATTGACCCATGTACTTATCCCTCAAAACCCATTTGTAATCTCAGTAACTGAGCAGAGGAGATAGTTGCAACCATACACACACACATATAAACATATACATGCACATATATACTCTTTCCCTCCTCCAGAACATTTACAATTTACTTAAGGCCTGAGAATCAAATACAAATTTGTCATTTACAAAGTTTCAAAATCTGACTACAACTTTTCCAGACTTATTATGCATTACTCCTCTTACAAACTCTGAGATTCAGTCAAACTGGTCCTCTTAAGTGTTCTTACCCACAGCACTTCATTTCCCAAAACTGTACTATCATGTTAACTGCCCCTCAGGTGTGAAGCTTCCTGCTCCTCACTTCTGACTCTTAGGATCTCTGGTTTGCATCAAAGCTCAGCTCAAACACCACCATTTGTATGAAGGCTTTCATTATTCCCCAAGCTGCTACATCTTTCCCTATTCCTTTCCTCACATAAATTCTTATCTAATAATTACTAATATTTAATTAGTGCTTCCTATATACCAGGTATTGCTCTGAGCACTTTATTATTAATATCTCATTTGATGCTAAAAACATCTCTGAAAAGTAGGTGCTATTATTTTTATTTTACAGAAGAAGAAACTGAGATAAAACAAGGTTAAATGACTTGTCCAGGGTCATACAACTAATAAGTATCGGAATCTGGATTTGAATTCAGGTCTTCCTAGCTCCATGCCCAGGATTCTATTCATTGTGACACCCAACTGCCTTGATAATTCAGTTATATTACATATATATATATATATTTGTGTGTGTTTTTTTAATTTATTTATGTCAATACACACACACACATATATATTTACTTAGTGATGAAAGATCTAGGTTTAAGACTTGACTTAGACACATACTGCCTAAATGGCTCTGGTCTAGTCACTTTAATTTCTTCAGAGACAGAAACATCTAGTTGAGGTGACATTATGGGAGAGTGAACCTAAGGTGTATAAGTGCCTTTCAAATGTTGTGTTATCTTTCTTAATGTTAGAAATATGCTTTAAAGATAAAAATGACTCAGAAGTGTGTGAAATAAGTTGACTTACTTATAATTCTTGCAGAAATGTGATTTGTCGAGGAGGGCTATATAGCGTTATCCTTTATTGATTCTTTCTAATTTATCTTCTATATAATTCATTTGTACATAACTATTCGCATATCTCCCTAGATTAGACTGTGAAAGCTATTTTTTGCTTCTTTTCATATCCCCACCAGTTAGCACAGGGCCTAGCATGTTTATTATTTCTTATTCAGAGACAATTCTCTGAAGCTAAAAGGTACAGAGATACATCTTATATTGGTAGAGAGAGTTTGAACTAGAAATTCCTTCACCTTAGCATTCCCTATGACAGTGAAATCACATGTCTTATCTCTACCCTGGATACTATGTGTATACTTGTATATTTTTCACATTGTCTCTTTGAATAAATACGAGCACTTTGAAAGCCGGGACTAATTAATTCGTTTTTGTCTTTTTATTACTCAGCACAGTGCCTAGCATATGATAGATACTTGAAAAATATTTGTCAATTAATTAATAGATATTTAAATACTTTTTAATGTTTAGTGTTCTCTAAAAGAAATGATTCCCATGTCTTTGTACTTCACATTTCTATTCTTAATAATTACCTAGCACATTTACCAATGTGAGACATCCATTTAAGGATGATCAGATAATAATAATGTTTCAGTTGTATGGATAGCATTTTACAATTCCTAAATGCTTTACATAGATTATCTCATTTAAAACTTATATTAACCCTGTGATGTCAAGAGGGAGGGCTATATGGCGTTATCCTTTATTGATTCTTTCTAATTTATGTTCTATATAATTCATTTGCACACAACCATTCGCATATCTCCCTAGATTAGACTGTGAAAGCTATTTTTTTGCTTCTTTTCATATCCCCACCAGTTAGCACAGGGCTTAGCACGTTTATTATTTCTTATTCTTGTTAACTAATTGTTTATTGTCATTAATTATTACATTGCCATTTAAAAGATGTTATCTACATGACAGGGATGAAATATGATTTGTTCATAGGTAAATGATAATAAATCAAGAAATAATAGCAGAAGGATCATGATTCCTATTACAAGTTTCATTCCACTATCCCAAATTGCCTCACTTTAGAGTGAGCAGATACAATTAAGGGAATAATTTAAAGCAACCAGTGATATGGGGAGGCAATCAATATAATAGAATAACCACTGGCTCTAGAGCCAGAGGAAAGAGATTCAGACCCTGTTTTTCATGCTTATTACTAGTATAACTTTGGACAAGACACTTCATCTCCATTGGATTCTGTTCCTCATCTGTAAAATGATGGAGGTTAAACTAGATAGCTTCTGAGGTATTCCTCAGCTTTACAGATATTTTCCTATGGTCTATGTTTTAATATGATATTATGGCATTTTAATTCTGCATGCATTTTTGTTGTTCAGTCATGCCTAATTCTTGATGAACCCATTTGGGGTTTTCTTGGCAAATAGATTAAAGTGGTATGCTATTTCCTTCTCCAGCTTATTTTACAGATGAGTAAACTGAGGCAAATAGAGTTACATGACTTGCCCAGGATCACATAGCTGAGACAAGATTTGAACTCAGGAAGATAAATCTTCTTTATTCCAGTCCCTGTGTTCTATCTTCTAAGCCAAATAGATGCTTTAATTTGCATATAGTAGGTATCTAATAGATAAATGATAAATTAATTATGAATATTTACATCTACTTGAAAAGGAAAATTTGAGAAGCAAAAGATGGATTTGTTAGTTCTAATTTTTAATAATGATAATAATAATAGCTAATATATAATACTTGGTATGTTTGAGGCACTATGATGAACACTTTACAATTATTACCTCAAATGATTCTCACATCTCTGAGAGGGAGATGCTATTATTATTTCCATTTTACAGATGAGTTAATAAAGTGGACAGAGGCTCAGAACTGTATCCACTGTGCTACTTTTAGGGTTTATTTGCAGAGTATAACCAATGACCACTTGCATGTGAGGAAGAAAGGAGATGGAAAGATAATATAGCAAGATTGAAGGCCAGTAGGTAGACAGCTCAAGAACTTCACTTTTAGCAATGAAATATTAGAAGAATGGGGCTAGGTCTTCAACACATTGGATAGAGTCTACAATTGAGAGTGCGGAGATATTATAATCTATACTGGTGCACTGGACTCACACCAATGAGATCATGGAAGCATTGAAGATGGTAGGATTAGTAAACATATTGCAGCAACATAACAGGTTTCTAGGGATCAATTAAATGGATTCTTCTACATGAAACAATTCCACACTGAACTGAAAGAATTACACACCTCCTAAATATGAGTAATTCTTTCCCTTCCAGGTGAGTCAATATTTATTTCATTAAATTACATATAATCAAAACAGCCATAATGAATTTGGACTCTTTGACTCTGGAAACCAACTCTCTATGTCTCATTTATTACCAAGTAGAAAAGACTTGAATACCTTAGAAACACATGGAACAAAGAAACTGCCTAATGTGTATCTTGGGAGAGGAGGGGGAAGAATTTAATGATGCATCTGTCTGTTTTGACATAGCACAATCTTGAAATATCTATTTAAACTAAAATCAACAGATTGGCAGCGATTAAAAATGAAAGGCTATAAAAAGTTTTTTGGGGGAAGGCATTAAAATCTAACAACTCTTGGTTTATGCTCCAGCACTATAGTAAATATTTTCAACACCAAGCTTCTTCTCCTAAAAGCCTAGTATTAGCGCCTGCAGAAACTGTCACTATTAGAGACATGAAAAGCTATCATTTTTAAAGATTAGGCGACGAGTCCATCTGGGCCCACTAATGACAGGAAACCTATAATATTTCAAGGAATTTTATTAGATGTTGTCCCACGCTATCTTTCAAATTACTGAGGTAAGAACAATATGTTACTGCTTGGTATAAAGTTGTCTGATGAGGGCCTTGGAAGCCCTTTGCTAAAAGACTAAATGTTTTTATTCTTCATTAATTTGTTTCTGAGTTGGAAAATTTCTGAGTTGAGGGAAATCTAAATAATCTTTTAGACTTATGCTAAATAGCTGAGTGGTGTATTTCTGTCTCTTCCCAATATTCTCAGTGCAGTTTCTACCTTTAGGCAATAGGCAGGATGGACCAAAGCAGCTCTTCTCTCCATCTCGAAACTACCTGCCTGTCCTGATGTCTTATTAAGGCAAGTAAATTATGAAATTAGACAAATGTTCTGCAGGCTTCTTAGACTCTGCATAAAGCACAATTAAATGCTGTGATGGAGACTTAAAAACAGTGATATTGCCAAGAAGCATTAGATAGACTTGATAGCAATTCTGTTACTTGCCAAAATGAGATACCCTAGAATGTTTTTGTCTAGGGCCATTTGGATATATAACATCATTTGGGGGCCATATAAAATTATCAACTTAAAAACTCAAGTAGTGGGAGGCTGTTGGAACTAGCAAATCAGCTCATCATCACCTGCAGTTGCCTTGGCAGGGCCAGACCAAATAATTTAGCAAGGTTTATGTGGAGCAGGATGTTCTCCACTCCTGATTTAGAAAAAGAGAAATTGGGTAAACACAGGATGCCACCAGTATTGCCTGGGAAATATCAAAGGATCAAATCCTACCTCTTATTCTCAAGGCTTGTGCGACCTTAGACAAATCATTAACCTTCACCAGTTTCTTCTTCTATAAAATGTGGGGGTTGAACTCGATGGCTTTGCCTTTCTGCTCTCCTTCTAGGATCTTATGAATTGTCATCTCAGATCTAGAATTGGAAGAAATCTCAGAAGTCATCTTGTCCAACCTTCTGATTTTCAAATGGGGTAATTGGCACTCCACATAGAGCATAAGTAATAGAGACATGATCCAAACTCCAGAGCTCTTGCTCTAAAAGTAGAAGTCATTTATATGACACGTCTGTCACTCATTACATGACACTCTTCACTACTGGATGATCTCCCATAATCTTTACAGACCCTCACCCTTCTATTCTTTTGAATTACCTAAATAATAGCGTGGTATATTTCCTTCTGTCTGTATCTTCACTCATGTTGTCTCCCTTTTTTAGAATATCTATTTCTCTGCTCTCTGCTTCCCTCTTTTATTTCTCATTATTTCTGCTCCTCCATCTAATTTATATCCTAGGCTTCATTATATTGTAAACTCCCTGAGTATAGAAGCTATTTTTGAGTTCTTTTTTTTATGAAAGCTTTTTATTTTTAAAACATATGCATAGATAATTTTCAACATTCACCCTTTCAAAACTTTATGTTCCAAAGTTTTTCTCCCTACTTCCTTCCCTAGACAGCAAGTAATGCAATAAATATTAAACATGTGCAATTCTTCTAAAGATAAATATCATGCTGAACAAGAAAAATGAGACCAAAAAAGAAAAAAATGAGAAAGAAAACAAAATGCAAGCAAATAACAAAAAAGGTGAAAATACTATGCTGTGATCCATACTCAGTCCTAACAGTCCTCTTTCTGGAAGCAGATGGTTCTCTCCATCACAAGTCTAAAGGAATTGGCTTGAATCACCTCCTCACTGAAAAGAGAAAATTCCATCAGAATTTATCAACACATAATCTTGTTGCTATAGACAGGGTTTTCTTGGTTCTACTCATTTCACTCAGCATCAGTTGATATAAGTCCCTCCAGGTCTCTCTGAAATCATCCTGTTGGTCATTTCTTACCAAACAATAATATTCCATTATATTCATATACCACAATTTATTCAGTCATTCCCCAACCGATGGGCATCTACTCAGAGAAACTGTCTTTTGCCTTTCTTTGTATCCCCAACACTTAGCTCAGTGACTGACACATAGTGGGTACTTACTACTTCTAGATAGAGCAGGAAGAGATATTAAAAAGCCATTCAGCTCAATCTCCTCATTTTATATCCTTATAAATCCAAGCCATTCTCCAATTGAGAAGTGGTCAAAGGATGTGAACAGATAATTTTCAGATGATGAAATTAAAATCATTTTTAATTATATGAAAAAATGCTCTAAATCATTATTGATCAGAGAAATGAAAATCAAGAGAACTCTGAGATGCCACTATATACCTCTCAGATTGGCTAAAATGACAGAAAAAGAAAACACCAAATGTTGGAGGGGATGTGAGAAAACTGGGACACTGATACATTGTTGGTGGAGTTGTGAACTGATGCAACCATTCTGGTGAATAATTTGGAACTATGCCCAAAGGGCTATCTAACTGTGCATACCCTTTGACTCAGCAGTGTTACTACTGGGCTTATATCCCAAAGAAATCTTAAAAGAGGGAAAAGGACCCATATGTGCAAAAATGTTTGTGGTGGCAAGAAACTGGAAACTGAGTGTATGTCCATCAATTGGAGAATGGCTGAATAAGTTATAGTACATGAATGTTATAGAATATTATTGTTCTATAAAGAAACAATCAATAGGATGATTTCAGAGAGACCTGGAGAGACCTACATGAACTGATGCTGAATGAAATGAGCAGAACCAGGAGATCATTATACAAAGCAATATCAAGATTATATGGTGATCAATTCTGACGGACATGACTCTCTTCAACAATGAGATGATTCAGACCTGTTCCAATGATCTTGTGACAAAGAGAGTCATCTACACCCAAAGAGAATACTATGGGAACTGAGTGTTCTCTTTTTGTTGTTGTTTGCTTGCATTTTGTTTTCTTACTCATGTACTTTCCTTCTTATTTTTATATCTGATTTCTCTTGTGCAGCAAGAGAATTGTATAAATATGTTTATGCATATTGGATTTAACATATAGTTTTACCATGTTTAACATAAATTGCATTACTTGCCATCCTTAGGAGGGGGTGAGGGAAGGTGGGGGAGGATTTGAACACAAGGTTTTGCAAGGGTTAATATTGAAAAATTTTCCACATGTATGTTTTGAGAATAAAAATCTTTAATAAAAATACTTTATATTCTTATATATTAATGTCTACCTCCTCCATGAACTTAGACATGATAATCAACAACTAAAACAATAATAGTTAGTTGGTTGGTTGTTGTTCTTCATTACTGAAAAGGCACAGAGCAAAGAGCTTTGCAATTATTTTATTATTTGATCTATACAATAACCTTAGGAAGTGTTAATAATAACAACTAACATTCACATAGCATTTACTAGGTACAAGGCACTAAGTGCTTTATAATTATCATCTCATTTGATCCTCACAACAACAATAGGTAGGTGCTATTATTATATCCATTTTGCAGATGAGGAAAATAAGGCAAATAGCTGTCAAGTGACTTGCCCAAAGTTACACAGCTAGTAACTGTCTAAGACTGGATTTGAAGTCGGCTCTTTGTGACTTGAGGCCTAGTGCTCTTTCTACTGTGCTACTTCACTGCCTAATAATCCTAATACTCCATCTCTCCCTACCTCTTCTAAGGTGTTTTTGTACTAAGTGTATTCCACCTCTAGGTCATTACTATATAAAATCCTAACCTATCATCTATCCTGAAGATATTTTATCATGTCCCAGAAGTCTTAGTGAAATTTTAAACTATTAAAACTAAAAACAATACTAAGATTTTGGGGACACCCTATACATAATAGAACCTAATAGCTAAAAAAGCTTAGATGCTATCCATCCCAAGCTCTTCATCTTGCATGTAATGAGGGAACCAGTCAATGAGGGTTCACTTGTAGAGTTTACACATATCTGTTCTAGTTATTAAGGATGCACATATGTACAATATTCCCTGTCTGGTTTAAATCCAATACTGGGAGTCCTGTTGGCCATGAACAAATGAGGACTGTGAAGGAATACTGTGATGGGAAAGAATCTTCTCTAATTGTTTGGGAAGGTAAAAATGAGGGTACATGCCAAAGGTTCAAGTAGGTAATCTCTCATTCATTTTCCCAAGAATTTAGGAGACTCTTCATTCTGAAAAGTCATAGCCTGAAATAAAGTCACAAAGCCTCAATATCTTGAATTGAAAATAAACAATGAATATTGAACATGCTTTGAATAACCCAACAGGAAGGGTTCATATTTCATCTAAGCATTGGGCCTTGGTGGACCAGTGTCCTAGTTCCCTGATTATATCCAGGTAGGAATATGTTCCATAAAAGAGAGGTGATTTACTCAGGGTTATAGTTAATTAATGGCAGGACTACACGCCATCCAAAAAGCTTTCATTAAGTAGCTACTATGTTCAGTATACTCTAGGTACTGGGACGATGAACACCTCAGAATAAACAATCTCTACCCTAGATTTTACATAAATAAAACCTAAATGTTCCAACCCAAAGGGGAAGAATCAGTCCAATAGTAGTATCTGAAACACAATTATATCTTGGTACAGATGTGCTTTTAATTATTTTAATGACAGCTCATGTGCCTAATCAATTAGCTAATTAATAAAGTAGCAGAAAGTTGATTAATATAATTTCTCTAAATATTGCTAAATTCAGACTACAATATGTAAAATTGTAACCCAATTCCCACCCAAATAGAGTGGGGAGAGAGATGATCTTATATTATTCACTTCATAAGGATGGAAGTTTCCTGATTGGGAGAGAATGCTGAGAGTGACATTGTATACTTATATAAAAGACTTATCAAGGTAACAGTAGAGATTCCTGGGAGAGACACATGTACAGGAGACACTTCAGGGAGATTTGGAAGAGATAGAAGATTTGAAATGACAGATATGCATGGGAAAGCCAGTCCCATTATGTCCCTGAATATGTTTGAGGTTCTAAATATTGCTGAGAGTGAACCCCCTCTGGGTGAGACTCTTCCCTCCTTGGTTTGAGCTGAGATATTATCTTGCTCCAGGCTGAAGAAGTCATTCACTCTTGTGTATTTTTGGCATCTCTAATCCATATTAATTGTCCAGTTTCTGCTTGTTATATTGCTTGGATATAATGATCCTCCATATTCACTCTTTGTAATATAGCCTTTTCTGTAATCTTAAGAGTAATCAGGAAAACCACTTTTGTTTGAAATCTAAAATGGCTAAGACTACCAATGTTTTAAGGAGAGATATAAATGTAATTTTAATCTAGCTTGATACTCCTTAGGAGATTGGACTGAGTACCCAGGATTCTTAGGTAGCGTCTCCTACAACTACCACCCTCCTTATGCTGTTTTGGCTTTCCTTTCTATACATAGAGATTGACCAGAGTTAAGATCATATCTATCCATTACACTTATAAGCTACATTTACATATTTAGTTATTATTATATTTATATATTATTATATTTAGTATTCATATATATTATAAAACAAATAAAAATTTGGAGTTCAAGGGACCTTGGAAAAGACCTAATTTTGTTCATAAATTTCTTCAGGAGCAAATTTCTGGAATTTTCCAAGTATGTCATCATATCATCTGCAGTGAAAGATCGTTTTATTACTTTATTCCCTATTCTGATTCCTTCTACTTATTTTTTTATTGCTATTATTAGGTATTGGATAATTATTGAATAATTATCAATATCAAATAATATTGGTGACAGCAAACATCCATGTTTTACATCTGATCTTACTGGGAAAGTTTATAGTTTATCCCTATTACAAATAATACTTGGTGATGATTTTAGATAAATGCCTTCTCTAAATTTAAGGGAAAATCCATTTTTACCAATACTTTTAAGGGTTTTTAATAGAAATGAGCATTACACTGTACCAAAAGCTTTTTCTACATTTATTGATATAATTATTTTATATATAATTTATACATATATATTTATATCAATGTATTTAGTTATCTTAGGAGCTTATCGTCTCATAATATAGATTGCTTCATATGGCTAAGGATTGTTTTCTCATATTTCCTTTGCAACTAATAGTACTTGACATGGTGCTAGGCACATTTTAAAAAATAAGCCTTTCTCCTTCTCTCATGCATTTAGGATCACAGGATCAAATCCATAAACTTGAAAGGGCTTTATCTAGTCCATGTTGCAGGTGAGTAAAGTAAGAACAGAGAAGGTGAAGTGACTTGCTCAAGATCATACAGGTAGCAAACATCAGAATTTTAGGGCATTTTAATTCAGATCCTCTGACTCTATTCTTTCTACTGCACCACATATATTCTGTGTTTAGTTACAATAATTCTTCTAGATCAAGAAATTTTTGAAGGCAGAGAAGATTTTTTATTCATTTTTAAATTTTTCTTATCACATGTGCTTTTCACACAGTAGGTACGTAATATATGTTTAAAATATAAATGAATGATAAATATTTGTTTATTGACTGGTTAAAAAGTTAGCACTAGCATGAAAAATGTGGAAATATGTATAGAAAATTTGCACATTTTAACATATATTGGATTACTTGCTGTCTAGTGGAGGGGGGAAGAGAGGGAGAAAAATTTGAAACACAGGGTTTTGCAGAGGTGAATGTTGAAAACTCTCTTTGCATATATTTTGAAAATAAAAAACTGTTATTAAAAAAGAAATTAGCACTAATAATCAGAAATATTAAAAATTTCCAGATCCAATATCTAACCTCTTGCCTAATAGCATTTAGGCTGACACAATTGGATAACCTTGTTAATATTCATTATCATCATGTATACCTTTGTAAAGATATTTTTCCAATACATGCAAAGATAGTTTTCAATATTCACTTTTGCAAACTCTTGTGTTTCAAATTTTTTTCCCTTCCCTTCCTCCTGTCCCCTCCCCAAGATAGCAAGTAATCCAAAATAGATTAAGCATGTGCATTTTTTCTAAACATATCGTCCTGCTGTGCAAAAAATAAAAATCAGATCAAAAGAGCAAAAACATGAGAAAGGAAAAATAAACAAGCAAACAAACAACAACAAAAAAGTGAAAATACCATGTTTTGATTCACATTCATTATAGTTCTGTCTAAATGTGGATGGCACTTTCCATCACAAGTCTATTGGAATTTTGGCAAAATCTTTTTTTTTTTGGTGAGACAATCAGGGTAACATGACTTGCCTAGGGTCACACAGCTAGGAAGTGTTAAGTGTCTGAGGCCAGATTTAAACTCAGGTCTTCCTGACTTCAGGGTCAATGTTCTCTCCATTGTACAACTTAGGTGCCCCAGCATCAGCATTGTGGTAAATGTATAGGAGGCCATGGAAAAGAGTTACATGGGATGGAAGGGATATAATTTCTTTTTCTTTTCTTTTCTTTTTTAATAAAGCTTTTTTATTTTCAAAGCATATGCATGGATAATTTGACAACACTGACCCTTACAAAGCCTTGAGTTTCAGATTTTCTCTTCACTCCCTCCCCTAGATGGCAAGCAATTCAATATATGTTAAACATGTTAAAATTTATATTAAATCCAATATGTATAAACATATTTGTACAATTCTCTTGTTGTACAAGAGAAATCAGATAAAAAAATGCAAGGAAACAACTACAAAAAGAGTGAAAATGCTATGTTGTGATCCACACTCAGTTCCCACAGTTCTCTCCCTGGGTGGAAATGACTCTCTTCATCACAATCATTGGAAATGACATCAGTCATCTCATTGTTGAGAAAAGCCACAAGGGATATAATTTCTAACAATGAAAGATACATGTAATCTAAGATCACAGATCTGTTTGAGTAAGTATGGTGCAAAGGAGGGATCATTAGTTCTGGAATCACAGAGCTTGGGTTCAAATCCCATCTTTGATGCCTGTTATTTTATGGCCCTGGACAATTTATTTAATCTCTCTGAACCTCCTTTTCATCATTTGTGAAGAGAGTGGATTGAGCTAGGTGACCTCTGAGGTTTCTTTCAATTCTTAGATATAGAATTATCCTGTTCTGATCCTCCCACTAGATTCAGAAACTATTACTGTGTTCAGAAACTTCTTTTTAAAAAAAAATAATAAACTAAGGCATGGCTAAAAAAAATTGCAGTATATGAATATAATGGAATATTCTATGATATAAGAAATGATGAATGAGACAAAGACAGAGAAACATAGAAAGATATGTGAACTGATGCAAAGTGAGAGAAGCAGAGATAAGAAAACAATATGTGCAATGATTACAATGTCAATAGAAAGGATAATAACCACAAAATAATTAAAAATGAATACTTCAAAATTACAAAGATAAGTATAGTCTCAGGGAAAAATATGAAAAGATACCTACTCCCACTACTTTTCAAAAAATGAATGGTGCATGGGAATAGAATTTAATATATTTTCAGATTTTTAATGCATTTATTAGTTATGCTGATTTCTTTCATATTCTTCTTTTTTTTTCTTTTAAAAAACTTGTTATATGGTTTGGCTCCCTGGGAGGGCAAAGGATAGAAATATAAAGGGAAATTTAGACTATATAAAAGCAGAATATGTCAATAAATTTATTTAAATAAAAAAGAAGCTAGTAATTCTGTTCCCATTTTTGTCATTTATATGCTAATTGATGCTAGTAAAGTCACTTAATACTCAATTAGTTCTATAATAGCAGCAATAAAACCCCAATAGGCTTAAAAAAAAACTTCACCATATGGCATTTCTATATTAGTTCAGTATGTTCATAAAGAAAATGACAAGGTGATTGTGACAGTCAAATCAGTCACTCTCATCATCAAATTTATTTCTTTACAAAGGTAATGATTGGTCTCTACCAAATAATTCTAGAATTCAGACAAGACTGGATCTCCCTTGAAAACTTTATCCACATTTTCATTGTTATGGGTACTTCTTCAACTTGTACAATGTAATACAAGAACCATTTACCAAAACTCTATGTGTAAAGCATCATAGTTACACAGGAAAACCCCAAAACTGTTCTCAAGGAATTTATACTGCTCTAGACTGAGAAAATACAAAATAATTTCAGACAGGTAAGAACATTAACAAGGAAGAAAGAAATCAAACATTTACTAAATACCTACTGTGTGTCAGCCACTGTGCTAATTTGATCTTCATAATAGCCTTGGAGGGTAGATTCTAGTTTGTTCATATTTTAGAGCCAAGGAAACTGAGGGGACAAATAGATATCACTTGATTTTTCCAAAGTCACACAGCTATTGAGTGTTTGAGATCAGATTTGAACTCAGGTCTTTCTGACTCCAATCTTAATACTTTATTCATTGAGAGAAGACCAAAGATCAAGAGATAGTGGAAGAGGATCAGAAAAGCAAATGAGTGAGCTGAATCTTGAAGAAAATTCATGATTCCACAGTATTTATGTGAGAAGAGGGAATGCTCTAGACAAAGAGTTGTTGTTCAGTTGTTTTTCACAATATTTTTCATATCTTATTCCTCATTACCCCATGTGGGGTTTTCTTAGAAAAAATAATGGACGAGTTTTCCCTTTCCTTCTCCAGCTCATTTTACAGATGAGGAAAACTAAGGCAAATAGGGCTAAGGAACTCGTCCAGGGTCACAGAGCTAGTAAGTGTCTGCGGCCAGATTTGAATGTAGGAAAATGGGTCTTCCTTTCCCCAGAATGGCACCCCGTCCACTGGGTCACTTAACTGTCCAACCAGGTCTAGGAAGTACCCACCAAATGTACAGAGAAAGGAGTTACAATGTTATTTATGGAGACTATCAAATAAGCTACACTAGAAAAAACAGAAAATACAAGGAGAAGTAATGTGAAATAAGTCTGAAAAGATAAAGAAGACTAGGATAAAACTGGGAAGGGCTTTAAATTGCAAATGGAATTTATTTTTTATCCTAAGGAAGATAGGAAACTATAAGAGATTCTTGAGCAGAAGAGTGACATGGTCAGATCTTTGTTTCATAAAGATTCTTTTGGCAACTTCATTAATTTGTGCAGGATGGATCAGAGAGGGAGAGAATAGAAATAGGGAAATCAATTAGGTAGCTATTATAATAAGAAAGGAAGGAAGGAAAAAAGGAAGGAAGGAAGGAAGGAAGGAAGGAAGGAAGGAAGGAAGGAAGGAAGGAAGGAAGGAAGGAAGGAAGGAAGGAAAAGAAAGCAAGAATTTAACTCCAAACTGCCTTTTAATTATGATATGAAAAAGCAATATAATTCTCTTAACTTTATTCTTGACTGTTCTCTCCTATCAGTTTCTTTTCATTGCACTAATTTTGACACCTGTACATAGCCTTATTTTAAATGTTGAATAAAATGGTAAAAGTAAATTGAAGACTTGGAATTTACACACCTGGGGGGGCAAGAATTGTGAAATGCTTGGGGGCAATAGAGAATTTAGGGAGAGAAGTGGGTTTTAGGCAAAGGTAATGAGTTTTGATTTGGAAGTATTGCCCTTGAGATATTGATGGAGATGATGATGATGATGATGAGGAGGAGGAGGAGGAGGACAACAGGCTAAGTACCAGTTGATGATGAGACTAGGAATTGAGGCAGATTTAGAAATCATGTGTATGTTGAACTCACTGAGAGCTCATGAGGTCAAGAAGGAATAGAGAGAAAAGAGGCTCAAGAAAGAGCCTGTATTACAGCCACACATAACAGATAGGACTTGGATGGTGATTATGAGCCAATAGGACTGAATACAAATGGTCAATGAGAGAGAACCAGGAAGGAACATCGCAAAACCTCAGGGAAGAGAAAATATCCAGGAGGCCCACATAGTCAAAAGATGTAAAGATGTGAAGAAGGATCTGAACTTTGAAAAAGCCATTAGATTTAGCTTTCTCTCTTTGTCTCTTTTTCTCTTACACATTGACTCCACCACCTTCTTCCCTGTTTCCTAAAAATGCCCACATATTCTGCATATTCTTCATTCTTCTTCATTCTTCAAAAAACTTTATTTGATCTTGCAATTTCTGGAGGAAAATCTGGGATGTATAGCAGCTGGTAGAATATAAAAATAGTAGATCATATGGTCAAATTAAGTAAAATCAGAGCAAGGATGGATGACCTGAAGGAACAGGTCAAGGGACCCAAAGTCACAGTAAGGATGGAGAATTTACTTAGTGTATGTGTGAAGAAAGGCATGGGATTAGTAGGAAAAATGGGCTTGTTTGGTTGGTTGGGGGTGGGGGGAATTTGAATGGTTTGACTCTTGGAAGCGGTATAATTCCAAGAGACAATTAACTCTAATGTGAAACCAAGATAGTATATACATGAAGTAAAATGGAGAAGGATATCGAGCAAGTTGAGGAATTGTATAGGCAGGTTATTGGGTCATTGGCATGAATTTGGAAGTCGCAGAATAGAGCAGATTAAAGAGGAAGACATTAATTAAGTTTTAAAGTTTCTGAAAGAATTAGGAAAATGACCTAAATAGGGGTTAAGAGATAAAATTAGCAAGTATGTGAGAGGGCAGTATAAAATGAATGCATGTGTTTCAAAAGAAAAAAAGAAGTTGTTTAAGAATAGAGGTGACAAAATGGTCTGAAAATGGCAACAGAGAGGAAGAAATGTTCTCACTGCTCCTATTGAACCTGTGTATGGGAGAAGAGAAGGAAGGAAGAGAAGAAAATAGTTTCTTTCAATTGAGAGGATTTTAGACATATTGCATCTAAGTTAGAATTAAAAGGAGGAATTCCTTGTTGGAGGGGATGTGGGAAAACTGGGACACTAATACATTGTTGGTGGAATTGTGAACAGAGTAATTTGGAACTATGCTTAAAAAGTTATCAAACTGTGCATAGCCTTTGATCCAGCAGTGTTACTACTGGGCTTATACCTCAAAGAGATACTAAAGAAAGGAAAGGGACCAGTATGTGCCAAAATGTTTGTGGCAGCCCTTTTTGTAGTGGCTAGAAACCGGAAATTGAATGGATGCCCATCAACTGGAGGATGGTTGAGTAAATTATGGTATATGAATGTTATGGAATATTATTGTTCTGTAGGAAATGATCAGCAGGATGATTTCAGAGAGGCCTGGAGAGACTTACATGAACTGATGCTGAGTGAAATGAGCAGAACCAAGAGATCATTGTACATGGCAACAAGGCTATACAACAATCAATTCTGATGGACATGGCTCTCTTCAACAATAAGATGATTCAGGTCAGTTCCAATTGTTCAGTAATGAAGAAAGTCATCTACACCAAGAGAGAACTATGGGAACTGATTGTAGACCAAAATATAGCATTTCCACTTTTTCTGTTATTGTTTGCTTGCATTTTTGTTTTCCTTCTCAGGTTTTTTTTTTCTTCCTAGATCCAATTTTTCTTGTGCAGCAAGATAACTGTATAAATATGTATACATATATTGGATTTAATATATATTTAACATATTTAATATGTATTGGACTATCTGCCATTTAGGGGAGGGGATGGGGAAAAAGGGGAAAATTTGGAACAGAAGGTTTTGCAAGGGTTAATGTTGAAAAATTACCCATGCATATATTTTGTAAATAAAAAGCTATAATAATAATAAAAAATAAAAAGGATGAATTCTTGTTGTGGAAACTTTTTTTAAATATAAAAGTTTGTAGAAAATAGAACACATTGAAAAGGCTCAGTGAAATGGGGAGGTGATAATTGAATTGGATTATAATAAATCAGAAAAGGAGTAAGGCATATTGGAAAGCAGATTCAGGAAATGAGAGTATTGGCAGACAATACTATCATTTCATTTTCTAAGGTAGTGAAGTCCATTGGACTGAAGAAACAGAATGGTAGTTTAATTAGAACACTTCATTGGCAGATCATCAACCAATAAACATTAAATAGTTACTTGTACCTAGCACTATGCTAAGCACTAGGAATACAAAAAGAAGCAAAATATAGTACCTGCCCTCAAAAAACTTACAATCTAATGGGGAATGTTAAAAAATAAAGAATTTACAAGATTAATATGCTCCAAAGCTTAGAATAAAAATTTGGAATGCTTATATTTTTAAGCATATATTCATGAAATCTAGATTTCTAACAAGCTTTTGTTCTTGGTAATAGTTGTAGGGCTTGCCAGTTAGAGGTCAGTATGAAGGTAACAGAATTAAAAGTTCACCTTGATTTGCAAGTGAATTTAAATGAGGCAGAACTAAGCAAAATCATCAGTCTCCCTTTATCCTCCAGGATCTTCAGAATACAGTGTTAAGATATAGGTCAAGATGATTGGTGATGGCTACAGATGCTGTTACAGATCTTGCCTTTTTAAGCTAAGATTTTTCTCAGGTTTCAATTTATCTGAAGCAACACCCATTCATTAATGAAAGGCTAGAGAAGAAATGAGGCAAAAGATAGCCTAGTTTACCTTCAAAAAACAATCAATCTGGAAGGAAAAAACCCTCTGAGTTTCTGGCTGAACAGAAATAATAGCTATGTACACCCATTCTGAGACATAAAAACCCAAACCATGAGCTAGTGAGACTTGGGATGACTCCTATTACTGGTCAATTAGTGAAAGTCATAGTGGAGGTATTTTTCAATGAAGAGCAAGATAGCTTGCTTGTTCATGAGTTGAATTTAAGTGAGACAAATAAACTGTAAGCATCACTCTAAGTCCAGTTTCAAAAGTTAAGATGACTGATGATGGTCCAGAATGTAATGGATGGCCATAATGTCTTTGATGTATAACTAAGCATTAAGCACTCCATGGAGAGCTTCAGCTGCTTTCATGACCATTGCAAATTGTTCTCAAACTCTCTCATCCCAGAATTCTTCACATGCTTAGGGTAGACACCTCCCTAATTCCCCAACTGATTTAAGGCCTATTGATTGCCCTCAACCTGGGATAACCAATCTGTTTTATCTATTTATGGCTGCAAATTCTGCTACCAATTCTTGGACTCACAGATGAGTGTTGAGTGACTGGGTCACTGTAAATTTGAATAAAAGGATAATTGCTTCAAGAAGGAGTTGAGATTTAAACTCATTTATGAAGGATGACTAGGAATTAAACTGAGAGAGGAAGGGATAGTGATTCTCTAACAATTCAAAGCCTCAAAAACACTGGTTAATGGATTATTCCAGTGAGATAAAGGGAATCCATTATAGTGTAGTTCTGTAATTTTGAAAGGTATCAGAAAAGTCCAAGACAACCATATCACAGATTCATGAACCCCACATCAACCATTCTTTTGGTTCTTGAAGTGTCCCATACCATTCATTGAACACCTACCAAGATTCAGGATACAATAGCACTGAAAATCACCCTTCCATTCCATGTTTACAATACATGATGACAGCAGTTCTGGGAAGAATACCATGCTATCTGAGTGCTTGCTCCCCATCTCCCCTACCCCCTTTTTAAAAATAGATATGACTGTAATATACAATTCACTATTAGAATGGTTCTTGCCCTGGTATAGTTATATATGCAACTGCAGTGGTATCTGAATTTAAAATTACCAACAGAGTGAAGGTCAGCAAAGTGTGTTTTTCACCCAATCAGATGCAAACTCATAAATTAGTTTGTCCATTTAGTCATAAAGCCAAATAAATAGCAGAGCTCTGGTTTTAACCTTCCTATATACTAGTGTTTTAAGTTTGCCTTCTAAATGCACATAGGACATTATGCAGCATTTACTGATGGAAGCAATCCAGAAATGTGACATTTGAATGCTCTCTCCTATGCAGCCCCAGGTACCATCCCAAAACCACAATTTAATTTTAGACCCTGAGTGAAAGGTTTATGGCCATCTTATTCAAACAAACACATGTTGCTATGAAAAATTACCCAGTCTGTACCATCTGTTTGTCTGGAAGGTTTCATGTAGTCCACAGATCTGATGGATAAATCAGCTGAATTTGGACTGAACAAAGAGCCTATGTGGAAGACCAAAGTCTATTGAATTTCCAGTAATCACTGGTCAAGCAAGAAGCCCTAAGGGTAATGAGTCATAAACAAATGGCTTAATTTAATATAGTGGTCACTGATTTCTGCTTTAGAAAAGTTGCTTCCTAGAAAGTCATGTCTATAAATGTAAGTTACTGATGTCCTTATTACCTATGAAGAGTTCTATGTCAGGCATATTAATTAATTATCTTTTATGATATTCTTTTTTTCCTAGAGCTCATAAAAAACTTTAAACAATTTATAATATTTTTTTGGTAAAATCTTATATAGTGGAGATTCTGTGGTTCAGTTGATGGAGTGTTAGCTCTAGGCAGAGAGACCTGAGATCAAACCATGTCTTTACTTGTATAATTCTGAATTGTTTTCCAAAATGATTGTATTAATTCACAGCTCTACCACCAATACATTATTTTGTTTCCAAGAAACTGTTTAAAAGTATAAATGGTAGAGCAATTGTTGATCAATATTGGTAAAGGCATTTTCATAGAAGAATTTTCCTATATCAATAGAATTATAAGGTCAGTTCAAAACAAACAAAAATTATTGTATGGATATAAACAATTGCATATTTTTCTTTGAGTAATTAATGTTTTAGGTCACCCAAGAGATCACAGAGAGATTTGGGCAATGATACCTACATAAGATGTTAATAATGAAGAATTTCACAGCAGAAAAAACATTGAACAAAATGACTGTACAAAAATACTGTGAATTTTAAAACATATTTTTCAGTTCCAATAAAGATATTTTATTTACTTTTTCACTACTCTCTTTGTCACTTTTATAACTATTCTTGTCTTTTTGACATATCTCATAGTATGACATCTCTATCACCATTGCTGCAACAAAAAGACAGCCTATGTTGAAGACTGATGATTGATAGAAGAGATGGGTTTTTTTTTTTATGTGTGTCACAGTGAAAATAATTGAACTTTCTTACATTTCTCTATAGTTCCTAAGGCCCTATATTAAACTTATCCTTTAAATCTAGTACTAAAAGCAAAATGATAGGTTGTACAAAAATTTCATAAAATCAATACGGAGGCTGAGGGGAAGTACAACTTATATTGAGACCAATATTATTTTTAAACATCATCTTATTTTATTTAAAAATGATTATGTTTTATTTCTTCCAATTACATGTAAAAAACAATTTTAACAGTAACTCTTTATAAGTTTTGTTACAAATTCCCCCCCTTCTTCCTGTCTCTCCATCCTTTTTGAGACAGTAAGCTTATAAGCATAAGAAGATGCTTATGCAATCATGCAAAAGATATTTTCATATTAGTCATGTTGCAAAAGAAAACACAGACCAAAAACAACAACAAACCCAAGGAAAAAAAAGTTTAAAAAATATAGGCTTTAGTTTATACTTGGATTTCATCAGTTTTTTTCTCTGGAGACAAATAGTATTTTCCATCATGAGTTCTTCAAAATTGTGTTGAATCATTATATTGCTGAGTTTGGCTATGTAATTCATAGTTGATCATCATACAATATTTCTACTACTCTATATAATGTTCTCCTGATTCTGCTCACTTCCCTTTGCAGGAGAATGTTAAGAATTTCTAGTTTTTTCTGAAAGCATCTTTTTTTGTGTGTGTCAAGACTAAGTTTACTTCCTTGCAGCCTGCATCCATAGTTCCTAGCATGGTCCTCTGGGACCAAGCAGAAGAGGTTCAATCTATTTCAAGAAAGTGCCCTTTCCTTTCTATTTAAGTTTGATTCAAGGTTGCTCTAGATAACTCTCTAAGACTAAATGTTGTAGAGAAGCATTATCTATCTCCATAGATAGAGGAAATTCCTCTTTAGTTGACCTCTACCATTGAAATCACAGATCTGGTAAAAAGAAAAATTAAAAAAAATTATTATTACATGATCAAATGCCTAATGGAAAATTTTGTCTTACAGACAGGAAATTTGTAATAAACTCAGCAGGTATGGTAGTAGCTTTAGATTGATTCTGACCATAGCTATAATGGTCTCTTACTTTGCCTGTGCCAGATGTACTCTGTGGGAAGTTCTGGAGCAGGTTAAAAACCCCAGAGTACACATCTATCCAGTGATGGCACTGAGGAGGGGACACATAACCAAAAGTATGACTGTCAAATTTCAAGACTCCCTAGACTTGACATTCATGTTTTCATTCATGGCATCCTTTCTCAATATTTGATCCATTGATTCTCATTAAATATTCTTTTACAACCAATCATAAAACTTGGACAGAACCTCAGAAGCCATTTAGTCTAATTGACACCTGATATAAAATTCTCATTGCAGTTATTTTTTTAATCTGCCTTTCACTCAAAGACTTCTTGTGAGTAGAGGTATATGAGGTGTTTAGGGAAGATTAGGACTTCTGGAGTGAGGATTTCAAGGCTGCTCACCCATCTTTGATAGCTACCTATCACTCAGCTTTCTTCCATGGTTTCAAGAAGTTTAGGGTGTGCAGCGAACATATCCCAGGAAAACCCCTTCAACAGGTGATCTAAACCAAGTTGGAGATAACCAACAGGTCTCAAACCCATCAGGAAGGACATCTACCCTAAGCAGGAGGAGTGGACAGATGAGAACAATTTGTTCCAGCCGTCATGAAGGTGGGGAAAGCAGGTGTTGTGAAGTGATTAGAGCTTGGTCAGACATCAATCGCCAAGGTCATCCACAGCATCTTGGGTCATTACCACTCACTTGACTTTTGTCTTTGTCACTGAACTTTAACAACTCTGAAGAGACAGTAAGTCTAATGACTTTGTGCATCTCTGCCTCACTTAAATCCAATTTAGAAACAAATCACCTGTGATTCACTATTTTATTTCAACATGGTATTGTCATTAAAAACAACAATAAGGAGTCATCTGACCGTCACTAAAAAAAAATCCTATGAATAAAAGGAATAATTTTTTACATAGTATAGTAAAAGGGACTGAAGTTTCCTGCAATTCTTACCATTTTTAAGATCTGTTAAATCAATCTTCTCTATTCTGATACTATACGCAATGTTATATGTTGAATTCAAATTTCATAAAATTCACTATGCATGGGGAAAGTACAATGTATATTAAGACCTCACAAAGAAACTATGTAGTTTTTGGAGAACTGTTATTTTTTACTTTGTGTGAAGACTAAGTTTACTTCCTTGCAACCTCCATCCATAGTTCCTAGCACAGTCCTCTGGGACCAAGCGGAAGAGGTTCAATCTATTTCAAGAAAGCCCTTAATATACTGGAAGACAGACAACCCTGTTTCTCAGGAAGCTAAACATCTTTATTTCTGGCAGCTGATGCACAGACTGAACTTCTTCACTGTCCTGATTGCCTTCTTCTGGGTACTATCTTTCTATTCTAAACTATGGATTCCAGAACTGAACATTAAATTCTCTAGATGTAGGCTGATTGAAACCCTCACTTTTCTAGTTCTAGGCAATTAAACCTAAATATGTTTGAATGCTAAGAACTGAATGAAATCTGAATGCATTAAGTATTAGGTTCTATCAGGTAGCTTTTTTTGAGTTTGTAGTTCACTAAAAAAGCCAGATTTTTTTCAAACTTCTCTCTCCTCCCTACTCCCTTAGTTCCTACCTTCTACATTTCGTTCTCCTCATCTATCATGTACTTGTAAAGTTGGATTTTAAAGTCTAAATCCATGGATACATTTATCTTCCCTCTAGCCTGTCAAGATCTTTTTGAATCCTGACTCTGGCATCCAGTGTGCTAGATAACTTTCCCAAAATGATCATCCAGAGAGTTGACAAGTATGCTACCAGTGACTTTATCTGAGACACTGGTAAACAAAAAAAAGTTAAACAATGCTGAATACAGCACAATCACTCATCCCAGGGGAACTTCTTGAGAGACCACTTTTCAAATTGGCAAGCCTACTAAGTTTGATGAAAATATAGAAAATAAGATTCTGCCACATACATCATATGTGAATTGTGGACTTTTCTAAACTCTTCGGAGTTCTGTTCCAGTAAGAGATTATCTTTAGCTGAGAAATATCATAGTGGCATTTTTACTGGGAAAAAAGGCACTGGACACAAACTTTGACTACTCCCAAGTTTTGCCCAAGTCTGATGCCTTCAGCAAGAAATATAATTGTTTTTGTCTTTCATTCTTGAAAATGACTATGACATTAGGGAGGGGATGACATGATATGCAAATAATTGAATTTAAGTGAGGGGGGGCTGTGCAAGGTCACCTGCCTGATTTTCTCCTCTGGAGCCATTTGAGTCCAGTGGCAAAATATACATCAGGATGACTGGAGATGGTCATTGAAAATGACTTTGATTGATTGACTTTTGAAAATTGGCTGATTGAAAAATGGCTGAGGCAAGATTTGAATTCAGAAAATTCAGAAAAAGACTCTCATCTCTGCACTATATTCACTACACCACCCAGATGCCAAGAAATGTGGAGTGGCTGATGAATTGGTCATGGAATTATAGAATCACAGAATTAGAGAGATGGAAAAGACCTCAAAGGCTACGAAGTCCAATGTATTCAGGATAAGAATCTTCATCATTATATACTTGGCAAGTGGTATAGACACCATCTAAAAGGGGGGAACCTCTTCTTGACACAAATCATTCCCTTTTTGGTTAGATTTAATTATTAAGGATTTTTTTTAATGATAGCAAGCCCACATTTGCCTCTTTGTAACTTGTAACTTCTACATGTTTCTTCTGGTTCTGTCCTCTGGGACTAAGCAGAACAATGTGGTCTTTCCTCCACATAACAGTCCTGCATATACTGGAAGAGAGCTAAACATCCTCCTCTCCAGTTAAATGTTCCCTAATTTTTTTGAACCAATCATCATATGACATGGACTCAAAACCTTTCAATATTTTGTTATTGGAAGTTACATGTGTCAGAAATCCATAAAGGCAGAAAAAACACTAAGGTCTTTTTAAGGACACTCTAAATGATCCTCACAATTCAGGTGAAGAAAATCTAATTTCCAATAATAAATGCTAAGAGATTTATGGACAAGGAAAAATGTGTACATAAGACTTGAGTCACTAGGGAAGGCAAAAGCAATAGCATGTATTAAAGGTATAAGCAAAGAAAAATGGTAATGGGCCACCAAGAAAGAATAAACTGGTACTAGAAAAGGAGATTGAAAGTTTGGGGAAGATTTGTGTAGATACATAGAAGAAAAAGAACACCAGAAAGAAAATCATCCTAGAAGTAAATCAGGCTCTTGAGATTAATAGTGACTTTAAAATGGCTAAGGTATTGAACTGATTTTCTTAATCTGTCTTTAATAAGACAAATGGAGCAAAGCAGTATTTTCAATTAGGTTGTATTATGGAGTTTAAAAAACATATATCCACAGATGGTCAGAAGAACCAAGAAAATGGGAGAACAGGCTGCTCAGCAGACCATGATAAGATCTATACTTGGCAGTGATGATTGTAAATAATTAACAGGATGTCTGTAAAAGAACACTTCATTTGTGACTATCCTAGGACATGAATAGTAAGACAAATTAAATAAGATCATAAGGAATAGAGAGACAATTCACTCCTGGGCTTAGTAAGTGCCAGTCTGGGTCATCTTGTTTCTCTGTAGCTCATAATGTGGTCAAGAAAATTCCATATATCAATAATAAAGTTATCTCTGGAAAGGGCCCATTCATGTTTGAAAAGGACATGGGAAACTTATTACAATTCACTTTAATTAGCAAATATTTACTGAGAATCATGAGGCTAGCATTGTTCTAAGGTGTTGAGGGGATATGTGTGTGTAAATGTATGTATATATGTATATATATGTATATGAATAATGTATGTGTATATAGACTTTGCATTATATCCCTGTCTATCTCTGTCTCTCTGTCTTTCCATCTCTTTATCTGACACTGTCTTTTTTCTTTGTTTCTGTCTCTGTCCTTCTCTTTCCTAGCATATAGATCATAGCCTATAACCTATCCATTCATTTCACAAGAATTTATTAAATATCTTCTGTGTGTCAGACAATGTGCTAAGTGCTAGAGATACAAAGACAAATGAATTATTCTGTGCTTTCAGGAAGCTTATATTCTATTGGATAAAAACAATATGGATACTGTGGGAATTTATTTTTCTTGACTCTGTGTGTGTGTGTGTGTGTGTGTTTATGTGCATGTATTTAATAAATTATGTTATGTGTGTATATGTATATATATGTATATGAAATGAGAGAAAAGATAGGAAAGAGAAAATTAATGTTTGTTAATTAAAAATTAAAATAAAATAAAAGATTTAAAAAGAGTGAAAAAATAATTGACCCCCAGAAAAGTAAATATATATGCATTGGACTAACCTGGAAGACTTAAGTTCCTGAGAACCTACCTCAAAAAGCTGTTTTGAAGATCAAGTGAGAGGATATTCATAAAGTGCCTAGCACAATTCTGGCATATAATAGGTGCTATAAAAATGTTTGTTTCCTTTCCCCCTTTAGTAAATCACAGGATAAGTTCATAAAACTAGTGAACAATTTTCTTAATTATGTGTCATCTTTTTCCATGACTTATTTGATATTCATACTTGGAACAAAGGGATTTTTTGTGATCTTTTAGCATAAGCATCTGAGGTACTTTGATACCAAATAAAGAGGGTTTTTTTGGCCAATCCACAAATCCATGAAGATCTCTTTGCCTTTTAGTCAGCTGTATGACTATTCTATAAACATTATGTTTAAAAATGGATAATTCTTTCTCATAATAATAAGGATATTCTTGATCTATGCATAGACTGTTCTCATACTTTCTAATGTGAGAACAAAAATCTTTAAGTTAGAAGCTTCTGAAGTTTTCTTGGTCACCTTTATTGTTATAAAACATCTGTACTGTTTTCTATTTTTTGGGAATCTTCTAATCTAAACTGTCTTGATAATTAAAATGATTTGCCATTTCCTTCTCCAGTTCATTTTACGAATGAGGAAACTGAGACAAACAGGATTGACTTGCTCAAGGTCACACAGCTGAGGCAAATCAGTATTCCTGTCTCCAGGATCAGCATTTTGGACACTATGATGATGCCATTGAGCTGCCATGTGGACTTAAGCTGGTTCAATTGTTCACAATCAGCTTCATTTCATATGTGCCATCTCTACTTTCTCGTGTTTGCTTCTTATAGTTTGACTCACAAATGGTCCCTTTATGATATGAATTATTAGAATCTCCTTCCACAGTTTCTGCACACTCATTTTCCCCTGCACTTTTGTATGGCACCTTTTTTGAGGAAAAAAACCTGATTGAAATGCTCTGTCATCTTCCTTTGTAATGTCTTGCAAATGAGTTTATATTCTAAACAAGTTTTGGCTTGTTTATGTATTTGCTTGCCTTTCAAATCTTTCCACTTGGCAAGGAATTATAAATTTGGAAGGCATATCAGAGGTCATCTCAACCAACTACTACCTGAATGAAAATCCCTTTATGTATATGTATATGTATGTGTGTGTGTGTGTGTGTGTGTGTGAATGTACATGTTTCACAAGCATATGCAGTTTGTGAGGGACAACTTTTGGCAATGCAATAAAGTTTATTCACTTTTTCTTAGAATAATAATTTTCTTCATTTTTAAAAGAACAATATTTTAAAATTTCAGTTAGAGACCAGTAAAACTGCAAATACAATTTTTTCCTTATTGAATTCACATATTTCCCCCAATTAAGAATTTCTGCTATGGATGTTCCTTTGATTTATCAATGACCTGCATAACATGTGATGTCCACAACAGAACATAACACTTCTAATGTATTGTGGTCAGAACTGAGTCAAGGCGACTATTAACAGAAGATTTTTAGTAAATGTTTAACAAAAATGATCCCTTTCAATTTTGTGTCATCTGAAATAAATCTATGTCTTTGTTCAAAAAATTAATAGATCATTTAAACATCAGAGGTTCTGGCACACTAGGGCACAATTCAAACTACTTCCTTCCAAGTTGATATTTAACCATTACTAACTACTTTTTCTGTGTGGCTTTTCTACCAGTTGTAAATCTACTCAACCATACTATTGCTGAGCTTCTCATTTCTCCCACCACAAGAACAACAGGAGAAACTTTATACTGAATCTTTCTATTGTCTAGATCAAATTTTTATATCTCTTCCTCAAGAATTGCATGAGAGGTTTTGTCAAATGCTTTGCAGTAATATAAGCAAACTACATCTATACTGATCTGCCAACCTAGTTATACTATAGAAAGAGGAAATAAGTTTAATCTGGCATAATCATTTGACAATGAAATGTAATCACTTTTATAATATGTTCTAGAAATATGCTCAGAATCAAAACCAAGCTTGCCATTCTATTGTTTGTAGACTTGGTTCCATTTTTTTAAGATCAGGGCAACAGAGTCCTTCAATCCCATGGCATCTCCTCTCTTTTTTCCAACCTTTCATATTCACCAGTTCTTTCAAAATCCTGAAAACTACTTGAAGCTTTGAGATATGAACTCATCAAAGGCAGCTAGGGGTTCTTTTTAAGCACCTTTCTTATCTTGGGTTTTAGCTAAGAGTAATTTTTGTTCTATCCTTTCTAGTCCAAAATTAATTCACTTCCCCCAAAGAAAAAGAAGGGAAAAAAGATTTGGAGTTCTGCCTTTTGTCTGTCAACCATTATTATTTTCCATTTTTGTCAATCAGCAGTTCTATCCCCAATTATTTTTTAAAATATTCTTTTTATTATCCATAGCACTCATTACTGTTTTCTAGCTTATTTTAAGCTTTAGTCTTTTAATGCTATTGCTATTGTTAATGTTATATGTTAGTAAACTAATATATCTGTTCTTTAATATATGCTCTTATTTCTAACATTTGTAACTTCCATATAAAATTCAAGTTGATTGATGAGTTTCCTGTACATGCCCATTGGTTTCTTTAAACAACTCTCTTATTTCTCACTCATCAGAATTCTTCTTGTGGTTTAAATATTTCATTCTTGAAAATTGTGTATCCCGGCAACTTCCCTCGAGGGTTTTAGGCCATTGGATCCTATTTATTTTTTGAAGTCTATTCTCTTCGTATTTAAAGAACATTAGAGATGATACCCAAATTTCTCTTCATTTTCTATCATCTCTGGTTCCCACCCCACACTCAACACTGCTCACTCCCTGATAACATTTGCATACTTTCTACTTTAGTGTTTAGTTGCTCCTTATTGGAAAAATCAGGTTTAGACAAAGTCTGTCTTATCACTTCTTCCATTTTACAAGCATGATATTATCATTTTATAATCGAAAATGTAGTAGATGTTCTTATTTTGTGGGAAGAGAGACAGAATGACAGGAAGCAATAGAGAGAGAAACAGAAAGAGATAGAGACTGAGACACAGACATAAAGATTAATTACTGTATTATTGGATTTTCTATTACTACAATATGATGTCTCTTTTCTAGGTTTGTTGTCTCTTTCCCTAATTCTTCATCTATTTTCTCCTTGTGTCCAGGTAGTCTGTTTTACTCCACAATGCTTCTGTTTATCCTATTCTTTACACAAATATTCATCACCATGCTTACCTCTTCTTGATTCTGGATTTCCTCACCCAAGTATATCCTTCTAATATACAAAGCTATAATGCTCACTCTTTATCCCTTTCTCTTCATTTGGATAAATCAGAATCTTCCAGAGTTGTATTATAGTCATAAAATCTATTTCACAAATCTTAGTGATATTTAGGAAGTCAAATTAGCCTCCTTATCCACTTTTACTATTTAGTTTGGTTTGTTATCCATATTCAGTGCATTTGTTTTATTGCTGGCTTCTTTCTTAAATGTGTTGTCACCCATAAATTTCTGAGCATTTCTATTTTATTCTGCTTGTATGGAAGCTATCTCAAATAACTAGCTTGGTAGACAGAAAACCTGTAGATTGTTTTCTCCCTTCCCTTTTACTTTCAATTTCAAGCATTTTTAATTAAAACTACAAGTCTAGGGAAATATATTTTATAAAGGCACACTGAGAATAGTATACCCTTTGCCAAGAGTTCATCATCTCTGTTTTTTAAAATTATAGTCTAGAAATCTAAATCCTTTTATCAGACTTCATCTTCTTATCTAGGGGGTCATTTGGCAAAATAACCTATATCTTTGACTGACATCACAGATGAAAATAACAACTATGGGGGCAGCTAAGTAGTATGTTGGATAGAGTGCCAGCTCTGAGTCAAGAGGACCTGGGTTCAACTTCAACTTCAGAGATTTACCAACTATGTGATCTTGGACAAGTCACGATTGCCTAAAAAATGCAAATGAATAAAATAAATAATAATTATGTTATAAATTATGTTATTCCTTTCCCAGGAATTAATCATTACTATCAATAAATAATGATCATGAATTTGACAAAACTTGGGAGCCTCTCAAACATGTCAATCGTGTTTCATCTACTTGCCCTGGGAAGTCAGCATATTAGTTTCTGGTTGTACTGACCTGCTTGTTATAAGGAGTCTTTTGTTTGCATGAGTTAAAAAAATGTCCAAAACATGATGAAAATCAAATTGAGTTTCTTAATATTAATCCATTTACCATCTTACATTATCAATTATTTTAATATTCAGGTCAGAGTTATTTTAATTGCATTCAGTATCTTCTTAGCTTTATTTTTTTCTGGTGTTGATTTTTATATTTCCTCTTATTAGTTGTTAAACTACATACACATACACATGTATACACATATACAAACACAGACACAGAGAGAGACAGAGAACTGATTATGAAATAGCTCTCACGGTAACCAGACATTTAAGAGCAATTTCATTTTTTTATGTTTTATACATTCTAGTAACTTTCAATTTTCTTCTTAAGGAATGTATTCTTAATATGCAAGTATGAATTTGCATCTTGTTCAGTTTTTTCAATCATGTCTGACTCTTTGTAACCTTATTTGGGGTTTTCTTGGCAAAGACACTGGAGTGGTTTGCTATTTCCTTCTCCAGTTCATTTTATAGGTGAGAAAACTGAGGTAAGTACTTGCCAGGAGTCATACAGGAGTCTGAGCTTGAATTTGAACTTAGGAAAAAAAGTCTTCCACAGTTCTACCTTGCTGTCCCTATGAAATTTCTTTAAAAAGTGAAAACCTTTGGTCTCCTTCATTTGTTAATTTTGAATTTTATTTCCCAATATATTTTTCATCATCCTTTGCTATCACTTTTAAATCAAATAAACAAGTAACAGCATAAAACAATATGCAAAACAATACAGCAAAGTGGATAAAACACCAGCCTTGAAGCCAAGAGAGTTTGGATTCATACCCCATCCCTAACATATGTTTACTGTGTGACCATAAGCAAGTCATTCACTCTCTCAGTGTGCTGGGCAAACTCTAAACCTCAAGGTTGCAGAGTAGTTTCAGGTTTGAATTGGTAGAGGGAGATTCCTAATCTAATAATTCCTTATATCAATGGAATCATAGATCTACCTCCTATCCTTTCCCCAATAAAACAGAATATGATCAAAGGAAAAAAACAGGGGGTCATAAATGTTGAGTTAGATCAGAACAGAGTAATATCCATTTGAGGTGCAGACAATAGGAAAAACTTTGTGGAATTGGTAAGACTAGAAAAGCTTTTGATTGAAGAAGAAAAGGCATTTTTCAGAAGGTAGAATAGCATAGGGAAAGAACAGGATTTTTTTTTTTGCAAATTGGGTGAAGAATGAAGCATAATGTTCTTGTTAGGGAAAAGTAGAACATAAAATTGGATAGATAAAGTAGAAGCAGACTGACTGAGTAGGCTCTCGGGAATTATGATAGGTTTATGAAAAAAGGGAATGGCATAATGAAAGCAGTATTGGAGGAAGAGTTCTTTGGCAGGATGCTTTGGAAAGGCAGAGTCTGAAGGCAGGAAGAGCAACATAAGGCTTGATGTAAAACAGGCTTTAGGGATTGATATAGATTGGTGGCAGAGGGGACAGAGGGGATGGCAGAGGACATATTCTTAAGATACATTTTAAAAATTCTAATACCTTTGAAGTAATACAGAAAGAATTAAGGATTAACTCAAGTATGATAAGTTGATAATCAATATCCTTTTTGTTGAACAATATTTAAAATGTTTAAAAACATTTAATAACCATGATCAAAGAACTCATCACTAATGACTAACATTTTGGTAATAAGCCTTTTCATCCTTACTCTTTTCTTTGGACACTGACCAGAATCTATAATAGAGATCATATTTAGAGACTTTCCAAGGTAGAAGAGCATATCAAGGTTTGTACAAGCCTATGAGAATTCGGGGTCATCTTCATGCCATAATAAAACATCAACACAGGACTTTTGAATGGTTAAAGACAGTTAAGATTGAAAAAAAGAGTTTTATTACAGGGAGGAACATAGGAGACAAAAAGACTCATCTTAAGACATATCTGGTGACTTTCTCTGTTTCTTTAAAAAAATAAACCTTTGATTTTATTTTATGGTACTATTTGTAACAAGATTTTGAAAAATCTACTTTCCTTCTCCATTGCAACCCATGTTCTCCACATCTGTGGTATATAGATGAGGTTCAAATCATGGAGGCATTTTGGATGGTAATTCATTTCATATGGTTCAGTTCTCCTTACACAATTTTCAAACTGACATTTCTGAAGTCACTCTGGCTTATATGTTCAGTTGGCAAACTTCTCAATTCAAGTAAAAGACAACATTTAACTAGTAAAACAAAATAAACAATTATAAAAAAAACATTTCCAAGTAACTATTATCTCATTCTTTCTTTTATCTCAGATAAACTTTAAAAAAATCCTTTTAGACCTTTAAGGCCTTGGCCAAGAGGTAAGGGATTGAGAAGGTGATGGCCCTTTAGCATAGACAGCTTTGTCAGTGGTGCCAGAAAATTACAGGTGCTGCTACCCTACATTAACTCTCTTATTCTCCATCTCACTGCAGTTTTCAGCCCCAAAGTCCCAGAAGTGTTAAGAGCAATCTATCATCCATTTAGGAATTATTGTACAAGATGCCCAAAAGCACTTAAACTTTTTGTTGCCTATTGTTGGTTATTGTAAAGGCTTTGACTCAGTTTTACATTCCTGGATTATATATACACTACAAATAAGGGTGATGAGAACATTAGGGTCAGCTATGTAGTCCAGCTGATAAAACAGTTGGTCTGGAATCAGGAAGACTCATCTTCTTGACTTCAAATCTGACCTCAGACATTCACTGCTATGTGATCATGTGCAAGTTGCTTAAGTCTTTGTCTCAATTTCTTCATCTTAGAACGATCTGGTGAGGAAAATGGCAAACCATCCCAGTATCTTTGCCAAGAAATGCCCCATGGGCATGACAACATGACTGAAAATCAATAGTGAGAATACTATATACTTCAAAACAGAAGTGTTCACCTTAAGGAAGAGGAATTTAATCAACATAGGATAACTGCAAGAAAACATTTGATAATATCTAACATATTGTTGGTTCCAAAAATTTAGAATACACTGACTAATTAGTAAGATATGACCTGATGATCTGAATTGCTCATTGGAAATTTATAAGCCATGTCAGTATCTTTGAAAAGAAAACTCAAAATGGGATCCTGAAGCATCAGACACGACTGAACAACAACAAATTGTCTTCAAAAAAGTTATAATATTTATGTAATGGGAAATCTAAGGATGAAGGAGCTTTATTTTCGGATAGAATTCATCTTTTCTACAAAACATTCTGTTTTTTTTAGTCAGTTAGCAACCATATAGGTAACCAATCTATGTCCACTTTTAATAAAAATGCTTTAATAAATGCTTTTTGATTTATTAACTTGATTCTGGCAATAAATTCCACAGTTATCTTCAAGAGAAGCATGTTTGTTGAAATCAATTCAGATACTTGTCTAATAGCCTGTTTTACTTTGTGCCAATGCAGCATAAGGTTAAGATTTGTTACAAAATTCAGAATTATGCTTTAGATTTAGAAGGGGAGGGCCTAACATTCATTTTTACAGATTAAATAACTGAGATTTCTCAGCTATGGACAACTGCCACTTTATCCTAATTCTTCTTCCACAAACCAGTATTTTCGGAAGCCAGATTTTTAAAAAAATGTCCCAAAATGTATATTTTAGTAGAATTTTCATAAAAAGAAGTTAGTTTCTTGGTCACATCTTAGAATCTTGTATGATCTTAATGTATGCATAGGGGATAACTGATTTGACTTGCATTTTGTTCTAATATCAAATGATTTCTTTTTTCCCCCCTCTCAAATCAGTAAAGGCTAGGGTGTGCAGGTAATGAATGAGCTAAACTCCAAAGAGGAGAGATAAATAAGAAGGTTTCAAATTCTATCTTAGCCTTTGTTTTTGTTTATTTGTTGTTCTTTGGAGGGAGGTGGAAGGATTAGGATCAAACTTGTTTGTGGGGAGTAAGGGATTGATCACAGAACTGATAGTTCATTACCGCCAGCAGAAAGGGATCATCATGATGATGGGATCCCACAGAGACAGAATATAGTCACACTGTTAGCCATCTTTATGAAGGAGAGAGGACACAAGACCTGGTTTTCCAAGAGCCTTTTTTCCAATCAACAATTTGGCTAACATCATGACAAATCCAAAATGAGGAGGTCAATCTGTGTTCATCAGAGTGGTGGAGATGGAGGGATGAAGTGAAGGTTTTTTGAGGATAGGGGAGACATGGGCAAATTTGTAGGCAGCAAGGAAAAAGCCCATAGACTTGGTTATGGAAGAGAAATTTAAGATAAGTGATAGTGAGGATGATAGAGGAGACAATTTACTAGAAAAGATGGAATGGAATAAAATCTTTTTTGTATATAGAGAAGTTTGCCTTTATAAAGAGAAAGACTACCTCATCATATGGGACAGAAGTGGCAGCAGAGAATGGCAGAAGGAATCTGGAAATATGAGTTGAGCATTAGGGGAGAAGAAAAAGCTTAGTGAATGACCTCAATTTTTTCGGTAAAACATGAGGAGAGAGGCCTAGCTGAGAGGGGAGGATAGGGGAGCCATGGGAAGTTTGAAAAGGGATGAGGAGATTTGGAAAAGCTACTGTGGTAAATAGGATAGTGAATTAATTAAGGAGATATAAAAGGATTTCTCTGCTATAAATTTTGTAGTGGGTCTAGTCAGCACCATTTGGAAATTTTCTGCCTGAAAAAGCAGCTGAAAATTGGAAGTACAAGGACTTAAGTATCCATATACCGGGGGTATAAACTGACACTAATTGGAAAGATGTATTTTTCTTCCAAAGAGACTTCAAAAAGCTAAAGTATGTAATAAATACTTGTTTGTTCAACAAATACAATCTTTCTTTTTTCTGGTACCGCTTTTCTTTCCTACAACAGAGCTAAAATGAGGTAAGAACCTGTGATTTCGTGAAACCTCTCTGAAACCTCACTATTCAAATATAAGATGTAGACCTGTCTTACAAAAACTGGCATTTCTTCACTCAAGAGTCCTTCATCACTGACTTCATACTAATAGGTAGGTTATCTTTTAATCACTGTCTATGTCTGGACCCTGGAATGGACTATGACATATATATCAACACATTTTCATTTGTTCACTAGGTCTTTTCACTTCACTTCTACAAAATTCTTCTTACCCAGGGCCATCTCCAGTCCTCCTGATCTGTATCTGGCCACCAGACCCAGATGGCTCTGGAGGGGAAAGGGAGGCAGGTGACTGCACAGCCATCTCTCACTTAAATCCAATTCATTTGTATGTCATGGTATTATCTCTCATATGTCATGGTCCTCCTTAAGAACGAAGGACAAACTACAATAATGATATCTGATACAGGAAGTTGTCTCAGATTAAATGCAGCTTTCTTCTAATATTCATATTGAACATATATATATATATATATCTACATATATATGTGCAAATATGTATATATTGTGTATGTATAGTGTGATATTTAATGATTATAAGTACCTTGAGGATAAGAACCATGCTTTATTCCCATTTCATCCATTACTAAATAAATATTCATTATATTGCTATAGCTGTATATATGGGTTTATGGTATGAATCAGCCCACAAAAAAGAATTTTTTCAGCTTATCAATACAATATTTATTTGCCTTCCTTTTGTTAAACCCTGGCTTTTCAGGGTTTTCCTATGGCTTTCCCCAGGACTGTCTGCTTAGATGAAGAGGGAGGTACACACAGGCTGAAAAAACATGAAAGGCCCAGAAAGATAAGGAAGAACAATCAGAAACATCAGGGGATAAAAATGGCTCCATCACCATCCGACTTTAGACAGGGCAAAGCCCAGGGTGGCAGGGGGAGAGCCGTGATTCAGGGAGGTTTCCCAGCATAACCAATGAAGATTCTTCCAAACAGAGCTCCAATCCCTTCTCCAGAGCAGCCACCTCCCCAGGAGCTGCCCAGCCTCCGGCCTGATGAATTTGGCTTCTGTGTCTTGGAATGGGTAGTTAGGAATGCACACCTGGGGATCAGTGAGGAGGGGACCTGATGCTGCCAGAATGCTGAGGTTCTCACCTGTCCGTATCTCTGCAGGTCTTAGCAGCACTGCAGATAATGGGCTGCTCAGCAGCTGACTTCTTACAGGGGTAGGGGGAGAGAGAAACTTGGCCCAAGTGGACGTTCTCAGGGAGTAAGGGGTAAAGAAAAAGAGCTGTCCACAAAGCAGCGGAGACAGAGAAGGCTAGAAAAAGAATGTGAGAAAAATAATTTAAAAACCCTTACTATATGCTGAATTATGTTAAGTGCTAGGGATAAAAAAAGAAAAAAAAATACTTGTTCTCATGGAACGTCCTTCATTCCAAGAGGGGAGAACAATATAAATAGGGGAGGCTCTAGGAACTGTTTGTGAGCAGGAAAGATTTCCCCTTCCAGGAGTTGAGTCTAAAAGGAAGCCATGAGGATAACAAATAGCTGGGGCAAAGGCTCAGAGACAGGATTGCTGTGTGTGAAGAAAAGCAAGGAAGGCAATAAGGTCAGACGAGGAAGGGAAGAAATGTGTTAGAAAGCTGGAATGAGAGGACAAGCCCAGGGTGTAAAAACTGTTAATGCCAAAGGAATTTATATTTGATGCTTAGAGGGATCACTGGGAATTTATGGATGGAGGTTAGTGATAAAATCATACCTCAAATTGTTGGTCAGTTATTTTCAGTCAGTTGACCTGATCAATGTCTTGCCATGAAACTCTGATGACTCTGGGGGAGAAGCTGATCCAATTCACTTGCCAGTCAGAGCACCAGCATCCTGATACCATCGGTCCAGTTTGAGAATGAAGGATGAACAACAATAATGATCGATTCCTCATGTCCCCATTTAGGGTTTTCTTGGCAAAAATATTGCAGAGATTTATTATTTCCTTTTCCAGCTTACTTTGCACACAAGGAAACTGAGGCGAACAGGATGCAGTGACTTGCCCAGGGTCACACAGATAGTAACTGAGACTGGATCTGAACTGAGTTATTCCTGTATTATTGCTGTATCCGCTGTGTCCCCTAGCTGCCTTGCACCATGTAGCTGCTCTACACCTAACTTTAAATATATCATTTAGGTCTTAATTTGGAGAATGGAGTAAAGTGAGATATTTAAGGCAAGCAGACCCATTAAAAGGCTATTGTAATAATCCAGGAAAGGGAAAGCAAGAAGGGTGATGGTTTTGCAAATAGAGGGAAGGGGGACATATCTGATAAGATATGTAGATAAATCTGTACATTATTTGATCTCCTCACTTGATCTATTAGAATTTTGGAGGCAGAGACTTCATTGTTCTTTATTTTGGTACTACATGGAGTATAATGTCTAGACCAGCTCTCTGGATGACTTCAGGATTAGCCCGAGTCCTTAGTCTTAGTGGAGGAGGCAGGAGAGCCACCAGGATGGTCAAAAATAGAATGTCCCATTTCCAGTCCTTGTTAATCTTTATATACCTTATTGTAATTACATCATTAAAGCATACTGAATATGTGTGAACTAGTGAACCACTACATCACCATACTAATTACTAAGTATATATGTTAACTAGAGAACCATCATTTCATCAGTTCCACTCAGTTAACACCTTGTTTCAAGTATACTTCTCCAGAGTTCTGGCTCTCTACAGAACAGAGCTGTGTACCAAATAATTTAATTTATATATGCAAACATTTAGTAAACATTTGCCACGTGCAAGGCCTTGGAGAAGATACTAAGATGAATAAAACATAGTCCCTAACCAGAGCTATAACTAGAATTGAGCAATGTGAATTTGTTCCAGTGTACCAAAATTTGGAAGATCCTGGTAACAATTGAAGTCTGTCTTCAGCATCTCAGAAATAATTTCTTTTCACATTTATTTGGCAAGAGTAATTAAGAATGAAGCTGCTATATTGTTGATTGAGGAATATGCTCCAGGTGAGCTCTTCTCTGACTTGCTGGACTGGTACCCCAACTCTAATCTGTGGTAGCCCCCAGAAGCATTTAGGGATTGTTTCATGTTGCTTGTATTCTTATGATACTTCCCCTCCCAACTCTGGAGGGTGTGTGTGATGTATGGTGATTACCTGCAGATAGCCACTTAGAGCTGGGCTCTTACTTACTAAACCTATAATCTACATAACACATGCAAAATTAATTATAATTTGGAAAAAAACCCACAACCTTTTAAGTACCCAATCTCGAGACAAAGTACTATCTGAGAGTGGAGGAAAGATTACTCCTTACCTGGAGGATTTCTGTAGAAGTCATTTGGGGTAGTTCTTGATTAGTGAACAAGCTTAGATAGGTGTATCTGATGTGATGATTTTTTAAAGCAAAATTAATGATATTTTGGCAAGTAATTCAAATAACCACTTGTGTGCTCTGAAACATCTTTTAGTTGTTTCAGAATGTGGAGAAATATTGTAAAAGCATACTTGAAACTGGAAAAAAACCCCATAACTTTTGAAGAATAGTCTGTTTATAGAGCTTCTCTCCTGGAGGATGTCTTGTTCATTGTACCTATTCAATAAGGTTCAGGTGAGAGTGTTTTGCTTAGAAAACAACAAAAAATGATCCTTACATTTTTTGAGTCAAGGTCGTATGTTGTGTATAAATGTAACTGTCTTTAAGTCATGTGATTGATTTGGAGGGAAGAAATATAAAAAGATGAAAAACCTTGTCACTTGGTAGTGGATATGTTTATTCAAAACATGTCAACAAACCATACACTTCAGAAGAGTGCAAAAATAAAAGTCAATTTCTGGTAACTTAAAAATAAGTACCATCTACAAATAACTATGTACCATCTGTCCAATTATGAAATCTCATAATTCAGTCTAAACTTTGACACACTTCAGCATTTTATGCACAGTTGAAGGTCCACTTACTCTCTCACCCTTCCTACCTTTCTGTGCTAACTTTTCACTTTTTATTTTAAAAAGAATACTTACATACTTTTTTCTGACACTATTATTATCCTATACAGGATTTATTAAAATAAAAAGAAACTATCTTTGACTATCTCAAAGTTACAGATTAGTGCAGAATTAGTATTTCAAAACAAGGTATAATACATTTTGAAAAAATACATGAGATTTTATAAGGAAAGTGGCTATAATATGGGAAAGAAATCCTGAAAGACAAAATTTTGATTAAAAAAAGCAAACCACTAATTTTTGTAATGAGGAAGAAAAGGGATAAGTGTTGAAAGATACTGATTTGAATGTACAGGCTATCCATCAACAAACTTAGATTTTTTTAAAGATGTACAGAAAATCATTGATGTTCACATTTACATATTAAAAATTTTACAAAGCACTAGAATGCAACTCTATAAGAATGAATTTTAATAACACAAAGGTCAGACCAAGCAGAGGCTTATAATAAAAATCCTTTTAAAATGTTTTGTTGGGCTAGGACAAAGACTGAAGAAGAGATAGGCCAGATTTCCTTTTCTTCTAAGTTGTCTATAGATTTGACTTTATTCCCTGCCCGCAGTTTTTAGTTCTCTTCAGTGTGTTGTCTTAATGTATTTCCATTAAACTTCAAGCTCCTTGAGGACAAGTACTGTCCTTTTCTGCTTATATGTATATAGACTCATTCCTTTGATATCTTTCTCCTATATCCTCTTTTTCTTCCCTCCTTCATCCATTTTTACTCTTTCCCTCCCTCGAGGTTTCTTTCTTTTCTCCCTCTTTCCCTCCCTCCCTCCCTTCCTTCCTTCCTTCCTTCCTTCCTTCCTTCCTTCCTTCCTTCCTTCCTTCCTTCCTTCCTTCCTTCCTTCCTTCCTTCCATGGTACTGATATTTTAAAAAGTATTTTCTTCCTACTACAGGCCAATGAATTTGATTTTTTCTTGACAAAGTTTGAGGAAGCATTTATGAAGGATTTGTTAGTGATGATCACTAAGAACATGGATTGATCAAGGATAGATTAAGGCTATTTTCATTTTTTTGGATGATGTTATTAGATCAACAGATTAATGGAAATAAAACACTTAGATTTTAAGAAGCATTTGGTGAAGTTGTTCAGTCTATTTTTTTTATGTGATATATAGAAATGTGGGCTTTAGGATAGCAATTAAAATTTCTATTCAAACAATGGTGATGAATGCATATATGTTGGCCTGGATAAAGGTCTTCCATGGAATGTGCTAGGACTTTGTTCTATTGAAATTTCTTGAATCAATTACTTGTTTTACTTGGCATACTTGGAAAAATTGAAAATGACATGCAAATGAGGCATAGTTTGAAAAATTCAAGATCCTCAAAGACCTAGAAAGGAATAAATCTAAACATCTGAATATGAAGTTAAATAGGAATAAATATAAAAGCCTTAGGTTGAGTTAAAGTACACAATAAGAGATACAATGATGGCCAAAAATTTATAAGAAAAATCGATATTTTGGTGGATTTTTACAAATCAAAAATTTAGCATGTTAACTCCTGGAAAAAATAAAAAAACACCATCTTGGGGAGTCTTATTGATATATCCAGAACAATGGAAATTAGAGTTATACGTACTCTTCTGCTCTGGTCAGACCCACAACTGAAATAGCTACATCTAGTATCTTTTTCTGGAAGGCTACTAACAAGCTTTTAACACTTTCTCCAGAAGGGGATGAGGATAACAAGGAATCTTCAATATATGTTATAGGAAGAGCAGTTAAGAGAAAGGGAAATGTTCAGCCTAGAAAAGATGGTACAGTAGAAGCTGTACTGATGCTAGCGTCAGGACTTGAGTTCAAGTACTGCCTTTAATGTGGAATACCTTTATGAAATTGCTTAAGTTTCTTAAATCAATTTTATCAGATTGTAAAATGAGAAGGTTGGATTAGATAGCTTCTTGGTCCCTTCTTATTCTGGAGACATAATCCTGTATAAATAGCATCTTTGAATCTTTTCACTTTTTATTTTAAAAAGAATACTTACATACTTGCCCTTAAAGTCTCTTGATGAGGTATTGAGGTGGTACAATGGATGGAGCTCTAGGCCTAGAGTCAGGACAACTTTGGCCTCAGACACTTATTGGCTATGTGATTCTAGGCAAGTCATTTAATTTCTCAATTATTAAATGGGGATAATGACAATATCTACCTTGCAGGGTTGTCATGAGATTAAATGAGATAATCAGTACATAATGGGTACCCTATGAATAGTCATTCCTTTCTCTTCTTTATTTGTAAAATGAAAGACAGACTAAAGAAGCAACAAAGTTCCTTGTAGGTCTATGATTCTATTTAAGTAGGATATAGTTTTTGAAAAGCCTAATAATTAGAACTAGATAAAAATGGAAATTGGCTGCCTTGGGAGGTAGTGGGATCACTCTTAGTGGGGTTTTCAAGGGAATGTTAGGCAACCACTTATTGAGTGTGGTGTGAAGAGGAATGCTCTTGAGGTTTAAATTGGACTGGATGGTCTTTGAGGCTTTTGATATTTAGCACTGATGTTCTTTGAATCTGCAAAGTATTCACCCTATCCTGAACACCATATTTACAAAGTGTTTTCATAACACTTACTGGTCAGTTCTTGTAAAACCACTACATTATAAAAAAGCAACTGACAACCACTGTCAAACTCAATATACAAATGAGAAATAAACATAGGAGACAGTGACTAATGAAGGGTTTTTCAGGAAGTTATTAATTCGGGCAGAGTATAAACTCATTAGCCTCTAACTCCTTTTTCATGGGGACAGATTGTCTTTCTATGATTTAATTTCTATAATCTTTACAAAGAAGACTTTGCCATGAGAGATTATACCAATATTAACAATGAAGTTTAAAATAAAGTTTCAAATCTAGGTAACTGAGGGAGGACATTGTATAGTGTATTAATGGGGGGAAATTTGGAAGACAAAATAGACAATTTTTTAAGGTGTAAAAAAGCAAAAGTAGGTTGTGGAAGGGATAAGCACATAACAGGTAAAGAACGTGTTTGACTCTTTATGACTCCATTTGGGGTTTTCTTGGCTAAAAAACAATGGTGTGATTTGACATTCTTTTCTTCAGCTCATTTTATAGATGAAGAAACTGAGGGTTAAGTGACATGTCGGTATGTTTAACTATCAGTGCATTTTTTGGGAATTGTACTTAAAATATAAGCACCGAGAAGTCAGATACAGCTAAGAAAAAGAATCTAACAGTCATTTTATTTCCTGATTGACACTGGCTCAATGAGCAACCATGGGAGAAAATGCAGCTTATTTTCACAAAAGTCTTAAGATGTAAAGTGGGGATGCAACTCAGGTTCACAGCCTGCAAGGAAAGAATGGAACTGGAGAAGACCTAAAGTAGAGCATCCAACAAAAGGATGCAAGAAATACATGGCCTTCCACAAGAAGAGTGACTTACAATAATTGGGATTCTCTGGTTTAGATGAGGGTGGGGAGGGTGAGGAGAGATATTTTAGAAGTTTATCAAATTATGACATGTATATATAGGATGACCAACATTCTTTCTTAACTGACTTTTGAAAATGAGAATCAGGGAATATCCCTTGAAACTTGAAAGAGATAGTTTTGAGAACATCTAAAAATGTTACTTTCACAACTCTTGTTATCCTAAAAGGTTCTTCAAGATAAAATGACAAATTGATACATAAAGAAGTTTTTGTTTTTAACAATAATACTGAGAAAAATGCTCTAGAATTATAATTATCTCTTTCCTGGCTATCAGGGATAGATTTTTATTTCAATACTTTTATTATACTCCTCAAAGATAGTCTCAACTTCTTTAGAAAACTGTAACATTTCAGTTGTCCAATTCAGTAATGTCAGGTCTATGCATTTATCTATCTATCTATCCACATACATACTCACCTACATGCATATATAAAAAGCACAAAAAGACAGAGATAGAGGAATATGTATGTGTATGTATATATACACCCTTCTGTGCTAATAAACATTTTGTGTATTCCTTAAGTGCTTTAAATTCAAGAAAAAAGATATTTCCACCTGATACCCCCAAAGCAGAACATTAAAAGATAATGGAATCAGATTTGGTAATAATGAATTTGGACACCTATGAATTTGAATATGAATGAAAATACATGGATGTAATTTTCAAGTGAAGGAAACATCTGACCTCTATAGATTTTGGTCCTATTTGTAGTCACATAATTATGGCCTTATGATCTTATGATCTTACTTATGGAACAAAAATAAACCCTAAAGAATAACAATACATTAACGATGCTAGAGGGTATTATAAAGCAAAACAAACAAACAAACAAACAAAAAAACCCAACCCAAATTCAAGTCAGAATAATACTACTCTTATATACCACTGACCTACTGAGGAAGAGGTTCCTCTCTTTAATTCTGCTACACTCTTTGCCCCTCTTGTTCCTACTTGCAGGTAATATATCTGAGTTAGCAACTAAAGTTACTAAGCTTTGGAAAGTGATACAGAATCATAATATCTTAGAGCTAGAACTGGAGGGTACATTTGAGATCATCTAGTTCAAGTACCCTCATGTTACAGATGAGGAAACTGAAGACTAGGTAGAGTAAGTGACCTGCCCCAAGAGTCAAACACAATTGAAAAATTGCTAAATAACAACCTGTGGCTCTAGTGCTAGTACTCTTTTAATAGTAGACATTATTTATATTTGAGGGAAAGCAGAGCAGAGCCAAAACCAAAGATGGGGAAAGTTGGTGGTCACAATTGTTGAAGGACAATAAGACAGAGGATAGAGAACATAATAAGGGATATTTATAATATTGTTTTTTTTACAAATGCCCATATTTTAATGATAGTATTTAAAAACTGCAAATAATTTAATAAATAATGAAGTGACAAGGATGCTAGTTACTTTGGAATAGCACTTAATGGCAAAGAGATTCAGGATCAAAGTAAGCTGACTCATGTGGAGTTAGCAATAATTCTTAATATTTTCTGAGTGATATAGGGCTATATCCCTGGAGACTCATCCAAGAGCAAAAATAGCATTTTGCACTATTTTTTTTGTTGTTGTTGCTGTTATTTCAGTTGTGTCTGGCTCTTGGTGACCCCTTTTGGGATTTTTTTAGCAAAGATAGAGTGCTTCATCAATTCCTTCTCCAGTTTATTTTACAGATGAGAAAACTGAAGCACACAGGATTAAGTGACTTACTGAATTTGAACTCAGGTCTTTCTGGCTCTAGATTTGATGGTTTGTCCATTCTGTCACTTAGCTGCCCCATTTGTTTTTATATTGCTACTACTGTATCATGGAATAGGAACAAACTGACAGATTTTAATTACTTAAATATAGCACAAGAAGGACTGCCAAATTATTCAGTCATGCAGTCACTCAAAATGCAAAAAAAGTTGCGGGGGCACTATTGAATTGGCAATTGTATAAGTGATTATGATTTTGTTCTGCTGCTGTTATATTTCTAAATTGATATAAAATACTCTTTTAAAGTAGTCAAATTGTATTCACACTTTCATGGGGATTGAGGTTACACATTTTAAGCCCTGATGAGACACATACACATATACTTCAAACCAGCTTTTAAGAAAAGACATGGAAGGAACATTCTATTGTGTACAACTCGGATACCTACAGGGAGACTGATGAGAGAGGGTTAGCAAAGAATATACTTGTAAAAAACAACAAAAAACATGTCCCTTAATATGAAAGGGGATTTAGGAAATACATTTCAAAGGAAAAAAGAAGAAACTTAGTAGCTTCTCCATTGGGTAGATAAACCTGGAAAACCTAATGTAGGGACTTATTTAATAAATGTTTATTGAGAACCTACTATGTGCAAGGTACCATGCAGAGAGCATGAAAGAATCTGATTCCTTTCCTAGAGTAGCAGGGTTAAGACTTCCATATTATACTGATAAGACCAAAGACATTTTCAGATGTGAGAAATATAGAAAGAAAAAGGGAAAAAGCTTTTTGAGAAAGGGTAAATCACTGTCATTTAAGAAGAAATCCAAACTCATCTCTTGCACATCTGGCCAATCCCAGCTTCTGAAGCAGTTACATTTAGTGGGACTTGCTGAGCAGCTGGTGAGTTGCTATTACAGCCACCAAATGCATTTGCTCCTGGAGCCTGGGCTGCCTACAAAATGAGCAATAAAGGATGTGTGTTTAAGATGGGTCTGCACACTTCTCCTGGAAATGCAAAACTGCCAGCATAAGCGGGTAAGTGCTCTGGGGATTTATTCCAGTTTCACTGTGTCCTAGTAAATCAGTTATGGGAAGAGTAATCTAATATCAGCTGGGGATTACTTCTGTAAGCCTCTCTCACCGGTCTTTTAGAGCCAAACTTCCAAATTTAAATGGACACCGTCAAGTTGTCTGGGACCCAAATTTAGGCACCAGCAGACCATTTTTGGATGACATTTCTCAGTTGAGGGTAAAGCTAAATATCCCTTTTGGATATCTCTTCCTGTTTGGTTCAATATTTAGAAACAGATAGAAAATACCAGGAAACACCCTGACAAAATTTATGTGACCTAAGCACTCAGGGCCCCAAACTGCAGAAATCTATGGTTATATTTTAGTGGGGGGGGAACATGTACCTTAAAAAGGACAAAGAGCTTATAAGAATAGTTTATCTGGGAAAAGGCATTTAATGAAGGTAAGTCACCCATAATCCACTGAGATGTAATTTATAGATGGCCAGAGAATAATGCAGAACAGAGAGAAATTTAAAAAAAAATTGTGGTTAAGAGTTTCTGAGGTCAAACATGCAAATGGCAATTCCACAATTCTTTGCTTTCCTTTTCATTCATATTGCATTAATGAATGACCATAAGACTAACCCCATCTAACATTTTCTCATTAGACAAAACCACATGTTCTATCCAGACTAAGAACACAGTTTTAAACACCCCCTAAAGAGGAAACATTTCATAATGTTGTTCAGTAACTTTCATGTATTTTTGTGAATGTTTATATGTATTTTTTGCATACATACTCAATTCCCATCCTCCTTCTTCCCACTATTGTTACCACCACTTCCACCTTCCACCCTTCTCATTTAGAGATATCGAAGAGGAAATTTTGACCATTTGACATATGTAACAGAATACACTGGTTGAAAAACAGGTCAAATCAATGCCATCATTTTTCTTTGTGATGTCCAAGTATTTTTTGTAGAAAATTCAATGACCCTTGCTCTGGCTGACCAGGTGAACTACTGGCAGACTTTCAAAACTTTCTGGCTGAGGAAAATTAAAAGCTAGAGCTTGGGGTATGTGAACACATGATATAAAAGTAGACTTTTGTCAGTTTTTAAAACTCTCCACTAGACCTCAAAGTGAGGTGCTAATTCAAAGGTGTCTCTGTAGCACAGAAATGCAGTAGGAGTTCTGAAATAGTGTTACATAGAAGATAAGCAAGGATGAATTAAAATACAGAGATCCAGGGGCACAACCTAGGGGAAAAGACAGTCGTCTGGGGGTAGTATAAGTGCATTAGTTGGATCAGATTTCAGTAGCAAGAGGTGAACATGGCAAACAAAAAAAAGATGCTGCAGTCAAGGATAGTTTAGAATAGGTACCAAGAGCCTAATATTTGAGAAAGATCTGAAGGGTTTAGAGAATCTGCAGAATTCAGAGGAACAGTGACAAAAGTGAATCACACCTGATTATTGATAAAAAAAAAAAAAAAGGTGTGTAAAAAGCAGCAACTGGGTAGTTAGGTCATGTTCTATAGGGAAATTTTTTCAGAGTTATGGCTGAGGGACAGCTGGCAATGGAGTAGAGAGGACCCAAGTTCAAATCTGACCTCACCATTTACCAGCTGTGTGATCCTGGATTGCTTCCAAAATCAAAATGAAAAGAAAAGAAAAGAAAAAAAAAGTTATGACTGAAGAGAAATACACATATAGCAACCTCATAAGGGCTAAAGCCTTCCAACTAGCTTTAAATTGGAAAGCTGCTTTCTCTGTCTCTGTCTGACTCTCTGTCTCTGTCTCTCTCTGTCTCTCTCTTTGTCTTTCTCTATCAGTAGTTTTGTTTTCCCCACAGAGAGCAAATTATGCCTCTTTCCTTGGGTCTCTATTTGTACACAGGTATTGTAATTTTATTAAGCATGTCGGAGAAAGACAAATCCCAGAGAAATAATTAGTAGAATGGATTCTAAACTCATTTTCTGCACGTTTGAATTACAGATGAATGGGCTGGCAGGCCTGAAACCCAGTGAGGCTAGCACAGCCAGCTGGGGCTCTATTTCTGGAGACTCACAACAGCTATCACAGGCACACACTGGAATTTTAAATGAAAATGCCATTGCGGGCCAAATGTTAGTAGTTTTTTTTTTTTTTTTAAATGAAACACACACACACACACACACAGAGCTATACTCAAATTCAGTCAGTAGTCGAGAAAAATCTATTCAAGGCCAGAAGCTGGCCAATCAACTGTAAGTCATTCATCCAAACTCCAGATGCACTTGGTACAGCCCTGCACGAGTCACAGTAAGACATCCATGCTTGTGTTTTCTTTTTCCAGTAGTAGGATGAACATTTAGCCACGATCCATAATCACACGTAATGTTCTTGTGGGTTGACGTAGGACCTTCCAGTATCTGAACTTTGCTGATGTTTCTCACAGCTCCAGTCTTTGTAACATGTCTGACGGCAAAGGGGATACATCTGCTGAAGCCCATCTTGCCCCTCTGGATGTTCGTCTTCATAGTCGAACTGTCTGCCATTCACCACAGTCTGAAAATCCAAACATTGCTTATATTAAACATCTCGGCTGCTTTCATTCTTCTAATTCTTGGTGATCCTTAGGTAAGAATATGTCTCAGTACAATCTATGTCTCCCTATCTCCTTTCCACACCCATTCCAATGGAATTTTCCCACCAATCATTAAGAGTAAATTACAATTCTCTTGTCATTTGGGGATTAAACAGAGATGATTTCGGGGGTACCCCAGCAAAAGCAGTGTCATTTTCAGGATAGAAGACATCAAACAACTTAGGGATATTTAGCATGTGACCAGATTCAGATTTCTGAATTTGAAGACAATGTCATTGAGAACAATATATGGAAGACTTTAGAACTCTGATCAACAGAATGGTCAAATATAGAGCTGAGGATGAAATATGCAACCTACTTCCTGACAAAGAGGCGATGAACTCAGAGAGTAGATTGAGACTTTTTTTTTGACATGGCTAATGGGACAATTTGTTTTATTTGACTATACATGTTTGAAACTTTTTTTTTAATGTTTTCTTAATTATGGTGGAAGGAGGAGGAAGGAGGAGGGAAGAAAGAGAAAAAGTAAATTTCATTGTTTGAAAAAATATAAGTTTCATCTAAAAATAAAGACAATGTCATTTCCAAAGTCAATTAATTGTATGATAAAGCAAGAGAGAAAACTTATGAAGCTCAGGACTTTCTACCAACAAGGTCTCATAGGTTGATATTGGGAACAGAGACATACCAAGTTCTAGGAGTTCATACAAACAAAAAACTCAAAAATCTAATTAATTGAATTTGGGAATTGTGTATGGGAAGGCCATAGAACTACAAACGAGTTTTAAAAAATCATTTAGTATACTGTTTTCATCATACAACTGAAGAAATGAAGACTCAGGGAGGCTGTGTCTTAGCCAGTGTTGCACTATCTAGTTAATGAAAGAGAGAGGATTTGAATACAGGTCTTTTAACTCTAAATTATATGCTCTTTCCAGTCTTTCCACTATCCATTTCCATGAAAATCTCTGTGTAACAAAATAGAAAATCTTGATTATATCAAATTGAAAAGTTTTTGTACAAAAAAACAAATTCAGACAAGATTAGAAGGGAAACAAACTGGGAAAATATTTTTACAGTCAAAGGTTCTGATAAAGTGATAAAGGCCTCATTTCCAAAATATATAGAGAACTGACTCTAATTTATAAGAAATCAAGCCATTCTCCAAATGATAAATGGTCAAAAAATATGAACAGACGACTCTCAGAGGAAGAAATTAAAACTATTTATAGACATATGAAAATATGCTCCAAATCACTGTTGATCAGAGAAATGTAAATTAAGACAACTCTGAGATACCACTACACACCTGTCAGATTGGCTAGAATGACAGGGAAAGATAATGCAGAATGTTGGAGGGAATGTGAGAAAACAGGGACACTGATACATTGTTGGTGGAATTGTGAGCACATCCAGCCATTCTGGAGAGCGATTTCAAACTATGCTCAAAAAGTTATCAAACTGTGCATACCCTTTGATCCAGCAGTGTTTCTACTGGGCTTATACCCCAAAGAGATACTAAAGAGGGGAAAGGGACCTGTATGTGCCAAAATGTTTGTGGCAGCCCTGTTTGTAGTGGCTAGAAACTGTAAAATGAATAGGTGCCCATCAATTGGAGAAGGGCTGAAAAAATTGTGGTATGTGAATATTATGGAATATTATTGTTCTGTAAGGAATGACCAGCAGGATGAATACAGAGAGGACTGGTGAGACTTACATGAACTGATGCTAAGTGAAATGAGCAGAACCAGGAGATCATTATATACCTCAACAACGATACTGTATGAGGATGTATTCTGATGGAAGTGGATCTCTTCGACAAAGAGAAGATCTAACTCAGTTTCAATTGAGCAAGGATGGACAGAAGCAGCTACACCCAAAGAAAGAACACTGGGAGATGAATATAAACTGCTTGCATTTTTGTTTTTCTTCCCAAGTTATTTATACCTTCTGAATCCAATTCTCCCTATGCAACAAGAGAACTGTTTGGTTCTGAACACATATATTGTATCCAGGATATACTGTAACCTATTTAACATGTAAAGGACTGCTTGCCATCTGGGGGAGGAGGTGGAGGGAGGGAGGGGAAAAATCGGAACAGAAGTGAGTGCAAGGGATAATGTTGTAAAAAATTACCCTGGCATGGGTTCTGTTAATAAAAAGTTATTAAAAAAAAAAGAAAATCTCTATGTAAGAAATGGAATGTCAGATTACATTTCCTCCTTCAAAAAAACTTCCACAAAATTCCTTTAAAGTTAAAATTTCCTTCTTGTTTTTTTCTAGCTTTTTTATGACTAACATCTTTTACAAAATATATTATTTACAATTTTAAATAGTATCTAGCTCAGTGTCTCCCAACTTCCAATTGAAGGCAAAGATTCATGGGTGCAAAAACAATTTTAAAATGGATTCCTTTCTCCTTGCATTTACTTATTCCCATGTATAAGCCCTACGATTCTCTGGTTTCCATCCTTACACATGAAGTAATTTGAGTAATTTAATTGTAATTGAGTAATTTAAAAGACAGAATGATTTATGTTGGAGGATTGTGATATTTTACTGGTCAGGAGTATAGTTTGTACAAAAAGAGATATTAGTCTAAGACATTATAAACATGTAATGTTCCCTCTGAATAGTTATTTATTTCATCGGACATGAGGTCTACTGCTAAGGGAGGACAAGTGATGAATATTTTATCAAATTTTACTCCAACAGACACCAACAACAGTGAACGAAAGAAAAAAAAAGAATCTTCATGGACTTAAAAAAGCACTTTACTACTATGAAAGCTGTGCCCTAGCCACATTCATACCTAGAATATAAGCTTATTACTTACAGTATGCTGAAAGCTGCCTATTTCTCTTTCTTTGTACTGACTCTGCAAAGGAAAGTGTTCTTTCTGTAAAACAAAACCAACAAAAACATTTGCTTTTATCACAAATACAGAACTATTGCAAAACACATCCACATATAGTATTAAGAATCACATATAAAAGAACTGACTTTAAATCTTATTAAAATCTATTCAATTCACAAAAATCTCAAAGGAAATATTGAAAAAAGTAAAAAGCAACTGGAAATATTAGATCTTAAAGCAGTTATCAACAAAATTATATAGTATTGATTAAAAAATGAGGTTGATCAGTGAAATTAGGTGCACAACATAAAAAAAATTACCAAATGGACATTATATTTGATAAGTCCAAAACCCCCAGCTCATGGTATAAAGACTCATTCTTCAATAAAATCTTGCTGGGAAATCTGTAAAGCAATTTGCCAGAAATTAGATATAGACCACATAACACCTTACACTATCTATCAACATTTAAAAGCCTTCAACTGAATACATAACCTAGAAAACTATGACATAGACTGACTTCATGACCAAATATGGGATAGAGAGAATCTGAGAAGATAAAATGGACAGTTTTGACACTATAAAATTACAAGTATTTTGTACAAACAAAACCAATGCAGCTAGAACACAGTTAATTGGTGGGGGGAGCTTTATAGTAAGTTTCTTTAACAAGAGATTCCAAGATGAATAAGGATCTGTTTAAAATGTATGAATTAGAACCATTCCCACAATAAATAAATAGGCAAAAGCTATAAATGGTTTTCCTTTTTAAAAATGTTTTTTATTTTATTTTTAATTTATGAAGTAAAACAAGCATTTCCATTACATATCAGGGGGAAAAAAGACTGACTATAAAAGTGCCAATTGATTTGTTTACTACTTGCTATTCTAAATATTACATATAGACATATATGTTGTATATTTTAAATTAGCATGTAAATTTCTTCTTTTTCCCTTCTTTTTCTTTCTCTCCCACCATGTTCTAGAGAAGACTACCATTAGAAACAATTAAAACTAACAACAATCATGAAGTAATATTCTAAATGATTAATAATTAGAGAAAAGCAAATTAAAGCAATTATCATATTCTACCTCAAACCAACTGACAAAAGTGACAAAAAAGGAAAATTATAGTTGTTGGAGGGTTCAGCAGAAAATAGGCTCACTAATGCACTGTTGGTAGAATTGTAAATTGGTCCAGCCAACTTGGAAAACAATTTCAAACTATGTCCAAAATGTCGCTAAACTCTACAAACTCAACCAGTGATGGAACTATTAAGTCTATATGCCAAAGAGATCAAAGGAAAAAGAAAAAAAATGCAAATGAACAAAAATATTGATCTCTGCAGTTTTTGTTAAAGAACTAGAAACTAAAGAGGTACTTATCAACTGAGGAATGGCTGGATAAATTATGGTATGTGGATGTAATGAAATTATATAGTGCCATAAGAAATGAGAAGACTTACATGAACTGATGTTGATTGAAGTAAACAAAACTAATTGTACAATTTATACAATAAAAGATAGATAACTTTGAAAGACTAGAAAAATTCTTAACAATGTAACAACCAAGAATGTTTTCATAGAACTGATGATGATCAGTTATATCTACTTCCTGACAAGAAGGTGATAGACTCAAAAATTCAGAATAAGACATAAACTTTTGAACATGAGCAATATAGCAATTTGTTTTGCTTGGCTACAAGGGTTTTGTTTTTATTTTTTTCTTCCAAATTATGGGGGAGTGATAGGAAGAGAAAACAAGTACTTTTTAATTGAAAAATGAAAAGGTAGAAAAAAATAATCAAAATAATGTTGGCACCTGGGATTTCAAGTCCTGCTTGCTTACCTCTACACTTGTTATGATGGTATGAAAACAATGCAGAAAAGTAATATGTTCTTTGGAAGAACGTTTTATGTATACTGGTATCTTGCTGGAGGCATGGCTCAAGAGAAAAGGAAATCTCTCAGCTGGCCTTGGTCTGATTATTTTGGATAGGCTTAAAGTTGAGAAAAATATGCTCTGCTCTATTTAGTGGCCTTTGTTCTTGGGCTTACCATCTACCCCATGGCTGAACTCTCTTACATTTGTTGTTGTCTATCCCATCTAGAGTAGAATGTGAGCTCAATGACAGAAGGGATCACTATCATTTTATATTTGTATTCCACCAAAGTTTGGCACATGTTAAGCAATTTAATAATAAATAATAAGCATTTAATTTTTCATTCATTATTTCGTTCATCCTTCCCTTTCTCCCACTCCACCAACACAAAAATAATACAAGTTTATGTCATAACACAGAGCAGCTAAGTGGTGCAGTGGATGGAGTGCCAAAACTGGAGCTGGGCGGACCTGAGTTCCATCTGGCCTCAGACACTTACTAGCTCTGTGATCCTGAGCATATCACTTAATCATGTTTACCTCAATATCTTTACTTGAAAAATGAGCTGGAGAAAGAAATGACAAACTACTACAAAATATTCATCAAGAAAACCCCAGAAAAGTGTTCATGAAAAATTGGACATGACTGAAACTACTGAACAATAACAACAAAATATCATATCACCTCCAAACTACAAAGTACAGTACTTGGCGCCTAGGAGGCACTTTACAAATTCTTGTTAATAGATTGATTAAAGGAATAACTATTTCTCTGTTCTTATAGATAAGTCAGATCTTTATCATCCACAGGGGGATTATCCATTTCATAATAGCTGTGGTGCAAATTTAGATAGTGGTTCCCAGTTTACAAAATGCTTATCTTATAAGCAAACATATTTTCTTTGGCAAATGTTCATTCAGCCAATTTCACTCACCATCTCAAACAAGTATCGACTTTTAACTCTTCTACTGTCGGTGTTTACCCCAAATTTGTACAAGCCTGAATCAAATATAATTCTTCTGCCTTGATAAGGCATGCCTGAATGTTTGCTTCTCTATTGCTTTGCATTATTCAGGCCATTACTGTCCCTCCCTAACTCTGAATCATTGAAAACTGCCTCTATACGACTATAGAATCTATAGATGTATAGAAGATTGGAAAAATTTCCAAAGATATTATAATTATTTTAGAATGCCTTATTCTCTGTGATTGAGTATCATTAGCAAGAGACTAGGACTGTGTCTTTTTCATTTCCAGATCTCCCTCAAACTTTGAAAGATTCAATACACATTTGTTGAATTGAATCAAAGGGAATCAAGGCTCTGATGGCTAAACTAGTACAAACTTAATTCATTCTTTTGAGAAGGTATATCTGGGTTTTTAAAAAGCCAACCCTAGTACTTACTGTTTCTGTTCTTATATCTAAGTATTCTGTATGTCCAATACTAAATCAGAGAGGGAAGGAATAACAATAAAACTTCTCTTTTACAAATGGCGGTGGTTTTGTGGCATCTAACACATCAAAATCAATTATTTTCTATAGCTGATGACCTGTCTTTGTTTTTAGATCTGACAGTTTTGTTATATGTGAAATGGATATTGAGAAACCCTCTAGACAACAATCAGTATAAATCATTATTCTTAAACTTTGAGCTCAGAAGAGATTTCTAACAATTTTTATTGGCTCCCAGGGCTTCTCTCAGCTCTAGATTTCCTCTCCTTTGTGTATTTTGGTAAAAATGGAGAACCTAGTCAATTGTGGTGGAAAAGTGAAAAAATATGCAAAAGATCCCACAACTTGTAGGAATTAATAATAAAATAATGGATTTGAAAGTCAAGTCAACATAGCACCTACTATATGCCAGTCACAGAAAGTACTAAGGATATTTTTTATTCTCAAGGAGCCTAATGCAAAAAAAAAAAAAAACTATGTAAAAAAATAAACTATATATACAAGATAAATAGGAGACAATCAATAGCGGAAAGATGTTAGTATTAAAGAAATTATGGAGATGCTTATAGTAGAAGGTGGGAGTTTCACTGGGACTTGAAGAAGAACCAGGGAGGCCAGGAGATAAAGATGAGGAGGGAGAAAATTTCAGGCATGAGGAATAGTCAATGAAAATATATAGAGAGTTGTTGAAAGATGACATGTATTGGGTGAGAAAAAGCAAGGAGGTCACTGTCATTGGATCTTAGAATACACAGATGAATAAAAATTCAGGAAGGATAGGAAGAGATCAAATTATTCAAGTATTTTAAAATGTCAAATTGAGGATTTAATATTCGATTCTGAAGATTACAGGAAACCACATGTATTTTATCAGGGAGGAGGATAACATGGTTATATTTGAATTTTACAAAGATCACAAAATAGTGGGATGGTACCAGTCTCAGAAAAGCATCCAAAAATAGAACATCCTATTTAGGGTAGGTATGTGCAAATAATATACAGTCTTATAAACATATACTGCTTACAGATATATTTTAATGCCTAAATGCCACTATTGTGAAAATATTACCGGGGATTATTGAGTTAAACTATCCAATCCAATTGACTGACATTTCCCTTATAGCTAAGCATCCTGGAATGATTGAGAGTTGGAACATGACTTAGAGGCCATTGAGTCTATCACCTTCATCTTTCATATGAAGAAACTGGGAAACATAATGGTTAAGCGACTTACTTAAGAGCCACTCAGGAAATAAGTATCTGAGACATTAATTGAATCTATGTCTTCTTCTTGCCAAGACCAGGGCCCTACACACTGTAACATGTTGTCTTCCAGGTGCTCAGGGAAGAGAAATCCACAATCATCCCAAGGAGCTATACTTTCATTTGGCTGTTCTTCTTAAAGTATACACTAATTGTTTCTTTCTACAACACGTTCTCATTTCATAGTGGCTTTTAAAATGAGTACTTATCTCCTTGTATACATAACATATACTTAGTGCAAGGCCCTGGGGATGCCAGCAGCAGAAATAGCTGTGCACCTGAGGTTTCAGGGTCATGCACATAACTGCTCACAGCTCCCCAGGGCTATTTAGAAAGCATAGAGACAAAATGTTGATGCTGGTATAAAGTAAGAAGCATGACAACAGAAACTGGCTCCTGGAAGTATGAAGCCAGTGTAGGGGGAGAGAAAACTAGGTTGAGGAGTCCATGAGAAGTAGACTCATTTCAACTGTGTCAAGTATTGTATGGGACTAGAGATCCCTGACAGCTCATACATGGGGGAACAGCTGAATAAGACAGATTATATCCCAAGATAATAAAAGAACTGAACCACTGCAAGTGATCTTTCAAAAAACATGGGGAACAGGAAAGATGCCCTCTGGGACTGGAATACAATAATATATATTTTTTTAAGGGAAAAGGGTACAGTTAGCGACTATAGATCAGTGAACTTGACTTCAATTCTTGGCAAAATTCTAGAATACATTATTCAAAGGAAGGCTAATGAACATCTAGGAAAAGAGAAAGAAATCACAAAGAGAGATCGCATTTCTCAAGAACAGGTCATGCCAGAACAACCTCATTTCCTTTCTTGGCAGGGCTGTGAGATGAAGGAAACATTTTAGATAGAATTTACTTGGATTTTCAGCAAAAAATTTGTTGGAGTTTCTAATACTATTCTTGTGGACAAATGTGGGCTAAGAAAGAGTAGAATGAAGTAAAATCAGAACTGGCCAAATTTTTGGACAGAAAAAGCAATTATTAATGGTTTGATGTAAGCTTAGAAAGAGGCTCCTGGTGGAATGTCTCAAGAGTCTGTGCATGGGTCTGTACTGTACACTTTTATCAATGATTTGAATGAAAGAATACATTAAGTGCTTATCAAATTTGGAGATGGCACAAAACTGGGTAGGATAACATACTGCAAGATAAATAATCTAGATAAGCTAGAATTGGGCCAAATGAAATAACATGAAATTTAAAAGGAACTTGCATAAAACAAACAAACAAACAAAAAACCAGTTTTACAAGTTCAAAATGGGAGAGGCATGACTGGACAGTAATTTATCTGAAAAGGGTCTGGGGGTTTTAGTGGGACTAAAATGTGCTTCAAGCTCTATTCAACTCCTGTCAACAATGTGATGCAGCATCCAAAAATAAAACCATCTGTTGTTTTATGGGGAGCTGGGGAGATAATGTCCAAGCTTAGGCATCAGTCCACATCTGGAGTATTATGTTATGTTCAGGGCATCCCATTTTAGGAAGGACATTGATAAGTGGGAAAGCATCTAGAGAAAGGTGACTAGGATGAAGGATTTTGAGATTATGCTGGATTAGTTAAAAGAATTTGGGATGTTCAGCCTAAAATAAAAGATGGATCAGCTTAGAACACACAAGAGAAACATAATCCTTTTCTTCAAGTATTTGAAGGACTATTGAAAGAGGGGTCAAACCTGTTTTGTTTGGTTCAACAGCTATCTATTAATAGATAGAATTTGAAAATTAAAGTTTACTAGAGGATAGGGAAATATTCCTAATAGAGGTATTCAAAAGTAGTAGCTAGCTGGTGCAATGGTTATAATGCTAGGCCTGGAGTCAGGAAAACTCATTTTCCTGAGTTCAAATCTAGCTTCAGATCCTGCTTATCTCAGTTCCTCATTTATAAAATAAGATGGAGAAGGAAATGGCAACCCATTCCAGTATCTCTGCCAAGAAAACTCTAAATGGAATCACATAGAGTCAGAGATGAATGAAAAAAATGACCCAATAACAATAAAGAAAAATATAATGGGCAATAACAGGAAATGATAGCTTCCCCTTTGTTATCAGTCTTTAAAGGTAGAATGCAGAGGACATTCTTGTTCAATAATCAATAAAACATTTATTAAGTGCTCATTATGTGTCAGCATTGTGCTAAAATTGTTCAGAAGCAAATTGAAAATTGGACCAGCGAGCCTCTGAGGTCCCTATTTATTGTGAGTTTCTATGGGAATTTAGAGTATGTGCGCAGAGGGGATAGACTGTTTGGTTACAAACAAATTTGTATAGATTTCTTGATAAAGAGTGGCCTGTTGACAATCAAGATTTAAACTAGAGATCAGTAGTGAAATATATCTGTTCTTTTTTCCACAATAGATGAATGAAGACTTTATACAATTACATATGTGGGATCAACATTAGAAAAACAAGAACAAAATTAATCATATTTTGTTTATTTAAATGGGATATTTCCAAGTAGTCAATCTTACTAGGGAAAAGTAAGTGACCAGAGGTAGTGGGGTAGGTTGGGGTGTCCCATGTTAAACCGAGAGCTTGTCATATGAATGTGAATATATTGGTAATTAACACATGACACTGCTTAAAGATCTGTCTCCCATCTGGCCTGAGGTAAATCAGCAAGAAAAAGCAGGGATTGAAAACAAGCAGGATTTCTCCAGAAATTTTCATTTTAACCAAGTGAGCTGAGAGTAAATACAAATAACTGGGAAAAGTCTGGAAGGGAGGGATGGAGGAAAGGAGAGTAAGAGCAGAAGAGAGAAAGGGAAAGTAAAAAGGAGGAGAGAGAGAGAGAGACAGAGACAGACAGAGAGAGAGAGAGAGAGAGAGAGAGAGAGAGAGAGAAGGTAGAAAAGATAGACAGGCAAACATTACAGGATAGATACAAAGCTGAGGAAGGATAAAAACTAAATAAAAGTCGGATTGTATCAAACTAAGAGAGGTCATGTGGTATAGAGAGACAAACAAGAAACCTGGGCTTTATGGCTTTCTCATGAGCAAGTCAGCTGTGTCATACCTTAATGTTAAGCCTTTAATGAGTTATTTGAATTCTCTGAGCCTCAGTTTTTTCCTTCTATGAAATGGAGGAATTGGCTTAGATAAGTTCTAAGATATTTCCTCCTATAGAAATTCTATGACTTTATAATTCTGATTTTATAATCTTTATTAATCCACTATGGAAGAAAGAACAGATTATTTTTCATGACCCCATTACTAGTTTAAATCTTGGTTGTTAACAAATCATTCTTATCAAGAAATCTTTTGTGAGCTCAACATATACATAGAGTGTGCTTTATTGCAGAAATGAGGAGAGCCTATATGGCTTTTAAGGGGCTTCCAGAGGCATAAAAGCATAGGAAATTTTTTTCTTGTACATCTCAAAATAACAATAGGAAATGAGGACTGGTCATTCATCCTGATGCTATAAGACCATAAATTTTCCAAAAAGGAAACAAAAAATTTCATAGGATCATATAATAGGGCAAGATATGATCTCAGAGGTCTTCTCATGCAAACTCCTTATTTTATAGTTGAAGAAATTGAAATGAAGATAATTGGCCAAGTATCTTGTCCAACGGACTTGTCCAAGATCATATAATAAGTAACAGAGCTGAACTTTAAAATCAGATTCTCTGACTTCAAATCCCTTCCTCTTTACTGTATCATACCAGTAATTAGCCCAGTCCAGCCAAGTGGGATGCTCTGGCACTATCTAGGGCTCTAAAATCAATAACAGGCCCAGCTCAAGCTTTTGTGGTCATTGCTTAGGTTCTGATGTCTTAGAATTAATGTAAATAGGATTTTTTTTTGTTCTGGTCAGAAAGTTTGAGTATCTTCTCATCCCAGATTGATATCTTTGGGATGATAAATTGAACCATTTTTACTTTCAACTCTTACCTAGTCTTTACTCATTAAATAGGTATGGCCTCAGACAAACTGAGATCTGGGAAAGATCTTAATTTAGAAAGGCCCAGGTCATTGCATCTTGGGTCATTGCCAGTACTCTTGACCCTTGTCTCATCTTTGAACTCTTGATAATTCTGGAGGAGAGAGTAAGGCTGATGAGTTTACACAACTTTACCTCATTCAAATTCAACTCACTAGCAAGTCAAGACATGATCCTCATGATATCAGTTGGTCCTCTTTGAGATTGAAGAACCAAGAAAATTCAGTACAACTTGACCCAATCCCCAATTACTCTGATATTACTCAAACTGCCTTCATGTCAGAGTCAGCCTTAGACACAGCATGATTTTAGAAATGAAGGGAAGTCTTACACTGTTTCAACCTTTTTGTGCTGGGAACAGTGAAGAACCAGAACTCAACTCTTGCAAAAACAACAACAAAATGATATTATTGATCAACCTGTTTTGCCCATCCTCCATATTCAATCGTTGTTAAATTCTATTGTCACCTTCTTGATATGCGTCCTTTCACTCCATTCCCATTGCCACTGAAACTTCTGCAATAGCTTTTCTTATGTACCTATTTATTGTGAGTTTCTATGGGAATTTAGAGTATGTGCGCAGAGGGGATAGACTGTTTGGTTACAAACAAATTTGTATAGATTTCTTGATAAAGAGTGGCCTGTTGACAATCAAGATTTAAACTAGAGATCAGTAGTGAAATATATCTGTTCTTTTTTCCACAATAGATGAATGAAGACTTTATACAATTACATATGTGGGATCAACATTAGAAAAACAAGAACAAAATTAATCATATTTTGTTTATTTAAATGGGATATTTCCAAGTAGTCAATCTTACTAGGGAAAAGTAAGTGACCAGAGGTAGTGGGGTAGGTTGGGGTGTCCCATGTTAAACCGAGAGCTTGTCATATGAATGTGAATATATTGGTAATTAACACATGACACTGCTTAAAGATCTGTCTCCCATCTGGCCTGAGGTAAATCAGCAAGAAAAAGCAGGGATTGAAAACAAGCAGGATTTCTCCAGAAATTTTCATTTTAACCAAGTGAGCTGAGAGTAAATACAAATAACTGGGAAAAGTCTGGAAGGGAGGGATGGAGGAAAGGAGAGTAAGAGCAGAAGAGAGAAAGGGAAAGTAAAAAGGAGAGAGAGAGAGAGAGAGAGAGAGAGAGAGAGAGAGAGAGAGAGAGAGAGAGAGAGAGAGAGAGAGAGAGAGAGAGAGAAGGTAGAAAAGATAGACAGGCAAACATTACAGGATAAATGCAAAGCTGAGGAAGGATAAAAACTAAATAAAAGTCGGATTGTATCAAACTAAGAGAGGTCATGTGGTATAGAGAGACAAACAGGAAACCTGGGCTTTATGGCTTTCTCATGAGCAAGTCAGCTGTGTCATACCTTAATGTTAAGCCTTTAATGAGTTATTTGAATTCTCTGAGCCTCAGTTTTTTCCTTCTATGAAATGGAGGAATTGGCTTAGATAAGTTCTAAGATATTTCCTCCTATAGAAATTCTATGACTTTATAATTCTGATTTTTATAATCTTTATTAATCCACTATGGAAGAAAGAACAGATTATTTTTCATGACCCCATTACTAGTTTAAATCTTGGTTGTTAACAAATCATTCTTATCAAGAAATCTTTTGTGAGCTCAACATATACACAGAGTGTGCTTTATTGCAGAAATGAGGAGAGCCTATATGGCTTTTAAGGGGCTTCCAGAGGCATAAAAGCATAGGAAATTTTTTTCTTGTACATCTCAAAATAACAATAGGAAATGAGGACTGGTCATTCATCCTGATGCTATAAGACCATAAATTTTCCAAAAAGGGAACAAAAAATTTCATAGGATCATATAATAGGGCAAGATATGATCTCAGAGGTCTTCTCATGCAAACTCCTTATTTTATAGTTGAAGAAATTGAAATGAAGATAATTGGCCAAGTATCTTGTCCAACGGACTTGTCCAAGATCATATAATAAGTAACAGAGCTGAACTTTAAAATCAGATTCTCTGACTTCAAATCCCTTCCTCTTTACTGTATCATACCAGTAATTAGCCCAGTCCAGCCAAGTGGGATGCTCTGGCACTATCTAGGGCTCTAAAATCAATAACAGGCCCAGCTCAAGCTTTTGTGGTCATTGCTTAGGTTCTGATGTCTTAGAATTAATGTAAATAGGATTTTTTTTTGTTCTGGTCAGAAAGTTTGAGTGTCTTCTCATCCCAGATTGATATCTTTGGGATGATAAATTGAACTATTTTTACTTTCAACTCTTACCTAGTCTTTACTCATTAAATAGGTATGGCCTCAGACAAACTGAGATCTGGGAAAGATCTTAATTTAGAAAGGCCCAGGTCATTGTATCTTGGGTCATTGCCAGTACTCTTGACCCTTGTCTCATCTTTGAACTCTTGATAATTCTGGAGGAGAGAGTAAGGCTGATGAGTTTACACAACTTTACCTCATTCAAATTCAATTCACTAGCAAGTCAAGACATGATCCTCATGATATCAGTTGGTCCTCTTTGAGATTGAAGAACCAAGAAAATTCAGTACAACTTGACCCAATCCCCAATTATTCTGATATTACTCAAACTGCCTTCATGTCAGAGTCAGCCTTAGACACAGCATGATTTTAGAAATGAAGGGAAGTCTTACACTGTTTCAACCTTTTTGTGCTGGGAACAGTGCAGAACCAGAACTCAACTCTTGCAAAAACAACAAAATGATATTATTGATCAACCTGTTTTGCCCATCCTCCATATTCAATCGTTGTTAAATTCTATTGTCACCTTCTTGATATGCGTCCTTTCACTCCATTCCCATTGCCACTGAAACTTCTGCAATAGCTTTTCTTATGTACTATATGTCTACTTATTTGTGTATATGTCATATTCCCCAGTAGAATGTAAGCTATTTGAGGACAGGGTGTAGTTTTTGACACGGTTATTTCCAGCCAAGCATAATTTTTCTGATAATCACCTTTTAACTAGCAATTCTATACTTTGTATTTTTATAATTTACCATTTCTTAACCAAAATGATAGTGTAGCTTCCTATTAATAATAGAAGCTTACATTTCTGTAGTAATACCCCACTTGGAACACTTCCTCTTTAAAAAAACTGTGAGATGAGCAATAATAACATTATTTTTTTTCTTATTTTTCCAAATGAGGAAGATGAGATTTGTAGAACTTATTGTTAGTCTATTTGTAGAACTTAGGACAGTTGAAATTTGAACCCAAAACTGTTGGGTTCAAGTTTGATTTTTTTTCTATTACATCAAGCAAAAAGCATCTATCTATTAATCTCCCACTCTATGTTAGTTACTGTCCAAAGTGCTGGAGATAATAGGAAAACAATTAAATAGTTTCTCCCTTCAGATAATTTTAGATATGTCTTTCTTTATTATAGTGATTTGGATCATGGTTCTTTATCATACTCTTAGCACCATGATGACAGAAGTTGTATCCTTTGTAATTTTATTAAAACTTTGAGGTGGCTATCACAATGCTCTGAATATAGGGTGCATTTTTAAAAATTTGATGAAGTTGTTAAATTGTCCAAAAAAAATCTGATAATCTAGGCCTTGAAAATTAGGTGCTTTACCATATAACTAACTCTTTTCCCCCTATAATTCATCCTCATCTTCTTGGTACAATACTATGAATGTCTATCTTGATGAGGACGTAAATGAAAAAGTTGGAACTGCAATGATCAGAAATTCAAATATTAAGATCATTTAGAAATAGAAAACCCAAATAATTAATCACTTATTTTCCTAAGCTTTCTTTTTATTTAACTACGAATTTAAGATTTTTCTTGTCTGCAACTTGTCTGCTTCCAGAAAAACAACAATCATAAGGAAATAAAGAAAAAAATCTGAATTATTAATTAAAAATTGTAACTGATAATTGGATTAATACATTCATTTGCACACTGTGCACACCATGTATGTTTACCTATTGGTGGTCCTCACAGCTTGCTAGAATAAGATTTAGTCTTTCTTCTAAATGGGAAAGCTTCATTTTCTTGTCTTTTTGACATGACCTATGTATTTCAGGGGTGGCTAGAATTTTATTTATGCTTGGAAAATGAGGAATTCTGATAAGGATCTCTGTACTGGTCAGGGTCATCCCTGGTCTTGACAAAAATGACATAAATGAAGGAGTCCAAAATAGATCTCCAGGAACAGGCAAATATATCTTAAAATGATTTGGAATCTTCTAAATATGCTACTTGTCACTCCATTTGTTTCTCTTAATTAGATTAGGGGAAGATAAACTACCTCTTTTTCATCTTCCCTAATGATTCTCCTTTTCTTCTATATATAATGCAAAAAATATAACTAAAATGGAGAATCTAATATGGAAAGTTATCTGTTCCTTTGTGGAATAATTACTTCCCCTATTAAACAAAGCTGGATAACAGAATCTCTGAACCTTCTTAGCAAAAGACTATACTTATTTTTTTTCTCCCTGGTTCTGATTTTTATAATAGGTACTTTTCAAATGCCCTTTTTTCTTTTGAAAAGTTTCAAGCAACCTGATCCACTAGTTTACCTCCTTCAAATGGAATGTACTTAAAGAAAAGGAAAGAATTTGGAGGAGGAGAAATCTCTTGCTACACAAAGATGCAGGTCTAGTTTAACTTGTAGGTACACTGAGAAATACGATTTGGGAAACAAGATGCCCAGAGAATGCAGTTTTTCTTTAAATTAGTGAAGTCATTGCCCAGAATTGTAGTTTGCATTGTAGTCCACAATGGAAATAATGCTTAAATGCCCTGCCCATAGAGCACCTTGGGCCAGATTTCAGCTCATAAATTTAGCAACATCAGCATGCATCAGCTCACCAGAAGTGGGAGCCCACAAAACTTCTTCAAGGCAGGTGGAAAGTGGGGGGCATATGTCTGCTTATGTAAGTGTGTGTATATTAAGTATGTTGAGGGGAGGACATGAAGGATTCTCCATAGGTAAATCTGTTAACTTCTATATTATATAAAAAAGGAAGAAGTGACTTTCCAGAAGCCAGACTTTAAATGGGCTATTGTTTGGATGAGACGGCATTCATGTTCAGTGAAAGCATAATTTACTTTTCAATGTCAGTATTAAATCATGCTTCTAAGGAAGCACCATCTTGTTAGGTGCCATCTTTATGACTGGGCAGGAATTATTCTCAATATATATCAATGTAATGACATGTCTGATAGATGAAAAGAGGAACTTATTGAGATCTAAAACACACAAATAGACACAATAGCTTTAATATTCTCTCAGTAACATCTAGTACATATTAGAGAATTGATGCTCAGGATTGAGAAGTCACAGTTCCTGCTCTGCATTCAACTTAATAAATATTTGTGGAGTGCCTACTATGTATCAGATATTGTTTTAGGTTCTGAGTATAGAAAAAAAACACAATTGAAGCATTGTCTGTCTTCGGGTTTACAGTCTAGTGAGGGAAAACAAGATGTACACAAAAGATGTACAAAATATAAGAGGGATAAAGGGTCTGAACCTATAATTTCATTGGTATAGGAACTTCCTGAATGAGGAACTTCCTTTCTCAATGGAAATAAGAAACTTCTCTTAGATTAAATTAAAATTAAACTCATCAATGATTGATTGTCTAGAAGCATTGAGAAGTTAAATAAGTGACTTGTCCAGGATCACAGAGTCAATATATGTCAGGGGTGAAAAGATGAGTTTTCTTGATTCCAAGGGCCACTATATATTCACTTCCCTGTAGTTACTTAGAATCAATACATATAATAGAAATAAAGTTCATATTGTAGAAATATATAAATTATATACATACACATATGTTTGTATACATGTGTATAAAATCTGAATTCTAGAATAGGAGAAGACTAACAACTGGGAAGATTATAGTTATCCTTCTACATCTGAACTTTCCCATCATGGTATAGATATGTTATAGGTTGGCATAAGAAATAAAATGGAATATTTTTGAGAATTTTGTGCAAGTGGAAGACAACCTTCAAATGCCAGAAGATGATACAGGAAAAATTTAGAAATTCAGAAATGCATAAAATATATGTATAGTATTGTGTAATATATCCTGGGTCTATCCTGTGTAATATATTATAATATATTATCCTGTATAAGATATTGTGTAATATCTTTTATCTTTTAATAGCACGATAATTCAGATTTCTTCTCTAGTATGGAGAATCAAAAAAATTTAGGTGGATTTTCCAGGTTGCTAAGGGCATTGCACTCCTAATAGGGGAAGTGGAAAAGATAATTGTAGTTAAGTTAAACCATGGAAGAAGTTAGGGGTTCCAAGAGGTGGAGATGAGAACAGAGAACATTCTAGATATGGGAAATAGCCTGTTAGAAGTAATGCTGGCAAGAGATGTTATGCTATATACAGATAAAAGTCTGTTTGTTTAGAATATTGAGTGAATGAGGTGGATGAGAAATTAGTCTGGAAAGAGGTTAGAGTCAGATTGTAAAAAGCTTTAAATATCAGAGTTTTTTGTGGTATTTTAGAGGCAACAAGGGACTACTGAAATTTGTCAAGCAGAAGTATAACATGTTCACATTTGTATTTTAGGAAAAACCATTTGACCATTTGGGGGAGAGATTAGAGAGAGGAGGAAGAGGGCTGGAGCAAGCTGATAGCTTAGGAGGCTATTTTAGTTCTACAGGTGAGAGGTGATAGAGAGGCTGAATTATAGTGGTGATTCAGTAGAGAAAGGAGATGAATGCAAGAGATATTATGGCAACATATTGTAAAAGGGAGAGGATAAGAGGGGAGAGTCAAAAAGACTCCAAAGTAAAAAATCCATGAGTGGTTATGTGGAAGGTGGTCACTGTGATAGAAAAAAAGTCGAGAGACAGGAGAGATTTTAGGGAGAAAATGAGTGGTTTTGGACATATGTAATTAGAAAAGTCAATGGTGCATCAAGTGTTATTGGAGATATCAAGCAAAGAAGTGGTGTTACAAAATTGTAGTTCACAGAGAAGTGTGTATATTGAAGAGGTAGATTTGGAAGGCAGTTGAATAGAGTTAATAATTAAACTGATGAACGCATTGAGAGTAAATATAGAAAAGGGGCTCAGAACAGAACCCTACAATATCTCTAAACAAAGCCCAAGTGGTACATGGATTATGATCTAGCCAAGGAGATAAAAGAATGAATGGTTAGATAAGTAGAAGAATCAAATAGGAGGATGAAATGTAATGAAAACTTAGGGAAAACAGAGTTCTCTGCAGTGTCAAAAGTTACAGGAGAATCAAGGAAGCTAAGGATTGAGAAGAGGCCAGTGGATTTTTCAATTTGGGGATCACAGGCAAATGGAGAAAATAGTAGCAGTGGAGTGATAGGCTCAGAAGCCAGATTGCAAGGTTAAGAATATGGAAGTGAAGAAAAGTTGTAGACATGTTTTTCTAGGATTTTAATAGTGAAAGATTATATGGCAATGAGAAGGATCACAGCTTCCTCTGGAATTGATACAAATGAAAGGAACTGAGACAAGAGGAAGTTCCTGAATGATAGCCCAACATTTTCTTTCTAAAGAATGAGATAAAAGACTCACAGAAGCAGACAGTCACAGATTCTGAGTTTGCATGGACCATTAAGAACAGCTTGTCCAAACTCGGACCTAATTCAGGAATCCCTTATAAAACACCCCTAAACAGATGGTCATTTACCTTCCATGGGAATACTTCCAGTGACAGAGGGCTGACTCATGGGGAAGCACATTTTATTTTGGAAGAGCTCTGATTGTTTGTAAATACTGTGTTTTCTGTTGAGCTGAAGTTTATCTCCCTGTATTTTTTGCCCACTGTTTTCTGTTCTAGACCCTCTTTTGGAACATGTCTAATTCCTGGACCACTTAAAGCCTTTTCAATATCTGATGGCAGCTGCCATGTCTACTCCAAATTTTCTCTTTTCTAAGCTAATGGTGCCAATATCACATTGTCATGATGACCTGATGAATTGTCTGTCCTTTTTTCTTGATGTGACACTGAAAATGGATATTTGTGAGTCATTAAAGTCATTCCAAGGGAAAAGGACTAGGAATGAGAAAAACATTTTTTGAATGATTAAGCAAGGAATTTAAAAAACAATTCAAAGAACCTAGGAAGCTATTGAATGAAGAACAGGAAATGTACAACAGTGATGGAGATAATGAAGGAAAAAAACAAATAAAAATCCCAACTGCTATATTATATATTACCTAAAAATTGGGGGACCTCAGTGTATCTCAAGAAAAAACTTGAAAAACTTTGTTTCACAGGAGGGCACACTTAGACATTTCTTCCTTCTTGTTGTCAGTCTTGCCTTATCCTGTGGTCCTCCAGAAGTATACTGCATAGCTACACGAGTTTACAGTGTTCTCCTTCCTTCTGAAACTCCATACCTTACTAGACTAGTCCTCTTGGATGAGCACCTTCTATCCATGGGGGCTCCACTAAGTGAATTTGCTTCCAAGTGAATTTTCAGGAAGTTAAGGCTTTTAACTACAGACTTTACAAGAAAATCTAAATCTATAACATGGCTGGATCAGCAGCAAATCTTTGCTATTAGTTCCACTCTCTCCTTTTGGGTCAGTTTTAATATAAAGCTCTTGACTTAGTACTTGAAACCAATTTCCAATTGGTATTTCAGTTCCCTGAAGATTTTTATTTTATTCTTCATGTCTAGGGTCCTCCTTGGCACTTCTGTTCCTTTGGGATTGAAGTCCTGCCCTACCCCATTTCTCCTTAGCTTTCCCTTCCATACTTTCAAGGATTCAAAGCCCAGGACCATTGGCTGGGTCCCTATCACCAATATTGTTAGATCTTCTTATTGATAATCTTTTTAAGTTAGCATGGGTTTTTTTTTTTCTTTCTGTTTGAGTTGTGGTGAAACTCTGTTCCTGCTTGACTACCTAAAATTAGTGACACTGTCTACTGAAGCTTTATAAGCTGTATTAAAGATTGAGGAAGACTTTTGTTTAGCAAATGAGAATAAGGTTGTTTTCAAGCACACAATAATAGAGAAAGGAATTCCAGTTCAGGGGGAGGAAGGTGGGGCAGGCAAAGGAGGAAAATAATTGTTCTTTTAGAAAGAGAAAGGCTGTAATACCCTAGTAGCAATTGATCAGTTTACATTACAAATACATAAAAGACTGTCGGGTTCGAAGAAAAACAGATGGGGATAGAACTATTCTGGAGAGAAAAGGAATGTTGTAAAACTCACTTATAGATGGAGAAGCTCTTAAAAAAGAGAAGGGAGTAAAGCAATAAATATAAAATAGGAAGTACAAATTAGATATAAGACCTAGAAAGTCAAAAGGAAATAGATTTTTAAGGTGGAAGATCATGAACAGAGAATTAAAAAAAAAACATCAAAAAAACAATAACGTTAAATGTTCATGGGAAGGATGGGTTTGAGGAGGGAATGGAAGACTCATTCATGAAGAACAGCTGCTTGTGCAGAAATAGACACTACTTGCTTGTTATAGATATGAAGTTCTTTATATTAAAGAAGTCCTAATGCATTTGGAAGAGTATTAATGTTTTTTATTTCTTTTTTGGACGCAATTAGGATTAAGTAACTTGCTCAGGATCACACAGTTAGTACATGCCTGATGCAGGATTTAAACTCTTGACTCTTGGACCAGTGCTCTATTCATACTGCACCACTCAGATGTCTCAGGATTAGTGTTTTTCTAAGATGCTGACCCAGGATGAGAAGTGTTTTCTATATTTTAAAGTAAAAACAAACAAACAAAAGAACAACAACAAAAAACATAAAAATGTTGCTTTAGATTCTGTGAAATTATTGTGGAATGATGCAAAAATTCTTATGCATGTTCTCTGAGAGGACAAGAAGATAAGCACAGTCAGAATAAGGAATAGGCAACAAATGAACTTGCTCACAAAAAAAAATGGTGAGGGTGGTTTGTGCCTATTTGCCATGGGTGGCAAGTGACAAGCAATTTAAGATACCAGATCCTAGAACTCTTAGCATTTTAACCTGTAAATACTGAAATAAGCAAATGTACAACTCAAAGACCAAGGAAACTAAAAGGGAAGACAACAGAGGTAGCTATAAATAAACTATAATATCTGACATAGATTTGCAAAGAGCTTTATTCATAAAATTTCATTTGATTCACAAAACATCCCTTTGAAGTAGCTTCCATGTTGCTACTGTTGTTGCTGCTGTTCAGTTGTTTTCAGTCGTGTCCAACTCTCTGTGACATTATTTGGTGTTTTCTTGGTAAAGATACTGGAGTGGTATGGCATTTCCTTCTTTAATTTTGCAGATTAGGAAACTGAGGCAGAGTTAAATTAATTACCGAGGGTCACACAGCTAGCAATTATCTGAAGCTGGATTTGAACTCAGGATGAGTTGTTTTCCTGATTCCAAGCCTGGAACTATGGCATCACTTAGTGCCCCCAAAATAACTATATCTGACTTCCAAGAATGATCTACAATATATAATTCCAGGTTGGATGTATTCTCTTTATATTTCAGATGTAGCATGGAAGGGGATAAAGCAGTACTCTTAGATTCAAGAAGAATAAAGTTCAAATCCTACCTTAGCCACTGATTAGTGAGGTGACCCAGAGAAAGTTCCTAATTTCTCTGATCCTCAGTTTCCTAATCTACAAAATGGGGATAATATAACATCTATCTCACAGACGGATTGTGAAGACCAAATAAGATAGTGTATGTAAAGAGCTTTTCAAATCTCAAAGTACTGTTACATAAAAGTGAACTGTTATTACATGCAGAAGCTTAGGTACTCCATATTTCCCTTCATTGAAATAGGATTTGGAATGACAGATTCTGTATTTCAGATTTTCAAAGTAAATGGAAATGATTTTCATACGCACCCCCACCCAGATTTAAATATGTTTAAGACATTTCAAGCTCACTTGTATTTATGAATGCTTTTTAAAAACTTGGTTACACTGCTAAATATTTCATCTGGATTCCAAAAGTCTCATAGTAATAAGGCACTAGAAAGGCATGTATATGGTTTGTGAAGCCACAGAAAGGGAGGAAGAAGAAGGAGAATAGGAAAATAGGGAGCATTGTAGAAAATCAGCTTCCAAAAGAAAATAGTCTAATTAATATGGAAAAGAGGATGAGCTAAGATTATAGGAGTCAATAACATACTTACAAAAATCAAATGAAGACAAATTATAGAACATGGCCAGGAGAGGAAGAAGGACAGGAGGGTTGCAAATGGAAAGGTTTTATGGATTTACAGGAAAGTAATTTTAATGGTATTCTGAGTTCTTCATTACCACAGATGAGTATTTAAACAAGAAAGCATCAAAACATCCAGGTAGCCAATACCAAGGAATTGTACAAATACCTGACTATTTTTTGAAGTTGTGTGTGGTTTTTTTTTTTTTTAAATTTACTATAATGCATTTGCTATAAAGGGCTGCAGCAGATTTTTTAAAAATTAGCTGTACTGAGGAGTGAGCTGCCTTGAAAAGATGAATGCACTTAAAGTTGTAACCAAATGTTCTTCACCTACCCTAAGGATGCCAATCCACGTGCCAACTGTTTTCAATTGAATCGGTTTTCAGCCCTCCAAATCTCTGCTGGCATCCCTTCCATATTTGTAGTGCAGTCATACAATATCTCCCTATTAATAGCTTTCAAATGGCAAGACGCATGGAGGTCTGGGGCACTGGCCTATAGAGATGTAAAGACACCTGATGTGTGATGAAGCCGGTCTGTCTTAAATTACAGCAGCTGGGTGCCTGAAGGTCATGACCTTGAAGGCTGTTGGGTAATCTGGCTGGGGACTGACTAAGAAACGGATTCTCTTTCTCCTTATCAACCAACAAACAGCAACAACAAAGTAGTAGACTTTCTTGGTATCACAGGCTAATAATAGATAGGAATGTCAGAGCTGTAAAGGACCACAGAGATCATCTCATTCAAGCCCTTTGCTTTACAGATGAGGAAACCATGACCAAAGAAATAAAGTGACTTTTCCAATGTCATATTTTCCTTTGAGAAATCATCCCTGGAAATGATAAGATTTTATATTTGGACTTTTATATGATGCATAACCATAGAAAAATTGAGCTCATAAGATATATTAGAAATGCAAACTATGGCAAACAGATGAGCATGAAATTAAAGGCATAAACATTTGCAAAGGGGAAGATTATCCCTGTTAGTAAACAATATGAGAAAGCTCTATAAAATGACAGATGAAACTGAGTTGATTAATAACTTTAGTAAAGTTACAAGAAACAAAATTAATATACACAAATACTTTTTTAAATTACTAACAAAACTCATAAAGAAATGATAAAAAATAAATTGAATTCCATTCAAAAGAACTACAAAATACAGATTATATATAGGAATTGGCCTACCAAGAAACAGGTAAGATTTATAGTAATATATTACCAAACATTATTTGTAGAAATAAGAGGAGACTTAAATAATTGGAGAGAGACCTACTGTTCATGATTGGGCCATACCAATATAATAAAAATGGTATTGCTACCTAAATTGTTTTATAGATTCTGTGCTATATCAATTAAACTATCAAGGGGAAACTTTATAGAACTAGAGAAAGTAATAATAAATTTCATTTAAAAGAACAACAGGTCTAGAATCTCAATGGAAATAAAGGGAAAAAGCATGAGTAAAAGGTACTTAGCATTTGGACTAGATATTTAGTGTGTGATAACATGGATTACTGGGGGAAAGGTTTCCTTATCTGATAAAAAAACTGGTGGTAGAATTGGAAAGGTACATGAAAGATACCTTTGCTTGGAGCTAAAATTATTAAACAAATAAAGGATAGGGGAAATTATAAGAGAGAAAACAGAAAATTGTCATGGCATAAAGTTCGAAAGTGTTTACACAAATCAAGAAAGAAAGACTAAAAAGAGCAACAAAAAGTAGGAGAAATATTTGCACCAAATAACACTAATAGAGAATTGAAACAAATATATAGAACCAAGAGATATTCCCAAATAGATAAGTTGTCAAAAGAAACAAAGTTTTCAAAAGCAGGATTCCAAACCCATAAACAACCATTTGAAAACACATTGCCAGTCACTAATAAGTGAAGAACAGATGTTAAAACAAAATTTCACCACATTCCATACATTTATTTTCACCATCTGGCCCAAATCTGTCTTTCTGGTCTCAATGGACGTTACTCTACAATCCAGCCAAACTGCCCTCCTCTGTTCATCATATTTTTCACTTCTCACTTGCCATCCACCGTGCCTGGAAAGCACTCCCTCCTGACATCGATTTCATCGAGTTTATCTTCTTCAAGATGCAGCTCAGGTACACCTCACCCTACCCAAGAAGGTCACTGCTAGTACTTTATTTCATTCTTTGTATTTGAATCCTCAATACTTTGTATAATGCCTAGCACAATAGAAGGCCTGTCAACTGACTCACTGATTGATAATCCTTTCTACCAACTGCCAGCCATCAGGGGAGGCAAACCAGAACAGCTAAAGCAGTCAGACATACACCATTAGGAGTTAAGCCCATCTCAAAACATTTTGACCACTACAGTCTAGGTATACAGGGTTTTTCAAACTTTTTAAATAGGGGGCCGTTCACTGTCCCTCAGACTGTTGGAGGGCTGGACTATAGTAAAAACAAAAACTTTGTTTTGTGGGCCTTTAAATAAAGAAACTTTATAGCCCTGGGTGAGGGGGATAAATGTCTTCAGGTGCTGCATCTGGCCCGCGAGCTGTAGTTTGAGGACCCCTGAGACCATGAACCTAAGAGTCTGGGGAATAGGAATGTTTACAGAACAGTGTCCCTTCTTCCAGCCTAACTCCTTTCGCTCTGATTTTGGAAAGCAACCTCCTGGAGGAGACAACTATCTCCATCAATCAACAACCAACTGCCACATGCAAGGACCTGTTCTGCCATTAGACCTGCTTCCAACCTGGTCCCTGAAGCTGGGGAAGCAACAACACTTGTAGAACAACTTCCTCTGAAGGTGCTGGAACCTCTACTTTCTCAATAACAAAACCACTGAAGACCCAGAAACCAAAGTGCTTACCATCTAAGTTCTTTGTAGTATGGAATTATCCAGCCCCACAAAGAGACCCAATATTAGTGGAAATGACATTAAACTTGATGTTACCTGCTTTGCTATTATACTTTAAGACCATGTGACTTCTATATGACTTGCAGCTAAAACCTTAAGAGGTATCAGAACATAAGTCTCTTTCTTGAAAGCAGAGACTATTTTGCTTTTCTATTTGAATCCCTAATATTTAGTAGATAATAACAGCTTGATAAATCATTTTTCATTCACTTATTCCTTCATCCTTTCACTCATACTGTTTTTCCCCCCCCAATACCAACCCTTTCCTTTGTTCTAGTTTATTCCTGCCGCTGCTTAGGCAGAGGGAGAATTGTCTAAGTGTGTATGAATTTTTCTGACTTTGGGTATTACCATTCCAAAGAATATTCCTCCTTCTGCCTGGATGCTTCCAACACCACAGGCCTCCAGGACTTTTGACTACTCTCAGATCCTGCACCATGTAGAATAGGGAGGTAGCCTCGTGTCAGTCATTGATTTGACTAGGAAATATATTTTTTCATAGCTTGAGTGACAGAGGTGTTGATAGAGCATAGCCTTTCTCATTTAGCAACTATTACTAAGTACTTACTATGTGCCAGGTATAGAGCTATGAATAAAAATATAAGTAGAAAGAAAGTCAATCCTTGCCCAGAAGGAGTTTGTATTTTAAATGGGGAAGAAGACACATGAGAGGAGGAGAAGACTCTCACAGAGTACATGGTGGAGAAAACTCAGTCAGGAGCATTGACCCAAGAGGAATGAGACATAGCTGACTTGGACGCTTCTTAAAAAGGGAAGTTCTTTCTGGAACATCAGAGGAAGGAGCTGTAGGGTGAGGGTGAACTTGAAAAAGATGAGGAAGCATGATGGAGAAAGTCCAGTGACTAGAAATTCTTCCTTATAATTGGAAACCACAGGGAAGAGGGCAAGGCAAGGGCAAATCACCCCTTTAATACAGTGTGTCCAGAGTTCTAGTTGAGCAGGCAATAAGGGGGTTGACTCTAATAATGAGTCATATGTGAATAGAAGCAACCTTCCTCAAGCTTCCACATGGTCACCAAGAGAGGTCACTGAATATGCTCCAAAATGCAGGGCACCTATTATGCAAGAATATGCAAAATGTAGATAAAATAAATACAATATAATTTCTGGAGACAGGATTAATGACTAGGAGGGACTGTATGTAGATAGTGGAACTTGAACTTAGTTTAGAAGGAAATGATAGACATTTTTGTTTAAGAGACAGAAAAAAGGAATGTATTCTCACATTTGAGAGATCAGTTAAAAAAAAAAGCAAATAGGAGATACATTTCCAGCAAGAAGACCAGTCTGTTACATGACCTGCTGCTAAGTGAAATGAGCAGAACCAGGAGATCATTATATACCTCAACAATACTGTTTGAGGATGTATTCTGATGGAAGGGGATTTCTTTGATAAAGAGAGCTAATTCAGTTTCAGTTGATAAATGATGGACAGAAGCAGCTATACCCAAAGAAAGAACACTGGGAAATGAATATAAACTGCTTACATTTTTGTTTTTCTTCCCGGGTTATTTATACCTTCTGAATCCAATTCTCCCTGTGCAACAAGAAAACTGTTCAGTTCTGCACACATATATTGTATCTAGGATATACTGTAACCTATTCAACATGTATAGGACTACTTGCCATCTGGGGAAGAGGATGGAGGGAGGGAGGGGAAAAATCGGAGCAGAAGTGAGTGCAAGGGATAATGCTGTAAAAAATTACCCAGGCATGGGTTCTGTCAATAAAAAGTTATTAAAAAAAAAAGAAGAAGAAGACCAGTATGGTTGGACTAATGAGTAAGACAATAAGAATAATACATAAGAAGAGAATGTTCAGTGAATGTTAAATTTCATTAGGGCAATACAATTTCATGTACTAACATTAAAAGGTGCATATTAGCACAAGATCAAAGGGTAGGAGAGAATTAAAATAGTTGAAATTTTGGTTAAGACAAGAAAGGTTGATTTAGTTATTTTCTTTCATGCTTGAAGAGGACCAAAATGACATCAGCCAAACTGCCCTCCTCTGTTCATCATATTTTTCACTTCTCACTTGCCATCCACCGTGCCTGGAAAGCACTCCCTCCTGACATCGATTTCATCGAGTTTATCTTCTTCAAGATGCAGCTCAGGTACACCTCACCCTACCCAAGAAGGTCACTGCTAGTACTTTATTTCATTCTTTGTATTTGAATCCTCAATACTCTGTATAATGCCTAGCACAATAGAAGTCCTGTCAACTGACTCACTGATTGATAATCCTTTCTACCAACTGCCAGCCATCAGGGGAGGCAAACCAGAACAGCTAAAGCAGTCAGACATACACCATTAGGAGTTAAGCCCATCTCAAAACATTTTGACCACTACAGTCTAGGTATACAGGGGTTCTCAAACTTTTTAAATAGGGGGCCGTTCACTGTCCCTCAGACTGTTGGAGGGCTGGACTATAGTAAAAACAAAAACTTTGTTTTGTGGGCCTTTAAATAAAGAAACTTTATAGCTCTGGGTGAGGGGGATAAATGTCTTCAGGTGCTGCATCTGGCCCGCGGGCTGTAGTTTGAGGACCCCTGAGACCATGAACCTAAGAGTCTGGGGAATAGGAATGTTTACAGAACAGTGTCCCTTCTTCCAGCCTAACTCCTTTCGCTCTGATTTTGGAAAGCAACCTCCTGGAGGAGACAACTATCTCCATCAATCAACAACCAACTGCCACATGCAAGGACTTGTTCTGCCATTAGACCTGCTTCCAACCTGGTCCCTGAAGCTGGGGAAGCAACAACACTTGTAGAACAACTTCCTCTGAAGGTGCTGGAACCTCTACTTTCTCAATAACAAAACCACTGAAGACCCAGAAACCAAAGTACTTACCATCTAAGTTCTTTGTAGTATGGAATTATCCAGCCCCACAAAGAGACCCGATATTAGTGGAAATGACATTAAACTTGATGTTACCTGCTTTGCTATTATACTTTAAGACCATGTGACTTCTATATGACTTGCAGCTAAAACCTTAAGAGGTATCAGAACATAAGTCTCTTTCTTGAAAGCAGAGACTATTTTGCTTTTCTATTTGAATCCCTAATATTTAGTAGATAATAACAGCTTGATAAATCATTTTTCATTCACTTATTCCTTCATCCTTTTACTCATACTGTTTTTCCCCCCCAATACCAACCCTTTCCTTTGTTCTAGTTTATTCCTGCCGCTGCTTAGGCAGAGGGAGAATTGTCTAAGTGTGTATGAATTTTTCTGACTTTGGGTATTACCATTCCAAAGAATGTTCCTCCTTCTGACTGGATGCTTCCGACACCACAGGCCTCCAGGACTTTTGACTACTCTCAGATCCTGCACCATGTAGAATAGGGAGGTAGCCTCGTGTCAGTCACTGATTTGACTAGGAAATATATTTTTTCATAGCTTGGGTGACAGAGGTGTTGATAGAGCATAGCCTTTCTCATTTAGCAACTATTACTAAGTACTTACTATGTGCCAGGTATAGAGCTATGAATAAAAATATAAGTAGAAAGAAAGTCAATCCTTGCCCAGAAGGAGTTTGTATTTTAAATGGGGAAGAAGACACATGAGAGGAGGAGAAGACTCTCACAGAGTACATGGTGGAGAAAACTCAGTCAGGAGCATTGACCCAAGAGGAATGAGACATAGCTGACTTGGACGCTTCTTAAAAAGGGAAGTTCTTTCTGGAACATCAGAGGAAGGAGCTGTAGGGTGAGGGTGAACTTGAAAAAGATGAGGAAGCATGATGGAGAAAGTCCAGTGACTAGAAATTCTTCCTTATAATTGGAAACCACAGGGAAGAGGGCAAGGCAAGGGCAAATCATCCCTTTCATATAGTGTGTCCAGAGTTCTAGTTGAGCAGGCAATAAGGGGGTTGACTCTAATAATGAGTCATATATGAATAGAAGCAATCTTCCTCAAGCTTCCACATGGTCACCAAGAGAGGTCACTGAATATGCTCCAAAATGCAGGGCACCTATTATGCAAGAATATGCAAAATGTAGATAAAATAAATACAATATAATTTCTGGAGACAGGATTAATGACTAGGAGGGACTGTATGTAGATAGTGGAACTTGAACTTAGTTTAGAAGGAAATGATAGACATTTTTGTTTAAGAGACAGAGAAAAGGAATGTATTCTCACATTTGAGAGATCAGTTAAAAAAAAAAAAACAAATAGGAGATACATTTCCAGCAAGAAGACCAGTCTGTTACATGACCTGCTGCTAAGTGAAATGAGCAGAACCAGGAGATCATTATATACCTCAACAATACTGTTTGAGGATGTATTCTGATGGAAGGGGATCTCTTTGATAAAGAGAGCTAATTCAGTTTCAATTGATAAATGATGGACAGAAGCAGCTATACCCAAAGAAAGAACACTGGGAAATGAATGTAAACTGCTTGCATTTTTGTTTTTCTTCCCGGGTTATTTTTACCTTCTGAATCTAATTCTCCCTGTGCAACAAGAAAACTGTTCGGTTCTGCACACATATATTGTATCTAGGATATACTGTAACCTATTCAACATGTATAGGACTACTTGCCATCTGGGGGAGAGGATGGAGGGAGGGAGGGGAAAAATCGGAACAGAAGTGAGTGCAAGGGATAATGCTGTAAAAAATTACCCAGGCATGCGTTCTATCAATAAAAAGTTATTAAAAAAAAAAAGAAGAAGAAGACCAGTATGGTTGGACTAATGAGTAGGACAATAAGAATAATACATAAGAAGAGAATGTTCAGTGAATGTTAAATTTCATTAGGGCAATACAATTTCATGTACTAACATTAAAAGGTGCATATTAGCACAAGATCAAAGGGTAGGAGAGAATTAAAATAGTTGAAATTTTGGTTAAGACTAGAAAGATTGATTTAGTTATTTTCTTTCATGCTTGAAGAGGACCAAAATGACATCACTTTGTGGGGGTACAGTGTCTGACTATGGCTGATCAGATCAATAAGAGCTCAGAAGGCTCTGCCACAGATAAGGCATAAGCAGTGCATATGAACATTTGGAGTGGAGACTTCACATTCTCTAAATGTGAATTTCACATTTCTTTTGAACTACTGCAGGGAAAGATAAAGACCTATTTCCTGGACAAAAGCCAGATTTCAGTAAGCATTAATATTTAAGGTAGGAGCATGGGTAAGAGGTTTAAGCATCATTCCCTTGTCACAGCTCAATAAATTAACACAATATGGTTATAAGAACAGGGTAAAGCTAGAAATAAATGTTTCCCTGATTAAGTTCATTCTTCTAGCTCTAGGATTACTTTGTCAATATCTAGTCTAAATGAGGAAAAAAGGCAATGTGGGGTGCTTTACAGGTCAATAATGTTCTTAACGGAGAGCTATCAATTGATGCCAGGTCCTGTAAGGTTAAAGTAAATGAGGAAATGATCAACCATGACTTTAAAATATGCTTGAGCAAAGATGCTTATAATCTATTAATAATCCGGTATAGCAATAGTATTTTTAAAATGCATTTTCCTCATTCTTTAATTTCTAGTGCAATCTTCCCCCAGATAATTTACTCATTGATACGCTCAGCTTGTTTTTATTATGCTTTGCTCAAAAATTTGATGGAAAAAGTCAGGCATTCTGAGCAGCCAGCTTAACTCTTTTTTTTTTTTTGTCAGAAACTTTTTAATCATCTTTAGGTTGTTTCTCAGTCTGGTACAAATCATCTTTTATCTTGTTGGTTTTCTTCTGCAGAATAAAGATAGATGCATTTGCTTTAGTCTTTCACTAATCATTGTTCTGTTCACAGAATAATTGAAAGCTTCTATGATAAGGGATTTTCATGTTTTCTTTCATATATACACAGATCAGAGGAGGAAGATGTTTCTATTCCACAAACCCACATCAACTTTCTCTTTGGTCATTTTATTTGTAATCTTCCATCCAGGTGCAGAATGAATTTATGCATGAGAGAAAGCTCTCTGCTACCATCCCTCACTCTTTTTGGTATTCCCATTATATGATCCTAAAGCAATAAAGTACTTTAGGAGATATGCTACAGAAATGTGGTGAGTTTAATTAACTTGATTGATCAATTGACCCATTCACACACATATTGATAAATGAACTCCATTTTCATATTATAATATTGATAGTATGATTTTTTTCATCTATTTTCCCCCAATATAGTTAGATCTCTTTTCCATGACTGGATTGTATCAGAGTCTGTAATGCTTGACTCTATGCATTTAGAACAATGTCATCTACAAATAGAAGCACTTGAAAATTATTAGAAAAGATGCAAAATTCAATTTGGCATCTACGGAATATCATTCATGACAGCGGTAAATATCTGAGGGAAACATGCTTCTCTATTTTATATTTTGTTTGAACTTAAAACTCACTAAATTCTTATGTTAATGGTCACTTAGAAATAGAAGCCTGTGTGTTTTTAACACAGAGAGTGATTAAAGTTATAGGCTTTTTTTGCTCTGAGTGAAATGGTTTTTTGAAATCAACCCATCCACATATTGGGATCTTATATTCTCTAGAGTTCTCAGTTGATTAGGTGACTTTGAAGGTATGATTTGCTGTAGGAAACAATTTTTGAAAGAAGGCTTGTGGCCTTTTTATGTTTTCATCAAGGATGACCATCATAAAAGATTTTAGAGAGAAAAGAAAGCAGGCATATAAACAGGAAATGGTAAATGATTTTCCATTCCTACTCCACATCCCCTCCCCTGTTTTTTTTTTTTTATTTTTATTTTTTGGTAAAAGCATCATCTGTGATTATTTCCATTCTTTCAGAATCTTCTTGACTAAGGGATCATCACATTACAGTCTTCCCGAAGATGCCTTCACAATTGTTCTGCCTGTAGCATAGATTTCTTCTGCATATATTTTGTTAGATCTGACTACTCTGATTTCAGATGCCACTGACATTTCCTCATATACTACGTTGGGTGATACAGATGATAGAGCCCAAATGTGATAAGTCCACTATTACTACTGATAAGAATGAATAAGTAAAGAAATTCAGATCTGTTCCATTTTGCACTTAGTAGCCTTCTTTCAGGTTTATTTAGAGTTCTACTAAGGATGATCTAATTTAGTTTGATATTATGCCAAGACTTTTGAAATAATGTTTTTACTCCCCTCAACTTTTCCCCCTTTTGTGAAGTGATACTACCCTTGATCTTCTGGTATCCTCCTCCAGAATGTCTTGAACATAAGATTGTCATCTGTAGGGTTTCTGCTTTTGACTTTTTTAAGTCTACTTGATGAGAAGATCAAATATTTGTCAGAAAAAATGGTTTTTGAGTTTTTCTATTCTCTACATTGTGTTGAATGTTTTATTTGGTTAGACTTCTCTAAGGAAAGGTTATAGAATCCATGCACTTTTCTTTGCCCATTGTCCATGGTTTGTTGATATTTTCAATCAACAGCTAGTATAATGAATTATGATGAACTTTGCAATCAAATTTTATGCCTTCTCATCGTTATCTTTTTTTTCTAATTTGGTATTGATTTTTACCTTTGCTCAAACCAGTAAATGATCTGGCTTCATATTACAGATTCTTAAACAGCTTTGATATCAGCAATCCATCTTTTCATCACTGCCATTGATTGTCTCAATGTTGATTGACTTTGATCAACCAGTACTTCCTCGGTCCTATTACTAGTATGTTTATTCCTTGCCATGCAGGCCAAAGAGATAACATGCTCTGGAGAACTTAACCCTAAAGCATGCAATTCTCTTCCAAGGTTCCAATTCTCCTGAGTGGTAGTTGCTTCAGTCACTTGCTATTCTAAGGACTTGCTTTAGCCATGCTTCACTTCACTCTACAGACATCTCCCTAGTCACCAAGCTGCTTTTCTAATTTTTTTCTAATTTTACAAGGAAATTATAGAAAAATGAAAATCCTAATTCATATACAAAAAGGGTATTTCCATTTAACTTTTTTGCACTTCAGTTTCTATACCCGTAAAATGAGAGGCGGGACTAGATGACTTTTCAGGTATTTGCCAGTTCTAATTCTATCATCTTAATCTTAAAATCTTAGTTACATATATTAAATAATCAGAAAATAATACAAGATGCTGAATAATGAAGGTCTGATTCATAAAGAAGCTTCACAAATCGTATTTTCTTGGCTTAGATTGCCTGTAGCTAGTTTTGGGAACATTTGTTTATCTAATCTATCTGCCAAGAGCAATGGATAAAGATACCTACCCTACTAAACTTTTCATTGGCTAATTTTGACTTTAGTCTTCACTCCTATTGTAAATTTTTTTCCTAGCCTTTCTTCACCAATTCTTACCTACACCCCTCCTCTTCTCCTTTCTCACTCGTAATAAAAGATCAAATAGTTCATGTCTTTGTAAAGTAATGCACATGAATAAAGGAGACATGCACTGTTTTAGAAGAAGAACAATCATCTCTCTAATTTGTTCCTTATTGAAAAGCTTTTTCTCAAATGCAATATCATCAAATCTTCTACACAGGAAAAAAATATTTTGAGAATCACTCTGGTAGTACTTGATTCCCTCACCTATAAACTAAAAATAAAAATACTTATACTTCCTAAACAGTGTTTTACTGTCAAATGAGATAATATATGTAAAGTACTTTATAATCATAAGGTATTATATAAGTGTAAGCATCATTATGATTAAATATATATATTTGGATAGTAAAATTATGTATCTACAACTTCGAAAGAGCCTTAGAGATTGAATTCATCTCTCTTATTTCATAGGTAAGAAAATTAATGTCAACTTATCTAGTTAAATACATAGTCATATGCTCACCAAATATTTGGATGAGAATAGGAGTGTAGTTTATGTTTTAAGGTTTATATTAAAAATATTAGCAATTCGAAATTGGAAATTTGGAATATTATCAAGAAGTGAATGGCATTTTCAGTATTCCAAAGGTTTTCAAAAGAGCACTTTCCCCATAGAAACCAATTTACATTAGTTGATTTCTACTATGTCCTATATTTTAAAAAAGACTTTAAATGAAACTGGATCCATCTAGCACATCAAATTAAGTACAATTATAAACTGATCCATGAGCTAGTGAAGAAAATTCTTGTAGTGATTACTCAGTTAAAACAAAGGCTGATCCAAAGATCTCCAGAAAACTAAACCAGAACATTACAAATTACTTTTTTAAGTATTTAAACTTCCCTCTCTCCTTCTCAATGAATGAGCATACATTACTCTTCAATGAAACTTTTATTTTAATTCTCAAGGTCACATTCAAGTCATCCAAAAATTCCACATGGGAGGAACACTTGTAGAATGCTAGTTCTTGGTAACTCAGGGATTATTCATACTATATATGGATGACGTAAAGTTCCTTTTTCTCCTTCTAGCCATCCTATGCTTGTCCTTTGTCCATTTCACCAGAAAATTGTCAGGGTAAGGGAGTGAAGCAGGAATTGAAAATCTGTAAACAGTTGACAAAAATGGGGAAAAGAGTTTGATGGAAAAGTTTAAAATTATTAGCCATAGTGAAATTCCTTTTTTTGTAATTCTTTTTTCCAATCCCAGAGTAACTGAAAATTAATTCTTTGGCTTACTGGTAATAAAAATTACCCTACATACTTTTATCTTAATTAATTTTAAAAATCCTCAATATGAAAATTATTTAGTATGTAGGATAACTTCAAAGTATAGATTCAAGACTACTGAATTAGGGCTCAGAAAATTTTGGCCCTTTTATTTATTACCTGTTTGTCTTTGGCCAATTCATAGATTTCTGGATCTCAGAAATGAGATCAGCTTAATGAAAGCATCAGTCCAGATAGTTTTATAAAGTCCATTTCAACCCTAAATAACAGGCATGCCCATGAATGAAGGATTACATTCTCTTTAGAGCTATCACAAAATTGTTCACCTTTGTATCTGCAACACTTAGCCCAACGTTTTACAATAAGTAGATACCTAATACATATTTTTCATTTGGATTTTAAAAATATTTTATTCAAACCATTGTTGGTCACAACTTTTACCACTCCCAAGTAGCTTTCCCAGATATCATTCTGTTTTGCATTAAGATTATATATCACTCTTCACCAGGCTAAGGTCTTGCATCATAAAGTGCCCATTGCCCATTTTGATCCTAGATGTTTCCCAGGAATCTCAAACTCAGCATGTTCAAAACAGAACTCACTGATTCCCACAAATCCACCTCTTTTCTAAATTTTTCTGTAACTGCAGAGAGTACCACCATCCTTTCAGTTATCCAGCTTCTAAATTTCAGTATCATTGTCAAATCTCTCACTTACGCCGGGATAACCCAATCAGTGGCCACATTTTATCGCTTTCCTTTCCATAGCATCTCTTCTATCTGTCTCTATCCTTCCTCTTCTCATTTATACAATCACCACCCTATTTATAACCCTTTTTTATCTCTTATATGGAGAAGTACAAATAATTTGATTGGTCTCACTGCCTCAGATTTCTTCCTACTCCAATCCATTCTCAGTAAATCTATTAAAGCATATGACTAATTATGTCATTCTTATTTTTGATAAACTGGCGGCTTTCTATTACCCCTGAGATCATATAAGCTCCTCTGATTGGCATTTAAAGATATTCATAAACTGGCCCCTTTCTACCTTTCCAGTTTACTTACCCTTTATTTTTCTAAATATACCCTGTGATCCTGCTACACCGGCCACCTTGCAAATCTTAGAATGTATTACTCAATTTCTCATCTCCAAGACTTTGCAATCACTGTTCCTCATGCTTGACTCATGTTGAAAAATGCTATTTACCTCCAAAGAAAGAACTGATAGAGTCTGAATGGTGATTGTAGCATACTTTTTTTAAACTTTATTTTTCTTGTGTGTGTGTGTGTGGAATTGGTCTCTGTTTTCATTTACAACATAACTAATATACAAATATGTTTTGCAAGACTATACATAGAAAAACTATATCACATTGCTTGCCTTCTAATGGGGGGGAGGAGAAGGGAAAGAATTTGGAAATCAAATAAAAAAAGAACATTAATATTGTTTTTAACTGTAATTGGAAAAATAAAATACATATACTTTAATATGAATATACTCCTTCATCTCTGCTTCTTAGTATCCCTGGTTTCCTTAAGACTTTACTCAAAATCATCTTCTGTAAGAGATCTTTTCAGGTCTTTCAATTATTAAGATTATCTACTTTTTAAGTATTTTCCATATACTTATAGACACACTTATTGTTTCCCACATTAGAATGTAAACTTATTGGAGATTGTAGACAAATTTTTTTCTCTTTATTTTCAATAATTATAATAGTATCTGACACATTTTGTTGTTGTTTGGTAATCTGAGTTGTGTTGCCTCTCTGTGACCCCATGTGGGGTTTTTTTTTGGTAAAGACACTGCAGTGATTTGCCATTTTCTTCTCCAGCTTATTTTACATATGAAGAAACTGAGGAAAATGGGGTTAAGTAACTTGACCAGGTTCACACAACTAGAAAGTATCTGAGGTCACATTTGAATTTGTGTCTTCCCAACCTCCGGCCCAGCACTTTGTCTCGTGCCTTAGCATGGTATTTAGTGCTTTATAAATCCTTGTTGACTGAATTCTCAAAATGTAATTTTCTCTAACCATAAAATCATGGAATCATAGTGTGAGAGCAATTACCAAGCAGTCCAAACCTTCTCAGCTCTTGTGACAACACCCAGATACAACTCCACATTTTTTCCCCAAAGTTTGTCTAGGAGAGGCACTCAACTGGGAACTCTGCCACTAACTTTTGGCCATATGCCATTGGGCCATCCTTTTACATCTCTCAATCTTAGTTTCTGCATTTGTAAAGTGAGGTAAGGATAATATCTAAATGCCATTTAAGTTCCACTGACTACTTATTTTATAGCTGAATTTCTTTTATTAATTATGCTATAACTTTGGATCTAGCTTCAAAATTGTAAGAAATAGACAATTTCTTACGTATGCCAGTTTCTCCTCACTTTTATGTTGGGATTCTAAATTTCATTTTAAAACTCTTCAAAAACTGTGTTGAAAATGTTATAATATCTATTGGCTTTAAGGAAAAGGTTTGTAAGAAATTTTTTTCTGGAATATCTTAAGTTACTAACTCAAGCTACTACTGCTATTAGTAATCTATTAGAAAAATAAATAAATATCCAACAAACCAAATCAAATTATATCTTGCCATTAGAAAAATCTATTATTAAACAATGAGTAATAACACATAGGACTCATGAAAAAAATTTCTATTTTTAATTGGAAGGGAAAAAAAGTACTAGAATTGGGAGGGGTATGTTTTCAGAGGCAAAATGTCCTACTTTTCTACAGAAAGGAAGCAGGGGTGCTGAGACTGAAAAGGTAAACTTGGGCTTTCCTTATGATTAGTCCAAATATCCTAGGAAGAGTGAATAGATGGCCTGTGGTTAAAAGGGAGAGTAGCTGCCCTCTGAAAGACAAGCGGGCAAGGGCACTTTGATGAACAAGTCCAAAGGCTGGGGAAAAACCACTAGGAAGCACATTTGACTCCAGGCTAGGATTCGGGGCAAGTAGATAAAAAAAAAGTTAAAAGATTGGTTCCTCGTGATATCCAATTACAAAGGCATATATTTCTTTAAAAATATTGTCTTGTAGGCAGGTTTCAAAGCTCTGGGGTCAGTCAGATTCAGGGGCCTCAGGAAATTAAAAAAAAATTCAGAAATTGCATGGCTATGTCAGGAAAACCAAGTTTATTTTCAGAAAACTTCAACCCTAGGTACTTCAATATAGCTCTACTCAGGTGTGCCATGGCAGGCCATCTCCCTATGCAAAGTTATGTTTATAGGAGGAACAGCTTAGAGTCTTGATCTTTCCAAACTTTTGTTACATCATTCTAGCTTTAGTTATATGCAATTATAAACTCTCAGACCTGGAAAAAACCTCAGAGGTCAAATGATCACTTTCTAGGAATTGGACTGAGAAAAGGAAGAGCGATATAACACAGCATGGTAGAGTTTAGTGAAAGTTTTTAAGAATGGGAAGACTTCAGCTTATAAGCAAGAAGTTCTTATTCAGTCATTAAATTCAAGGACCTACTATGCGCTAGGAATTATGCTAAGTGCTTGGGATATTTCATATATACATACACAAACATTCCTTTGGGCAGAGCACCAAGGCACACACTCAATGTCCACCCTAAAATGTAGCCCTCAGACCTGGCACAGTGTTCCAGATGTGGTTTGAGCAATAGTTTGTGTTTTGGCCAGAAACCCCGAGGGTCTTCCCCTCTCAGATTGGATTTTTAAAAATTAGGTAAAAGAGACTATTCTTTGTTGCAATTTTTACCCAGCCTTAATAATCACTGAATGGGCACTACTTCAGTCAAACTGAGACTTGTTAAAGACTTAAGCTTAAAAAGGTCAAGGTGTCTCACAGCATCAAGGGCCATCTCCAGTTGTCTTGATCTATATCTGGCCACTGGACCCAAATGGCTCTTGAGGGGAAAGTGAGGCAGGTGACCTTGCACAGCCCTCTCTCTGGTAAATCCAATTTACATGCATGTCATGGATTTACCTCCTGATGTCATGGTCCTCTCCCAGAACTAATAATCAATATAGACCATCTGGTTCAATACTCAAATATAAGGAAAATAAGGCCTACATAAGTTAAATAAAACTCATTCAACTAATTTTAAAAGTACTTAACTGTACTATCTCATCTACACTTGTCCATTTTTTCACAAGAATGTTATCTCAAGATATCAAATATCCTAGTTGAAATACATACTCAATGACCAGGTCTAAAAAATTAATTTAGGCTGGCATGGAATGGCCATCTCTTTCCTTTCCTTTCCTTTAATGATCTGTTCTGAACTAATTGTCTTACCAAAGGAGTTCCCTCGACCCAGCCAGAAAGAAGGCTGCAGTTATCATAAGAAGCTCTCTGTTCCATATTTGGATGTTATTATGCAAATTCTTACAAGAAGATAGTTTGACAGGTATGACTTGGCTTCTGAGGTTCCTTCCAAGTCTGAGATTTCGTGATTCTGAGGATTTTACTGGGAATTAAAAGTCAGACTCACTGACGTATATTTGGAAAAATGTCTCCTTTCATTTCCATATCTCCTCCATCTCCTTCCCATTTTTGAAATTTGGACATTTACCTGGATCTATTCCTGAGACATTTCACCAGAAATGTAACCCCTTTTGGGGTTTTCTTGGCAAAGATATTGGGGAGGTTTGCCATTTCTTTCTCCAGCTACTTTTACAGTTGGGGAAACTGAGACTAAGAGAGTTGCCTGACTTGCCCAGATCACCAGTATGTGTCTGAGGCTGGTGTCAGCTCTTCCTGAAATCTAGCTCTCTCCCTCTATTATACTACCTAGTTGCTCCAGCAAATAGAATGCTAGCTTCAAAACCAGGAATAACAGACTTCAAAACTCACCTGACTGAAAGATCCTGAGCCAATCATTTAAACAGCTCAGTCCTGTAGGCAACTCTGCTTAGGAATATAAATTGCAAAGTCCTGGTCTGTATTGATAGAGGAAACTCCCACCTAAAGGGATTAAGGGTCCTATTTTGAAGGAACTGTACAGATCTTAAAAATCTTCAAATTGCTGTGAACCAGTGTTGAGGCAGTGATAGCATAGATTAATAATTGATATTATGGCTTTAAAACCTTTCCAAACCGTCTATTCTGAAGGAATTATCTTTTTATGGGTTGCTCTTATATAATTGGCAGTTGATAAATGAAATATATAATACGTGAATAAAAATGTGAAAAAGCATGCTAGTTTCTTTTGATTTAGATTTGACTTCTTATGTAGGGGGGAAGATGAAGGGAGGAAAAGAACCCACATTTTAGGCTTGTTTTTATTTTTTTTAAAGAAGAGAAAGATGATAGGTTACTTTTTAAAGAAGATTTGGAGAAGGGAATTGTGGCTAGTCTTATTTACTTAGGATCCAAGAAAAAGCAGGAAGGTGGCACAGCATATAGAGCATGGGTCCAAAAGTCAGGAACACCTAAGTTCCAAGCCAATCTCAGATACTTATCAGCTGAGTGACCCTTCACAAGTCACTTAACTTGTGTTTGCTTCAGTTTAATCTGCAAAATGGAGATAATAATAACACCTACTTCTTATTGTCGTATGGGACCAATGAGGAAATTATTGTAAAGCACTGAGTTTTCTGCAGAGTAAAAGTTAGTTCTTAAAAAAATCCAGCAAGGGATAATGTTGTAAAAAATTACCCTGCATGAGTTCTATCAATAAAAAGTTATTTTAAAAAATAATAAAAATAAATGGCATTAGTTCTCTACTGTCTTTAAAAAAAAAAATCCAGGTAAGTTAACTGTTCTTACTAACTAATACATAGGAAGATGCATTGGAATTCAAATTTAGTCTCTTGATTTCATTCAGATCAGTTTACTAGTCCTCCTTCAGGTTGAATCCATAAAATTAAAGATTTGAAATAGCAGCATCTGTCAAAAATAAATTAAAATTTCTATCCTGGAAGTAATTAGACCAAAAAAAGGCCTCACATTGCAGCTTGAAATTTATTATACAACTACTTCCACGGTGCTTAATTTACAAAAAAAAATAAATAAAAATTTTAAAAATTTAAATTTAAATAATAAAAAAAAAACCTTAGGATATGATAGTGCCAAACAAATCCATCTTCACAACCCACTTTTGTAAAGTCAGCAGAGAAAGTAAACAATGGCTGAGATTTACAAGAACTACAAGGAAATCTATCTCACTGCTGGGCTCAGATTATGTTCAGCACATTTACTGGGTTTGGTCTTTATGCTTCACTTCCTATGAAGCCATTAAACTCAGGATCCCTAAATGGTGAGCAAAGGCATTCTGATGTTCATGCTTTTCATCCTTTGGTCAGGCAGTGAGGTCCAATAGATGCCATGTGTTCAAACGTTTCTGTGACGGGATTTTGAAATTTTGGATGGTCAGTATGATTAGTATCCCTACAGCCTCAGCCTCAGCTCCTCGGGATGAGTTTGATGGGCTAGAGGGTCCTGGCAGTGGGACTTCCTATAAAACCCAGAAATTTAGTCGCATTTGTTTTGTTTGTCTTGCACAAACATCCACCACTGGAAATAGGAGCAGCGACTGTCCTACCAACAATGCAGCTAATCAAATTCCACTCTACGGTGTTTCCTAGGGAACAAATAAAGGCAGGGACTGGGAGGCCGTACACAAAGCAACAGCAAACAAGAGCATGGGCTGCATTTCTGCTCTGTTGTACGCCCCTCCTCCCACCTATTTACCTCTGTGCTGCACACATGAGAAGTGTGAGAAAGTGATTTCTAAAAGAACACAGAATGTAGCTCCAGCCTTGAAAGCATGGCCTGACGCTAAAGGATTTGCTCATTGGGCTGAATCAGCTTCACCAGGCCCAGCTTTGGAGATACCACCTCCCTCCTTAGCTGCCCTTCTCCCCTCCATCCTGCCATCTGGGGGCCTGGAATAGCTCTAGCTGGACCCCATTCCTGCTTCCCCCATCTATGTCCTGCTCTCCTTAATAGCTTGGCCATCCTGTTTCCTCAGGGTTGTTCCTGTTACATAGAGGGGAGGCGATGTGGGATGAGAAATATGAAAACCAGGGTTCTCTACCCCTTATCATTTGTGCAACTGTGGGTATACAAACTCCGCTTGTATTTCTAGTTCTGTTTTCTGCCAGATCTATTTCTAAGGGTTTTCACATGGATCAAACTGAACAATGGATATAAAGTTTTTTATCATCTCCTTCTCTCATTCTCTGATGAGAACCTTACTCATGCTTTAATTGGGAATAGTAAGAGGCCATTTTCAATGAAAATTTCTCTTCACACAACCCCTGGATATCACCCCTCAATCTCTCCTCCTCTACTCGTCTGCATCAACAGGTTTTTTGTTTGCTTACTTGTGTCCTCATTCTCTCCTCCTTTCCTGAGCAGATGGGGAGATTTCTAGTTTCTTTACCTATGCTAGATTTTTAGATGGGGGCCCTTTCCCAGCACCCTCAGACTTCTGGCTGTCTTTTTGTTAAGACTGGAAATGAATAAAAACATTTACTATACTCTCCTTTCAAATTACTGATCATTATTCTGTCTGTTTCTCTTTTAGCTGGATATATGCTGGAGCACATGTATGAGATTTAGGCTTCTATGCAACTATACACACAGTCATCTTAAGTGGAAATCACCGCATTTGACGTTGTTCACCATTATTTCCCCTTGTATACTCAAGCCTCTTGAGATTTTTATCTTTCTCTCTGTTGGTTCTCCTCCTACCTAGCTGACTATCTCCTGGGCCTACTTTGATGGCTCAGCAACCATATCATGATCTTTTAATTATGGTTCCAACAAATAGGTCTGTCCTGGCTCTCTGATCTCTCCATATTTGTTGTCTTGATGACTTTATCATCTTACGTAAGATAAATACCAATCTGTGGATTAAGCATTAATCTTGTTCCTAAGCTCCATTGTTTTTCCTATTAGATACATTCCCATTACCTGGGATTCACTTTGTATATGGTTCATATATAACCCATGTAGTAGATATATTGTATATATGTGTACACAAAAATGTGACATAAAACATAAAAGTTCTGTTATAATCTATATTAATAATATAATTATATAATATATAGTATAATGTAATAATAAATATTGTACATAACATATATAATAATAGAATATAACGTCTCTGAGAATGAGGACAATGTTCTCTTGTCTTTGTATTGCCTGCCTCCAGCCCACTGCATGGTACATAGATCATAGCAAGAGGAGATGTTAGAGACACTGAACCTAACTCCCTCATTGTTCAGATAAGAAACAGAGGCTTTTGTCCAGAATCATACAGCTAGTCAATGTCTGAGGCAGGATTCAAACTCATCTTCTTGACATTATACTACACCACCTAGATCCTTCAATATGTTGAGGCTTTTACTAATTGTTGTTGATTGATTTGTAGCCTCTAAAGCTCCACAGAAAAGTAATGTGATATAATTATTAGGTGACAGGTAAAAGAATGATAGAATCAATGTCTTAGAGTAAGAAACAACTTTAGAGGTCATCCATCCAATTGTTGCCCCAAGTCATGAATTACATTTGTAAGATTCTCAATAAGTAATTATGCAACCACTAACTAAGAGCCTCCGGTATAATAAATACAGTGGGATGAAAGTTGGAAGACTTCAGTTTAAACCTGAGGTCTGATAATACCTGGTCAACTTTGATCAAGCCACTCAACCCCTTTGGACTTCAATTTTTCATCTGTAAAATAAGATGGTTGAATCAGATGATCTTTGAGGTCTCTGCCCTCCTTTCTTTTATCCACCATCACCTCCCCAAAGTAGACCATTTCATTTTGGGATAATTCTAATATTTCAGAAAACACATAGATGGTGCAGTGGATAGAGCATTGGGCCTAGAGGGAGAAAGTTCAAGTCTGGCCTCGAACACTTCCTGTGTGACCCTGGGTAAACCACTTAATTCCTATTTGTTTCTGTTTCTTCATTTGTGAAATGAACTAGAGAAGGAAATGGCAAACCACTCTAGTATCCTTTCCAAGAAAACTACAAATCACAAAGAATTGGACATAACTAAAATGACTGAACAAGAACAAAAATTATTAAGAAGACTCTTCTTATGTCAAGACAAAATGTATCCATAACTTTCATATACTTGACTTCTGGAAAATAGTAAAATAAGTGTAATCCACCTACCACATGATAACCCTTCAAATATTTGAAGGCTACCCTCAAAGTCCTCTAAAGGTACTTAATAAAACCCATCTGAGCTTTTTATTTACTCCTTCAGTTTGACTGGACATTCATATTGGGATAAAAACATTTTTATAATTTAGTTTTAGAATATCCCTTCTAGGTGGCTGGTATATTTTAAGTGTTATATATTAATTTTGTGCTATTCTCAGAATAGCTGGGGTAGCTATTCCCTGGGCACTAAGGCACATTGTTCCTTCAGGGCATCATAGCCTTGGTGGTAGCAGTTATTCTTTTCTAAGAGAAAATTTCTCAGGAGCCCTTATATGCTATAACACATGGGATTCCAGCAGGTAAAGCCCTTCGGAAGCCAAAGCCTCAGTGTTAATAGTTATTACTCACTGAGAGAACCACAGTTCCCTCCAGGTCAAGAGGTACTTGGTCCTTCAGTAAAATTATAATTCCCATCTCAATGATTATATCGCTTTCTACTTTGGTCTGTACAAGCCTGCTTCTTTTTCCTGAGTAGCTCCTATTCAGCTAGTGCTGTACAAAGAAATGTTTATGGAAAGGTACATTGTGATATTTAGTACTCCAATCCACTTTCACTTTGCCTCCCTCCAAGAAGAAGTGAATCTTGAGCAAAGTTCTTTCACTCCTCTATCCTTATAGTCTTCATTTGCAATTTTCCTATCCATGTTCATATTCATTTAACACTTATTAGGTACTTACTAAGTGAAAGACACTGTCAGGGAATTGGAGAACCACAGAAAAATATAATCCCTTCCTTCAAGAAACTGACATGCATATTAACACTTTAAGTATGACTGGATATAAACACATTACAAATATAATATTCTGCCTTCTTCTGGGTTGTATTCTAATAGCCAGAAACTTTTACTAGTTGTTTTGTTTTCTTCTCAACGGTATTTTATTTTTCCAAACATATGTAGTTTTCAACATTCATTTTTCTAAACTTTTTGCATTCTAAATTTTTTCCTTCTAGCTCCCCTCCCCAAGAGAGTAAGCAATCTGATATAGGTTAAATAAGTGCAATCCTTTTATATATATATATTTCCATGTTTGTCATGCTGTACAAGAAAAATCAAACCAAAAAGGGGGGAAAATCATGAGAAAGAAAAAGCATACAAACAGAAAAAAGTGAAAATACCTTGCTTCAATATAGATTCAGCTTCCATAATTCTCTTTCTGGATGTGGATGGCATTTTCCATCCCAAGCCTAATGGAACTGTCTTGTCTCACAAATTGTTAAGAAGAGCAAAGTATCATAGCTGATCATCACATAATCTTGTTACTATGTATAACATTCTCTTGGCTGCTCACTTCACTCAGCATAAGTTTATATAAATCTTTCCAGACTTTTCTGAAATCATCCTGCTGATCATTTCTTATAGAACAGTAATATTCTATAATATTCGTTTACCTAACTTATTCAGCCATTCTCCACCTGATGGGCATCCATTCAATTTCCAGTTCTTGCCACTAAAAAAAGGGGCTGCCACAAACCTTTTTTGCACATATGGGTCTTTTTCCTCTTTTAAAATTTCTTTGGGATACAGACCCAGTAGAGATACTGCTGGATCAGAGAGTATGCACAGAAACCTTTACTTGTTGTGAAAAAGTGCTTTTGCCATGCAATGTGAATACTACAGAAAATCTGTAAATTTTAGCTACTCTTGACAACGATTGCCAGAAGAGCCCCTTTAAATTTCTCGTTCATCAACTAAGGAGATGAATGCCATGTCTTCCTTACATTTCCCTTTCTCCTTTCAAACTCTCAGGATAACCTGACCTGATCTCAGACTACCTGAATTTCATCACTATGTCTTCTTTAATTTCTCTTCATTTACTTTGCTTGCTTTCCTTTCCTTCATCCTTTGGATCCCACAGCCTGTTTTCTGTACAAGGCCCAGAGTATACAGCAGCATTTTTGTGCAGAACATGTACTTATGAAAACCATCAGATTTCAGAAAAGCTATTTGAAACATATGAATATAACACTGATTATTGTTGTTCAATTTTTTTCGGTTACTTTTGACTCTATGTGACCCCATTTAGGGTTTTCTTGGCAAAGAAAGTGGAGTAGTTTGCCATTTCCTTCTCCAGCTTATTCTATAGGTAAGGAAATTGAGACAAATAGGGTTAAATGACTTGACTAGAATCATATAAAGAATAAGCATCTGAGGTCAAATTTGAACTCAGAACATGAATCATATCCTTGTTAGAATTTGATAGCACCTTCAAGGAAGAAGTCTTCAGCTGAGTTGCCTTGATCCAACAATGGAGTGAGTTCGTTTGCTAGATAATACATTATAACTAACTTCAGTGAACCTAAGGGAAGGAAGGTCTCTGAATGGGACGAATCATGGTTATCTTTTTTGTGACATATTTTAGCAGGTAGCCTGGCACACTGAGAGATTGAGCGAATTACCAGGGTCATACAACCAGCATGTGGCAAAGAGGGGGCCTGTTTCTAGGTCTATTTGCTTGCTACTATGGCATATTGCTCTTATCTTCTGCTACTATTCTCATCAATGTGCCTTAAAGCAATGGCTAGAAATCTTTCCAAAAATGCATTCTTTGTGTTAAAACTGAATGATGATGTTTCAGAAATACTCATTTTTTCATTTACCTTTCCTAATTTATGTGTCTGCAACACTTTTACTCTGATTACAGGGTTCACTCTATTATCAAACATTAAGGGCTTTTAAGCTCATTTTATCTTTGGATTGACTGAATTATTTTAATACCATTTTTGGCATATGAGATACAAACAGTGGAAATGGTACTTTTCCAATGTTTAAGAAAAAAAAAGAAAAGTTTTCCACTAAAACTTTAAATTACTTTGAATTTTAAAGGTATGAAAGTGGCATGATATTTGTGATACTGAATGTCTGGGAAAGAATCATAAGGATTCATTTCATATATTATGATAATTTAAAAACCATCATTAGAAGCACTTTAATATCAAATACCAATTATGTATTACACATACACAAGTATAGGGTATCCAAAAAGTCTTGTATAGCTTTAAGTTTCAATAGTTTACATTCAAATCTTCATAGTTTAAACACACACTTAGACTTTTGTGAGATCCTGTATTAAACAAAGATCAATCAATTTCGCATTCTAAGTAACAGCAAACTACTTGATAGGACGGGATATACTTAAATTTCTATTAGAAAAAAAATTTCTTAGGGTAATTTTGATTTTAAAAAAGGACCAGAATTTTCCCCCATTGGTAGACCACATTAACATTCTAAAATACTTTTCTTAAAACTGGAATATATTTACCAGCTATAACAACATTTTACTTTTCAGTTCAATTAAAAAATTCTATATTGTTAAGCACCTCACTATGCTAGGTTCTCAGGATATGAAATAAAAAGTAAAAAAAAAAAATATGTGTATGTGTATGTATGTGTGTGTGTGTGTGTGTGTGTGTGTATACCTACATCTAAAGAGCTAAAAGTTATACTTGCCTTTTAGTTATTATTCCATTGTTTTTCTTATTTAAATTTTTTAAAAATACATATTATTAAGGCCTTGTTTTTTGTGAAGTTTTTTGTTTGTATTAGCTCTTCCTTTACAAATTATCACAAAACCTTATTGCTGTGGAAGCAATCTCAGTGGTCAGCTGGTCGATACTGTCTGAATTATAGTTCTTCTACAACAGCAGTTCTTTGACTTTTTGGTCTCAGGACTTAGAAATTATTGAATAATTATACCATCCTTATCTTCCACTTTAATTTGTTTTGTGAGTTTATGTTCATGTGAGTTGTATCTATATATTTTTACCACATTATAAAGTAATACATCTTATAAAAAATACATTTTATGAAAATAGTTTTGATCTCAAAAACTCCCCTGAAAGGGTCCCAGTATCCCCAAGGATGCTGAAATCATATTTTGACCACTATTGCTCTAATTCATCATAATGAGTCTCTTCTTGAATCCCACCAATGGCTGAGAACTCAATATCACAGTATGTGGCCTGTTCCATTTTTGGCTAACTCAGATTTTAGATCTTGCATATACTGGGGCAAAATCTACCTTCCTTCAGCTTCTACCTATTGATCCTATTTTTCTTTTCTGGATCCAAGTAGAATAAATGTAATTTTTTTAAACATGATAACCTTTTTCAAATATGATCTCCATGGGAGATTATATTCTCCCCTAAATCTCTCTTCTAAAATGGTTACACTCTCTTCTGATCAAGCTTATAAAATGTGCAGTCCTTTCCTGCCTCCCATCCAATTTCATGGTTTTTCTTTTAAATTTCTCTCACCATTCTCCAAAAACTTCCTTCCTGAAATATCAAACACTAGTGGGGTTCCATGACACCCAATGTCATTCTGACAAATCCTGCTTGGCTCTTACAGCCTATTTCCAGAGTTCCCTTTCTAAATTACTTTATCTGTGTTGATATTTAGCTGCTCATTAATTAATATGCATTTGCATATTTCACATAGCTCTGGAAAGACCAAAGAAAAAAAGAGCATTTAATTGAAGCCAATTAGTTCTACCAGGAACCAACTCTGAAGGAGATATTCTGCAATATGAAGCAAGGTAATTTAAGGAAACCAAGTAAATTTATAATAAGGCACTGAAATATGAAACAGTAAGTGATAAAAGCTGGGCATGATCCTACATTAAAAATTTAAGACTTTTTTTTTAAAAATGAAAATATGAAGTAGCTGGATAAATCCTGAAATTGTCTTCCTTTCAAACAAGGAGAATCATTTAAAATAATTCAGTTCAATAAATATCAAGTGCCTACTATGTGCAGAAGAGATATTTTTCATTGAATAAGATAGTAAAGGAGGGGGAAGCATTTCAGTAAATCAGAAAATAAAAATTAAAAATAGACATAAAATATTCTCAGAGCACAGAGTATCTAATGTGACTAGACTTTCAAATACTACTGAATGACTAAAGTTAGGATAATAAATAGATCTATAACTGAGAGCCGGAAGGAACCACAGAGGTCATTTAGTCTAACACCCTCATTTTACAGATGAAGTAACTGAGGTCCAGAGGTATTAACTAATTTCACCAAGGTCACACAGATAGTCAGTGACAGAGTTGCAATTTAAACCTACATATCATAATTACAATTTTAGTGAAGGAGTTCAACATTCTTAGGATGATATTCTACTGCTTTGTATAAAGCAAACAGTAAGCCTTTTTTTCCTAGTCTTTTTTTTTTTTTCTATTTTGCTAGAGTACTCTAAATATAGCCACATTTGTTACCAAATGGATTATAAAGATATTAGTATGGCACAAAGGGATGTTTTCTAAACAAAATCCTGACTTGGAAATGTTTATATTAATTTGAACAACCATTAATGTTGGTGGGGTTCTAGGGGCAGACAGAGAATTGTGGAAATCCCCTTTTGATCGGAGGTACAAGTCTGTCCTGAAAGAATTCACCCAAAAGGTTTAAGTGGCAAAAAGGGACAGGAGTCACCTTTGCTAGGAGACTGACTTCCTCAGTGGCAGAGAAATAATAAAAAGTTTTTCACTGAGAAGAGAATGTCTTCTCAGCGGACAGGAGTGTTGGTAGGCAGCTATGCCCTACTTTGGACTTCTGAAAGGATCAGGAGTTTAGAAATATCCTTTAACAGGAAAATCTGAAGTTCAGGTTTCAGGTAGAAAAGAAAGCCAATGTCTCAAGGCCCAGATCTCCAGTTGAATGGAAATCACTTCTAAGGCTTCCTGAATGAGGATCCAGCTACCAGTGTGAGGAGATGGGATGATTTGCCTTAGAAAAGGCCCAGTTGAATGATGACACAACTTGTCTGGGGAGATATGCTTCCCAGGAGGGCCTAAGACTCAAATTTCTTTACAGATCAAGGATACAAAATTAATCTGTTAATATTACAGATCAAAAGGGGACAGTTTTTTACAGAGTTTACTGTAATCAGTAATCTGATTACATCAGTATGTATCGTCAGCATGACTTTGCCTTCAAATGTCTCCCATCTGCATTAAGAGAAAGCATGGTGAAATAAAACGGCAGCTAGATGGTACAGTAGATAAGAATGCTGGGTTTGAAGTTGGAAGACTCATCTTCCTGAGATCAAATCCAGCTTCAGATATTTGTAATTGTGTGACTCTGGAGAAGTAACTTAACCCTGTTTGCCTCATCACTCATTTTTAAAATGAAATAGGAAAAGGAATGACAAACTAATCCATTATCTTTGCCAAGAAAACCCCAAAATGAGTGGACACTACTGAAAAGATCTACCAATAACAATGGTGTAGTGGACTAAGATCTGGCTTCCAGGCTAAGAAGATCTGGGTAAACAATGGAAATGGATCTAGGTATCCCAATGGAAAGGGTGGGCAGAGCTGATGGCTTGGGAAGAGAAGGACTGAAATGCTTAGGGATGCGAGAATAGGTAGTGAGAGCAGATGAGGGTTTTTGTTCTTTCTTTATCCCCCAAGACATCTGACTTTTTATTGCATCTTCAGTATTGGGAGAGGAACTGGTTAGAATTTAATGGTCATGACAAGTTTTGGTAGTATGTTTAACTGGGAAATCCTATCCTTAGGTAGATAGAGAGGAATGAATATGATGTCAATTAGTTCTCATGAGCTCCAGGAAAGAAGGAAAACTGGATGTGTGGGAGGTCTTATTCCTAAATGAAGTTCTCAGGGCAATGGTTTGAGGGTCTGTGGGTGCTGAGTCCTGGGCAGAGTAATGAAGGTGAAGAGCCAGATATCTGAGGCCCTAATCTGGGAAGTAACCATCCCAATTCTGCTTTTAAGTACCCATGGAAATTTGTGCACATCAAGAAAGTAGCAATACCACCTCAAGATTTTCAAATCTACTTATCTGACTCTAAGCATTCTCAATCTAAAAACTTGTGTTTCAATTGCCTAACGGACATTTAAAATTAGAAGCTTTAAACATATTTTAAAATGAACATGTTCAAAGCTGAAATCAATATTGTTCCCATCATATCTTTTTCCTCCTTCTTTCATAATCTTTTAAATTTTATTTTAATATTTTATTTTTCCTTTACGACATGTAAAAAAAAAACTTTAGATTTTTTTAATTTTTAAGTTCCAAATTCTTTCTTTCCCCTCCCAACCACCTATTGAGAAGGCAAGTAACTTGATATAGATATGGATATTCAGTTATGCAAAATATATTTCATTGCTGACGATATTGTGAAAAAACACATATACACAAACAAGCAAAAATAAAAAGCTTTGAACTTCATTCAAACTCCATCAGTTCTTTCTTTGTAGTTGAATAGCATTTTTTCACCATAACTCCTTCAGAACTGTCTTGGGTCATCATCATTGAGAATAGCTAAGTCATTCACAGTTTCTTATCGTACAGTATCACTGCTTTGGTATACAATATTCTCCTAGTTCTGCTCATTTCACTTTTCATCAGTTCATATAAGTCTTGGGTTTTTTCGTGAGCATCTTACTCATCATTTTTTGTAGCACAAAAATGTATTGCATCTAATTCATCCAGTCATTCCCCAATTAATGGACATCACTTCAATTTCCAATTCTCTGCCACCACAAAAAGAATTGCTATCAAGACTTTTGTATATATAGGTCCATTCTCTTTTTGTTCTCTTTGGGATATAAATCTGATAGTGTATTGCTTGGCTAAAGGATATGCATAATTTTACAATCCTTTGACATATTGTTTTACAGTATGTTTTACATTCCAAATTGTTTTACAGAATGATTGAATCAGTATACAACTTTACTAACAGTGCATTAGTGTCTCAGTTTTCCTTTTACCATGTCATTTTTTTTGGTCATATTAGCCAATCTGATTGGTGTGAGGTATTTGCATTTCTCTGATCATTAGTGATTGAGAGTGATTTGATAGATTTGATTACTTTATCTGAGAACGGTTTGTTCATAACATTGACCATTTATCAATTAAGGAATGATTCTTATTTCTATAAATTAGAATCAATTCTCTATTTTTGAGAAATGAAGTCATTCTCAGAGAAAATTGTTGTTAAATTTTTTTCTTCTCTTATCCCCTTCCATTCCTACTTTCCTGTCTGTAAGACAGATTTCTAAACTTAAGTGTATATCTTACTTCTATCTTTGAGCCAATTCTGATGATAATAAGGTTCATACCCCAACCCCCCCCCCATCTTCCCCTGCTGTGTAAAAGCTCTTTCATGCCTCTTTTATGTCAGATAATTTACCTCATTCTATCACTCCCTTTCTACTTCTCCTAAGGAACTCCTCTTTCCCGCCTCTTAATCTTAATTTTTTTAGATATCATTTCATCAAGGTCAACCCACCCCCATGCCTTCTATCTATATACACTCCTTTTGACTGCCCTAATAATGAAAAAGTTCTAAGCATCATCTTCCCATGTAGAAATATGAACAATTTTATCTCACTGAATCCCTTATGATTTGTTTTTATTTACCATTTTATACTTCTTTTGAACCTTGTTTTGAAAATCAAATCTTCTTTTCAGTTCTGGTCCTTTCATCAGGATTGTTTGAAAATCCTCTATTTCAATGAAGATCTATTTTCCCCTGAAGGAAAATACTCAGTTTTGCTGAGTACCACTTTCTACCGATTAGATTAGGTAAAGTGACAGGAAAAGAGGGGTTGTGGGAAAACTGAGAAATTAAGGCATTGTTGGTGGAGTTGTGAACTGATCCAGCCATTCTGGAGCATACGTTATAGCCCTTTGGGCTATAAAACAGTGCATACACTTTGATACAGTGGTGCCATTACTGGGTCTATATCCCAAAGGGATAATAAAAAAGAAGAAATGACCCAAATATGCAAAGATATTTGTAGCAGCTCTTTTTGTAGTGGCAAGGAATTCGAAATTTAATTGTTGCCTATCAGTTGGGGAAAGGCTGAATAAGATATAGTATATGAAAGTAATGAAATATTATTTTTCTATAAGAAATGATGAGCATGTTTATATCAGAAAAGTGGGGAAATACGTATATGAACTGATGCTGAATGAAGTGAGCAGAATGAAGAGAACATTATACACAGAAACAACAAGATTGTGTGATGATCAACTATTACAGACTTAGCTCTTCTCAACAATATAATAATCCAAACTAATTCCAATAAATTTTGGATGGAAAATACTATCTACGTTGAGAGAAGGAACAAAGGAGACTGTGAATTGAAGCATACTGTTTTCACCTTTTTTTTTTCCTTTTTGTGATTTTCCCCTTTTGTCCTGTTTTTCTTATACAACATGGCAAATATGTTAATATGTTTAAAAAGATTGTATATGTTTAATCTATATCAGAATGTTTGCTGTCTTGAGAATGAGAGAGGTAAAGGAGGCAGAAAATACTGGAACACAAAAAGATATAAAACTAAATGTTAAAAACTATATATGTATTTGAAAAAATAAAATACTATTAAAAATAAATAAATGATTCTATTCAGTGAAAGAAGTGATAGATAAATTTCTCTTTGTAGTATTCAAGACCCTTTTCAATTGGACCCCCTTCTTTCTTTTCTTCTTAAAACTAACTCAAAGGCTCCTTCTAGCTCTATATTCTATTATCTCCTCAATCAACACACTAAAGTAGGCTTCACAATTAATTGAAAATCAGAATAATTGAAAATCAAAAATGATGAATAGCTTCCAATTTAAGTCAAAACAAATAACAATTTTCATTGTTCAAGATTATTTATGATCAACTCTGGTGGATTTGACTCTTCAGCAATGAGGTGATTCAGGCCAATTCCATCAGACTTATGATGGGGAGAACCATCTGCATCCAGAAAGACAATTATGGGGACTGAATATGAATCACAACACAGTATTTTCATCTTTTTGTTGTTGTTTGCTTGCTTTTTTCTCTTTTTTTTCCTTTTTGATCTGATTTTTCTTGTGCAGCATGATAAATGTGGAAATATGTCTAGAAGAACGGAACATGTTTAATCTATATTGGCTTGCTTGCTGTTTAGGGGAGGAGGTAGGGGAAGGGAAGGAGAAAAATCTGGAACACAAGGATTGCAAGGGTGAATGCTGAAAATTATCTTTGCATGTATTTTGAAAAAAAGAGATACCATTTTTTAAAAAAAATGAAATACAGGAAGAATTAAAAATTATAAAACTATATTCATTCTTTAATAAATAATTGGCAAAGAAAAAAATGATGTTAAATATCTATTCTGTGCCAGATATGTCAGGAACTGGGGACACAAAGATATAACTGGCATAGATTCTGTCCTCAAGGAGCTTTCCTTTTGGGGGTAGGGAGGGAGGAGTGAAAAGAGTTTAGATTACAACCTATACACAAGGAGAACAACCAAGGAAATTGTATAAGGAGAGAGCACAGGCCAGAAGCAGAAATCAGGGAAGGTTTCACAAGAGAAGTGGATCCTCAACTACTTGAAGGAAGAAAACTATTGGAAAAAGGGCTGGGGAGCAGTGTCAATAAATCCATAGAAGCAGGAGATAAAAAATATAAAGTTCAGATAACAGCTAATAGTCAAGTTTGACTAGAACTTAAAGAGTTACTAAAGTATAGTAATAGTATGAAAAGAATGAGAGAGGAAGTCATGAAGCATTTACTAAGAACCTATTATGTTCCATGCATCGGTGTAAGTACTTTTTCTCTTTAGGTCTTCACAAAAACCCTGTGAGGTAGGTGCTATTATTATCCTCATTTTTACAGTTGATGAAAACAAGGCCAAAAGCAGTTAAGTGACTTGACTAGGATCATACAGTTGTGTGTGATCACAAGACTTCCTGATTCTAAGCCCAGAGCTCTATTCACTCTGCTATTTAACTGTCTTTATGATTAATGGAGATTTATTTCTTCTCTCAGAAAATAGACAAGGATGTAGAAAGAATTAAAAGTATAAAGTTAAGCATTCCATAAATATTTAGTGCACAGAGTAAAATTTATTTATTTATTTTATTAAAGCTTTGTATTTTCAAAACATATGCATGGATAATTTTTCAAAACTGACCCTTGAAAAAACTTGTGTTCCAAATTTTCCTCCCTTTCTCCCACTTCCTCCCCTAGATGGCAAGCATTCCAATATATGTTAAACATGGTAAAAAATATGTTAAATCCAATATATGTATACATACTTATACAGTTATCTTGCTGCACAAAAAAAAAAAATCTGATCAAAAAGGAAAAAAGCAAGCAAACAACAACAAAACGAGTGAGAATGTTATGTTGTGATCCACATTCAGTTCCCACAGTCCTCTCTCTGGACAGAGATGGCTCTCTTCATCACAAGATCACTGGAACTAGTTTCAACCATCTGAGTCAAATACATAAGAATATGAGTCATTCTACAATTTATATGTGGTCAAAGGATATGAACAGGAAGTTTTCAGAAAAAAAGCAAAGCATTCTCTCTCTCTCTCTCTCTCTCTATATATATATATATATGTATATACAGAAGAAAGCAAAGATATATATATGTATATGTATATATACATACATATATATGAAAAATGTTCTTTTTATCATAGTTTTTTTATTTACAAGATATATGCATGGGTAACTTTTCAGCATTGACAGTTGCAAATCCTTTTGTTCCAACTTTTTCCCTCTTTCCCCCCACCCCTTCCCCCAGATGGCAGGTTGATCAATGCATGTTAAATATGTTAAAGAATAGGTTAAACACAATATAAGTATACATGTCCAAACAGTTATTTTGCTGTATAAAAAGAGTCAGATTTTGAAATAGTGTACAATTAGCCTGTGAAGGAAATAAAAAATGCAGGTGGACAAAAATAGAGGGATTATGAATTATATGTAGTGGTTCATAGTCAACTCCCAGAGTTCTTTCCCTGGGTGTAGCTGGTTCAGTTCATTACTGCTCTATTGGAACTGACTTGGTTCATCTCATTGTTGAAGAGGGCCACTTCTATCAGAATTGATCATCATATAGTATTGTTGTTGGAGTACATAATGATCTCCTGGTCCTGCTCATTTCACTCAGCATCAGCTCATGTAGGTCTCTCCAGGCCTTTCTGAAATCATCCTGTTGGTCATTTCTTACAGAACAATAATATTCCATAATATTCGTATACTACAATTTATTCAGCCATTCTCCAATTAATGGGCATCACCTCAGTTTCCAGTTTCTGGCCACTACAAAGAGATCTGCCACAAACATTCGTGCCCATACAGGTCCCTTTCCCTTCTTATGAAAAAATGTTCTAAATTATTCTTAATTAGAAAAATGCAAATTAAAATAACTCTGTTATACCATCTCACATCTGTCAAAAGGGCTAATATGACAGAATGTTGAAGGAGATGTGGAAAAGCTGGGAGACTAAAGCTTTGTTAGTAGAGTTGTAAATTATCCAACTATTTGGTAAAGGAATTTGAAACTATGCCCAAAAAGTTATAAAATTATGCATACCTTTTGACCCATCAATACAACTACTAGATCTGAATCCCAAATAAATTTAAAATTATGAAAATGACCTATATATACATACACATATACACATATGTACACTATACACATATATAAATCCTCATAGCAATTCTTTTTCTGGTAACAAAGAATTGGAAATTGAAGGGATATCCATCAATTGGGGAATGACTGAAAAAGTTGTTGGAGGGAATACTATTATACTATAAGAAATGAGAGCAAGATGCTCTCAGAAAAACCTGGAAAGACTTACATGAATTGATGCAAAATGAAATGAGAAAAACTAAGACATTTCATATCATAGCAGTAATACTATACAATGATAAATTATGAATGACTTAGTTATTCTCAGTACTATGATGACCCAAGATAGTTCTGAAGGAGTTATGATGAAAAATGCTATCCAACTATAGAAAAAAACTGACAGAGTATCAATGCAGATCAAACAAAGCAAGCTATCTTCACTTAATTTTTTTTCTTTCTTGTGGTTTTCTCCTTTTATAACATGATTAACATAAAAATATGTTTAACATGATTTGTACATGAATACCCTATATTAGATTATTTGCTACCTTAGGGAGGAGAGAGGAAAGAGAAGGAGAGAGAAAAATTTGGAACTCAAAATTTTACAAAAATGAATGCTGAAAACTATATATGTAATTGGAAAAAAAAACTATTAAATGGGAGGGAAAATAATTCTTTAAAAAGCAGAATAATTCTGGTCAAATGGAAAAGAAGGTTTAAAAAGTTCATTGAAGAAAACAATTTCTTAAAATTTAGAATCGGGCAAGTAAAAGGCAATAACTCCATGAGAAATCAAAAAGTAATAAAACAAAGTTAAATGCTGGAAGAAAATAGAAGAAAATGTGAAAAAAAATCTCATTAGAAAAACAACTCACATGGAAAATAGATTGAGAAGCGATAATTTAAGAATTATTGAACTACCTGAAAACCAGGATAATAAAAAGAGTTTAGATATTATATGTGAAGAAATTATGAAGAAAAACTGTTCCCATATTTTAGAGCCAGAGGGCAAAATAAAAATCAAGAGAATCCATCAATAACTTTCTGAAAGAGATCCCAGAATGTAAATTCCCAGGAATATTAAAGTCAATTTCCCAAACTCTCAGGTCAAGAAAAAATATTGCAAGCAGCCAAAAAGAAACATTAATTATAGCTAATAATTTTGTAATGGTGATCAATTATGAGAGACTTTGCTACTCTAATCAATACAATGGCCTAAAATAATGCTGAAGAACTCATGATGAAAAATCTACTTTCAGAGAAAGAAATGGTGTACTTTGAAAGCAAAAGGAATTTTTTTCTCCTTTCTTTTTTCAGATATGGAAAATATGAGGATGTGTTTTGCATGATTTCATATGTATAAATGAAATCATATTGTTTGCCTTCTTAATGGAAAGGGAAGGAGATGAAGAAAGACAAGAATAGGAGAGAGAATACTGATCCAGGAATTGTACTTGAATGAATCTGTGTCATTCTAGGGGAACTTAATAAATTGGTACCCCTTTTTCCCCTTCCCTCTCTAGCAGCAATGATCCTTTTCTGATTTGAAGGATACATTTTCTGGTTTGAAGGATAGATGAATTTCAGATCCATTCCCTTTTCCAAAGATACTAAGCTTCTTGATAAGCCTGCCCAGTATTTTACTCTATAAACCCTGAACCTGGATTATCTTCTTAAGTATTGATCCAAACCAGGCTTCTCAGCAAACATGTAAGCCCCAAACTGGGGCTCTATCTTTTCACAGTTTCTCTTTTTGCTCTTTCTTATGTTCCCAAAGCAGGAACATGCCAGGCCAAGGGACCTCTCCTTGGCATAGCTGCCTGCGAGGACACCCTTTTCTCAGTGTTAACCCTTCTTTATCTCTCTGCCAGGATTTCTCTGCTAGACCTTTACTTCTCTGTGGGGACCGTGCCACTGAGGAAATTGGCCTCTAGCAAAAGCTGACTTCTTAGTGCCAATAAACTTCTTTTTGCCAGTCTAACTCTTCAGATCGTAAATTCTTTTACAAAGGATCTGCACCAACCAGAAGGTTCCCACAACTCTCTGCCCTGCACCGAACCTCATCAATATGACTCTGAGCAAATCACTTAATCCTATTTGCCTCAGTTTCTTCACCTGTAGAATGAGTTGCAGAAGGAAAGGGCAAACCAGTCCAGTATCTTTGCCAAGAAAACCCTATCCAGGTTCACAAAGAGTCAGAACTGAAAGGAATGAGCAAAATGCCACCATAGTATTGCATTATAGCCAAATATCACATTTTTTCTTTCAGCTATTAAAAAACAAAGTGGAAACTAAAGGGACTTCTTTTCACCTCATCTCACCAACATTTTTAAATGAATAAAAAATGATTAAAATGATAAGACACAGCTGTGGTTGGAAGAAGTGCCAAAAGATTATTAATGAAGGTATGATTTAAGTACTGACTCACTGCATTTTATCATTTTGATCACCACTACTTCCTCCTGCTACCCTGACTCATTGTGCATGTCTACTTGGTACCTTTATTATTTTAAGTCCCCCCAAAACTCAGGGCACAGAGCAATCAGGCTCTGCCTATTTTTGATCATTCATTTTCTTTGTATGTGATTAAACCATATACATATCAATAAGAAATGATATGTATTGCTTTTCACATTCTTCACTAAACAAACAAAAACATCCTGGGGATGATATAAAGTACAGCATGGCAAATGAATTAGCAATAGGATATCTGCATTCCTTAGATAATCTAGAGCTCCTATAGATATAGTACTCAAATGGATCTCTTATGTTTTCTAATTGCCTCCAACAATACATATGACGACACATCTGGACTTACTCATCCTGTACCATTCTTGTTCATGTCTTCCTCTACAGGGAAGAACACCCCAACATTCATTCAATCTTCTAAATTTTTCTTGACATGGAGAGAATAAAAGAAAACTTTAATTTTCTATGTCTTTAGTGATCATCCCATCTTTGCTAATCATATATTACTTTGATAACAATTTTTGTTCCTCATTTCTTATATTTTATAGCCTGTTCACACTCATTATATATTTTTCCATTTCTACCCATTATCTTTTTAATTCTTCTGCTACTTTCATTGCTATATCACAACACTAATACAATGTAGTTTTCTTAAATGAGCCTTGGCTTTCACAGGAAATTTGAAGTCATTAAAGGAATGGCTCATCAATCTAGTCTACTCACTTCTCATTCAGTGGTGGACTCACTATCCATATGAATCATCTGTATCAGATATAGATACTGGTGGCTGTCCATCCAAATGCATGTTAGAATCTTGGCAATAGATATTCTTCATTCCTTAAGACCCAATTTACACAATACTCTTCTGATACATATTTATTCTCCAAAATAAAACACATGTACAAAGATATTGTCTTATATACGACACATAAGAAATCTACTAAGCTCTTAGGTGATATTTTAATATCAGAATGAGACACTAATAAATATTACATCTGAAATTATCCAGAGTAAAACGACAGACATTTTTGGTTTTGGGCATACACTAATCATCAGGTTCAATAAGGAATAGAGAAGCCTATTTTTATGAAAATTACTTAATAAATAGTGGGTTGATGGTAATTTAATTCATGATGACTAAAGGACATAAAAATCTCTATTATATAGCACATTACATGATATTATTGATATCTTGTATTTCTAAGCCATCTCACAGTAATCATTATCAGAAAATAGAATGCTAGGTTAGGTTGACCACTGAGACATTTTATTATTTAAGCTTTTAAATTTAAGAACAGTATAATGGGTAGCTTATTAGATCTACAGATGTTAAGATAACAACACAAATTAATAAGTAATGCTAAAAAATTGAGTCAAGTCATAAATATCCATGCATAAGTAGAACTAAGGATGGCTAGCAGAAAAATCCTTAAAGCAGAAGTTAGGATACATAGGTTCTAGGTACTGGGCTACTACAAATAAAAGTCTCAGAAAAGTAAAATGATCTCTCTGAGTTTTGAGTTTCTCATCTATAAAAGAAGCATTTTATCCAAACACCAAATTAGGGTATAATAAGTGAAATAATAATAATAACAAAATAATAGCAGCAACTGGTATTTATAGAGAACTGTCAGATTTGAAAAGCTTTTACAAATATTTTCTCATTTTAGCCTTATTTTACAGATGAAGAAATCAAAGTAGATAGAGATTAAGCAATTTCTTCAGTATGGATTTGGACTCACCTCTACCTGACTCCGGATTCAGTACTCTATCCACTATGTCACAAAGATATCTAGGTTATCTTCTAATTGGTTCCTATATGTTGATTCTTCTTAATTATAATTCTTTGAGGCTATTATCTCTGTATTCCCCAGAAAGTTTATATAGTGCTAGAAAACATCATAGTTGCTCATTGAACATCTGCCAGTAGATTGGTACATAAACTGTTTTGAGGATCTTTTGAAAAAAAAAACTGTCCTTCAAGGTAGAAAACTGAAGAGGAGGGAGTAGAGCAAGAGGAATGTTTTGGATTGTGCTATGGCATAAGGAAATGAAGGATGCTCCCAGAGAAACCAAGGTACTGAGATTTAAGAGGCACATAATGGGGTGGATGTTAAAACCAGATTCTGTTCTGGGATTGAATTTGGAGGATACATCAGAGAAAATGTGATGCACAAAGATAATGCACCTAAGATCCCTATAATCATTATAAAATCTGAAAGGTAACACTGGCCATGGCTGCCTGGCAACCATATTCCACATATATCCCCACTTCTCATATAGCCATCAGACCACAAGGCCTTTTGTGGCATTTCTTTTCTCTTCAAGTCAATTTTTTTTTTTATCATATTTCACTTGTATGAAAAAGAAAAGGGGATAAGGAAGAAAGAGACTATGACTTACCTAGGACATTGTCTATAGGTGGTCCTGGATTTTAATATATTATTAACAATACTATTATTACTTCAAAATAAATTGATCTACTTACTTTTAAAAAAAATTTTCCCCCTTCATTGAATCTAACTGTAATGCTTTATTACTTTACTTCATGGAATAATTATGTTTATTGATTTTACCAAGTTAACTTCCTTATATAAATAAGATACAATTTGAAAACAATGTTCTTTTTATCAACTGCCAATGGTTATTGACAAAGAAATGGAAACCATAGGAAAAAAAAGTTTTCATGCAATTATTTATGGCTGGTAAAAAAAAAAATACCCTCAAATATATAGCATTTAAAACAAACACTGATAATCTTCTCCCCATCTCTAACCTCCCAGGTAAAATTCTATCTTAAGCTGAAAAGTAACTAGATACAATCAGAACACTTTCTAAATGTTCCTCCATAAATAAGCACATATGAATATACATACAATTTAATATGTACTGTAATCTCTTTCACACTCAGACATCTGTACACAATTTTAAATGGAATTCATCAAAGGAAGAGGAGGCCAAAGCAAAATTTTTCAACTTTGTAGTTACACTGTTTTCAAAAAGACCTACAATTTCTCAGGTCCTACTTAGAAGTAAAGCTACTCTTTCATACTATCCTCCTAAAGTGTAATTTTGTGGTTACCATGGGAACATATACATAAATAATAAGGCATTAAAATGTTTCAACCAAATACATTTACATGCCATTTCCTCTAATAAGCAGGATGGATCACCTAAATAATTGTTGCCCGCCAAACAACTGAAATCAAGATTATTACCTTCTCTAGAGTGCCAATGAAATTATAATAGAAATCATTACAAAGTCAAGCACTTAAAGGTGTTTTAACAATTCTTATCCTATTTTCCCATGTACTTACATACAGAAAATTCCACAGTTCACAAATTTTCTCTCTCATTCCATATTCATTACAGTTTGAACAATTGTAAAGATATCATTCAAATCATGTTTTAGGTCTCAGTATCTATACAAGCAGCCAGACAGTCAAGATTGTGACAAGATCATAAAAGAAGAATAAAATTCATATTCAAGGACAAGAAGAGCTCTTCTTTGGGCAAAGAAACAAGGGATCATTCAATAAAGTAATTTTTGTCTTTGACAAGCTGTCTTCCCTTAAAATAGAATGGCATATTTAGGAATGTGGCAACAATTACTTTAATGTGGAAAAAAACACAAGGTGAAGTTACTCATCTGCCATGTGTATGTGTTCCACGACTGATTGTCTAACAAATAAACACTATTGATCTGTGTGCCTAACACAGAATCAAGGATTTCTAAAGAGTCAATCTTCAGTTCCCAGAGGGATGTATTTAGACTTCAGGGCAATGTCAATACTGACCTCCTACAATCCACTAGATGTTCTCTTCAATGGAAAAAAATTACAGAATCTCAGTATAGCAAAGAGTTTTCAGAGGAAATTTAATTTCCTACCCCATGTAAAAACCTGCTGTATGACTAGCTCTAGTTTAAATGCTGCTAGTTTGCATTCTAATATGAGAAGATAATACAAGGAAGAGAGTTGGAAAGAAAGAGTTTGTATGGGTCAGGACACAATGGGAAGGGGAATAAACCATGATAATATGGATCTGTCCTCAGAATGTATGTCTGTTGAGGGACTTACCAATGGGAGAAGGGGTCCCTAGCATGACACAGGAATACTGAATTGCCGCAAATAATGAAGGAAGATTTAGTTGGAGAAGGCAGTTGATTCATCAAAGTCCTGAGAATCACAGCCAGTTTAGGCCAATCCCCACAAGATAATCCTCAAACACACTTATTCATTGGAAGACCATACCTAGCACAGCAAAAAGATATTATGAGAAGACCCAAAACAATGAGGGACCTCCTAAGGTGAAAAAGCAGGTGGATGTAAGGAGAATTAGCAAAGTGAGAGAAGAGATTTGAAAGTATGGAAAAGGTTAACATAAATTTTCAGACTATATAGAATTTTTGAAGGTCTAACAATATTTGCAAGGTAGGCTAGCCACAGACAGTGTCATTCTAGATGAATATTTTAGAAATTAAAAATTATAAATTCGGTACAATTTTTCTGAATTATAAGTGTGTTCTTAAAATTATTTCTATCTCCTCAATTTTATGAAGAATGAACCTTTTCCATGAATGTGATTCTAAAATGCTATTTACATAGAATTTGGCACTAATGGGATACAAGAATTTGTGATAATATCTATGAAAGGGAACTTCCTTCTGATGCCTAGAAATAATAATTTCTCTAAATGCCTTCATATGGTAAAGAGGGATGATGGTGGGGAGGGAAGGGCACAAAGAATAATAACAACAATGCAATAAGCTTCCTCCTCTACAAAAATATGTTTTACAAAGACTCACATATTATGTAGAGGGGAAAAAATAACTATGTGAGAGGGTAGGGTGGAGGGAAGAGTTAAGAGTATTTTAACTTAATTACATTCTAGCAAAGAAAAAGGACAGATTTGTACTCAAGCACAGCCAAGTTTATGGAGCAGCATTCAGGAAACTTTTCAGTGACAACCAAATTGAGGGATTGAGAGTAGATACAATTTGGTCCTCGACTTGGAAGATGAATGAATACAAGAAATAAGAGCACATTTTACAACATTCAACATCAAATGTGTCCTGTTGAGTTTGGTCATTGGGAGATTATGAGAGCTAGGTGGAACAATGAATAGAGTCCCAATATCTGAAGTCAATAAGACTTGTATTGCCATGTTCAAATCAGGCCTTAGACATTTACTAATTGTGTAATCCTGCTTACCCCCTTCTTTTTCCCTCTCTCTTGCCCCCTCTTTCCTACCTCTCTCACTTCTTCCCTTCCTCCTCTCCATCAATCTTGGCTTAGCCACAAATTCACTCTGAAACTTTTGAAATCTTTCATCTTTTTCAGTCTCTATTTCTTCTGTCAAATTTGGGGACCCCATTAGATTATCTGCATAGCACTTTCTTATTCTAACGTTTTATGTTTTTGATCTTAAATTAAACATTAGCCTCCTTCCTCAGTAAAGGCAATTTGTTACTCTACAAAGTTTAAAACTATTCTCTCAGTACATAAGAGTAGGGGTGTGCCTATTTAAGAATTTCAGCAAGAATTAGATGAGGGCCTTTATGGAATTAGGTAGCCTCAGGTAGACATAATTACATTCATAACACTGAATGAGCATATCCTATGAAACATTAATTTAACATTTTGTTTCTAACAATATTGTATAAAAATTTCCACCTCAAATTTCTGTCCTTACTTATCTATTTTATAATATAGAACTGTTCCCAATAAGAAAAATCTCTTGTGCTTTTAGATAAAGAAAGCTATTAGGTCTTCTCAAAATGTGAGGAAATTTTTACATCCTGTAAGGAAACATTGTATTTAGCTTCAATAGTCTTTTTAACTTCTACTTATTCAGGAGTCAATCAAAGAGAACCTCTAATTAAGACTTGCAGTCCCCTGATATCACTGTGAACTTAACACAATTCTCAAATAAGTCATTCAAAATTTAATGGACTGATCAATTCTCAAATATGAATAGTCTAAATTTAATTCTTTAAAAGTCAAACCACAGAATACAATTTAAGCAAATTAATACTTACTGTAATACCTTCCTCTATTAGTTCTCAAGTAGCTTTAAGCCATTAAAACAGCTAGAAAAAAGTTCAAGTGTTGAAATGCATGCTTTTTCTGTAACTTGTATATTTTTTCTTTAAAAATCTTTTGTTGGCAGAGCATAAAGGATTTTTGCTATTGTTTTTTAAGGTTGTAATCTAATGATAATAAGTTTTGTAGTTGATAAAGTATTGTGGGAATACAGCATTTTAAAAAAAAGTTTCATCATTCTGAATAAGATTATTCTATTCCAAATGACCAAAAAACCCTATATACTACTCACATATTGATGGAAAGGTAATAGACTCAGAGTACAGATTGAGACTTTTTTTTCTTTTGGACATTGTCATTGCAGTAATTTGTTTTGTTCTACTGGACTGTACAGGTTTGAAATATAATATTTTGTTTTTTCTTCTTTCTCAGTTGGAAGGAAAAGTGACAGAAAATGTAGATCTGAAAATAAAATAAAATATAATTTTGAAGGGATTCTTTATTTTTAATATTTTAATATATTTTAAAATATTTTATTTTCCTCAAATTACATGTAAAATATTTTTAACATTTGTTTTTTTAAAATTTTGAGTTCAAAATTCTGTCCTTCCCTCATAGTACTCCCTCCTCATTGAAAAGACAAGTAACTCAATATACATTATTCATGTGTAGTTATAAAAAAACATTTCCAATGTTTAGAAGAATTGTGCATGTTTAACCTATATTGATTAGGTTGCTTGCTATTTATAGGAGAGGATGAGGGGAGGGAGGGAGAAAAATTTGGAATACAAGGTTTTGCAAACATGAATGTTGAAAACTATCCTTGCGTGTATTAGGAAAAATGAAAAGCTATAAAAATTTTCATGTTAATCATGTTGTCCAAGAAAGCAAAGACCAAAAAAAAGTTAACCCCCCCCCACAAAATATGCTTTGATTCCATTAATTCTTTCTCTGAAGAGAGATAGCATTTTTCATCATAAGTCATTTAGAATTGTCTTAAATCATTGTGTTGCTGAGAATAACTAAGTCATTCACAGTTGATCATCATACAATATTGCTGTTGCCATATACAATAATCTGGGTCTACTTATTTCACTTTGCATCAGTTCATATAAGTTTTTCCAGGTTTTTTCTTAGAGCATTCTGCTCATCATTTCTTATAGTACAATTGTACTCCACCCCAACTTGTTTACCCATTCTTCAATTTATGGACCTCCCCTCAATTTCTAAATCTTTGCCAGCACTAAAAGAACTGCTTATAAATATTTGTGAACATATAAATCCTTTCCCTTTTTATCTCTTTGGGATATAGATCAGTTGTATTGTGTGGATCAAAAGGTATGTATGATTTTATAGTCCTTTGGGTATAGTTCCAAATTGCTCTCCAGAATGGCTGAATCAGTTCACAACTCTATAAACAATGAATTCATGCCTCAATTTTTCCATATCCTCTTCAACATTTGTCATTTTTCTTTTTAGCTTATTACCCAATTCAATATGTATGAGGTGAGAGTACCTGAAAATTGTTCTAATTTGTATTTCTGTACTTAATAGTGATTGAGAGCATTTTTTCACCAATGACTGTAGACATCTTTGAACATGTCATCTGAAAAGTGACTATTCATATCATTTGAAAGAATCCACTGACCACCTCCTGAAAGAGATCCTTAAGTGAACAATCCTTGAATTTCCTTGAAGGAAGAAAGAATGGAATAAACTGGGTCTAGCTATTTTAAACTGAAGCTAATTGGGCCAAGGATCATAACAGATGAGAAGCAAGATCTCTAATATGGGAAAGTGCATTGAGAGACAGGAATATCTATTGGGGCCTGAAAAGAGAGAGAGAAAATTAGCTCACTAAAAGGGGAGGAATCAGAAAATGAATACCAAGGAAATATAAGGGAGGGATAAAGACCAAAATCACCAAAAATTTCAGGAGGACAATACAGTAAAAAAATCTTGACCCCCAAACTGATAAAATAGAGGAATTAATCTAATCAGAAGAGAAGATAAATATCAAAACATCCAAAAGATTGCAAAGAAATATTTCAGAACAGCAAGAATTGAATTAATATCTGATTAAACATAGAACCCTATAGGGATTTCTAAGAGAGCAAACCTCAGCAATATTTTCCAGAGTGGTTTAAGAGAGATATCACAATCTTGAGAGAAGTCAGGAGAAAATAAAAGGCAAAATGTATGACCTACATAAAAGAAATAATTAGGAGGATAAAAAAAATTGAATCTATGGTACTAAGTCTTCCAAAGAATGAGAGAGAGAACAGATGAGAATTTAAACTTAATGAAGTAAAGAACAATCTGTAAGAAAAGAAGCCCAAAACAATACCAATTAAAAGAATATATGATCCCTAATTAATTTCAAATGTATAAGAGACAACTTAAAAATCATAGTCCTCCCAGAAGAATATCACACACTAAAAATCAAAAACAACCAAAAAAATCCTTAAAACCATAATGCAAGAAATGACACAAGAAAACTGCACAGAATTTCTGAATTCAGAAAATTAAGCAAAAAAAAGAATAAACACATCATTTGCAGGAAAAAATGCTTAAAATTCTTTTTTTTTTTAGGTATTTTTTTTAATTTAATAATTACTTTATATTGACAGAATCCATGCCAGGGTAATTTTTTTTTTACAACATTATCCATTGCACTCCTTTCTGTTCCAATTTTTTCCCCTCCCTCCCTCCACCCCCTCCCCTAGATGGCAAGCAGTCCTTTATATGTTAGATATGTTGCAGTATATCCTAGATACAATATATGTTTGCAGAACCGAACAGTTCTCTTGTTGCATAGGGAGAATTGGATTCAGAAGGAATAAATAACCCGGGAAGAAAAACAAAAATGCAGATAGTTCACATTCGTTTCCCAGTGTTCTTTCTTTGGGTGTAGCTACTTTTGTCCATCATTTATCAATTGAAACTCAGTTAGGTCTCTTTGTCAAAGAAATCCACTTCCATCAAAATATGTCCTCATACAATATCGTTGTCGAAGTGTATAATGATCTCCTGGTTCTGCTCATTTCACTTAGCATCAGTTCATGTAAGTCTCGCCAGTCCTCTCTGTATTCATCCTGCTGGTCATTTCTTACAGAACAATAATATTCCATAACATTTATATACCACAATTTACCCAGCCATTCTCCAATTGATGGGCATCCATTCATTTTCCAGTTTCTAGCCACTACAAATAGGGCTGCCACAAACATTTTGGCACATACAGGTCCCTTTCTCTTCTTTAGTATTTCTTTGGGATATAAGGCCAATAGAAACACTGCTGGATCAGAGGGTATGCACAATTTGATAATTTTTTGGGCATAATTCCAGATTGCTCTCCAGAATGGTTGGATTCGTTCACAACTCCACCAACAATGCATCAGTGTCCCAATTTTCCCGCATCCCCTCCAACATTCATCATTATTTTTTCCTGTCATCTTAGCCAATCTGACAGGTGTGTAGTGGTATCTCAGAGTTGTCTTAATTTGCATTTCTCTGATCAATAATGATTTGGAACATTCTTTCATATGAGTGGTAATGGTTTCAATTTCATCCTCTGAAAATTGTCTGTTCATATCCTTTGTCCATTTATCAATTGGAGAATGGCTTGATTTCTTATAAATTAGAGTCAGTTCTCTATATATTTTGGAAATGAGGCCTTTATCAGAACCTTTAACTGTGAAGATGTTTTCCCAGTTTGTTGCTTCCCTTCTAATCTTGTTTGCATTAGTTTTGTTTGTACAAAGGCTTTTTAATTTGATGTAATCAAAATTTTCTATTTTGTGATCAGTAATGGTCTCTAGTTCATCTTTGGTCACAAATTTCTTTCTCCTCCACAAGTCTGAGAGATAAACTATTCTATGTTCCTCTAATTTATTTATAATCTCGTTCTTAATGCCTAGGTCATGGACCCATTTTGATCTTATCTTGGTATATGGTGTTAAGTGTGGGTCCATGCCTAATTTCTGCCATACTAATTTCCAATTATCCCAGCAGTTTTTATCAAATAATGAATTCTTTTCCCAGAAGTTAGGGGCTTTGGGTTTGTCAAACACTAGATTGCTATAGTTGACTATTCTGTCTTGTGAACCTAACCTTTTCCACTGATCCACTAATCTATTTCTTAGCCAATACCAAATGGTTTTGATGACTGCTGCTTTATAATATAATTTTAGATCAGGTACAGCTAGGCCACCTTCATTTGATTCTTTTTTTAATTAATTCCCTTGAGATTCTCGACTTTTTATTGTTCCATATGAATTTTGTTGTTATTTTTTGTAGATTATTAAAACATTTTCTTGGAAGTCTGATTGGTATAGCACTAAATAAATAGATTAGTTTAGGGAGTATTGTCATCTTTATTATGTTCGCTCGGCCGATCCAAGAGCACTTAACATTTTTCCAATTATTTAAGTCTGACTTTATTTGTGTGGAGACTTTTTTTATAATTTTGCTCATATAATAATTCCTGACTTTCCTTTGGTAGAGTACCAAATATTTTATGGTATCAACAGTTATTCTGAATGGAATTTCTCTTTGTATCTCTTGCTGTTGGGTTTTGTTGGTGATGTATAAAAATGCTGAGGATTTATGGGGATTTATTTTGTAGCCAGCTACTTTGCTAAAATTATGAATTATTTCTAATAGCTTTTTAGTAGAATTTCTGGGGTTCTCTAGGTATACCATCATATCATCTGCAAAGAGTGATAGTTTAGTTTCCTCATTGCCTACTCTAATTCCTTTAATATCTTTCTCGACTCTTATTGCCAAGGCTAGTGTTTCTAATACGATATTAAATAATAATGGTGATAGTGGGCAACCTTGCTTCACTCCAGATCTTACTGGGAAAGGTTCCAGTTTTTCCCCATTGCATATGATGCTTACTGATGGTTTTAAATATATGCTCCTGACTATTTTAAGGAAAAGTCCATTTATTCCTATGCCCTCAAGTGTTTTTATTAGGAATGGATGTTGGATTTTATCAAATGCTTTTTCTGCATCTATTGAGATGATCATATGGTTTTTGTTTGTTTGGTTATTGATATAGTCAATTATGTTAATAGTTTTCCTAATATTGAACTAGCTCTGCATTCCTGGTATAAATCCTACTTGGTCATAGTCTATTATCCTGGTGACGATTTTCTGTAATCTTTTTGCTAATATTTTATTTAAGATTTTAGCATCAATATTCATTAGGGAGATTGGTCTATAATTTTCTTTCTCTGTTTTCAGCCTACCTGGTTTAGGTATCAGTACCATGTCTGTGTCATAAAAGGAGTTTGGTAGGACTCCTTTAATCCCTATTTTTTCAAAGAGTTTATTTAGCATTGGAGTTAATTGTTCTTTAAATGTTTGGTAGAATTCACATGTAAATCCATCTGGTCCTGGGGATTTTTTCTTAGGGAGTTGATTGATAGTTTGTTCTATTTCTTTTTCTGAGATGGGACTGTTTAGGATATTTACTTCTTCCTCTGTTAGTTTGGGCAAGCTGTATTTTTGGAGGTATTTTTCTATTTCATTTAAGTTGTCGAATTTATTGGCATAAAGTTGGGCAAAGTAACTCCTAATTATTGCTCTAATTTCCTCTTCGTTAGTGGCGAGTTCTCCCTTTTCATTTTTAAAACTAACAATTTGATTTTCCTCTTTCCTTTTTTTAATCAGATTTACTAAGGGTTTGTCTATTTTGTTGTTTTTTCATAGAACCAACTCTTAGTTTTATTAATTAATTCAATAGTTTTTTTACTTTCAATTTTATTGATCTCTCCTTTTATTTTTAGAATTTCAAGTTTAGTGTTTGACTGGGGGTTTTTTAATTTGTTCCTTTTCTAGCATTTTTAGTTGCAAACCCAATTCATTGACCTTCTCTTTCTCTATTTTATACAAATAGGCCTCTAGAGATATGAAATTTCCCCTTATTACCGCTTTGGCTGCATCCCATACATTTTGGTATGATGTCTCATTATTATCGTTTTCTTGGGTGAAGTTATTAATTATGTCTATGATTTGCTGTTTCACCCAATCATTCTTTAGTATGAGATTATTTAGTTTCCAATTATTTTTTGGTCTACTTCCCCTGGTTTTTTGTTGAATGTAATTTTCATTGCATCGTGGTCTGAAAAGGATGCATTTACTATTTCTGCCTTACTGCAGAAACTCAAATGAGTTTGAGGTTTTTATGTCCTAATATATGGTCAATTTTTGTATAGGTTCCATGAACTGCTGAAAAGAAAGTGTATTCTTTTCTGTCTCCATTACATTTTCTCCAGAGATCTATCTTATCTAACTTTTCTAGTATTCTATTTACCTCTTTGACTTCTTTCTTATTTATTTTGTGGTTTGATTTATCTAGTTCTGAGAGTGCAAGGTTAAGATCTCCCACTATTATAGTTTTACTGTCTATTTCTTCTTGCAGCTCTCTTAATTTCTCTTTTAAGAATTTAGATGCTACACCACTTGGTGCATTTATGTTTAATATAGATAGTGCTTCATTATCCATGCTACCCTTTAGCAAGATATAGTGCCCTTCCTTATCTCTTTTAATTAGATCAATTTTTGCTTTAGCTTGATCTGAGATCAGGATGGCTACCCCTGCTTTTTTGACTTCACCTGAAGCATAGTAGATTTTGCTCCAACCTTTTACCTTTAACCTGCATGTATCTCCCCACTTCAGGTGTGTTTCCTGTAAACAACATATTGTAGGATTCTGGCTTTTAATCCATTCTGCTAACCGCTTCCTCTTTATGGGGGAGTTTACCCCGTTCACATTTATGGTTAGAATGACCAATTCTGTATTACTTGCCATCTTGTTAACCCCGGTTTATGCTTTTCTCCCTTCTTTCCCCTTTCCCCCCTTCCCAGTACTAAGCTTGTGAGCACCACTTGCTTCTCACAGCTCTCCCTTTTTAGTATCCCTCCCCCCACCTTAGAGTTCCTCCCCCTATCTTACCCCTTTCCCTCCCAGTTTCCGTATTCCCTTCCACTTAGCTTATTCCTTCCCTTCCACTTTTCCCTTCTCACTTTTCAATGAGATGGGAGAAGTTTCACCATAGATTGAATATGTCTTAAGATTTTTCACTTAAAGCCAATTCTGAAGGCAGTAAGATACCCACTATATTCATCCCCCTCCATTCTTTCTCTCAGATATAATAGGTTTCCTATGCCTCTTCATGAGATGTACTACCCCCACTTTACCCTTTTTCTGGTACAATGTCCTTTCCACATCAATTTCTAGAACAAGGTATACATGTATTCTTTATACATCTATATAGTTCCCAAGATTAATCTTTACCTTTTTAGATTTCTCTTGAGTTCTATATTTGTAGATCAAACTTTTTGTTAAGTTCTGGCTTTTTCATCAGAAATAGATGAAATTCGCTTACTTCGTTGAATGTCCATCTTCTTCCCTGGAAAAAGATGCTCATTCTCGCTGGGTAAGTTATTTTTGGTTGCATACCAAGTTCCTTAGCCTTTTGGAATATCATATTCCAGGCCCTTCGATCCTTTAATGTGGATGCTGCCAGATCCTGGGTGATCCTTATTGTGGCTCCTTGATACTTGAATTGGGTTTTTCTAGCTGCTTGCAATATTTTTTCCTTTGTCTGAGGGTTCTGGCATTTGGCCACTATATTCCTTGGTGTTTTGATTTTAGGATCCCTTTCAGTGGGTGATCGATGAATCCTTTCAATGTTTATTTTTTCCTCTGTTCCTATGACTTCTGGGCAGTTCTCTTTGATAATTTCCTGGAAAATAGTGTCCAGGCTCTTTTTTTCATCATGTTTTTCTGGAAGTCCAATGATTCTCAGATTGTCTCTCCTGGATCTGTTTTCCAGGTCTGTAGTCTTTCCCAGAAGGTATTTCACATTTTTTTCCATTGTTTGATTTTTTTGGATTTGCTTGACTGATTCTTCTTGTCTCCTCGAGTCATTCAATTCCAATTGTTCAATTCTGATTTTCAGTGAAGTATTTTTTTCACTCACTTTTTAAAAATCTTTTTCTAATTGTCCCATTGAGTTCTTTTGTTCTGTGGAATTTTTTTCCATTTTGCCAATTTTGTTTTCCAGTTCACCAATCCTATTTTTCAAGGATTTTACTTCTTTATCCACTCTCTCTTTAACTGACTTCTCCAGGCTCTTTTGCCAAGCCTCCCTCTCCTTTCCCCATTTTTCTTCTAGCTCCCTTGTGAGAGCCTTTTTAATTACTTTTATGAGGTTCATCTGTGCTGAGGAACAGATGATCTCCTCCTTTGGGGATTCACCTGGGGACTGTCTGTTTTTAGTCTCCTCAGGATTTAGAGTCTGCTCTCTATCTGTATAGAAGCTGTCAAGGGTTAAAGTCCTCTTCAGTTTCTTGCTCATTCTGTCTAATAATCAAAGACAAACTATCAAAGAAAAACAGAAAAAACTGGAGTCTTTCTTTGGGGGAGGGGCTGGGTATGTTACCGAGCTTCCTCTACAGACTGTGGGGGGCAGCAGTGAGGCACTAGCCCTACTGTGCTGCGCCTGCGCTCTGAGATCCCAGAGCGTGCTGAGTCACTGTCGAGGGGAGGGGGGGGAAGAGGGGGGGCAGCCAGGTCCCGAGAGACTCCAGCTGTTTGGGGTTGTATTCTTCAGCCCCGGTGTTTTTAGCTTCTCTGCTGGGCTGCTGACTTGCTGCTGGAGCAAAGTATCTAATCCTGTAGCGAAGCTCTCCCCGCAGAGATGGCTGCGATCACTCCCCACCCCCTCTCCAGTCTGCTCCTGTGCTCTCACTGCCGCTGCCCGCCGCCTGCCCCCGATCTAAAACCGTCCCAGCCCTCCAGTAAAGACAGAACTTTCTTGGAGAATCTCAAGGATGGCTTCTCTTGGTAACTATTTGTGGGTTTTTTTTTTCAGTCAAGCATTAATTCAGAGGCTTGTAATGAAATGGATAGTGAGAGAAAGCGCGGAGCTTATGCAGCTGTGAGCCTCCTCTCCGCCATCTTAACCGGAAGTCCAAATGCTTAAAATTCTAAGAGAAAACTTAGTGAGCAAATTGAACAATTTCAATGACAAGCAAAAAATTCTGCAAGTTACTGGATGAAGAGAAATATTTAGATTATCTGGGCCATTTTAAAAAACAAATTGGGTGAAAAGGGGAGAGAATTAGAAAGATAAAGAGTGATGAGAGTTTTATGGAGCAAATAATGCCAATAGTCATCAGTTTTAAAACAAACAAACCCTTTGTGAAAGAAATAAATGTTGAAGAGAAATAAACAAGTTCTTCAGGTCTAGTTAACAGAAGAATAAAGTCCCGAAGAACTATTTTACTATTTTTAAATCTCTTACTTCTTGCTATTTTTCACATGCTTAGTCTAACTTTTTGTTCTCTTTGGTATCACTGGATTGTCATCAAATTAACACACATACACATACACACAAACTCACAGGAAATGCAAATCAGAACAAGTCACAACTGTGGAGCTTTACTTCACACTCTGAAAATTGGCAAAGATTAACAAAAGATGGAAATAGTCAGTATTGGAAGGATTATGCAAAGACACTGTTGGTAGAACCATATAACAGTCCAGTCATTCTGGAAAGCAACTTGGAATTATGCTAAGAAAGTGACTAAACGATCCATACTCTTTGGAGGCTTTGAAATCAAAACACTGGAAACAAAGTAAATGTTCACTGATAGGGGAATGGTTAAGCAAACTGTGGCACACAAACATGATGGAATATTTTATGCAATAAGAAATTGTGAATAAGAAGAATTCAGAGAAGCATACATAAAGTAGCACAAATAAAATGATGCTATAATGATGCAAATTGAAAGAAAGATGATAAGGACATAAAAACAAGAAATTTGAAACTAATGTTCAATAATGATAAAAGTTAACTTTGGACCCCAAAAGGAGAGGAAGCATATACCTATCTACTTCTGTTGATGACTTGGGATGCACTCTGTATATGGAACTAGATATTCTCTTATACCTCACTGATATACAAGTTAGTTAGCTGAACTGCTTCCTTTCTCACCCATATAGACACCTTTTATTCTTTAATACAAAAGGTATTTCTCTGAAGGATGGTAAAATGATATATTTGAAAATGAAAGTGATAAGAAAACAAAAGATATGAATAAAAACTAATAATAAAAGAAAAATGAAGTGATAAAAAGATAGGAAAAACTTATATTATCTTGGGGGAAAAAAGCCCTAAACCAAAAAACATCTAAATATGGTCTAAATTGCTCTACTCAATAAGAGGCCTATCCTCAAATCAGAAGCAGACAAGAATGAGAAATAAAGATCCTTCAATCCAATTCCTTTGTGAAATTCATATACATGTTTAATGTGTTGATGTTGGCAGAATTTTTATACGTTTTCATGCCAACAAAATTTATTAAAACTGAATTGAACTCAGACTTTCTGTTGGCTAGAAATTATAAGGCTCAGCATTCTCAGGCTAATGACAGAAAGGAGACACGGAATTTAGAAGCACCAAATCATGAAAATATTGAATGTGGAAAAAAAACTCAGATGTCAGCTAGTCCAGTTTTTTTCCTTTTCAGAGATATGATAGATGAGACTTAGAAAGAACATATATACCTTACCTAGGATTCATATCTAGGTACTTAAACAGCGAGGACTTATAACTCAAATTTCCAGGCACCTAAGTTACAGTGTTCTTCCTACCATACTGATATTAAATGGTTATCAAATTTGCTAGTAGTCACATTGCCTCTTTTAGGTAATTATACAAATCACAGGCAGCACAATATTTCTCTTGGAAGCAGGAGATGTGGGTTTAAAACCCATCTCAGACACTTACTAGCTATATGATCATGGGGACCAATCTCTTAGAGCCTCAGTTTTTCCATTACAGTGTGGTGGTACTACTACTCAAATTCTTCATAGCACTATAGTTAGGAAAGCACACTGAGAATATTAAAATGCTAAATATATGTGATTTAGTATCATTATTGTTACTTGTTTAATGAATGAATTTTTATATTCTAAACATACTCTCTGAAAGAGGATGGAATGACTGGTTTGCAAAATTGTTCTACTGGTCACTAGTACATTAATGCCTTATTTTTTATTTTACAATCCAGTTATTTCCTCTCTTAGGTTTTGATTGCTACATCTTTGAATGATAAACATCCATCATATTATCCTGATACCAAACTAATTTAATGGTCCCGATACCAAGTTTTTCTTTCTGTTTGTATTCTCAGGTGAGATTCAGATGAAGTATGCTACTTATTTCTCTTGAGGATTCTGGAAATAAACATGAAAACAAATCACTTTGCTCTTGGTGGATAAGATCTGACTCCATCATGATCAAAGAAAAACTATTTTCTTCAAATCACATCACTAATTTTCATAATTTGTAATGGTAGTTTGCACAGGAACAACACTGAAAAGAAATGATGCATTGTGAAAATATATTATCCAGATGGTTTTGATTTAATAACATAGCAACAAACTCAAACAGGCATTTTGCCTCATCTCAAATAGAAAGCACAAGACATTAAAATGTCATCATAGATGTTAGAGACAGAAAAACAGTATGATGAATAAAAAATATAGACTATGTGCAACATTAATTTCACTTTATGCAACGTTTAGACACAGTATAAAATATAAATAATTTACAAAGGAAATGTGCAGAGCTTAAATTTGAAAAAATTGTGAGTGTTATCATGCTGCAATAATAATGACTTTGTCCATTAGATCCTTTCACCAAGATCATTTTAGAAACTAATTTTTAAGGAAACTCCAGGTCCATCTAATTGAAAGCACTGTTTTGTAAACAACAAATGTCATGGAATTGACTGAGAAATGGTCTATGAGATTGATACTGGTACTCATTTAGAAGTATTTCTCACTGTTTTAAGGGAAAAGACATATTCATGGCTGACCTTGGGATCTGTAGTGATTTCTCATGGCCCTCCACATCAAGAATAAACTCTTCACTTTCCATGAAAGCTCTTCACCTGGCCTCTCTTTTTCTCTATTATTTGTTTCTCTGTTTTATCTTATAACTATAAAGGAAGGATCATATAAGTTTAATTCAATCTGTTACAATGTCCGACATATATGGGCATAACGTAACAAGAATCTATCATAGGATCTGCCACAAAGTAGTAGCTTAATGGAGCTTGTGCATCAATTTACTGATTGGTCCTTGAATACTTTTGAGTGAAAAAAAATGAGCAATTTTGCATAAAACTTTATTTCCCTAATATTCTCTCTATGTTGGCTGATAAGCCATATCAATCTCTGAACCTAAACCTACTACTGGGCTTATATCCCAAAGAGATACTAAAGAAGGAAAAGGGACCATTATGTGTGCCAAATGTTTGTGGCAGCCCTGTTTGTAGTGGCTAGAAACTGGAAATTGAATGGATTCCCATCAATTGGAGAATGGTTGGGTAAATTGTGGCATATGAATGTTAGGGAATATTATTGTTCTGTAAGAAATGACCAGCAGGAAGAATACAGAGAGGCTTGGAGAGACTTACATGAACTGATGCTAAGTGAAATGAGCAGAAGCAGGAGATCATTGTACACTTCATATGTATACTATATGAGAATATATTCTGATGGAAGTGGATTTCTTCAACAAAGAGAAGATCCAATTTAGTTCCAATTGATCAATGATGGATAAAATCAGCTACACCCAGAGAAAGAACACTGGGAAATGAATGTGTGGACTACTTGCATTTTTTTCTTTCCAGGTTATTTTTACCTTCTGAATCTGATTTTTCTTGTGCAACAAGAGAACTGTATGGATCTGCACACATATATTGTATCTAAGATATATTTTAACATGTTTAACATGTATGAGACTGCCTGCCATCTAGGGGAGGGGGTGCAGGGAGGGAAGGGAAAAACTGGAACAGAAGTGAGTTCAAGGGACAACGTTGAAAAATTGCCCGTGCATATGTTCTGTCAATAAAAACCTATTTAAAAAAAAAAAAAAAAAACAACCAAAAAAATTTATTGGACTACTTGAAAATCACGGGAAAAAAGAGCCTGGACAACATCTTGCAAGGAATCATCAATGAAAACTGCCCTGATATCCAAAAAACATTATACAGTAAAATAGCAATTGAAAGAATACAGCAATTACCTTCTGAAAGAGACACCAAAATGAAAATTCCAAGGAATATTGGAGCTGAATTACAGCATTATCAGATCAAGGAAAATTATTGTAAGCAGCCAGAAAGAAACAATTCAAATATTAAAGAGCCACAATTAGGATTATCCAGGACTGAGTAGCTTCCACTTTAAAGGATTGAAGGGCCTAGAATATGATATTCTGGAAGGCAAAGGGGTATGGCCTACAGCCAAGAATTAACTATCCAGCAATATCAATCATTATCTTTCAGGGAAAAAGGATGGACATTCAATAAAATAGGGGATTTTCATTTACTTTTTGAGCTGAACAGAAAATATGATCTACAAAAATAGAATTTAAGAAAAACATAAAAAGGTAAAAAGGGAAGAAAAACAAAACAAAACTATGTTTTTAAAGGTTAAAATGTTTACATCCCCATATAGGAAGATGATATCTTGATGCAAAAATCTTATATAAAATATTATCCAAGAGATTACAGCAATTTGTCACCAGGATAATACACCATGACCAAGTAGGATTTATAGCAGGAATGTAGGGCTGGTTCAATACTTGGAATACTATTAGCATAATTGATTATATCAGTAACCAAACTAACAGAATCATATGATTATTTCAGTAGATTGAGAAAAACATGTGACAAAATATAATACCTATTCCTATTAAAAGCACTAGAAAACAGGAATAAATGGAGTTTTCCTTAAAATAATCAGTAGTATCCATCTAAAACAATGAGGAAGCATCATATGTCATGGGGATAAACTAGAACCATTCCCAATAAGATAGGGGGTGAAACAAGGTTGCCCACTATTACTATTCAGTATAGTATTAGCAATGTTACCTTTAGCAATAAGAGATGAAAAAGAAATTAAAGAAGCTATAGTGGGTAATGAGGAAACAAAATCATTACCCTTTGCAAATGATAAGATGGTATACTTAGAGCATCCTAGAGAATCAACTAAAACACTACTAGAAAGAACAACTTTAGCAAGGTTATAGAATATAAAATAAATCCACATAAATCATCAGCATTTCTACATGTTACCCACAAAATCCATTAGCAAGAGATACAAAGAGAAATTTCAATTGAAATAACGTAGATAATATAAAATATTTGGTAGTCTACCCACCAAGACAAAGTCAGGAACTGTATGAACACAACTACAAAACACTTTCGATACAAATAAAAATCAGATATAAACAATTGGAAGCATATCAAGTGCTTATGGGTAGGCTGAGCTAATATAATAAAATGACAGTTCTATCTTAATTAATCTACTTATTCATTTCCATACTAATCAAACTGCTAAGAAATTAATTTACAGAGCTAGAAAAAATAATAACAAAGTTCATGTGCAAGAACAAAAGATCAAGAATTTCAAGGTAATTAATGGAAAAAATGCAAATGAAGACAGCCTAGCTGCACCAGACCTACAAATATATTATAAAGCAGTGGTCATCAAAACCATTTGTAATTGATATAGAGTAACTGATCAGTGGAATAGGTTAGGTTCATAAATCAATATCTATAGTAATCTAGTGTTTGAGAAGCCCAAAGACCTTAGTTTCTGGAATAAAAATTCACTATTTGACAAAAATTGATGGAAAAATTGGAAAATAGTATGGCAGAAACTAGGAATTGACCAATATGTAATACCCTTTATCAAGATAAGGTAAAAATGGCTTCATTATTTAGACATAAAGAGTGATACTATAAGCAAATTAAGAAGAACAAAGGATAGACTAACTATCAGACTTGTGGAGAAGAAAGAAATTTATGGCCAAAGAAGAACAAGAGTACATTATATATTGCAGAATGGATAATTTTGATTATATTAAATTTAAAAGCTTTTGTATAAACAAAATCAATGCAGACAAGATTGGAAGGGATGCAGAAAACAGGAGGAAATTTTCCATTCAAGGGTTCTGATAAAAACCTCATTTCTAAAATATATAGAGAATTGACTCAAATTTATAGAATATAAGCCAATGAAATGATAGGAAAAGATAATGACAAATATTTAGAGGGGATGTGGGGAAATTGGGACAAAAATACATTGTTGGTAGAGTTGTAAACTGATCCAACCATTCTGGAGAACAATATGGAACTATACCCAAAAGACTATCAAACTGTACATATCCTTTGATCCAGCAGTGTCTTCACTGGGCCTGTATCCAAAAGAGATCATAAAAAAGGGAAAAGGATCATGTGCAAAAATGTTTGTAGCAGCCCTTTTTATTGTGGCAAGGAACTGGAAACTGAGTGGATGCCCATCAGTTGGGGAATGGCTGAATAAATTATGGTATATGAATATTATGGAATATTATTGTTCTATAAGAAATGATTAGCAGGATGATTTTAGAGAGGTCTGGAGAGACTTACATGAAATGAGTAGAACTAAGAAAACATTGTACACAGCAACAACAAAATTATACAATGATCAATTCTAATGGATGTAGTTCTTTTCAGCAGTGAGATGATTCAGGCCAATTCCAATGGTCTTGTGATGGAGAGAGTCATCTGCATCTAGAAAGAGGACTGTGGATCTATTTTCACCTTTTTTTTGATGTTTGCTTTTTTTTTTTCCTCATTTTTTTGATTTGATTTTTTTTCTTTTGCAGCATGAAAAATGTGAAAAAATATATAGAAATAATGCACATGTTTAACATATATTCGGATTACTTGACATCTAGGAAGAAGAAAAAAATTTGGAACACAAGATTTTACAAGAGTGAAAATTGAAAATTATGCATATATTTTGAAAATTAAAATTTATTATACATGATCACAAGAAGATTATACAATGGTCAATTCTGATGGACATGGCTCTTCTCAACAATGAGATGATTCAGGTCATTTTCTATGATCTTATGATGAAGAGAGCCATTTGTACCCAGAGAGAAAACTGTGGGGACTGAGTGAAGATCACAACATAGTATTTTCACTTTTTTATTGTTGTTTGCTTGCATTTTGTTTTCTTTCTCATTTTTTTTCCTTTTTGATCTGATATTTCTTGTGCAGTAAAATAATTGTGGAAATATGTATAGAAGAAATGTACATGTTTAATATATATTTAATTACTTGCCATCTAGGGGAGAGAATGGTTGATACATTGTTGGTGAAGTTGTGAACTGGCCCAAGCATTCTGGAGAGAAATTTGGAACTATACTCAAAAGGCTATCAAACTGTCCATACTCACTGATCCAGCAGTATCTCTACTAGGCTTGTATCCCAAAGAGATCATAAAAAAGGGATAATAAGCTACATGTGCAAAAATGTTTGTGGCAGCCCTTTTTGTAGTGGCAAACTGCAAATTGAGTGGATGCTCATCAGTTGGGAAATGGTTGAATAAGTTATGGTATAAGAATGTTATGGAATATTATTGCTCTATAGAAAACGATCAGCAGGATGATTTTAGAGGGGCCTAGAGAGATTTACATTAACTGAAGATAAGTGAAGTGAGTAGAACCAAGAAAACATTGTACACAGCAACAAAAAGATTATATAACAATCAATTCTGATGGACATATAGCTCTTTTCAAAAGTGAGGTGATTCAGGCCAATTTCAATAGATTTGTGGTAGAGAAAGCCATCTGCACCCTGAAAGAAGACTGTGGGAACTGAATGTGAATCATAACATAGTATTTTTACTTTTTTTGATGTTTGCTTTTTTGTTTTTGCTCCTTTTTGATTTTACTTGGGCAACATGATAATCGTAGAAATATGTATAGGAGAATTACCCGTTTAATATATATTGGATTACTTGCCATCTAGGGGAGAGTGGAGGGAGAAAAATTGGAATACAACATTTTGCAAGGGTGAATGTTGAAAATTATCTTTTCATATATTTTGAAAAAAAAGTTATTATTTAAAATAAAAGAAAAAAAACAAGTTAAATATATTGCAGTTGGAGATAAATAGAAGTATTATAATAGTGAGAGATTTTGAACTGATCCAACCATTTTAGAGTGTAATCTGGAATTAGGCCCAGAGTTATTGAATTGTCTATATCCTTTGGTCCAGCAATAACATTATTAGGTCCATTTCTAAAGATAATTACTGAAAAAAAAAAGAACCTATCTATTCTAAAATGTTTGTAGAAGCTCTCATTGTGGTGGTAAAGAACTGGAAATTGCTGGGTTGCCCATCAATTGGTGAATGGCTGAACAAGTTGTGGCATATAATTGTGATGGAATACTATTGTACTCTAAGAAATGATGAGCTCAATGATCTTAGAAAAAATATAAAGTGATGTGCACTAAATAATAAAGAGTGAAATAAGTGAACCAGGAGAACATTATATACAGTAACAGCAAAATTGTTTTTAAAAGGACTGAGCAGATAAGTCATATAATCAAATAAATCATACTCAAATTAATTATAAAGGACTTATGAAGGGAAATGTTATCTGCATCCAAAAAAGAATTAACAAATAGAAATATTTATAGGAAAAATTTACATATACATAGTTATTTGTCCCTAATTGTAGCCATCTTTAGGGCAAGGAAGAGGAGAGTGTAGGGAAAAAAAAAAAATTACATGACAACTTTATTTTATACTTAAAAGCAAATTGTACATAATAGGTTTGCAGTTTCATGTGTAATTATCTTTTTTTAAAAAAAATACTGTTAGAAAATTTTTGTTTTATTCCATAAATTAAAAATAAATGAAAGAAAAGAGAGTTTAAGTGGGGTTTGGCAAAGGCATACACATGTTGTTTAAGTCCAGAAAGTGTTTCATACACAATATGCCTTAATAAATGCTGTTTTATTCCTCTATCCCCTCTCAGAGGACTATTTATCAACAGCTTCTTAGTTGGTCTCCCTACTTTCAATATCTCTCTTCTCTCCAATACATAGTCTTCTGAGCTGTTAAAATAATTTTACTAATATATACAACTATCCATGTTTCTCCCTTGTTCAAAAGCCTTCACTTGCTTCATAATGTCATTCATTCAAAATATACAATTCTTAGTTTATTTCTAAAGGCATCCACAATCTGGCTCCTCTCTTCTCTGACTTATTTTAAATGATCACCATAGTTTGTGTGTGTGTGGAAGGGCAGAAAGAAGGGACCAGGTTTTCTTTGTTCCCCCAAATGCTTGGCACAGCACTTGCCATATAGTAACCACTTAATAAATGCTTATTAACCAGATTCTTGAACATTTTCCAGTCAAATAGCTACTACTAAACTCAGCATTTCACCTCTCAAGTCTGCTTTGCATTTTTTTCACTTGATTGTAACTTTTTGAAGGCCACCTCAAGGGTGGTTTTTCCCAATTTCTCTCTCCTTATCACCTTTCCCAAACCCAACACATATATACAAATTTCAGAACATACTTTTTTTCTTTTTTTTTTTTTTTTGGTTTTCATATCCAGAGCTTTGTATCAAGTAGGTGATAAAAAGGATATTAATTAAGTTGCACCCATCCCATCTCCTCTTCCTGCACATATATTGTCATTTCTTGATGACTCTGGCGATCATTAGCATTGCCACACAATACCACATTCACTTTACTCTCACCATTTTTGCCAACATCTCTGCAAAAGACTTTGAATCTCTGTAGAATCAAGCCAGGGTTATAAATTAGCAATTATCCTGAAAGTAGTGAGGTCACATTCTTACATTCTAGTCTAAACTTTAAATAAATGCGCATTTCCTTGTTAGTCTTTTAAGCATCTCCTTAGTACTGACTCCATGGCAGCTACACACAAACCACTTCTCCACTTCTTCAAACTTCTCTAGTCCATTCTATACAAATTATCAAAGCACCATATCAAAGACTCGAGATCTACTTTGCTCTTGAAGAGTTCAAAACAATTTAAAAATGGTTTCTGGAACCCTAGACTGAATCTTCATCCTGGCAGTGGAGCCCCACGTCCTGAAGCCTATCCCAAAATCTTCTTGCAAGGCCAAAAGCAAAAGAAAAGTTCTAGGGGTGTCAGCCTCTTGACGATTTAGAGTCCACATGGAGATTGGATCCATTTGGCAGTATACCTTGGCAAAACTCTAAAGTTCATGTGGAAATTTTTGCATTTTTAAGTTACTGATATGGTCTATGATTCCAAAAACAGCACCAAATGAAAAGTGTTGAATACTGAGGTCCAGAATCATCTAATCACAAAGTATTAAGTTCATAATCATATAACTCCTTTTAGCTTGTGTAGGTAAATGTCAACAGAATATTTGGTTGGCTTTCTGCAGGAGTAGAATAGCAAATGGCCTATATAGTCTGATTTCATGAATTTCATGAATTCCAAGAAAGTTCCAGTTCTCCCCATCTCCCCATACAGTAATAGTCAAAATTGGATAATTAGAGCTTTATCTTTTATTGTCCTCCAAAAATGTGAATGTGTCATACTTAAAGGTGTTATCTGCTGAGTCCGGGTAAATGTTATCTGAATCCTTCCTGGAGAGTTGGAAGGGAAGAAGAGAAGGTTTTCAATGGAAAGGAAAAGTAATAGTTATCAAAGGGGTCCAGAATAGGGAAACCAAGGTCAGACTTCACATCTTTCCTAATTATGTCCAGTTTGAAGAATTAATTTAATGGGCTAAAATGAGACAAGTACCACAAGAATAGACTGGAAATGAGAACCCTTAATCTCTTGTCTTGCAAGTAATGCATGCATTCCCCAGAAGCTAAACTTGGAGTCAGGAGTCCCAGATTCCAATACTAGATGGAATTTATTAGTCTGTGGAGCAAGAAAGTACAGGTGATAGAGAATTGAGCCTGGAGTCAAGAAGACTCATTTTCCTGAATTCAAATCTGAGGTCAGACATTTACTAGCTATGTAATCCTGGGCAAGTCATTTAACTTCGTTTACCTAAGTTTCTTCATTTGTAAAATGAACTATAGAAGGAAATGGCAAACTGCTCCAACATTTTTGTGAAGAAAATACCAAATGAGGCCATTTAGAGTCAGTTACAACTGAAATGACTGAACAAAAAAAACCCATTAGTTTAGGCAAGTATTGTCAGGTCTTTGGATCCTTGTTTTTTCATCTGTAAAATGAATTTGACCACACAATGTTTAAAATGCTTTCCAGTGATGACATTATGAGGATCTGTAAGATTAGTAGTAGAGACTATACTATTAAAATACCAGCCACAAGTTTCAAGAATAGACCTATCACCAGTTCTAAGGTTAAATTGACTTATTTTTTAAAAAAGGAAACTCCAATACCTACACCATTAGAAATGCTTCTAATTATGATCATCATAATAACTCACATTTATATGACAGTAGATAAAAAGCTCTTTTACATACATTATCTTCTTTGATCTTCACAATCACTAGGAGAAATATAATTATTCTCATTTTACTTTTGAGGAACTTGAGACTTAGAGTTACACAGCAAGCAAGGGCCAAGACCTGAACCCAGGTTTTCTGACTTCTAGCCTAATGCTTTTCCCATTGGGTAATGCTGTTTCTTTTAGGGGCCTAAGAAAACTGGTAAAACTCCTAACAATACAGTTTTATGTTAATAATAATGCCGGGAAAGTGGCTCTTTTAATGTAACAATCATTTTAGACATATTCTTGGAGTAATTATCCCAGCTATTTATTTTTTTTCCTCCTAATTTGTAAGCTCTTACTTATTTAGGACTGTTGTTCAGAAATTGAAGTCACTTGTTCCTTGCCTGACAAAGGGGATATGAATGCTGGCATTTAGTTTGATTAATGAGTAGTCATTTGATCCACTAGCCATTATATTTTATTAAATAAATGAACTACTTCCTATTGAAAGATAATATTAATTAACTTGTTTGGGAGTTATTTGAGTAAGGCCATCACAAACTGTCCCCAATAATGGGGTTCCTTTCTCTGCTCTCAGTTAAGATTTTTGCCCCAAGGCTCAATTGTAGGTGACAACAATCAATTCTTGAGCATCATTACCCTTTAAACTTACCACAGTATTTACTCTAGTAATTAACCCTTTCACATTTTCTCCTCCTCTGTGCTGAGAAGAAAAGATTCCCCCTTCCCAGCTCCAGCCTGAGAACCATTATAGTTGACAGTATTTGGAAAGCTGCCAGTAGCAAGAACTCTGCAGTTTGCTTCTGAATATTATGGCTATTAGAAACCTTTTGTTACCTAGTGGACACCCAGGACCAGAAATCGTATCACCCACAAGGGTGAATTTGGTCAGGGATAAGAATACTCCAGAAATACAAAACAGTTGAAGGAACTTTTCAATACAATTCGAAAACATCTTATGGTGCAAACACTGACTTATTCACCAAATCTGGGAATATTTAAAATGAGGGAAAGGGAAAGGGAGGCGCAGGAAGCTCTAGGTAACTGTTGTATTGTTGTCTGTCCTTCCAAGTCAAAAAGGACCAATGAAATCACACTGTTGGGGTCAATGTCTAGTGTTTTCCACTGTGGCTCATCAATCCAGTATAGTCTGAAAGGCTCTATTACAATAATCCCTTCTGAACATTTGGGATGGAGATGATGTCTCTGGGTTCGTGCAGCTCATATTTTCTTTGTGTTACTGAGATTCTACTTTGTTCAGAGTGTTGTATCTTGATGTGACCATACCATGCTAGGCGGTCCTGTGCCAGCATCTCCCATGTCTCCCAATCAGTTCCAAAGTTCTTCGGAGAGACCTTGGGAGTGACTTTATACTGCTTCTTCTAACCTCTGTCTGTGTACTTGCTTTGTTGACTTCTCTGCAAAGTAGTCTTTTACATAAATATACATTTGACACTCAAACAACGGGGCCAACCCACTGGAATCGCTCTCTGCAAGAGAGCTGAATGGTTGGCAAGTCAGCTCAAGAGAGGACCTCAGTTTCTGGTACCTCATCTTGACAGGTAATCTTCAAAATCTTCTTAAGACAATTCAAATAAAAATGGTTCAATGTTCTGGCATGGTGCGGGCATACTGTCAGGTTTCACAGGCTTACAACAATGAGGTCAGCGCAACCTCTCTGTATCCCTTCAGTTTGGTAGGCAGCCTAATGTCTCTTCTTTCCCACACCTTTTTTCAGAGCTTCCCCAAACTTGAGCTATCTCTGGCAAGGCATGCACCAACCTCATTATCTATGTGAATGTTCCTGGAAAGTACACTGCAAGGTAAATGAACTTATCCACAGCATTCAAAATCTGTAGCAAGTCTTAGAACAAAGGAAGAGAAGTCTTGTTGAATTCAGCAGGCGTAAAAACAAAAAAATTGTATAGGCTGGAATTATAAGAAGGTTTAAGAAATATTTTGATAAGTTCACTGGTTAATAAGTAATCAAATCAGTTAATCAATAATTATTTTTGAATTACCTATTTTGTTTCCGATCTTGATCTGCACATTGTATATACACACACACTCATATATACATACACACACACACACACACACACACACACACACACACACAGAGAGACACCAAATAAATACAAAATGCAAGGTAATTTTGGAGGAGAGGAGAGAGCTTGGGAGATCAGGAAAGGTCTCAGAGAGAAGGCAGAGCTTGAATTGAGCTTTGAAGGAAACAAGGATTTTTAAGAGACATGAAGAGGAAATACATAGGGAAAATCTATGTACAAAGGCATAGAATGGAGAGATGGAGGGGCATAGAAAAACAAGACTAAAGCTAGTTAGGTTTCTGTAAAGTATGGGAAAAATAATTTATAGTAGGACTGGCAGGGTAAGGAGGCAAGTTATCAAGGTTATGCACATTCATAGCAATAAATAACAAGGCTAGAAGAGTCAAAAGGAATCAGGCTTTAAAATTTATGTAAATACCAAACAAGAATTTTTACTTCATCTTAAAGGTAATAGGAAGTCACTAGAATTTACTGAGTAAGAAAATGAAATGGTTAGATCTGTATTTTCATAAAATAACTTGGGTAGCTCTGTGAAAGATGTACTAAAGTGGGAAAAATGATACAAGGAGATAAGTTAAAAGGCTATTACAATGTTTCAGGTGAAATGTGATAAAGGCTTGAAGTAAGATAGTGGTCTTATGAGTAAAGAGAAGAAGACTGATGGAATAGATTAGAGGGTGACAGATTTGGACCTTAGCCACTAGCAAGTGATTTGCACAGGTTCACACAGATAGAAAATAACTACTGATGGATTTGAACTCAGTTCTCCCTGCCTCCAAGGCTCCACTACCAACACTTAATTGTCTAACATGGAATTAAAAACAAAAAGAAAAGGTAACTGATTAGATAAGTGAGGTAAAGAAAAGCAAAATTTTGAAGACAATTCTGAGGTTATAAACTGTGGATATTAGAAATCCTGTGAGGTCCCTAGAATGGAGTTTGTAAGAGGAATGAGTTTAGGGAAAAGATAAGGAATTATATCATGGATATGTTGAGTTTGAGATATCGTTGGGCCATCCAATCTGTAACGCCCAGCAAGCAGTTGGTGATACTAGACTAACTTAAATTCAGGAGAGACACTAAAACTGTATATATGAAAGGGCTGGGCTTAGAATCAGGAAAACAACTTGAAATTTTGCCTCATATACTTATTAGTTGTCTGACTCTGAACAAATAAGTTAACCTCTGAACCTCCTTCAGTAAAATACAGATAATAAGGTGCGAAAATTGTTACAACAATCAAAGGAGAGTAAAACTTATATAAAATGCTCTATAAACTTTAAAATTCATCGTAAATGCTAAAATCATTATTTTATGAATGTAGGAATCATCTGCAGAGAAATAACTAAAGCCACATGAGTTGAGGGGGTCACTGAGAAAACACAGAGAATAAAATAGGGGCCAGCTCAGAATTTGGGGAACCACCACAGTGGAGGGGGATTAATAATCAACTAAAGATACTGAAAAAAATCATCATGGGTAATAGAACCAAGAGAAACAATATTACAAAAATTAAAAGTCTGCAGACATCTCTTAAATGCTGCAGCAGAGCACTCAAGAAGGATATGTATGTGTGTGGGAAGGGGGGACAAGAGAGAGAGAGAGAGAGAGAGAGAGAGAGAGAGAGAGAGAGAGAGAGAGAGAAGAGGAGAAGAAGGAAAAGAAAGGAGGAAGGGAGAGAGGGAAGGAAGGAGAGAAAGAGGAAGGGGACAGGGCAAAGAACAAGACAGATACAGAGAAAGAAGGGGAAAGAAGAGAAGAGACAGAGGGAACGAGAGAGGAGGGAGGAGGAAGCGAGTAAAGGGAAAGGGAGAAAATTTGTCAATAATTCATGGAAATTTTGGACAAAATAGTTTTACTTCAAAGTTAAGTTAGACACCAGATTGTTAAGAACTGAGAAATGAGGAGAAAGGAGTGATGAGGACAGTTTACTATGTTTAGAAACAGGAAATTATCTTGATGGGATGATAGGGTCAAGTAAGGTTTAAGGAAATGGGGATACCTGGGAAATAGTGCAAGAAATCACCAGAAAGGGAAAGATTGGTTGGGGAGCAATCCGACAGAGGAGATAGGAGGGAATGGGGTCAAGGATAAACATGCACATAGATACACACACACACACACACACACACACACACACACACACACACACACACACACGTTGATTCAGGAAAGAAGGACCACTTCTTCTTCATAGTGTTACCAAGAGCACTACAACGTTTTGAATAAATTCTAAAATCTTAAGCTCAGTGTCAAAGCAGAAACAGTAATAGATTTCCCCATTAGATCCCTTTTAGCTTGAAGGATAGAATGCCAGGTTAGAATTGGGTCTGACCCAATATATTTTATGCTGAAAGTAAAACAAAACAAAAACTATGATTCATTTTACATTAAAGTTCTAGATGAGCATAGATATTTCACCTAACAATGCTTTGACCAAAGTCTCTAGAATCAAAACAAAATGGCCTGCAAACACTTCTTCACCAACAAATGCTTCAACAATCATTTTTGTAGTAACTACATACCTAAATTATGAAGACTGATTACTTAGTCTTGCTGGAGTTGTTGCTGATGTTGTTGATGTTGTTTTTTAGGAGATTAATGCCCTTTAGAACCTGTAGTAAACATCTGTTAAATGAATGTCAAGTGCAGTACTTGTGAATTAGCAGATTGTTTGAAAAAGAAAATCTTTGTGTGTTTATAACTAGGTGCATGATTAAGCTTTCATTTCCCTCTGAGACAAGGAGAATTCACTTTGTAGTGCAGTTAATCATTCCAACCCTATTTGACTGAAAGGTCCTTGAGAGTAGGGTCGGATTCTATCATCTTTTTTTTTTTCTTTAAATACTTGGCATCAAGAACATTGCCTTGAATAATAATTGTTAAAAGCTGGATTATAATTGTGTAGTTACCTAACTTCGGTGGGAAAGAGAATAAATAAGGATGGGGTAGAATGTTGCTAAAGGCACATTTTTTCAGTCATTCTTCAGTCTTTTCTGATTTTCATGACCCCATCTGGAATTTTCTTGGCAAAGACATTGGAATAGTGGGCCATTTCCTTCCCCAGCTCATTGTATAGATGAGAAAATGAAGGCAAACAGGGTTAAGTAACTTGACCAGCATCATACAGGATTATTTGTGGCCAGAAATGAACTCAGGATGATGAGACTTCCTAAGTCTAGGCCCAGCACTCTACTCACCAAGTCACCTAGCTGCCCAGAGGAGCAGTTATTTGGTATTGCAGTCATATTTCCCTCCCAATACAACCAAAATCCTGAAATTATAACAAGACAGTAAAAAACTAAAATTATGTACTGTAAGCAAAAAGCTGGGTTTTCAGGTATAGCTAAGACAGAAAATAAAGCCAAACTGTAAATCAAATTAAAAACTGAAACAAGCTTTCCTAATGTTCTCTATCTACCAGCATCATGCTGTTTTATAGTAGCAGCTTTAACTGGTAGTTTGACACTTTTCTATTTCACCAATAAAGCTCTTTGCACTTAAGAAAAAAAAAAAGGAACTCAAGATGTATTTTAGGTATCTCCATATAGACTAGCAAAATGAAGAAAAGGGAATCTGGATAAAAGCAGCTACATCTTGCTGCTCTCTAAGCATGCTAATTGGCTAAACAGTTCCTTTTCCACTATCATACTATACTGAGAAATCCTGACATTTTGTTTCATTCATTTTATTTTCATTATGCAATGTTCACACTCATTACCACAGTATGTGCTTAAGCAGGAATTTTTGTTGTTGTTATTAATGGTTTTACAAATGTTAGTATAATGACTCTTCACTGTTTATTTTTTTTTGTAAGCATCCCAGTTGTTATGTGAGGTCTGCTGAGCATGGCAAAACCATTTCTGCATACACTGTAAATCTAGAATGGGCACACTGGCATGTTCTGCTAATCAGAATCTCTTCTGTGCCAAAGGGAAATTTCTAATATGACACTAAAAAAACATTTTTATGGGCTGACATGAAAATCCACAAGTTGTGGTTATTTGCTTAATTGAAATAGAGGCAATGATGACACAGGCAGGGATGGAAATTTATAGTTAAAAAGTCATGATTTTACAGTTTGGTTTTTGGGATAATACCACTGCATTCCAACAAATTTGAGAGAGTGTGTGTGTGTGTATGTGTGTGTATATATATATATATATATATATATATATATGTATGTATATGTATATATGTATGTATGTATGTATGTATGTTGGTATATATGGGTAAAAACAATAGAAATGAGACAGATTTTAGGTTTCCTTATTTTCAATAGATTTTTTTCTCATCTTTTAACATAATCAGACAAGCTAAGTGGCATTTTCCAATTACATAAGATTATTTTGGGACAAGAAGACAAATGGCGAAATGTTTCAAGTGAAGTACAAACTGGAAAAAGGTGCTAGTTGTTTAAAAAAAAAAAAGAGTGGAATGGAAATAAATCAGATTCTTCCTAAGAACAAATCTAAGGGTCTAGAATTAAAGAATGTTGGTTATTCCACAGTCTGTGTTTCTTAGATGCACTTCAGTGCTCTTGTCTCAGCAAGCAATATTTTCATGGTCTTGAAAATTTGTATTCAAATTCTATTTCTGATACATATTGGCTATGTAACCATAGGTAGGAAAGTTACAAAGGGTTCAGTGATCCAAAAAAAAAATTATTGGTCTCTCTCCATAGAGGGAGTTCCATACCTCGATGGTGTTATAGTTAATACTTTATTGAAAAGTATTTTAAAGCCATACATAAAAATATTTACTAGGTAGAAGGAAGTGAATTATAGCAAGACTTTTTTTGTTAACCAAGAAAACATAAAAAACAGCAACTAATCTGTCTTGGCTCCTCCAACTCATATTAATAGATTCTACTTGCAGACGTCTTGAATCTAGTGATGGCTAGGTCAAATTAATAAAAGCAGAACCACAGGAGATGCTAGAAGATCCTAACTATAGGAGAATATAGAAACTGAAAATTATCTCCTCATGATCTTAGGATTTTGTCCCTGAGTTACCAGGTGAATCTTGCTTTGTTTAGATGCCTCGCACAACAGACCTGGAGACAGGAAAATCAAGATCCCTATCCTGTTGGTAGCTCACATTTTTGTATCTGGATCAATGTTAGTCTTGTGAAATCTCTAGACCCCTTTGCAGCAAAATGCTTTAAAATATATAGCATATATACAATTATAAAAGAATCAATTATAGTGAAATAACAATATTTTTTCTTGTCCAAATTTCATTTCCCAAAATCTCTTTGTCCATGAACCATAAGTTTAGAATTCCCATTGTCGAAACTGGGCAAATCACTTAACCTTTTAAAGTCAGTTTCCTTATCTGTAAAATAGGGATAAAAATAACAGCATCTTCAGAGGGTTATTGTGATGAACAAAAACTTGCAAATACCATCAAGGATTTTGCAAACATTATTTGTCATAATCTGCTTAAAATGAAATGAGCTGACCCCTTCATTTTAGACAGAGTAACAGGAAGGCCTACATTCAAATATGATATCAACAGTTGTGTGATCCTGCACAATCACTTAACTTCTGTTGACCTCAATTTCCTCATCTGTAAAATGGGGTTAATACCTACCTCCCAGAATTTCTATGAGGATTAAATAAAAACTTGATGCAGAGTAAGCTTTGCATAAATGCAAATTATTATTTTAGGTACCAAAAGCAGGAAAATGACTGGATCTATGATTTCACTGACATAAGACACTTCCTGATGAAGAACATCCTTCTACAAATGCAGGTCAGCATTTTTTCTGTAGTTTGGAAAGTTGCCTCAGAAGTTGCTGAGACTTATGTGATTTGTACATACAGTCAGCATATATTAGAGACACATCTTAAACCTCAAACCCAGGTCCCCCCAGATACAAGGCCAGCTTTCCACCCACCACACCATGATGCATAGTAGATGCAATGCTGAACATGGATTCAAAAACATCAAGCTTTGCATATTGCCTCTAACAGTAAGAAGCTTCCAAACCAAAATTCTTTCCTGATTCTTTAAGGCCCTGTCCTATAATTATGTTCTATTCATTTTGGCAAGGCATATGTTTTGTATGCACATATTCACATCTATACATTCATGTAAATTCATATTGTGCATGTATTCACGCTGCACCCTTCCGCCTTGGAAGATTGTTGTTCTACTTTGATCTTTGGATCCCGAGTGTTTAGCATAGTGTTTGGCACATAGTAAGAGCTTGATAAATGGTTAAGTCACTCTTTATCTTTTTGCCTGATACCTAGGAACTTGGCTCTCTAAACTCAATGGTTTTTCTACATAGTACAGATTCCCAGAATTTTGATTTTTCCAAGTCTTGTTCCTCTTAACTTCTCTGAATTTTTTACTTTCTGGATATTATGCAGAATTCAAACTAAAACTAAAAAGATAATCCACATTTATTTCTGTCCATTTCCCCAGGCTAGCTATAGTAGATACAGCACTAGGCCTGGATTCAGGAAGCCTTATCTTCAAAATCAGGACCACCCACTTAATTAGATCTGTAACTCTGGGCCAGTCATTTAATCCTGTTTACCTGTAAGATGAGCTAAAGAAGGAAATGGCAAACCACTCCAGTATCTTTGCCAAAATAAAAATCCCAAATGGGGTCACAGTCAGACTATGACTAAAAAATGATTTAAGTTCTTTATTACTTTGTCTTC